>NW_027361689.1:45085000-45685000 GCF_039654945.1 Dendrobates tinctorius | reverse complement strand
GCTGATTTTGTGACGTCACAGCGATCTCACCAGCGAGATCGCTGTGTGTGACGGGGATCAGCGACCGCCCCCCCCGCCGGGTATCGCTGCTCATGCACTATCGTGCACGGCCGCTTTTTGATCGTTTCTCTTCTGTTGGCCTGCGCGTGGCAGCCGGAGCCAACGATCATCGAGGCTCTCAGCGGCACGCGCCTCTTAGTAACCGATGTGTACCTTAGAAACCAGTGTCCTCGCTGGTGCTGATCGCTTGTGAAGCTGACTGTTTGGCTGCTCACCAGCAATCATGTAGCGATGCACCAGCGATCCTGACAAGGTCGTATCGTTGTCTGAATCGTGGGTGCATCGTGTAGTGTAACAGGGCCTTAAGCCATAGAACCTCAGCCACAGCCCTGGTGCCGACATTAAGTGCAAATCATTATGGAAAGTAAGGGAGATTAGTTAGAGCTAATTGTGTAAAGGTACTGTCACACTTAGCGATGTACCAGCGATCCCGACCAGCGATATGACGTGGTCAGGATCGCTGGTACATCGCTAAGTGGTCGCTAGTGAGCTGCCACATAGGCAGATCTCACCAGCGACATCGCTGGGGACGGGGATCGCTACTTACCTGTCACACCAGGCGACCCTGTGTCCTCCCGCCCGGCTCCACGCGTCGCTCGTCTTCACAGCAGGAAGCGCCGCAGGAAGCTGACGACGAGAAACAGTCCTGAACGTTCTCGCGCGATCAGCGATAACCAGCGGGGGAGCCGGTCGTAGGTAAGTATCACACACAGAGATATCGCTAGCAATATCGCTATAACGTCACAAGTTATAGCGATATTGCTAGCGATATCTCTTAGTGTGACATGCCCTTAAGTGATGTTAGAAGAGAGTAACATAACAGCAATACATCCCAAATGTTATGTAAGTGGCCATTACATCCAACCCTGTTGAGGAATGAGCTGTAATTGTCCCATGGACGCTCCATTGTATTCATGCCCTGATATTAAGGAGATGTTCTCTGATGAGCACAAGGCTCCTTCCCTGGGGGGTTTCACTCCTTCCTTTTTCAAAGAGTACAAGGACTGTACAAAGGTTTGTTTTTTGCAGGAGGAGTTTTAGCTTGGATTTACCTCATTAATTTTACCATACAATGTACTGAAAATATGTGCAAAAACCAATCCAAGTGGGAGGATATGGTAAAATAAATGAAATTCTGCCATTAGCATTTTGGGATTGAAGTATTCATGGTGGAATAGAAATGAGCTCGAATTCCCAGGTCAGTACGATGACTTCAGTACATTAGATGTTTTTTTTCTAACTCTTCAAACAAGAGATCATTATAACGTTTTCTTTCTTTCTATAGATCTGTGTATCAGAATTTTTTTTGCGTTGATACCTTTACTGAATACTACAAAAAATAATCAAAACATTATGTTCTCTAAATAGCTTATTTTTCCTTAGGAAGGTGCGGAGGCGGAAGAAAGTCAGAATTGTGTGGGGGTTTCCTGCCTTTTTAATCACAGCATTTACCGATTTACCCCTCTGAGTCCTTGAAAAACACAGCACACAGATGTCGTCAGTGTGCCGTCCGTGTGCCGCCCATGTTTAAAATTGCAAACTATAGGAGAATTTCTAATAATTTGTTTTATAGATGCCACAGAATACTGATGACTAGATTTGAGCGAAACGGGTCGAAAAATTTCAAAAGTCGCCGACTTTTGGCAAAGTTGGGTTTCATGAAACGAAACCCGACCCTAGGATGAGGTCGGCCACGAGGTCGGCGACTTACGCGCCAAAGTCGCGTTTCAAAAGTTTGTTTTGCGCTCTTTTTCAGCCAATCAGGATCCACGGACACTGTGGGCAACGTGATGACATAGGCAGGGGTCACCACCATCTTTCAGAAGGGCATGCAAGTGATTGGCTTGCTTTGGTGGGCGTCACAGGGGGTATAAAAGGGCGTGCACGCCGACCGCCATCTTACTTCTGCCGATCTCAGTATAGGGAGAGGTTGCTGCTGATTCTGTAGGGAGAGCGTTAGGCAGGGAAGAAGACAAAAAAACTGCTTCTGCTGCTAGCGATTTGGCCTGTACAACACACCAGTCACTGTGTGTGCAGTGCAAGGGGAGGCTATATAGTGGTGTATCAGTGGTGATGGTTGTTGGGCTGCCTTCTAAGGCTTCCTGACATTCCTGCATTGCTGTTTACCCACTGCTCCGCAAACTGCTTTTTTAAAAGCAATCCCAATTTTTTTTTTTTGTCCTGCTGAGAAGAAAAAAAAACTGCTTCTGCTGCTAGCGATTTGGCCTGCACAACACACCAGTCACTGTGTGTGCAGTGCAAGGGGAGGCTATATTGTGGTGTATCAGTGGTGTTGGTTGTTGGGCTGCCTTTTAAGGCTTCCTGACAGGCTGGCATTGCTGTTTACCCACTGCTCTGCAAACTGCTTTTTTAAAAGCAATCCAATCTCCCTTATCCTCTAGTCACTTTTGTCACAGCTGTGCCATCGAGCCTGTGACATAGCGCTCAGATATCAGTGGGCCTCAAACAATCCAAAAGTGTCCAGTGTCCACAAGTGTGTGCAGAAATTCAAAATCTCCCTTATCCTCTAGTCACTTTGGTCACAGCTGTGCCATCGAGCCTGTCACATAGCGCTCAGATATTCATTGGGCCTCACACAATCCAAAAGTGTCCAGTGTCCACAAGTGTGTGCAGAAATTCAAAATCTCCCTTATCCTCTCGTCACTTTTGTCACAGCTGTGCCATCGAGCCTGTGACATAGCGCTCAGATATCAGTGGGCCTCACACAATCCAAAAGTGTCCAGTGTCCACAAGTGTGTGCAGAAATTCAAAATCTCCCTTATCCTCTAGTCACTTTGGTCACAGCTGTGCCATCGAGCCTGTCACATAGCGCTCAGATATTCATTGGGCCTCACACAATCCAAAAGTGTCCAGTGTCCACAAGTGTCTGCAGAAATTCAAAATCTCCCTTATCCTCTCGTCACTTTTGTCACAGCTGTGCCATCGAGCCTGTCACATAGCGCTCAGATATTCATTGGGCCTCACACAATCCAAAAGTGTCCAGTGTCCACAAGTGTGTGCAGAAATTCAAAATCTCCTTTATCCTCTAGTCACTTTGGTCACAGCTGTGCCATCGAGCCTGTCACATAGCGCTCAGATATTCATTGGGCCTCACACAATCCAAAAGTGTCCAGTGTCCACAAGTGTCTGCAGAAATTCAAAATCTCCCTTATCCTCTCGTCACTTTTGTCACAGCTGTGCCATCGAGCCTGTGACATAGCGCTCAGATATCAGTGGGCCTCACACAATCCAAAAGTGTCCAGTGTCCACAAGTGTGTGCAGAAATTCAAAATCTCCCTTATCCTCTCGTCACTTTGGTCACAGCTGTGCCATCGAGCCTGTCACATAGCGCTCAGATATTCATTGGGCCTCACACAATAAAAAAGTGTCCAGTGTCCATAAGTGTGTGCAGAAATTCAAAATCTCCCTTATCCTCTCGTCACTTTTGTCACAGCTGTGCCATCGAGCCTGTGACATAGCGATCAGATATCAGTGGGCCTCACACAATCCAAAAGTGTCCAGTGTCCACAAGTGTCTGCAGAAATTCAAAATCTCCCCTGTCCTATAGACACCTTGTACCTTGTTTTACATTACTATATAGTTTGTTGGATTTTGTCTACATTTCTACCAAAAATGAGGAAGGCTGGTGGAAGAGGCCGTGGAATTGGGCGAGGGTTGGCAGCTGGTAATGATGGTGTTGGTGGTGGATCTGATGGTAGTGGCAAGAGCAAAATAGGATCGAATGCAGGAGGTGTTGAGCCTGCGTCATCGTCTGGCTACATAAGGCCTCGAACGCTTAGTTTTCTAGGAGTTGGCAAACCGCTTTTAAAGCCAGAGCATCAGGAAAAAGTTTTGTCTTACATTGCTGACTCAGCCTCCAGCTCTATCGCCTCCTCTTCTTCAGTTGTAAAAAGTAAAAGCACTGAGTCGTCATTGGAGGCTCATGTTCATGAACCACACCTTTCCTTGTGTCCTTCACCCCAACCAAGATTGAAGGATGACGCAGGCCATACTACTGATTACTCCATGGAGCTGTTTTCACATACCATGCCTGGATTATCAAGTCAAATGGTGAATTACCCAGGCCAAGATGAATCTGACATGGAGTGCACTGATGCACAGCCGCTGATGGATGATTCTGCTGGTACATTCACTCAGAGCACTACATTGTCCTCGCAGTGTACAGAGCCAGATTCTGACCCTGATGAGACTCAGGTGCCCCTTCCCGCACACTATACCACCATACACGGTGACACAGAGGAAGGTGCACATGACATAGAAGAGGAGGTGATGGATGACCCAGTTGTTGACCCAGATTGGCATCCATTGGGGGAAGAGGGTGCTGCTTCCAATAGCTCAGATGAGGAGCATCCACAGCAGACATCGACATCGCAACAGCTGTTATCTGGCAGGCCCGGAGCACTCCAAAGACAGGTTCCAAACATCAAAAGAGTTGCTGGACAGCTTGTCCAGAGGGTCAAAAGATCACAGCGTGCTAGGCCGCAAAATGTCTGCCAAAGTAGGAAGAGTGCAGTGTGGCACTTTTTTGACCAAAATCCTCATGATCAGGCCAAGGTTATCTGTAAGAAGTGCGCAAAGACCTTTAGCCGAGGGAAAAATCTGAAAAATTTGAATACCAGTTGCATGCTTAGACATTTAACCAGCATGCACTTGCAAGCGTGGACACAACACCAAACCTCAAGTGCCACATGTGCAACTGATCACAACGAAGGTAGTCAGCAACGCTACATTGTTTCCCCCACTGTAAGCCCACCGGTTAGCACAGCAGCAAATGTTGAGGTGTCGTTGCAAGGCCACAGCAGTCAGGGAATCCCACTGTTATATCAACGAAAGACTGATTCTAGGCCATCAGAAAGAACAGCAACTCCATCACCATCATCAACCCTCTCTCAGTCCGCCCTGTCCACCGCTTCTTCCATCATAGGCAGCTCTCAAGTCCAGCTCACCCTCCCAGACACTATGAGTAGGTCAAGAAAGTACTCACTCAGTCTCTCATCCGCGTACACTGGGTTTGAACGCCCACATTGCCAAACTAATCTCGTTTGAGATGATGCCCTTTCGGTTGGTGGAAAGCACAGCTTTCCGCGAACTCATGGCCTATGCAGTACCATGCTATGACCTACCCAGTCACCACTTCTTCTCTCGCAAAGCCATCCCAGCCCTCCACCATCATGTGAAAGACCGCATTGTCCATGCACTCAAGCAGTCAGTGAGCGGAAAGGTGCACCTCACAACTGATGCATGGTCCAGTCGACATGGCCAGGGCCGTTACGTGTTCATCACTGCACACTGGGTTAATGTGGTGGATGCAGGGTCCACAGGGGACAGCGGTGGTGGGACAGTGCTGCCTAGCCCACGGTATAGGAAACAGTTGGCTGTAGGCGTTCGACTCTCCTCCTCCTCCTCCTCCAGAAGCGAAAGCTCGTCCACAGAGCGCAGTCGTACGAGCACTCCATCTGCAGCTGCCACTGTTGCACACGATGTGTCCCCCTATCGAGCAGCTAGTGGAAAGCGTCAGCAGGCTGTGTTGCAGATGATGTGTTTGGGCAACAGACACACCGCCGAGGTGCTGGCCGAGTACTTGAAGCGACAAACTGAGTCATGGCTGGGCAGTGTACATCTTGAGGCAGGCAAGCTAGTTAGTGATAACGGCCGTAATTTTGTGGCAGCCATAGCCTTTTCAAAACTCAGCCATATACCTTGCTTGGCTCACACCTTGAACCTGGTGGTGCAGTGCTTCCTCAAAAATTATCCGGAGTTAACAGCCCTGCTCCAGAAGGTGCGAAGACTTTGCGCGCACATCCGCCGGTCGCCTGTACACTCCGTTCGTATGCAGAAGCTGCAGCGATTGCTCCACCTTCCCAACCACCGCCTCATTATCGACATTGCAACAAGGTGGAACTCCACCCTGCACATGGTGGAGCAGCTGTGCGAGCAGAGGCAGGCCATAATGCATTTGTGGGAGGATACACGGCCAGGCACTTTGAGAGCAGACATGGAGTTGACAGGTGTGCAGTGGTCGAAGCTGAAAGACCTCTGTAAAGTCCTTCAGTGTTTTGAGGAATGCACACGGCTGGTAAGCGCAGACGACGCCATCCTAAGCATGAGCATGCCACTTATGCCTCTGCTCATGCAAACTTTGACGCACCTTAAGGAGCAGGCGTCTGCAGCCAATGTTGATGAGGAGGAAGAGGAGGAGGGAATCCTTGATGACATTCAGCCATTGTCTGCTCAGGGACCTCTCCTGGATGAGGTGGAGGAAGAAGAGGAGGAGGAGGAGGATGATGGGGATGATTACTTAGGGGAGGAGGATGCATCTCATGGGGCAAGTGAAAATGTTGGCGTGGCAAGGTCTGGTACATAGTTTGTGCGTGACTGGAGGGATGTGGATTTGCCAGAAAGTGCTCCTCCACCCAGCACTCGCAGTGCATCATTGACACCGGGAACATTGGCCCACATGTCAGATTATGCCTTGCAGATCCTAAAAAGGGATCCACGCATTGCCAAAATGATGAACGCCACTTCTGGTGTGTGCACCACGAACACCTCTGCCCAGCTGCCCCCAGCCCCTACTGTTAGGCGTCAGGTTCCTGACTCTGCACAACAGGAATCCAGAGCCAGACATCCGGCGGTCTCCCATTTTCCTCCGACCGCTCCGGGTGTTGTTCAGCAATCACGGCGAACCAGGTCTGCTGCTCACTCTCGTTCTGACAGCCTGGATGTTGCTGCCACCTCTGGTGCAGCAATGGTGGTGCAACCTGCTTTGCAGGGAACCACTCTAGAGGCTAAGTCCTCATGCCGTGCTACTGGGCATGCCCGCAAGGTGACCTCTCACTGGAGAGCAGGGGTCACATGTTCAGGTCCTGTGTCGGATCTGATTGGTTCTTTCCAGGGCACTGGAAGGTCCCGGAAGCGCATGGCTATAAAAAGCCCGCATGGCGGCTCGGCCATGCGCTAGTGTAGCATATTATGCTGTGTGTGTATGGTGATGGATGCATGGACTGGTGACTGACTCATTTGAAACCCCTTCCCTCGGTTAATACGAATGGTGACAGTTTGTTGGGTAGTCAGCTCCAGATTGTGGCAAGCTACACGCCACTGTGCCTCCTGCACTGCACACTAGTGTCCGACGGTGCTCGGTCATTCCGGCGCCGTCGTTCAGCGGCCATAGTTATTGCCGCGCTGCGGTAGCAGCCTCCTTGGGTCTGCGGTTGCAACGCCACTCGCTGGGTATCCTGTGAAGTGAACAGGGCCAGCGTCCTCATACGCCTCTGTTATTTAAGCGACTCTGTGTGGGAACAGAGCAGCTCTTAGGCTAGTTTCACACTTGCTTTTTTTTGCAGCGCGTTTTTCCCGCAAAAAAACGCATTAAAAAAACGCATACAAATGCATACAAACGCTGCGTTTTTTTCCAGCATTTTAATGCGCATGCAGGAAAAAAACGCAGCGTTTTTGCGCGTTTGTATGCGTTTTTTGTGCGTTTGCGTTTTTTTACAGATTTTTGAAAAACCCCACAAAAAAGAAAAAACAACCATTCAACAACACACAAGACCAATGGGACTTCATTGTGGGTGTGGTATGTTAATATATATAGACCCTGTCTACAGTATTCTTCACATTTGCTTGATTCTTCTCGTGACCATGGATCTGCGCTGGAAGAGTTTTCACTTCAACTTGGATTTGGACATCGCGATGGCTCAGGCGTATGCAGTTGCTTGCCATGAACAAAGGAAGAGAGAGAGGCAGCGAAGACGGCGGCGTATGTGGATACATCCGATTGTTGAACTCCGGGAGAGCCGTGGGGCATACCACACCCTCTACAGCGAGCTACGTGCAAACCCGGAGAAATTTACTGATTATATCCGGATGTCCCACGAAAGTTTCATGGATTTGCTTGCTCGTGTCCAACAATCCATCCGGAGACAGGACACACAGCTCCGTCGTGCGATTCCTCCTGAGGAACGGCTACTGGTGACATTACGGTATGTTTTAAAAACAAAGGGGTGTGGTCTGATGTTTTTTTTGGTAAATTTAGTATTCAAAACCTTGGGTAATTAGTTTTCGTGAATGTACTAATATTTTTTTTTATAGTTTTTAAAAATAATATACATAAATATTAATTTTACTTCTTTGTCTGTTCACAGATTCCTGGCGACTGGAGAAACCCTATCCTCACTACACTTCCAGTACCGTATTGGAATCTCTACCTTGTCTGGAATTGTTGCTGACACCTGCCGGGCTCTCTGGAATGTTCTTTGCCCAGAATTTATGCCCCTGCCCACCGCTGAAAAGTGGATGGAAATTGCTGACAAATTCTGGACAGTATGCAATTTTCCCAACTGTTTGGGAGCTGTTGATGGGAAACACATACGGATCATCAAACCCCAAAGAACGGGATCTGAGTACTATAATTACAAAAAGTACTTTTCAATAGTACTCATTGCAATTGCGGATGCCGGATGTATGTTTGTAGCAGTGGACATTGGAGCATTTGGCCGTGGTAATGACTCGCAGGCTTTTAAAAACTCAGACATGGGCCGGAGGTTGTATGGCAACCAATTTAATTTCCCTATGCCACGGCCTCTTCCTCACACCGAAGCTCCGCCACTGCCCTTTGTAATGGTTGGCGATGAGGCTTTTCAAATGTGCGGAAACTTACTGAAACCCTACTCCAGCCGGGACTTGGACCACACCAAAAAAATTTTTAATTACAGGCTGACCAGGGCCAGAAGAACTGTCGAGTGTGCTTTTGGGATTCTTGTTTCCAGATGGCGAATTCTGGGCACGGCCATTAATCTTAAACTTGAAACAGTCGATGAGGTGGTGAAGGCCTGTGTGGTTCTACATAACTTTGTGATGGCTAAAGAGCACCCGACCTTTGAACTGGACGATGATGCTCCTAACCCATTGCCTGAATTCACTCAGCACACTCTCAGGTCATCCGTTGAAGTTGGCCAAATGAGGGACAAATTTGCGGCCTACTTTATTTCTGATGTAGGACGGGTGCACTGGCAAGATGAAATGGTGTAATGTTGTTGTTTATGGTAATAAAAATCCTTATTTGATACCATTACTGAGTGCACTATATTTTTTAAACTCCAATTAATTAAAAAACTTCCCATGTATAACTGAATTTTGTGATGTTCACACACCTGGGCAGGTAAATACACATACGAGTTAAAATGCAGCATTGCTAGTCTGCGTGAAATATATTGGAATGAGCAAAGCTGCAGGCCATGAATCAGGAAACCATTTAAGAGAAAATTGTGCAACTAGTTTAAAACAAAGTATGTGATTTTCTCAAAACACAACCCTCAAAACCCAACCCCAATGAAAGTCCATGGGGAATACAAGTCAGCATTGAGTGGATGAATGTAATCTGCTCATGTAATCTGCTCCATTACAAGTTATTACACTAGGCCTTGGAATGACTATACTAGGCCGTGGTATTTCAAATATGAGTATAGTAGGCCTTGGGGCTAGTAGTATAGTAATATGTGAAATACCACGGCCTAGTATAGTCATACCAAGGCCTACTGTAATAACTCGATTTTTAACAACTAGCATCTTGTTTCACAAAAAACAAACTGGTGAAACTAGAAAGAAACTTATTTTTTAGACAAGTTTCAACAATTTGTTTTTCATGAAACCAGATTCTATTTGGTAAAACTAGAGTTATTACACTAGGCCTTGGAATGACTATACTAGGCCGTGGTATTTCAAATATGAGTATACTAGGCCTTGGGGCTAGTAGTATAGCAATATGTGAAATACCACGGCCTAGTATAGTCATACCAAGGCCTACTGTAATAACTCAATTTTTAACAACTAGCATTTTTAACAACTAGCATCTTGTTTCACAAAAAACAAACTGGTGAAACTAGAAAGAAACTTATTTTTTAGACAAGTTTCAACAGTTTGTTTTTCATGAAACCAGATTCTATTTGGTAAAACTAGAGTTATTACACTAGGCCTTGGAATGACTATACTAGGCCGTGGTATTTCAAATATGAGTATACTAGGCCTTGGGGCTAGTAGTATAGCAATATGTGAAATACCACGGCCTAGTATAGTCATACCAAGGCCTACTGTAATAACTCAATTTTTAACAACTAGCATTTTTAACAACTAGCATCTTGTTTCACAAAAAACAAACTGGTGAAACTATAAAGAAACTTATTTTTTAGACAAGTTTCAACAGTTTGTTTTTCATGAAACCAGATTCTATTTGGTAAAACTAGAGTTATTACACTAGGCCTTGGAATGACTATACTAGGCCGTGGTATTTCAAATATGAGTATAGTAGGCCTTGGGGCTAGTAGTATAGTAATATGTGAAATACCACGGCCTAGTATAGTCATACCAAGGCCTACTGTAATAACTCGATTTTTAACAACTAGCATCTTGTTTCACAAAAAACAAACTGGTGAAACTAGAAAGAAACTTATAGTTTCAACAGTTTGTTTTTCATGAAACCAGATTCTATTTGGTAAAACTAGAGTTATTACACTAGGCCTTGGAATGACTATACTAGTCCATGTTATTTCACATATGACTATACTAGCCCTTGGGTTGGTTTTTAACATGTATTTACCCATCAGTGTGTGTGAGCGGCGCAAACAACATTAATGAAACTTATTAATGGTGAACCACAAATGTAAATTTATTTTTTATCACAAAAAAAAAAATAAAAATTATTTTTTACGGCGTTTGGGGGCAGATGGTTTCAATTTGGGGGTGTGCAGGGAATATGCAACACTTGCAGTTGAAGACGGTGTTTGAGGGGAAGGGGCAACAAAACTTGTGGGGGAAGGTAGTCCAGTTAAGGGAATTAAACTTGGAACACTTGTAGGAGAGGAAATCTGTTCATTTACATTAGTTGTAATGGCATGTCGCCGTAGGCTTGTGTGCCTGGACCGACTTTGGCCCAATGCCCGCCTTGATTGATTTCGCCTTGAAGTAGGGGCAAATATGGAATGTAGGTCCCCCGTCTGCTGGTATGGCTGCTGCTGCTGAGGTGGCGGCTGCTGCTGCAGAGGTGGCGGCTGCTGCTGCAGAGGTGGCGGCTGCTGCTGAGGTGGCTGCTGCTGCTGAGGTGGTTGTTGCTGCTGCTGAGGTGGCGGCTGCTGCTGCTGAGGTGGCGGCTGCTGCTGCTGAGGTGGCTGCTGCTGCTGAGGTGGCGGCTGCTGCTGAGGTGGCGGCTGCTGCTGAGTTGGCTGCTGCTGCTGAGGTGGCTGATGCTGCTCTTCGTTGTCAGTGCTCGTCCTTGCAGGAGGACTGGTGGCGGCAGTGATGGCCCAGGTTTGCAGAGTGGTGGTGGCAGGGCTACTACATGTTGTTGTAGCGGCAGGGCTGTTCCATGTTTGCCTAGTGGTGGCTGAGCTCCACGCATGCATGGGATTGGCGGTGGTGCTCCAGACAGGAGCAGCGCTTGCCATGGTGGTGTCGGTGAAGTGACCAGCTGCACTCAGACTTGTGGTGGTGTAACGGTGGGTGTCCTGGCTTTGAAGAGAGGTGTCCGTGCAGTGGTATGCAGCACAAGTCGGTAGTGAGGTGAAGCGAGTCAATGGTGGCACAGGTGGAAAGGACACCACTGACTGCTGACCGTACCGATTATGCTGCATAGCCTGCAAGAAAGCATTGTTGCAGGCCTGCAGCACATTCAGCTGTTGATCAGGACTAAGGTGTTCCGCCATGCCCTTTTCAATCTTACTAAAAAAATGGTGTGCTGGTCTGTTGAGGTCGGCCTCCAGACGGTCAAGGCGCTGTTCTACAGAATTGAAGCGGTGTTCAAAGTGGTTAAAACCACGTTCCATTAGTGCAAAACCGCTTTCAACTCTGTCGGACAGTGACTTGAGGCTGGAATTAAATGTCTCGCTCAAATGCATAAACTCGGGCAAGACATTCCTGTCCAAGGCCCTCTGCCGCTGGCGGGTAGTGCCCGCATAACCAGTGGCAGAGACCTGGGACAGGGGAACACCTGATGGCCCAGCTTCCTGGTCACCAGCTTTGTGTGTGGCTGACCTGCAAGGTGCTTCCTGGCTGTCGGATGGCTGGGACGGGTCAGAGGACGTCCGAGGAAGGACCGCTCCAGGGCCAGGTTGCAGGGTGCTGCTCCAGGTGCTGTGGAAGAAAGGAAAATCATTACTACCATGCCTTTACAAGAAGCATCAGCTGTGGATTAGAAAAACACAGATTAATAAAAATAAAAACCCAAAATGTATAATACTTACGATCTTGTGGCAAGGACCGGTCTTAGGAACTGCAACGCGTGATAGTGACGGTATCTAGTTCTGGTCCTTGACGCAGATCCACTGCGAACCTGGCCCTCAGCACGAACATCACTGTTGAAGCGGTCCTTGATCGAACGCCAACGTGTTCGGACTTTGTCCACTGTTGATAAAAAAAAAACAGTGCCGTCAAGGACAACAGTCACTGCGGCACAATGTAGCAATACAATACTCAAAGCAGTCACTGTAGACACCGATGACACTGTTGGGTTTCCTGCTAGAATACGCCAAGCACGAAACCCAACAGTGCCGTCAAGGACAACAGTCACTGCGGCACAATGTAGCAATACAATACTCAAAGCAGTCACTGTAGACACCGATGACACTGTTGGGTTTCCTGCTAGAATATGCCTAGCACGAAACCCAACAGTGCCGTCAAGGACAACAGTCACTGCGGCACAATGTAGCAATACAATACTCAAAGCAGTCACTGTAGACCCCGATGACACTGTTGGGTTTCCTGCTAGAATACGCCTAGCACGAAACCCAACAGTGCCGTCAAGGACAACAGTCACTGCGGCACAATCTAGCAATACAATACTCAAAGCAGTCACTGTAGACCCCGATGACACTGTTGGGTTTCCTGCTAGAATACGCCTAGCACGAAACCCAACAGTGCCGTCAAGGACAACAGTCACTGCGGCACAATCTAGCAATACAATACTCAAAGCAGTCACTGTAGACCCCGATGACACTGTTGGGTTTCCTGCTAGAATACGCCTAGCACGAAACCCAACAGTGCCGTCAAGGACAACAGTCACTGCGGCACAATCTAGCAATACAATACTCAAAGCAGTCACTGTAGACCCCGATGACACTGTTGGGTTTCCTGCTAGAATACGCCTAGCACGAAACCCAACAGTGCCGTCAAGGACAACAGTCACTGCGGCACAATGTAGCAATACAATACTCAAAGCAGTCACTGTAGACACCGATGACACTGTTGGGTTTCCTGCTAGAATACGCCTAGCACGAAACCCAACAGTGCCGTCAAGGACAACAGTCACTGCGGCACAATACAGAGCAGGGAAATACTCACTAAACGCCTTTTTGGAGGATGCTGTGGCGCTGTCCCAGCCATCCATCAACGCTGCGGCCACCTCATTCCATAGCCGCCGGGTCACCACATTGTCCTTGTACAGCCGGTCACGGCTGTCCCACAACGGCGAACGCTCCTGGACCAGGCTGATGAGCTGCTCATTATCCAGGTAGACGTCTTCATCCCGTTGTGGAACCTAGACAAAACACATTCATTAGAATAATCAAATTTAAATTGAATAAAAAGTTACAAAAAAAGAAACAAAAAAATGAGTAAAAATAGAAGATAAAAAATAAAGAACATTACAAATCATTTGATACTTACATTCCGTATCACCACCGGGACTTGGCTTCGCTGCTCCTGCTCTTCGCCCTCACTAGTGCCGTCCGCAGATGATGATGACGATGTCTGAAAGTTGAAAAAAACGTAAGAGATTTGGAGAAGCAGCAGATATACTTACCAGATGCACGAAAATAATCACCTCACGGTCTGCTTGCGCCAATTCCTGCCGCGATGGGGAATACTCGGATTCTGAAGACATACTGCATGTAAAAATAATAAAAATCATTAGTACATACATAATTTAAAAGGACAGGCATATAATGTAATATACTCACATTCTTCGCTGATATAATGGGTTCTTGGTTGACTGTCTGCTCTTCAATCTCTCAGTGTAGTAGTGGCAGAGTTTTGGCAGGCACCTCCTTTATATAGACTTTTTTTTTTTGACTTTAGAAGATTCTAACTAGGATAAAAAGTGGACACCACCCAAAAAACGCAGCGCTAAAAAATCGCATACCTGCGCATGCCAGTGCGCACGTATGCGCATCCATAGGCTATAATGGCCATTTTTAGCGCAAAACGTGCGCATACGTGCGCATGCGCTTTTTTCCAGGGCCAAAAAATGCAACATGCAGCGTCTGGAAAATACCAACGCACACCCCAAAAAAACGCAGCGCATGAAAATCGCATACATGCGCTTACAAGCGCGCATGTATGCGCACCCATGTTAAATATAGGGGAAAAATCGCATGCGCACGTATGCGTTTTTTTCCAGCGCTAAAAAACGCAAATGTGAAACCAGCCTTAGCGCTCGGGTGACGTTAACCCGAGTGCAGTACTTCACCTTTTGGTGCATCCGCCATTACTCAGCAGCGGTCTTGTCACCTACCGCACGGTGGACCCCGGGCGGCGAACGCACCTCCTATTATTTATATCTGGTGCGTTCCGTCGACCCTAACATTACACTAGCGCCAGGGTCTGGCTAGTAATGGCGGATGAACAGCGACTGCTGCAGTACATCCGGCAGCTGCAGGGCAGGTTGGCAGCTCTCAAACGTTCAGCCTCAGCTGCGGATGTTACTGCAGTCGCTGTTCAGGCAGCCACAGAGGCTGTCTCCCGTGTGACCACAGCCATCCCTGCCCCGACTTTTTCCCACCTCCCGCTGCCCGAAAAGTTCTCGGGTGATAGTGCTGCTTGTAGGGGTTTCGTAAGCCAGTGCTCTATACAGCTGGAGCTGCTGGCCGCCCGATTCCCTTCTGAGCGGGCTAAAGTGGGATTTATTATTTCCCTTCTGTCGGGCAAGGCTTTGGAGTGGGCCACACCACTGTGGGAGCATGGTGATCAAGTGGTGCAGTGTGACTCGCGGTTCTTAGACACTCTGAAACAGGTCTTCCTGGGACCACGAGTCACCCATGACACCGCGCTCCGGCTGCTGGCATTGTCACAGGGCTCTTCCATGGTCAGTCACTTTGCTATCCAGTTCCGGACGCTGGCCTCAGAATTAGAGTGGCCAGATAAGGTCCTCATTCCGGCATTCTGGAGAGGTTTGGCTGGCCATGTGAAGGACGCTCTGGCCACCAGGGAGATTCCCGCTACACTGGAGGAGCTTATCACTGTCTCCACCCGAATAGATCTTCGCTTCACCGAGCGAAGGTTGGAGCGGGACCAGTGTAGGCAGAGGTTTAGGTTGGCACCTTGTTTTTCTAAACCTCTGGAATCTTCCGATCGGGCGTCCGAGCGTCAGGGGGCTTCCCGTGAGGGATCCAGGCTCCGGTCCGCTCGAGCTCCTGTGAGCTGTCATATTTGTCGGCAGTCCGGTCACCTTGCCAACCGGTGCCCACAGCAGCAGGGAGAACGCTCGCGCCTAGTGGCCGTAGGAGGCGGCGCACTAGAGTCAGCGACGTTTTCCTCTAAGCTGTCCTTTAAGGGGACTCTTGGGTTTGATTCTTCCACTCTGGCGGTGGAGGTTTGCGTGGATTCCGGGGCGGAGGGCAATTTTATGTCGTCAGCCTTCACCCAACGGCACGCTATACCCCTGGTTATGATGTCTACACCAGTCACCGTCAGAGTGGTGAACGGCGCCACTCTACCCTCACAGATAACTCACCAGACTGTCCCCTTGGTACTCTCAGTGGCTCCGTCTCATCAGGAGATGATATCCCTCCTCGTCATGCCCGAGGGTATTGACCAGGTATTTCTAGAGGTTCCCTGGCTGCGGTATCACTCCCCCCATATAGAGTGGTCCTCAGGGAGGATTATTGGGTGGAGTAAATCATGTGAGGGTAGATGTCTGAGGGAGTGCATTCAGGTTGCCTCCACCGAGGTTCCCGCTGATCTCTCCTCGATCCCCAAACACTAACGACAGTATGCAGACGTGTTCTCCAAAAAGGCGGCGGAGACCCTTCCACCGCATCGCCCCTATGACTGTCCTATTGACCTCTTGCCTGGTGCTGAGCCCCCTCGGGGTCGAGTCTATCCCCTATCTCTCCCGGAGACTGAGGCCATGTCTCAATACATCAGGGAGAATCTGGCAAGAGGATTCATTAGGAAGTCAGTGTCACCAGCGGGGGGGGATTCTTCTTCGTCCAGAAGAAGAGTGGGGAACTACGTCCTTGCATTGATTACAGGGGTCTTAACGCCATCACCGTTAAGAATAAGTATCCTCTGCCCCTGATATCAGAACTGTTTGATAGGCTACGAGGAGCGAGGGTATTTTCCAAACTTGATCTGCGGGGGGCTTACAACCTGATTCGCATCCGTGATGGGGATGAATGGAAGACGGCATTTAACACCAGAGACGGGCACTATGAATACCTGGTGATGCCCTTCGGCCTCTGTAATGCCCCGGCCGTCTTCCAAGACTTTGTGAACGATATCTTCCGGGATATGCTTACCACCTCGGTTGTAGTCTATCTGGATGATATTCTCATCTACTCTCCAGATATTGACTCCCACCGGAGAGAGGTTTGCAAAGTTTTCGATCGCCTGCGGGCGAACTCCCTCTATGCCAAGTTGGAGAAGTGTGTGTTTGAGCAGGAGTCCTTGCCTTTCCTGGGCTATATCATCTCCGCCCAGGGATTGGCCATGGATCCTGCCAAGCTACAGGCAGTGATGGATTGGCAGGAACCTCATTCTCTCAAAGCGGTGCAGCGCTTTATGGGGTTCATAAATTATTATCGCCAATTCATTCCCCACTTCTCGACTTTGGTAGCACCCTTGGTAGCCCTCACCAAGAAGGGTGCAAATCCCAAGTTTGTGGTCGGAACCGGTTTCCAAGGCCTTCTCCACCATTAAGTCCCATTTCGCTAGCGCTCCCATTCTACATCGCCCCGATGTAGACAAGCCCTTCATTCTGGAAGTGGATGCCTCTTCCGTCGGTGCTGGAGCGGTCCTGTTCCAGAGGGACACGCAAGGTCGGAAGCATCCATGCTTCTTTTTCTCCAAGACCTTCACACCGGCGGAGAGGAATTATGCCATCGGGGACAGGGAGTTGCTAGCGATGAAGTTGGCCTTCTCGGAGTGGAGACACCTCCTGGAGGGGGCTCGCCACCCTTTCCAGGTGTTCACCGACCACAAAAACTTGATGTATTTACAAACAGCCCAGCGGCTAAACTCTCGCCAGGCCAGATGGTCTTTGTTCTTTTCCCGGTTCGATTTCACCCTCCACTTTCTCTCCGGGGAGAAGAACGTCCGGGCCGATGCTCTCTCCCGCTCCGTGGTGTCATCGGAGGAAGAGGAGGAGGAGCCTCGGCTGATCGTCCCATCCGAGAGCCTGAGGACTGTGGCTCCGGTTGCTCTTGAGTCAGTACCGCCGGGCAAGACATTTGTCCCTGCCCGTCTGCGACCGGAGGTCCTCTCTTGGGCTCACTCGTCCAGAGTGGGCGGACATTTTGGGACTAAACGGACCTCTGAGCTTTTGGCGAGGACGTACTGGTGGCCACATATGGCCCGTGACATCAAGGACTATATTGAGGCGTGCGTCTCTTGCGCCTGGAATAGGTCCTCTCGGCAGCGGCCCGCTGGGCTTCTTTTTCCTCTGCCGATAGCAGACAGGCCCTGGGAGATGGTCGGTATGGACTTTGTGGTGGGGCTACCCAAGTCCAGCGGCAGCACGGTCATTTGGGTTGTCACCGACCATTTCTCTAAAATGGTGCACTTGGTACCTCTCTCCCGGTTACCTTCAGCGCGGGGCCTGGCAGTTTTGTTCATCAAGCACGTTTTCTGCCTGCACGGCATGCCGGACAAGATTGTCAGTGACCGAGGCCCTCAGTTTTGGAGAGAGCTCTGTTCTCTACTCAGCATTGAGCTGAATCTCTCCTCGGCCTATCATCCCGAGACGAATGGGTTGGTAGAGAGAGCCAACCAGACCTTGATAACATATCTTCGACATTTTGTCTCGGCCAGGCAGGACGACTGGGCATACTTGCTGCTGTGGGCAGAGTTCGCTTTGAACAATGCTGTGGCCGACTCCACCGGTCAAACCCCATTCCTCCTAAATTACGGCCAGCATCCGCGCGTCCCTGTGCCCATGCCCGTGTCTTCCACCGACTCCAGGGTGGCAGACTGGGCGGTGGAGGCACGTGACATTTGGGATCGCACCCAGGATGCTATCCGAGCTTCCAAGGAGAGAATGAGGATCTCCGCTGATGCACACCGGCGTCCTGCTCCAAGCTTCTCCCCTGGCGACATGGTATGGCTCTCCACCCGAAACATTAAACTGCGGGTCGAGTCTCCCAAGCTCGCGCCGCGATACATTGGACCATTCAAGGTCCTTGAGCAACTTAGCTCGGTGGTCTACCGCCTGGCTCTTCCTCCACATTTGGCCATCTCGGAAGTGTTCCATGTGTCCCTCCTCAAACCAGTTCACATGGCCCGGTTTTACGAGCCATCTGCCGGGTCATCAGACTCATCCTCTGACGAGTTTGAGGTTAACGCCATCGTGGGGCGCAGGTTTGTCCGTGGCAAAAAATTTTATTTGGTGGACTGGAAGGGTCATGGTCCCGAGGCTCGGACCTGGGAGCCGGTGGAAAACATTCACGCACCGCTCCTGATCGTGGCTTTTGAGCGCTGTGAAGCGCAGAGGGGAGGGGGGGTAATGTTAGGCGTCGGGTTCCTGACTCTGCACAACAGGAATCGAGAGCCAGACATCCGGCGGTCTCCCATTTTCCTCCGACCGCTCCGGGTGTTGCTCAGCAATCACGGAGAGCCAGGTCTGCTGCTCACTCTCGTTCTGACAGCCTGGATGTTGCTGCCACCTCTGGTGCAGCAATGGTGGTGCAACCTGCTTTGCAGGTAACCACTCTAGAGGCTAAGTCCTCATGCCGTGCTACTGGGCATGCCCTCAAGGTGACCTCTCACTGGAGAGCAGGGGTCACATGTTCAGGTCCTGTGTCGGATCTGATTGGTTCTTTCCAGGGCACTGGAAGGTCCCGGAAGCGCATGGCTATAAAAAGCCCGCATGGCGGCTCGGCCATGCGCTAGTGTAGCATATTATGCTGTGTGTGTATGGTGATGGATGCATGGACTGGTGACTGACTCATTTGAAACCCCTTCCCTCGGTTAATACGAATGGTGACAGTTTGTTGGGTAGTCAACTCCAGATTGTGGCAAGCTACACGCCACTGTGCCTCCTGCACTGCACACTAGTGTCCGACGGTGCTCGGTCATTCCGGCGCCGTCGTTCAGCGGCCATAGTTATTGCCGCGCTGCGGTAGCAGCCTCCTTGGCGTCTGCGATTGCAACGCCACTCGCTGGGTATCCTGTGAAGTGAACAGGGCCAGCGTCCTCATACGCCTCTGTTGTTTAAGCGACTCTGTGTGGGAACAGAGCCGCTCTTAGCGCTCGGGTGACGTTAACCCGAGCGCAGTACTTCACCTTTTGGTGCATCCGCCATTACTCAGTAGCGGTCTTGTCACCTACCGCACGGTGGACCCCGGGCGGCGAACGCACCTCCTATTATTTATATCTGGTGCGTTCCGTCGACCCTAACACCTACGGCTCGTGTGAGATCCATCACCGCTGCTGTGTGCTGGGAATGCCTCAACCAACCGGTTTACCAGAGTTGCTGGTTTATTAGCCAATATTAGGTCAAGGTTCTCGTGTGGCATGATGTTTTGTAATTTGCCTTTATAGCGTGGATCCAGGATGCTGGCCAACCAGTAGTCGCCATCGTTCATCATTTTGGCAATGCAGGGGTCCCTTTTTAGGATCTACAAGGCATAATCTGACATGTGGGCCAATGTTCCCGGTGTCAATGATGCACTGCGAGTGCTGGTTGGAGGAGCACTTTCTGGCAAATCCACATCCCTCCAGTCACACACAAACCCTGTACCAGACCTTGCCATGCCAACATTTTCACTTGCCCCACGAGATGCATCCTCCTCCCCTAAGTAATCATCCCCATCATCATCCTCCTCTTCCTCCTCTTCCTCCACCTCGTCCAGGAGAGGTCCCTGAGCAGACACTCTGAATGTCATCAAGGATTCCCTCCTCCTCGTCAACATTGGCTGCAGACGCCTTAAGGTGCGTCAAAGTTTGCATGAGCAGACGCATAAGTGGGATGCTCATGCTTAGGATGGCGTCGTCTGCGCTTACCAGCCATGTGCATTCCTCAAAACACTGAAGGACTTTACAGAGGTCTTTCAGCTTCGACCACTGCACGCCTGTCAACTCCATGTCTGCTCTCAAAGTGCCTGGCCGTGTATCCTCCCACAAATGCATTATGGCCTGCCTCTGCTCGCACAGCCGCTCAACCATGTGCAGGGTGGAGTTCCACCTTGTTGAAATGTCGATAATGAGGCGGTGGTTGGGAAGGTGGAGCAATCGCTGCAGCTTCTGCATACGAATGGAGTGTACAGGCGACCGGCGGATGTGCGCGCACAAGTCTTCGCACCTTCTTTAGCAGGGCTGTTAACTCCGGATAATTGTTGAGGAAGCACTGCACCACCAGGTTCAAGGTGTGAGCCAAGCAAGGTATGTGGCTGAGTTTTGAAAGGGCTATGGCTGCCACAAAATTACGGTCGTTATCACTAACTACCTTGCCTGCCTCAAGATGTATACTGCCCAGCCATGACTCAGTTTGTCGCTGAAAGTACTCGGCCAGCACCTCCGCGGTGTGTCTGTTGCCCAAGCACATCATCTGCAACACAGCCTGCTGACGCTTTCCACTAGCTGCTCGATAGGGGGACACCTCGCGTGCAACAGTGGCAGCTGCACATGGAGTGCTCGTATGACTGCGCTCTGTGGACGAGCTTTCGCTTCTGGAGGAGGAGGAGGGTCGAACGCCTACAGCCAACTGTTTCCTATACCGTGGGCTAGGCAGCACTGTCCCACCACCGCTGTCCCCTGTGGACCCTGCATACACCACATTAACCCAGTGCGCAGTGATGGACACGTAACGGCCCTGGCCATGCCGACTGGACCATGCCTCTTTTGTGAGGTGCACCTTTCCGCTCACTGACTGCTTGAGTGCATGGACAATGCGGTCTTCCACATGATTGTGGAGGGCTGGGATGGCTTTGCGAGAGAAGTGGCGACTGGGTAGGTCATAGCGTGGTACTGCACAGGCCATGAGTTCGCAGAAAGCTGCGCTTTCCACCAACTGATAGGGCATCATCTCTAACGAGATTAGTTTGGCAATGTGGGCGTTCAAACCCAGTGTACGCGGATGAGAGACTGAGTACTTTCTTGACCTACTCATAGTCTCTGGGAGGGTGAGCTGGACTTTAGAGCTGCATATGGTGGAAGTAGCGGTGGACAGGGCGGACTGAGAGAGGGTTGATGATGATGATGGAGTTGGTGTTCTTTCTGATGGCCTAGATTCAGTATTTCGTTGATATAACAGTGGGATTCCCTGACTGCTTTGGCCTTGCAACGACACCTCAACATTTGCTGCTGTGCTAACCGGTGGGCTTACAGTGGGGGAAACAATGTAGCGTTGCTGACTACCTTCTTTGTGATCAGTTGCACATGTGGTACTTGAGGTTTGGTGTTGTGTCCACGCTTGCAAGTGCATGCTGGTTAAATGTCTAAGCATGCAACTGGTATTCAAATTTTTCAGATTTTTCCCTTGGCTAAAGGTCTTTGCGCACTTCTTACAGATAACCTTGGCCTGATCATGAGGATTTTGTTCAAAAAAGTGCCACACTGCACTCTTCCTACTTTGGAAGACATTTTGCAGTCTAGCACGCTGTGCTATTTTGACTGTCTGGACAAGCTGTCCAGCAACTCTTTTGATGTTTGGAACCTGTCTTTGGAGTGCTCCGGGCCTGCCAGATAACAGCTTTTGCGATGTCGATGTCTTCTGTGGATGCTCCTCCTCCTCATCTGAGCTATTGGAAGCAGCACCCTCTTCCCCCAATGGATGCCAATCTGGGTCAACAACTGGGTCATCCATCACCTCCTCTTCAATGTCATGTGCACCTTCCTCTGTGTCACCGTGTATGGTGGTATAGTATGCGGGAAGGGGCACCTGAGTCTCATCAGGGTCAGAATCTGGCTCATTACACTGTGAGGACAATGTAGAGCTCTGACTGAATGTACCAGCAGAATCATCTATCAGTGGCTGTGCAACAGTGCACTCCATGTCAGATTCATCTTGGCCTGGGTAATTCACCATTTCACTTGATAACCCAGGCATGGTATGTGAAAACAGCTCCATGGAGTAATCAGTTGTATGGCCTGCGTCATCCTTCAATCTTGGTTGGGGTGAAGGACACAAGGAAAGGTGTGGTTCATGAACATGACCCTCCAATGACGACTCAGTGCTTTTATTTTTTACAACTTCAGAAGAGGAGGCGATAGAGCTGGAGGCTGAGTCAGCAATGTAAGCCAAAACTTTTTCCTGAAGCTCTTGCTTTAAAAGCGGTTTGCCAACTCCTAGAAAACTAAGCCTTCGAGGCCTTGTGGAGTCAGACGATGAGCAGGCTCAACACCTCCTGCATTCGGTCCTATTTTGCTTTTGCCACTACCATTAGATCCACCACCAACACCATCATTACCAGCTGGCAACCCCCGTCCAATTCCACGGCCTCTTCCACCAGACTTCCTCATTTTTGGTAAAAATGTACACAAAATCCCACAAACTATATAGTAATGTAAAACAAGGTACAAGGTGTATATAGGAAAGGGGAGACGTAGAATTTCTGAACACACTTGTGAACACTGTTGGATTGTGTGAGGCCCAGTTAATATCACACCGCTATGTCACAGGCTCAATGTCGCAAGTGTGAAAAATGTCACTATAGGACAGGGGAGATGTAGAATTTCTGAACACACTTGTGGACACTGTTGTGTGAGGCCCAGTTAATATCACACCGCTATGTCACAGGCTCAATGTCGAAGGTGTGAAAAATGTCACTATAGGACAGGGGAGATGTAGAATTTCTGAACACACTTGTGGACACTGTTGGATTGTGTGAGGCCCAGTTAATATCACACCGCTATGTCACAGGCTCAATGTCGCAGGTGTGAAAAATGTCACTATAGGACAGGGGAGATGTAGAATTTCTGAACACACTTGTGGACACTGTTGTGTGAGGCCCAGTTAATATCACACCGTTATGTCACAGGCTCAATGTCGCAGGTGTGAAAAATGTCACTATAGGACAGGGGAGATGTAAAATTTCTGAACACACTTGTGGACACTTGTGTGAGGCCCAGTTAATATCACACCGCTATGTCACAGGCTCAATGTCGCAGGTGTGAAAAATGTCACTATAGGACAGGGGAGATGTAGAATTTCTGAACACACTTGTGGACACTGTTGGATTGTGTGAGGCCCAGTTAATATCACACCGCTATGTCACAGGCTCAATGTCGCAGGTGTGAAAAATGTCACTATAGGACAGGGGAGATGTAGAATTTCTGAACACACTTGTGGACACTGTTGTGTGAGGCCCAGTTAATATCACACCGTTATGTCACAGGCTCAATGTCGCAGGTGTGAAAAATGTCACTATAGGACAGGGGAGATGTAGAATTTCTGAACACACTTGTGGACACTGTTGTGTGAGGCCCAGTTAATATCACACCGCTATGTCACAGGCTCAATGTCGCAGGTGTGAAAAATGTCACTATAGGACAGGGGAGATGTAGAATTTCTGAACACACTTGTGGACACTGTTGGATTGTGTGAGGCCCAGTGAATATCACACCGCTATGTCACAGGCAGAAATTGGCTAGTGTATGACAAACTGCAAGGTGTATATAGAATTGGGCAGAATAGGAATCTCCCTAGAGTGTAGGTCTGTAAGAACGGAACATGTCCTCGACTTATCCTTACAGAGTGACACACAGATAGCTTCACTGTGGCCGTGATAACAGCCGTTACACGGTACTGAGAGAGGAGCGTGCACGTACACCGCTGTCCGATGTCCGTAAAATTGTCAAGCTCCGTGTTTTTTAAGTATACGGACTGACACACACTGTCTCTCTATAGTTTTGAATGTGATCAAGCAGCAAATATACTTAACTGTTTGAAAAGCAGACAAAACTAGAAGGTGGAGGTCTGTAAGAACGGAACATGTCCTCGACTTATCCTTACAGAGTGACACACAGATAGCTTCACTGTGGCCGTGATAACAGCCGTTACACGGTACTGTGTGAGGAGCGTACACCTCTGTATAGTGTGAAAAAATGCACGCTCAGTACCTCACCAGGACAAAAAAAATTTGGATTGCTTTTAAAAAAGCAGTTTGCAGAGCAGTCGGAAAACAGCAATGCAGCTATCAGGAAGCCTTATAAGGCAGCCTAACAACCAACACAGCTGATCCAGCAAAATATAGCCTCCACTTGCACTGCACACACAGTGACTGGTGTGTTGTACAGGCAAAATCGCTAGCAGCAGAAGCAGTTTTTGGTGTCTTCTTCCCTGCCTAATGCTCTCCCTACAGAATCAGCAGCAGCAGCAGCTCTCCCTATTCTGAGATCAGCATGAGTAACATGGCGGTCGGCGTGCACGCCCTTTTATAGCCCCTGTGACGCCCCCCAAAGCAAGCCAATCACTTGCATGCCCTTCTCAAAGATGGTGGTGACCCCTGCCTATGTCATCACGTTGCCCACATTGTCCGTGGATCCTGATTGGCTGAAAAAGGGCAGAAAACAAACTTTTGAAACGCGACTTTGGCCGACCTCACCCTAGGGTCGGGTTTCGTTTCATGAAACCCGACTTTACCAAAAGTCGGCGACTTTTGAAATTTTTCGACCCGTTTCGCTCAACTCTAGTAAGGAGGCCTAACACTGCGGACATGCAAATTTGCAGGCATACAGGATCCTCTGAACCACACGATGGATCTCCAAGCTTTCCTGTCTGATATTGTAGGTGATCATCACTGCTCCTGGGGCAGCGGCTGCTTCTATACTTCAACTTGATTTATAATGTGGATGGAGCATTAGCAGGGGTGGTTGGTGTTGCGTGAGAACACTTGCTAGAAAACCTTTCTTCTCATTCAATTTTCTATTTTTGCAAGTTCATTTCTTCCAATTAAGAATACATTTTTCACTGACCTGGTTGCACACCGGCTTTGATTTTTGTTGGATGAGCCATAGACATAAAGTACCCCATTCACCTGACCATATAAAGTACTGAGAATGAGGAAAAGTAATTAAGTGAAATGGTGAAAAAATCTGGTTTGCGGATTATACTTGATGCCGTCTCTCAGTAATAAAAATGACCAAGTAACCTGATTCTTCAGATTAGTGAAATTTTGACAATAGCAGACTTGTAGTGTCATGGATTGTTTTGTCCCCAATTTGAGACCCATTTGTCCATTGAATTAGATTTTCTGCAAGCTGAGCTGACACCCTCACTCCAATGGGTCGGGTAAAGAGCGGTGGGTTCCATCAGTCATAGACCCCTGGAAGCTGCCCGAGGCCTATACTCTCAGCTCACCCTTACTTTCCATCATGGTATGCACACACATGTTGATTGTATAAAAGATGTAAGAAAAGAAGAAACTGAGAGCAAATGTTATGTAAGCGGCCACAACATCGAGCGCTCATGGGTAATGAGCTGTAATCGCCCCATGGAGGCTTGTTTATATTCCTGTTCTGATACTATGGAGATGTTCTCTGGAGGAGCATGATGCTTTGTCCTGGGGTGGATAATATGTTCCTCATCGAATAGGGTTTCACTACTTTCCTTCTTAGATTTGAGCTGTCTACAAGATGCCAGCGTCCCAGCGCAGGTGGATGTGGCGCCCCTGAGGCTCAGTCGCCACCGAGGTACTGCACCTCCTCCTGAGGTGTGGTGCCCCACCATCCAGGTAAGTGGAGGCTCCTGACCATGCTCCAACACTCGCACCCCACACAACACAGTAGTTCAGCAAACCACATTGCGGCTCCCTGCTTGGAGTGTAGCAGAGCACCTTTGGTGGCTCCCTGCTTGGAACACCAAACATGCTGGGAGGCGGGTGGAGTTGAGAATGCATAAAAGAGCGGGAAGGTTTAGGATTACAGGTCAGTCAGTCAGTAGGTCAGTCTGGGAGAGGAAGCCACTCAGAGAGGAGTGAGGAAAGAAGATCCCTGAGAGATGGATGGAGGAAGGAGGTGCTGCAGCAGACCTCAGTGACCGGGGTCTGCTGGCATGGGAAAGGAAAGAAGGAGAAAGACATTGAACTGAAACCTGATCTTCCATAAGAGAGAGAGATTAGTACGGAACGAAGGAGTAAAAGAGAACAAAGGATGTGGGTTAGGAGAGAACCCTGCCTAGAAGTTCTAAGCGCAAGGCCGGGGTCCAGTCCCCGAGGTTGTATGGATGCTAATGGTCCTGCAGCAGACACCGGTGGAGTAGTGGGCTGTAAATGCAATACTCCCATCTAAGACTTGGGGCACAACAGCAACTTGGATAGTGAGCCAGGACTCAGGAGTGAGGAGTCCCCGAAACAGGCTACAGCTGTCTGCTGTACAAGTAGAGTTCTTGGGAACATCTGTCAGGAGGCACTCCAGTGTAACTCAGTACTAGGAGATCTTCACACTTAAAGGCGCTATAAGAGGAGACGTTCAGAAGGGTACATGCTGGCAGAGCGTTGGAAGGGAGCATTCCATTTTGCCTGGAGGTTGACTGAGTCCCTGACCCGGAGGACACGGCACGGAGGTGGGCACCTGTGTGTACTACAGACTGTGAGTAGAGCTTTGGAACTACAAGCCCTGGTGTCCTCCATTCATTCTTGCGCCAACGCACCCAGCACAGCTACATCTGGGTACCATCTTCTACACCGCTTGTGCCTCTCCTCTTCCCCTACATCTACACTGCCCTGGGGCTACAGCTCCACCTGTGGGGAGCTTCACCATCTTGGCTGCAGCACACCACCAGCCCCAGGGGATCTGCATGCAGCGTCGGCCTAACATCTCACTTGCCAAACACCACAAGTGGCGTCGCGAACTATTCCATTCACTACATTCTACCATTCAATTTCCCCCATTAATTGGGGGCCCAGGGCCACAGACCGGGTCACCACTGCTGTGACACATCCCGCCGACACCGGCCCGGTGTCGAGTACCCCACAGCCCTGGGAGGGCGACCCATGGATACATGATGTCACGATAGTGCTCCACACACATTATGGGTGCACTAACATTTTTTTTAAGTTCAGCGGTGGTGGCACAAAGGTGGAATTAATACTTTCTCGGCATTTGAGGGACTATAACTAAATTAGGGTGTGCCATACTTGCCTTGCTCATGGGGCTGGCTGCAGTGATAAAGCAATATTCATGTTGGACAAGTCTTAAAGGTGAATTCCCATCTCCAAGATCCTATCCCATTATGCAGCAGATGTAGCAATTATTTTACCAAATGGCTCCATTTAGAAATGTTGTATAGTTCTTCTGATTGGCTATGTCACTTATCCTATGTGAAGGCCATTGCAGTAGCTTAGATATCCATGGCTATTCATATTATCAATGACCTCCCTTTTTGATGTTGTGTTTTTTTTTAATCCAAATACAAAGCAACACAGCTAAGCATTCTTACTTTGCAAAAGTTATAGGCAGGTGTGGGAGAAATGCTGCCGGTTAAAAACATTTGCTTTTATCCTTGCACATTTTTTTTCTATAAAAAGAGAGCGATTTTGTATCACCATGTCAGTAATCGCCAAAACAAGAATGTGCTTGTGATTAAAGCTTCAAAAAAATTCCCTAATCCTGGAAACAAGAGCATAAACTACGACCCAAAAAAATGTTTTCCACCCCAAAATGGAACCAATGAAAATGTCTTCCCGCAAAAAACGAACAAACCTCAAAGCAAGTGTAATATCAGGTACAGGATGTGTCACTAACACCACACATCTATGATGGCTCCAAGAACACAGGCAAATATTAAGGTGCGGGTGTCCATCCATTATCCTATCCAGGTATTGGGTGCACATTCTGGAATATTGATTGTGTCCAGCACATTAATAGACCCCTGTACCTCAATATTTCATATGGTTTTTGCTTTTATCCAATTGATCAAAGGTTTTGTACCAGGTTTTAGCCTCATGTTGCACATTATCGATATCAGTGGTCTAGTCAGCCATGTGATGTGTAACGTGTCTTCTCCCGCGTGTCTGAGAAAGGGACGAAAAATATTTGAAAACTGAAACATTGCGTCACGGGAGAGAATAATCCGGTGCTGGATTTTACCTCATTATTATCGAATGCTGCCATTGTCTAATAGATGACAAATCTGAGATGAATCGACAAAGAACATCTCATAAATCTCATATTGTGGACGTCATGTTGTCTGTGTTTCAATATTTAAACAAATCGTATAATAATTTTTATGATTTCTATAAAGGGCCTGACACTAAGTGATATCGCTAGCAATATTGCTATAACTTGTGACGTTATAGCGATATTGCTAGCGATATCGCTGTGTGTGATACTTACCTACGACCCGCTCCCCCGCTGGTTATCGCTGATCGCACGAGAACAGGCTGGACCGTTTCTCGTCGTCAGCTTCCTGCGGCGCTTCCTGTGGAGAGACTAGCGACGAGCGTGGAGCCGGGCGGGAGGACGCAGGATCGCCTAGTGTGACAGGTAAGTAGCGACCCCCGTCCCCAGCGATGTCGCTGGTGAGATCTGCCTGTGTGGCAGCTCACTAGCGACCACTTAGCGATGCACCAGCGATCCTGACAGCGTCATATCGCTGGTCGGGATCGCTGGTGCATCGCTAAGTGTGACAGTACCTCAAGAAGAGAAAAATAGACATTACATAATGTGGGTTTATTATGGTCTTTTCATGGTACAGCGCCGACGTCTACCAGATATTCCTTTAGCCATTTATTTATTTCCCTGACTAATGAAACTAACCCTAATCTAACTCTAGTATTTTTTTTCCTGCTAACCCCAACTGTTATACCTGTAAAGGTCCTGTCACACTTAGCGATGTACCAGCGATCCCGACCAGCGATATGACGCGGTCAGGATCGCTGGTACATCGCTAAGAGGTCGTTAGTGAGCTGCCACTCAGGCAGATCTCACCAGCGACATCGCTGGGGACGGGGGTCGCTACTTACCTGTCAGACGAGGCGATCCTGCGTCCTCCCGCCCGGCTCCACGCTCATCGCTCATCTCTCCACAGGAAGCGCCGCAGGAAGCCGACGACGAGAAATAGTCCTGGATGTTCTCGCGCGATCAGCGATAAGCAGCGGGGGAGCGGGTCGTAGGTAATTATCAGACACGGATTACAGAGCACGGGGGGGGGGGAAATAGGAGATTTTATGAAGTTGTGGACACAGAAATTAATTTTTAAAATTCTGACAGGGCAGCACTTCAACTGTAGTCTACCTCTCTTCTCTCCCAGAACAACTACAAGGAGAGAAGAGAGAGGCACAGCTCAAATGCCGCCATATTTACCAGACATTGGGGGTTTGATCACTGTGATAGGGTCTATCAAAACCCAGCAGCCATTGAGAAAATTCTCATCGGTTGCGGGTGCAGGCAGGCAGATCTTGGCAGGTGCACTGCGCATGTACCTGCATTTTCTTTCTACCGAAAGGAGGAAGGAGGGTGCCGGGGAACCGGGGAACAACCTAATCCAGTACATAAGGTATCGGGGGCATCAGCGGACCCTGTTTGCAATCACATCAGATCACATCACAGGGTTTCATCAGAGGAGAGAGACATGAATTGGAGAATTGGACTTTTTTTTTTTTTGAGGTCGCTGTTAGACCCTTAATAACAGCAATCGCAACACCGAGGTTGGTAAAAAAAAACCCGAATCATGTTCTCTGGGGACTCAGCTAACCCCGGTAGCCAATAGCCCAGAGAAATTTCGACTCTGGGTGGAGCTATACCCTTAAACCACAGCGCCATTAATTAAGAGCACTGTGGTTTAAGTACCCTTAACTGCTGCGTTAGAAGGCGTATCGGCGGTTGTTAAGGGGTTAATATCAAGTGATAATTTTTTTGGGATATTTACCGATTTTCATAGAATCGTAGAGTTGGAAGGGACCTCCTGGGCCATCTGGTCCAACCCCCTGCTAAAAGCAGGATTCGCTAAATCATCCCAGTCAGATGTCTGTCCAGCCTCTGTTTGAAGACTTCCATTGAAGGAGAACTCACCACTTCTCGTGGCAGCCTGTTCCACTCATTGATCACTCTAACTGTCAAAAAGTTTTTTCTAATATCTAATCTGTGTCTCCTCCCATTCAGTTTCATCCCATTGCTTCTAGTCTTTCCTTGTGCAAATGAGAATAAAGTTGATCCTTCTGCAATGTGACAGCCCTTTAGATATTTGTAGACAGCTATTAAGTCTCCTCTCAGTCTTCTCTTTTGCAAACTAAACATTCCCAAATCCTGCAACCTTTCCTCATAAGACAGGGTTTGCAGACCGGTCACCATTCTGGTCGCTCTTTTCTGAACTTGCTCCAGTTTGTTGATGTCTTTTTTAAAATGTGGTGCCCAAAACTGGACACAATATTCCAGATGAGGTCTGACCAAAGAGGAGTAGAGGGAAATAATGACTTCACGTGATCTAGACTGTATGCTTCTGTTAATACATCCTAGAATTGCATTTGCCTTTTTTGCTGCTGCATCACACTGTTGACTCATATTCAGTCTGTGATCTATTAGTATACCCAAGTCTTTTTCACATGTGCTGTCACTTAGCCCTATTCCTCCCATTCTATATATGCTTTTTCCATTTTTATTGCCCAGATGTAGTACTTTGCATTTCTCCCTGTTAAAAACCATTCTGTTTGTTGCTGCCCACTTCTCCAGTTTATTTAAATCTTTTTGAATCCTCTCTCTCTCTTCTCTAGTATTAGCTATCCCTCCTAGCTTTGTGTCATCAGCAAATTTAATCAGTTTACCCTCAATGCCTTCATCTAAATCGTTGATAAAGATGTTGAACAATACAGGGCCCAGGACAGAGCCCTGTGGTACCCCACTTGAGACATTCTTCCAACTGGATGTGCAGCCATTTACGACCACTCTTTGGGTCCGATCACTAAGCCAGTTATGAATCCACCTAACAGTTGCCTTGTCCATTCCATACTTAATCATTTTTTCAATAAGGATTGTATGAGAGACTTTGTCAAATGCTTTGCTGAAGTCAAGATATACTATATCTACAGCATTTCCTTGATCCACCCAATCAGTGATACCGTCATAGAAGGAAATTAAGTTAGTCTGACATGACTTATTAGTTACAAACCCATGCTGACTCTGTTTAATCACTTCATTCTTATCCAGGTATTGACATACATGTTGTTTAATAATTTGTTCAAAGATCTTTCCTGGTATAGAAGTCAGACTCACCGGCCTATAGTTACCTGGGTCCACCTTCTTCCCCTTTTTGAAGATAGGAACAACATTTGCTCTTCTCCAGTCTTCTGGCACTTCTCCTGTTCTCCAAGAATTTTCAAAGATTATAGAGAGGGGTTCAAAAATTTCTTCTGCTATCTCCTTCAGTACTCTGGGGTGTAATTCATCTGGACCTGGAGACTTGAATTCTTTTAGGCTAGCTAAGTGTTTCCTCACTATCTTTCTGTTTATAGATATCCTGGATTCTTCTATTCCCTTAATAGGACAGTGAATAACAGTTGATGTTACATTTCCTTTCTGAGAGAAAACAGATGCAAAATAGGAATTTAAAAGTTCAGCCTTCTCAACATCCTGTCTTACCATTTCATCATTTTCATCCTGTAAAAATCCTATAGCATCTTTGACTTTTCTTTTACTTTTGACATATCCCCAAAATCCTTTATTATTGCTTTTGACATCTCTTGCAAGCCTCAATTCATTTTCAGCTTTAGCTAATCTGATTTGTGCCCTGCAGGTTCTGCAGACAGCATTATATTCTTCTTTAGATATGCCTCCCTCTTTCCATTTTATAAACATTTTTTTCTTCCTTTTTAGCATGTGCTTAAGTTCTGTGTTCATCCATCCTGGTTTCCTTAACTGCTTCCTATTCTTCCCTCTTTTCGGAATTGTTAACAACTGTGCTTTGAGAATTTCATTTTTCAAGATTTCCCATCCTTCCTGGACATTTTTGTCTTTAAGGATATCCAGCCATTGGATCCCTCCAATTCTCTTTCTGAATCCCTTAAAATCTGCCTTTCTGAAATCTAACCTTGACGTCTGAGTCTTCACAGGTCTTCCGCCTCTAGTTATCCAAAATTCTAAAATAGCATGGTCGCTACCTCCTAGGGTCCCAGCCACTTTTACCTCCTCAACCATTTCCTCCCTGTTTATAAGGATTAGATCCAAGGTAGCAGTTCCCCTTGTTTTCTCCCTTACCTTTTGGAAGATAAAGTTGTCAGCAAGAGAGGATAAGAATTTCCTTGACCTGTTAGTTTTGCCTGAGAGAGATTCCCAACAAATGTCTGGATAGTTGAAATCTCCCATGACAACTATGTCATATTTTTTGGAGAACTTGGCCATTTGATGCATAAAGAGTTCATCCATAGCTTCAGCTTGCACAGGCGGCCTGTAGTAAATGCCTACAATGGTGTCCTTTCCATTGTTCTGTCCTTGTATTCTTACCCAAACAGTTTCCACAGAACTCCCAGTCTCTGAAGCTTCAATCTCTGTGCAGATATACGCGTTTCTAACATACAATGCGACACCTCCTCCTCGTTTATCAAGTCTGTTTCTTGCAAATAAATTGTATCCTTCTAGTCTTGTATTCCAATCATGTGTATTGTCCCACCAAGTTTCAGTGATTCCAATGACATCATATTTCTTTTCCTGTGTTAGTAGTTCCAATTCTCCTTGTTTGTTGCCCATGCTTTGTGCATTAGTATAGAAACATTTTAGTTTGTGATTGGTTTCTCTTTCTCCAATATTTTTATTAATTAGATTCTTTCGTCTTTGTTCTTCCTTTCCACTTCTAATAGCAGAGTTCTCAATAGCATTTGTCAGGTGTATGGCTTTTTCTGGTCTTTTGCTTCCCTTCCCATGTTGTTCTAGTTTAAAGCTCTCCTTACAAGTGTAGCAAGGCGACTTCCAAATACATGCTTACCAGTCTTCGTAAGGTGCACCCCATCTCTAGCAAGTAGTCCATCGTATAAGTAGTTCACTCCGTGATCCAGAAATCCAAATCGTTGCTGACGGCACCATCGACGTAGCCAGTTGTTCACCTGCAGAATCTTATTCCACCTCCTTGTTCCATGGCCATCCACTGGGAGGATGGAAGAGAAGACCACCTGCGCTCCCAGTTCTTTCACTTTCTTACCTAAGTCTTCAAAGTCTCTGCAGATGGTTTCCAGGTCGTTTCTTGCAGTGTCATTTGTCCCCACATGTAGTAGCAGGAATGGGTAGTCATCTGTAGGTCTGAAGAGTCCTGATATCCTGTCAGACACATCTTTAATTTTTGCACCTGGAAGACAACACATTTCTCTTGAAGTTATATCCGGTCTGCAGATAGCGGCCTCAGTTCCTCTCAACAGGGAATCCCCCATGACCACCACTCTCCGTTTCTTCTTCACAACATTTTTCTTTCTCCATCCAGGAGGACTCTGAAGGCGTACAAGGTTGCTGCTTGTTGGCAAAGTCTTATCCTGATGTATTTCTTCATTGTTTTCCTGCGTGAGAGCCTGGTACTGGTTTCTGAGCAGTATGGGTGCTGACTGCCTCCTGATCCTCCTGCTTCTCTGGGTCACATGTCTCCATTCCTCTGTTTCTTCAGGTGCACTTCGAATTTCTTCTCTTTCTGTAACATGAAGAGATAATTCTGCTCTGTCCAAGAACTCTTCACCTTCCTTAATGATCTTCAACGTAGCTAACCTCTCTTCGAGATTTTGCAACTTTTCCTCCAACAGGGACACAAGCTTGCATTTGTGGCATGTGAAGTTTGGCTTTTCCACTGGTAAGTCTGTGAACATGTAGCAAGAAATGCAGCTCACCAAATGGCTCCTGGCCTCTTCCATCTTGAGATTTCTTAAAAACGATGAAAGATGAGCCCAAATTCGCGCGCCGATAGGCGCGCGGTTTTTCCGATTTCCTCTTTTCAGCTGCAACGGCCAAAACCCAGTGATCGTTGAGCTCGCGGAGACTCTTCACTTATCCCAGAAGGCACTGGGAATATGCAAATGATCTCCTCAAGACTCTTCCCCTGGTTTTCCGATTTCCTCTTTTCAGCTGCAACGGCCAAAACCCAGTGATCGTTGAGCTCGCGGAGACTCTTCACTTATCCCAGAAGGCACTGGGAATATGCAAATGATCTCCTCAAGACTCTTCCCCTGGTTTTCCGATTTCCTCTTTTCAGCTGCAACGGCCAAAACCCAGTGATCGTTGAGCTCGCGGAGACTCTTCACTTATCCCAGAAGGCACTGGGAATATGCAAATGATCTCCTCAAGACTCTTCCCCTGGTTTTCCGATTTCCTCTTTTCAGCTGCAACGGCCAAAACCCAGTGATCGTTGAGCTCGCGGAGACTCTTCACTTATCCCAGAAGGCACTGGGAATATGCAAATGATCTCCTCAAGACTCTTCCCCTGGTTTTCCGATTTCCTCTTTTCAGCTGCAACGGCCAAAACCCAGTGATCGTTGAGCTCGCGGAGACTCTTCACTTATCCCAGAAGGCACTGGGAATATGCAAATGATCTCCTCAAGACTCTTCCCCTGGTTTTCCGATTTCCTCTTTTCAGCTGCAACGGCCAAAACCCAGTGATCGTTGAGCTCGCGGAGACTCTTCACTTATCCCAGAAGGCACTGGGAATATGCAAATGATCTCCTCAAGACTCTTCCCCTGGTTTTCCGATTTCCTCTTTTCAGCTGCAACGGCCAAAACCCAGTGATCGTTGAGCTCGCGGAGACTCTTCACTTATCCCAGAAGGCACTGGGAATATGCAAATGATCTCCTCAAGACTCTTCCCCTGGTTTTCCGATATCCTCTTTTCAGCTGCAACGGCCAAAACCCAGTGATCGTTGAGCTCGCGGAGACTCTTCACTTATCCCAGAAGGCACTGGGAATATGCAAATGATCTCCTCAAGACTCTTCCCCTGGTTTTCCGATTTCCTCTTTTCAGCTGCAACGGCCAAAACCCAGTGATCGTTGAGCTCGCGGAGACTCTTCACTTATCCCAGAAGGCACTGGGAATATGCAAATGATCTCCTCAAGACTCTTCCCCTGGTTTTCCGATTTCCTCTTTTCAGCTGCAACGGCCAAAACCCAGTGATCGTTGAGCTCGCGGAGACTCTTCACTTATCCCAGAAGGCACTGGGAATATGCAAATGATCTCCTCAAGACTCTTCCCCTGGTTTTCCGATTTCCTCTTTTCAGCTGCAACGGCCAAAACCCAGTGATCGTTGAGCTCGCGGAGACTCTTCACTTATCCCAGAAGGCACTGGGAATATGCAAATGATCTCCTCAAGACTCTTCCCCTGGTTTTCCGATATCCTCTTTTCAGCTGCAACGGCCAAAACCCAGTGATCGTTGAGCTCGCGGAGACTCTTCACTTATCCCAGAAGGCACTGGGAATATGCAAATGATCTCCTCAAGACTCTTCCCCTGGTTTTCCGATTTCCTCTTTTCAGCTGCAACGGCCAAAACCCAGTGATCGTTGAGCTCGCGGAGACTCTTCACTTATCCCAGAAGGCACTGGGAATATGCAAATGATCTCCTCAAGACTCTTCCCCTGGTTTATACACAGATAATGCACTAAAAATATTTTATGCAATGGATGTAACCTTGTGTCAAGACGTAGCTTTACAATTGGCAATCAAAGTACACCAAGTTACCACACTAATATGGGTATCAAAAATAAAAACAAAACCTGGTTATCAATTGTCGGCTCTTACAGATGCAGACAAAAATACGTGGACTGTGTCCATATATGTACAATTACCAAGAAATGCAAATCAAAGACAAGACATGGATATAAAATAGATGATTTCATAAACTGCAGTACAAATTAATTTATGACATAACATGTAAAAAATGTAGCGTACAATATGTTGGGTTCACTACCAGAACTCTGCGCAGACTCATCTCAGAACACATACCAAAATGAGCAATTGAAGGACAAAGATCAAAATTATGAAAAAATATAAAATTCAATTTTTTTTAAATTACATAAAAAACTACATATAACACAGTAAGATAGAATACCACATAGTAGGGACCAATTCTCACAGAAGCACACAGGGGGTATAGCCCACAATGGATTATTTGTACAAAAATGTGTCAAATAATCAAATGCATAAATACCCAGGCTGTCTGGTATGCATACAAAGACAAATTGATTATGTGAAGGTATATATTAGATAAATAGATGCCTAAATACCTAAGCTGCCTAGTACAAAGACAGATTATGTATATGTTAGATAATTAGATACATGAATACCTAAGCTGCCTGGTACATATATAAGAAGGATAAAGAGTGTTAGCAAAGAGTCACCTATCTATACAGATAGATGACTATGGCGTTTAGTACAATAACATAAAGCTCCAACAATAAACAATAGCCTCATTATCCCTCAAGTAATCCCGCACCTATAACTGCTTGAGATAGTATATCAATGGTATATACCTGCAGTCATGATGCTTGTGGGGTAGCCGCCTGTGATATAGCACCTCGATGCGCGTTTCACCAACACAGCACGCGGTTTCGTCAAGAGGTCCTGAACAGTCTCTAAGTGAATGCAAATCGAAAAAGTCCCTCCACCCAAAATGGAAGGAGACAGATCTTGTATTTTAAAACAAAGAAGGATCATGAATTTTGAAATTAAATACAGGAATGCCAAAAGGCATGAATAGACAAACAGATCTAATGTTTATGCATTGATTTTTTTAACACTCAACACAAAATATATTTCTGTATTATAATGAAATGATGCAGTCACTATATAAAACCAACCTTGTGATAGTCGGTATCTTGTTACACTACGAATAAGAACTTATTGTTCAGAACGCGTCAGTGCCAGTATACCTAGGTGTACATAACAACCTTTATTTTAATCATGACTTTTTAAAGAATATTATTCAATAAACTATTGTTTTTATAACATTTTTTCATCTGAAATTGTTGCTGGATGTTTGTTGGATCAAATTATCATTACATTATCATTATCATACCAACCCAAGCCTCACATTCCTGCACCAAGTGGACAAATCTTTATTGGTGAGCTGGATATTTTTCCTTTTTTCATATTTGAGTGATAACCGAGTATCACCAGGCACGTTCGCTCATCCCTAATCACAGCACAAAAAGCAAAGAGACAACGTCCTACATAAATTCCTCAATTGCACAGTTATCACAGACTATAATAATGTATGTAACAATGCACTTATCTGACTCTTCGCACTTCAATGCAACCTTGGCGTCACTCAGAAGGCCTGGTGTGGAGTCTGAGACTTGTTGTGCACTACATGATATGGTAAAAGCCACTGATGAACTGTTTATTATTAACACATTTTCATCTGATGTGAATGGGGCCTTTACCCTTAGATTTGTATTAGCAACTTCACAATAGGACATATGTACAATTCTGTTCTTTCCATGTGATAATAATGGAACAGATTCATGGACTTTTAGTGCGCTACTTGACAAAATGATGAATCCAGGTTATGATGAAAGATTTAACTATTTCCCAACGCGTTTCGAAGTGTTCAACACTTCTTCCTCAGGGGATGACATACATGAACAGTTGGATCTGTCTCAGTTTAAATACATTCATGGTTTGAAAATTGGCGCCAATGATCACATGTCGTGTAGCTAGAAAAGTCAAAGTTAAAACACACCAGTAAACATGAATTGTCATCAAAGTTAATCTTTGATCATTCAAAAATTATTCTTTAATTACTCCACAGATAAAAAGCTTTAAAAAATATAATTTTTTATATAAATGAGAAAGAAAAAAAAAATATATATATATCTCTGAGACGTGAACTCACGCAGAAAAAAAGGGGGGAAGTACCGATGGTCAGTACCTAAACCACCATACCAGAGCTGAATCAGTGTCCCAAAGGGAATAGATTAGGGAGACATATATATATATATATATATATATATATATATATATATATATAAAAGAAGAACATCTATATAAAATATTCAATAAAAAATATATATATTTTTATATATTATAATAAAGGACAATTTGTACAAAATAGAATGAATTTCAAATGATGTCTTCTATGTCCTTTATTATAATATATAAAAATATATATATTTTTATTGAATATTTTATATACATGTTCTTTTTTCCTTTTCTTTTATATATATATATATATATATATATTATATATATATATCCTTTTTCTATTCCCTTTTGGACACTGATTCAGCTCTGGTATGGTGGCTTAGGTACTGACCATCGGTACTTCCCCCGAGTTCACGTCTCAGAGATATATATTTTTTTCTTTCTCATTTATATAAAAAAAATTATATTTTTTTAAAGCTTTTTATCTGTGGAGTAATTAAAGAATAATTTTTAAATGATCAAAGATTAACTATGATGACAATTCATGTTTACTGCTGTGTTTGAACTTTGACTTTTCTAGCTGCACGACATGTGATCATTGGCGCCAATTTTCAAATCATGAATGTATTTAAACTGAGACAGATCCAACTGTTCATGTATGTCATCCCCTGAGGAAGAAGCTTTGCACATTTCAAAATGCGTTGGGAGATAGTTAAATCTTTCATCATAACCTGGATTCATCATTTTGTCGAGCAGCGCACTAAAAGTCCATGAATCTGTTCCATAAGAAACTGAAGTTTTGGCGGTCATGGAGTTGACCTTTGGACATCAGCAGGCTGACCACGGATCTTACATGTCTTAAACTATCCTGGAAAGGGCGAGTGCATTTCTACTATTCCCTTCAATATTTTACCCAGATAAGACCCTATTGCGCTTTCTTTTCCTATAGTTTATCTACATGTGATAATAATGTCAGCTGGCACAAGACTAGTCTAAGAGATATGTTGAGTGAATTTACGGCCATAAACAATGGATACAGGAGCCTGCAGGACAAATGAATTTCTATAAAAACCCAGGTCCAGTTTCTCTTTTGGTGAAAGCAGCAGGAGGTCGGGAAGGTGAGATGTGACTGTAGGAATAAAATAACTTCAGAACTGATCACATTAGCATTTTGCTAGAAGCATAAACAATACTAAGTTGGGCCTCCCTGACACCATTGTGGCCCAACCAGCTCCTTGAATTGTCGGTTTACAGCCAATTAAATGATAATAGAGTGTACATGAATGTCCTGGTTCTAGGTGACACATTCCTCAGTAATTCAATAGAAGATCTTGACATCCAATTGGAAAAGGAGTAGGATTTTCATCAATGCCAGCTGCTACTGTATAAAAAGTCTAGAAGCTCATGGGTTTCTCTCACTTATTCTTGAGAGCTTCTCTGTGGACACAGGACCTCTTAGAGCAAACCAAAAGAAACCAACATCACTCAACTTAATGGAGCAGAACCCAACTTATCATCAACTTCACCAAAAAGCCAAGCCAGGTAAGACCAGACCATATTTCAATACTATATTTGTTGGTGTTATTTATTATGTGTTTTGCGTCTTCTCCACATATGGCCATTGCACAATTATTCCTCTTTCTAGTAATATTACTCCTGGCATAGATTCTAAAATTCTAATTTGTGTTAAGCACCAAAAATGTAAAACATATTTATGTAGAAATACTTCTGTATTAACTATTTAGAATTATCTTAGTTTTGACCTTTTCTTTCATGGCAATAACTTCATGTGAAAAGGTTCATTCAAAAAATGTGGGGTACTTCAGGGGTGAGGCGTAACAGGGAGCACAATTTCCAAATGTAATGTAGAATCATTCATTGTCTGCAGACCATTTACACAATACAAGGGACAAACAGTGATATTTATGGCTGACATTCTATAATTTATATCATTCATGGGCAGTCATGGAAACTAATATATCTTAACTATAATAGAAGCAGTCTAATTTCATATAAGGTATCCAGCATTTGGCGTATACCTCAATGTAAACTACACAGACTCCATTATAGATAGTGATATATCTGATGATTTTTGCTTCTGATATGCAACAAAACTGATGGCTGTTCTAGTGCTGGTGATGTATTCCTGTAATGATGGTGGCTCTGATGATGTAATCATGTAGTTATGATGATTCTAGTGATGAATTCATCACCATAACCATCATCGCTATATAAGTACAAAATTAAAGTCATGAAAAGTCCATAAATAAACACCAGAACCATCAATAGTACATGGATCCTCATCAGTATATAAATGTCACCAGAACCATCATCAGTACTTGAATACAGCAATAGAACTATCATCAGAAAATAGATACAATATCAGTACATGAATACATCACTAAGAAGTCATCAGCACTGGAATACATCCCCAGAACCACCATAAGTACTCGAGTACAAGAACCGTGCTTAGCACAGCATCCAATTGTAATGGAAAGTTAGCCCTATATAGGATTGTATTGCATTCACCTCCAATTCCAAGTATGTACTTAGCAATGTTGAGGAGATACTGGGAGTTGTTGTAATTAGACCATACAGGAGCCACAATACTGATAAGACATTTTCACACATAACCATTCACCCCCAGCCACCTTCTAGGTGACATTTTCTCTGAGTAGATCTTTTTCTTTTCATCGTGTCCAGATACCATGATGACGTTTCACATCCACAACTCATCTTTGCAGATTTCCATCTTCTTGCGTCTTCTGCAGCACATCCCAACACCCAATGACATGTGCACTATATGAATTTTTTTTATTTAATTCTGAGGCTAAGTCCCCAGATCGATGCATTCAAAAATACTTTTTCAATGGGTGAAAATAGAAGACCAATGAGGGTAAACTTTTAATGAAAAAAAGGATTCTGTCATGGAAATTTTCTTTCCAGTGTTAATTTAGTTAATTTAGTTTGTTAATTTCCAGTGTTAGTTTAGGCTGAACTGAATGGACTAATGTCTTTTTCGGCCTTACTAACTATGTTAGTATGTTAGTTGTACAGACATCACAAAATGATTCTTCATGTCAGTTACATCTGTGCTAGTGACAAACACGTATGAATTTCTTTACTTAAAAGTTGATAGAAAATTAGTTTTACATGTAGAAAAATAGATTTGTGTCTCAAAATTCTGAGACATTGGAACATTTATTTCATCAGATTGATAGAGCTGTGTGAAGGCTTGATTTTTTTTCTTGTGTATCGCATTGTAGATATTATTGATGCCTTTTCTGGACTGGCAGGACATGGGGATCTCTCTTTATTGCATTATTTGATGCATTCGATTAGAGAAAAACACTTCTGGGGTTTCAATTTTTTTTTCCTAATTTCAGTGTGTATGGTTTGGGTTATTGGATTAATTATACATTTTTGTACTTATTCAGATATAGTCATACCAAATAGGCTAATTATATTTTATTTCTTATTGGGGAAAATTTGGAGATTCAAATACAATATTAATAAATCTTGTCTAATCCCTGCAGTTAGGAGGTTTATGAGGACCTCTGAGGCCGCAGACATGCTAGGAGAAAGTGACGACATGAAAATTCCTTTTGACCTGTCCAACTTTGACTTCTGCAAAGAGCTTGGTGAGGGAGGATATGGAAAAGTAAGTGTGGATTTATCCTCAACAATGTTCCCCAGTGTATCCTGCACCAGATACACTGGAGGGACATACATATTTATTGTAGTGATCCATTACACAGATTCATATAATATGGCAGTTTGTTCTGATCTGTTGTGATTTTCCTCCAGGTCATCTTGGTATCAGATCAAGTCAGCAAGGAACTGCTGGCTGTCAAGATTATGGAAAAAAGTAAATGTAAAGAGGAAAAAGTATTTACTGAATTAGGAATCCTGCAAATGGCCACCGAGTGCCGTTACTTGATGTCTCTGCGGGCATTTACGAAGACACCAGAGGAATATTTAATTGCTATGGAGTATATGGCCGGAGGAGACCTTTTCGACCACATGAGACATTGGATGCCGTTTAATATTCAGACAACAAGGTAAAAGTCTTATACTGAACTCTGACAATCATGCGCCCGTACATTGAAGTCCTTGTATGTAACCACTGATCCATCCTCTACTTTCTACTACACAGGCTTTTTGCAGCAGAGATGGTATGCGGCCTCCAATTCCTGCATGAACATGGCATCATACATTGGTAATCAGTTCATTTTCATAAATCTGTCCCCTCTGTCTCCTTACATTGGCTTTCTAATGGTATATCTTACTGACCAGTCATGAATAGGAATGTATGAGATTATACCAGAACAATTCTGCTGTTATGTTGTAATTCATGTCTATGTTCTGTTGCTGTGATGCTGTAGTTTCCCACGGTATCAATAGTATCGTATCTATTGTAGAAAATTATTTTCATGAATTATTCTCACAATCAATGTCTGCTCTTTCCTCTTGCAGTGACCTGAAGCCAGAGAACATTCTTATTGATGACAACGGACACATAAAAATCACAGACTTTGGCTTATCAGCCATAAATGTGTTTGACAGAGTCATATTGAAGAAATTTGTTGGCACTAAGGGATACATGGCACCCGAGGTAAGGAACATCCCCGTATGATTAGTGCCAATAGTATGACTGAGGCGGAATCTGATCCCAATATATCCTGCTCATATCTAATCACAGACCGGTCCTGACTGAGTGTGTGCAAAACTCCTCAATGGTATAGTCAGCTCATCTCCAATCTTATTTTCCAACAGGTAATGAATGGTCAAGGTTATAACCAGTTAGCCGACTCCTTTTCTTTCGGCGTGATCTTATATAAAATGACTGTTGGTGATCAGCCATTTTATAGCAGAGGATCACTGGAGGAGTACCGCCAGTCTCTGGAGGAAGACGCTCTGTATTTTCCACCCGGGATCTCCTTTGATGCCATTGACATCATAGCAGGGGTGAGTAGTATTATATAAAGATATATGATGGAGGATGATAAGGAGAGATAAAAGAGAAAATGTGGACATTGCCTAGATATTGTGTAATAACTTGTTACATGATATAATGACTAATGGTCTCAATTCTTTTCTAGCTTCTGTGCAAAAATCCTTGTTTCCGGTATGCCATAACATCGTACTTCAGAACCCACCCTTTCTTCTCCTCTATATCCTGGAGTGATGTTGATTCCGGCAGATCCGACCCACCATTCAGATGGACCATCTGTAAGTACAATATGTAGGGACATCCATGGTGTGATCACTACCCAGTAACACACTGCCCACTTTACACCTTATCGTTATATCCCACAGTATACTGTATATACATGAACAGCTAATTCTTAGACATGTATATTTCTTTTCTTACAGGAGTATTAGACTGATAACAATCAGCCCCATGCAAGTATCATCCATGAAGGAAGCTTTACGCTATGATATGAAGATAATCTAACATCGAGTCCTCTGGGTTAGTTTTTTTCCTTTCTCTGGATCAAAATAGCAAGTTTTTAAAAGCTGAAATTGAAGGACGTATTTCAGCCATACTTGCTCTGCCACCATCTGGTAGACTCATCTACAGCTTGATGGTAAAGAGAAGACAACCTGATATGGACAGAAAGCAGGCAGCAGCTGCTCACTGACCTACCTGGTCATGTAGAAACAAAAATTTGCCCAAGCAACATGAGCAGAAAATCTGTGGTTGTTTCTCTAAGATGTTTGGCTAAACCTCCCTACCGAACTCCTTCAAAAACTGTGTGCAAGTGGCAAATACCTAGACGAGCTGATGAAGACAATGGGTGGTCACTAAATATATATGTAATTTAGATTTATGTTTTGTTTAATCATTTTGTATTTTATTAATAAAAAAACTATTTACACTTTTTTTTTAATCTTACTATAGAGGTTTTTCTCCACACATGCCTAAGTGTATCTGCGAATTTTTCTGCACAGATTCTGCATCTCTTGGTGCAGATAAAAATCTTTGCGTGTTTGATGCTTTTTTATGCAGGTTTTCATGAGTTGTGTTCATACAGCTTTGTATGCACTTTTGTAAGCTAAATAAAGATATATATTGTTTAACAAAAAAGAGTTGTGTTGTCATTTCCTTGTCCAACCCCTTCTTTTACATACTGCATTGAAAAATAATGTTTACACACACCGTGAGATAGATGTATAGACAGATGGATATAGATCTATAGATAGATGGATATATCTGTAGATCTATCTATCTATAGGTCTATCTACCTATCTATTTATTTATAGAGGGTAGGCAATTTATATGGATACATCTAAATACACCTAATGGTTGGTGATATCAGCTTCCTGTTTGTGGCACATTAGTATATGGGAGTGGGGAAACTTTTCAAGATGGGTGGTGACCATGGTGGCCATGTTGAAGTCAGCCATTTTGGATCCAACTATTTTTTTAAATGGGAAGAGGGTCATGTGACATATCAAACTTATTAAGAATTTCACAAGAAATACAATGGTGTGCTTGGTTTTAACGTAACTTTAATCTTTCATGAGTTATTTACAAGTTTATGACCACTTATAAAATGTGTTCAAAGTGCTGCCCATTGCGTTGCATTATCAATGCAACCCTCTTCTCTCACTCTTGACACAATAATAGCAGCACCGCAGAAGAAATGATAGCACAGGCTTTCAGCATCCATTGTTTCAGATGCTGCACATCTCGTATATTCACAGCATAGACAATAGCCTTCAGATGACCCCAAAGATAAAAGCCTAAGGGGGTCAGATCGGGAGACCTTGGTGGCTATTCAATTGGCCCATGACAACCAATCCACTTTCCAGAAAACTGTTCATGTAGGAATGCTTGGACCTGTACCCATAATTGATGATATCATGTGGCATTTGGGGTACAAGATAGTGGGGCAATTCTTCATCAATGTAAATTGCTACATGACGATGTGTTGCCCTCTTTATGCACTGAATATGGCATGTTTCCTGAGTTTTTCCAGCAAGATGGTGTACCACCACATTATAGGTGTCAGGTCCGAGCATTCCTGCAAGGAATCTGACCCCCTTAGACTAGCATTTCTTCTGCAGTGTTTCTATCAGTGTGTGATGAGAAACAATAAAGTTTGATCCAAAATGGCTGACATCAAAATGGCCGCCATGGTCACCACCCATCTTGAAAATTCCCCCCCCCATATACTAATATGCCACAAACAGGAAGTTGATATCACCAATCATTCCCATTTTATTTAGGTGTATCCATATAAATGGCCCACCTTGCAGATCTATCCATCTATACACACACATACACTCACTGGCCACTTTATTAGGTACACCATGCTAGTAACGGGTTGGACCCCCTTTTGCCTTCAGAACTGCCTCAATTCTTCGTGGCAGAGATTCAACAAGGTGCTGGAAGCATTCCTCAGAGATTTTGGACCATATTGACATGATGGCATCACACAGTTGGCGCAGATTTGTCGGCTGCACATCCCTGATGCGAATCTCCCGTTCCACCACATCCCAAAGATGCTCTATTGGATTGAGATCTGGTGACTGAGGAGGCCATTTGAGTACAGTGAACTCATTGTCATGTTCAAGAAACCAATCTGAGATGATTCGAGCTTTATGACATGGCGCATTATCCTGCTGAAAGTAGCCATCAGATGTTGGGTACATTGTGGTCATAAAGGGATGGACATGGTCAGCAACAATACTCAGGTAGGCTGTGGCGTTGCAACGATGCTCAATTGGTACCAAGGGGCCCAAAGAGTGCCAAGAAAAAATTCCCCACACCATGACACCACCACCACCAGCCTGAACCGTTGATACAAGGCAGGATGGATCCATGCTTTCATGTTGTTTACGCCAAATTCTGACCCTACCATCCGAATGTCGCAGCAGAAATCGAGACTCATCAGACCAGGCAACGTTTTTCCAATCTTCTACTGTCCAATTTCGATGAGCTTGTGCAAATTGTAGCCTCAGTTTCCTGTTCTTAGCTGAGAGGAGTGGTACCCAGTGTGGTCTTCTGCTGCTGTAGCCCATCTGCCTCAAAGTTCGACGCACTGTGCGTTCAGAGATGCTCTTCTGCCTACCTTGGTTGTAACGGGTGGCAATTTGAGTCAGTGTTGCCTTTCTATCAGCTCGAACCAGTCTGCCCATTCTCCTCTGACCTCTGGCATCAACAAGGCATTTCCGGCCACAGAACTGCCGCTCACTGGATTTTTTTTCTTTTTCGGACCATTCTCTGTAAACCCTAGAGATGGTTGTGCGTGAAAATCCCAGTAGATCAGCAGTTTCTGAAATACTCAGACCAGCCCTTCTGGCACCAACAATCATGCCACGTTCAAAGGCACTCAAATCACCTTTCTTCCCCATACTGATGCTCGGTTTGAACTGCAGGAGATTGTCTTGACCATGTCTACATGCCTAAATGCACTGAGTTGCCGCCATGTGATTGGCAGATTAGAAATTAAGTCTTAACACACAGTTGGACAGGTGTACCTAATAAAGTGGCCAGTGAGTGTACATACACACACACAAAATCTGAATAGGCCCGTGTCACACTTGTGAGAAACTCGCATGGGTCTCACACGTCAATACCCGGTACTACTGCCAACACTCGGGACTGGAGAGTTCAGCTGCATAGAAATACATGCAGTTGCATATTCCGGTCTCGAGTGACGGCTGCAGTGCCTCGTATTGAGGTGCGAGTTTCTCGCAACTGAGACCCCAGGCTTAAAAGCAATATCTATTTAATTTAAAAAAAATTGAAAATAAATGGCATCTGCTCCCGCATAATTTTCTGCACCAGAGAGGGAAAGCCGACAACTGGAGGCAGATATTCATAGCCTAGGAAGGGACGATAGTTATTGCTCCCCCTCGGCTACAAACATCTGCCCCCATCCACTCCAGAAATGGTGCATCTCTAAGATGCACCAATTCCGGCACTTAGCCTCTCTCTTCCTACTGCCCTGTAGTGGTGGCAAATGGGGTAATATTTGTAGAGTTGATGTCACTTTTGTAATGTAAGGTGACACCAAACCCGGCTTAGTAATGGCGAGGCGTCAATAAGATACCTATCCATTACTAATCCTAGAGTTGGTAAAGGGTTAAAAAAACAAAGCCAGAGTAAAGTATTTTAATGAAAAAAAAAAAAACACAAAACACCGCTTCCCATCTTTATTTCCTGCAACGTCCTCGATCACCTTTAAAAAAAATAAACCAACAATATACTCCTTGCTCTGACGTAGTTCATTTAATATCGATTGTGTCATAATGATCTCCCCTTTAGAGCAGTCACATCAGGACTACATAGGGCCTCCAGTGACACACTGACAGGAGACAATGGCTCTTGCAGTGTTATCACTGAGTGTTCACTGAAGTTCATGCTCTCACTTTATGGCATTGCTGCTTGAGAATTTTCCCACACAGCGGTGCCGCAAGTGACAGCCTGAACTCCATTGACCTCGGACAGCAGAGTGATACACTGCGGGAGGATACGTGCATTCATTGTATCACAGTATCCCCTGGAAAGCGGTCACATCTACCGATGTGATCGCTCTCCATGGGATAATCATTATTACATGGATTACGTCAGAACAGGGAGTATATTATTGCTTTATTTTATTTTTTACATATGATCAAGGGTGTTGGGGATTAGCTGTATGGCAAGTATGAACTGTGTATGTTTTTTTTTTTTTTTTTACACTTGAACACACTAGCCTGATGATTGGACTACCGCTGTCCCATCATTGGCTAGCTGTCACTGAAGCAGGTATAGTCAAATGGGACTAGTAGTTCCATCAGATGATGCCTGACTACATACAGACACACGCACACACCCACAGACCCCCGCACACACACAGACCCCCGCACACAAAAACACAGACACACGCACATAAACCCGCTGTTAGGAACGGCAGAACGCACTAGATAAAAAAGTGCGTTCGCCGCTCGGGGTCCACCGTGCAGTTGGTGTTACACCGCTGCTAGGTAATGACAAAGGAGCAATATGGCGGTATAATGCGCACGGGTTCAACTTCACCCAAAGTGCGCAGAGCGGGCTCTGTTCACACACAGAGGCGCCGCAACATAAACATACAAAAACGCTGAGCCTGTTAGTGTTACAGGCCTCAGGAAAATGCCCACATGGTATCCAGTCACAGGAGCAGGACCTAAGACAGAGGAGCTGCGTCCGTCTAGACCTACCGTGTGTGTGCGGCCTCGCTACTGCAACCGCAAAGAAGGGCTGCAACTGCAGCGCGGCGTAAGACACTGCCACTTGACGACAAAACTAGAAAGCATGCGTAATGTCGGACACTAGCGTAGAGGTGCGGTGTGCACAGTGGCCTAAGGCTAGCCACTGACTGGCGCTGACTGCTAAACTAATTCCCTATCCACATGTGTAATATCAGAGGGAAGGGGTTTTACATCCGTCACCATTCACACATAGCAAGTATAGTCTACACTAGCGCATGGCGGAATGGCCATGCGTGCTTTTTATAGCCGTGTGGGACCTTCCAGATCTCCGAGATGGACCAATGAGATCTGGAACAGGACCAGGGCACATGACTCCCCATCTCCAATGGGAGATGTTCTCGTGACCATGCCCAGTAGGAGCACACAGGGACTTAGTCTCTGGAGCGGTCTGCTGCAAAGTAATCTCTGCAGTAGAAAGACAGCAGGAGACCGCAGAATGTGAGGCTCTGGATTCCTGCAGAGCAGACGCAGAAACCTGACGCCTAACACCCGCACACACGCACCCATACACACAGACACCCACACACATTCTCTGCACACACACAGACACCCACACACTCTTCCTCCTTCCTATCTGCAGCATTTCTCGCACCCACATCTGCAGCAAAACCGCAGATCTTTTTAAACCTGCTGTTTTGCTGTGGATTTGCTTGACTCAATGGAAGTCAATGGATGCAGAAACGCTGCAGATCCACAAAAAGAATTGACATGCTACAAAAATAAAACGCTGCAATATTTTTCCACAGCATGTACACAACAAATCTCCATTTCCCATAGATTAACATTGGTGTTGCATTACACTGCGGATTTGATGCGATTCCGCGCATCCAAAAATGCTGTGGAAACTTATCAAAAGCCGCAGTGTGTGCACACAACCTAACACTTTTCCACAGTACTGTATTTTTTTTAGCCCCGCTAATGTACAATCAGGTCCTCTCCAGAGGTGTCCCTTTTCCCCATTATTATTTGCAATATTGCTGGAACCTTTAGCAACACTGATTAGGCAGGATAACAATATCAGGGTCATAAATATGGAAGTGAAAATGAAGAACGGAATACAAGCTGAAATAATGTTACTTCAGGAGACTATTGGTGCTATAGTAAGGGCTGTAGGAGAAATAATATCCCAATACATACATGTGACAGAAACCAGTTGTGGCTAAGGAAAGGTCTGTAAAATATCTGAGGATCAATGTTTGATCCCAAGTTGGGGATTTTCATACATTAAATTAATTGTCCCTGGTAGATAAAGTGACCAGGAAAATGCAATTGTGGAAAAAACAAACTTGCATGATCGTGGAGCCTACTGAAACAGACTAAGCGACCTTTTTAAACACATAGGAAGCCTTTCCAGGTGTTTTTTGTCAATAATTCAAATTTACTGAGATAATGACTTTGGTTTTTCATTCCCTGAAAGCCAAAATCATCAACAGTAACAGAAATAAACAATTTGCAAAAATAAAAACCCTGTTTGGGAGAGAAGAACAGACAAATTGCGGCGCACTAAGTGCGTAAACACAATATTACAGTCTTTAAAGGGTGCACAATTTTATGCACTCACCTGCTAGAAGACTAATAAGGCTTTAGATTGTGTATCCTCAAAATTCTTCCTTCTGGGATACTTCTCAATAGACAGGGCTTGCAGCTTGCCTCCGATGGATCCAAGTGAAAGAGCCAGATTCAGGCTCACACAGGATGAGTAAATCAAGAAAGGCACATCCAGCCCATGAATGGCAGCGCTTCCCTGGACTCACATCCAAAGATAATATTTCATATATATTTTTTATTTGATAGGTTAAAAAAGAGGAGATACAACGTGTTTCGGATACAGTGTATATCCTTCATCAGGTATCATAAAAACCCAGAACAAATCCTAATAGCATAAAATTCAGTTACACTTATATATAGCAGCAACCTTTTATCCCAGTCTCAAAAACTTGATTTAGGGTGTGGACCAAGCTCAGGAACACACCCACTGATTGATCCAACCTTGACAACATAGATGCAAGAAGATGAAAAGAAAAAAAAACAGAGGAGAAAAAAACCAGAAAAAAAAGGCAGTGTTCAAACTCTCTATGATATCATTCAATCCATTTGAATATCATGTTCCCAGACGATACATCCAAAATGTTTCTTTCCGGTTTAAAAGAGCATTCCTATTTGTAACACCAGAGGGTATCTGTTCTTCCAGAGTTACTTTTATGTTAAAAAATTTTGTTATGTTTAATTAGCAGATGCCTTGAGAGACTGTTTTAAAAAGCCATTTTTTGCTCTATTTCTGTGATCATTAATGTGGGACCGCAGTGTCTGCACAGTGCGTCCCACATATTGCAAACCGCAAATGCATGTGATGACATATACAACAAAATCACTGTTACAGCTGAGTCTTTGTGGAATCTCAAACACCTCACCAGTACTATTACATTTGATCGTTTTAGCCCCGTGATCTTGGATCCCACAGGTACAACATTTTTTAGAGGTGCATTTAAAAACTCCGGTTCCTTGAGAAACACCACAAAAAATTTGATGAGTACTTTTTTTTAATGTTTTTTTTATTTTGAAGTCCAACTATTTTTTTAATTTACTGGGGGCCACCAAATTTTTCAAAGTTTTCCCCCTTCTATATGTAATCCCTGGTTTATCAGGGAGATGTTTTCCCAAAACAGGGTCACGCTTCAAGATATACCAATATTTTGAAAGCACAGTTCTTATGACTTTGCTACCCCTATTGAATGTTGTCACAAAATTCAATTTCCAGGAATCATCACTTTTTTCTTTACCAATGGTCAAATTATCCCCCTTCCTATTTTTTACTTTTAAACATTCCTCCTGTGTTTTTACTTTGTTATCCCTATATGCATTATTTGTCAAATTTTTTGGGTATCTTTTTCCTTAAATTTTTCTTTTAAAATTTTAGACTGAGCTACATAATCAGATTCTCTTGTGCAATTCTTTCTTATACAAAAAAATTGGCTGTGGGGTATATTAACCTTCCACTTCTTGTAATGTGCACTGTTGAAATCTAATAAGCCATTTGAATCCATCTTTTAAAGTGGGTTTTTGTAATAATTTTTTTCCCACTATGGCTGATCTCTAGATCAAGAAACACCATTTTTTCTTTATTAATTTATGATGTAAAGGTAATCCCCCAGGTGTTATTATTGAGCTCCTTTATTAACTGTGCCGATTCCTCCTCTGTCCCCTTCCATATAACAATCAGATCATCAATGAAGCGCTTATAAAGCCTTATTTTGTCATTGAAAACAGGCTTAGAGAGTGACGATGAGGACTCTAATCACAACATGAATAAGTTTGCGAAACTTGGCGCGACCCAAGTCCCCATAGCGGTGCCGAGCAACTGTAAATACAGTATGCCTTCAAAAATGAACACATTGTGTTCAAGAGTGAATTTAAGACCCTTTAACAGAAAATCTCTTTGTTCAGGGAGCATCTCTGTCTTTGCTAAATAAAAACCCACCGCGTTTACCCCCATTTCGTGATCTATGTTGGAATATAATGAATTTACATCCAACGAGATAAAGGAATAGTTATCTTCCCATTCAATACCCCTCAGTTCCTCGATTAATTGTGTGGAATCTCTCAAATATGAAGGAAGAGACTTTACTAGATTTTGTAAAAACAAGTCAATATAATGAGAAAGATGACAAGTCAAAGACCAATTCCTGATATAATCGGTCTGCCAGGTGGTTTTTCAGGGTTCTTATGCAATTTTGGTAAATGATAAAATAACGCCATGGTTGGCGCAGGATTTGCTAAAAAATTTTTCTCTGTTTTATTAAGAACTAGCTGAAGAGCCCAGCCCTGCCCGGGCATAGTAACTAACTGTGGTTAGTTATAGCAAATTATAATTATCCTCCATCCCATAGTCCCGTGCCCATATACCCATCATTCATATCCACGATCTCATAGGCCCGTGCCCATATACGCATCATACATATCCTCCATCCCACAGTCAAGTGCCCATATACCCATCACACATCCTCCATCCCGTAGTCCCATGCCCATATACCCATCATACATATTCGCCATCCAATAGTCGAGTGCCCATATACCCATCACGCATCCTTCATCTCGTAGTCCCATGGCCATATACCCATCATACATATCCTCCATCCCATAGTCCCATGCCCATATACCCATCATACATATCCGCCATCCCATAGTCCCGTGCCCATATACCCGTCATACATATCCTCCATCCCATAGTCCAGTGCCCATATACCCATCACACATCATCCCATAGTTCCATGCCCATATACCTGTCATACATATCCTCCATCCCATAGTCCCATGCCCATATACCCATCATACATATCCTCCATCCCATAGTCCAGTGCCCATATACCCATCACACATCCTCCATCCCATAGTCACATGCCCTTATACCCATCATACATATTCGCCATCCCATAGTCGAGTGCCCATATACCCATCACACATCCTTCATCTCATAGTCCCATGCCTATATACCCATCATACATATCCTCTATCCTATAGTCCCATGCCCATATACCCATCACACATCCTTCATCTCATAGTCCCATGCCTATATACCCATCATACATATCCTCTATCCCATAGTCCCGTGCCCATATACCCATCATACATATCTTCCATTCCATAGTCCCATGCCCATATACCCATCACACAACCTCCATCCCATAGGCCCATGCCCATATACCCATCATACATGTCCTCCATCCCATAGTCCCGTGCCCATATACCCATCATACATATCTGCCATCCCATAGTCCCGTGCCCATATACCTGTCATACATATCCTCCATCCCATAGTCCACTGCCCTTATACTCCTCACACATCCTCCATTCCATAGTCAACCATTATGACATCATAATGAGTGGTGGGGCTTGCAACCTATGATGACATCAGCGTCGCCATGGCAACCATTGTGACATCATAATGAGAGGCGGGGCTTGACGCGCACACACTTTTTCCCCATTATGTAGACAGGGGCAAAATTGTTTGGTGAATTGGAACGCGCGGGGTTAATATTTTGCCTCACAACATAGCCTAGGACTCTCTCGGGGTCCACACGTGTGACTGCCAAATTTTGTGGCTGTAGCTGTGACGGTGCGGATGCCCATCCCGGACATACATACACACATACACACACTTGAGCTTTATATATTAGATATTCCTCTCATAGGCTTCCTTGATCATATGGTGATAGTCCCGGACAAAGCATTGTGTAGGATCTTCTTTTAAAATTTTATATCTCATCTCAGACAATATGTTCAAAGCTTCCTCAATATAGCCAGATCTGTTTTGCATAACTTCTCTCCCCCTTTATCAGCTTGTCTTATTACTATATCTGTATTTTTTCTCAAATCCTCCAATGCCACTTTTTCTCTTTTAGATATATTGTTCTCCTTTTTTACCTTATTTTTCCCAATTCCATGATTTTCAATTTTATTTTTATTATTTTCCCACTTTCTAAATTCTTCAGATACTAATGAAAAATGTGTCTATATTTGGTCCTCTGTGTTGATGAGGATTAATTAGAGATTGTGGGTGTACCTCCTTGTGGATATAGTCACTTTCTTTGTTTGTCTCTGTTGGGATCAGTATTTTTTTAGATCCCCAATGTCCCCATTTTTTTCAGTCAACAAGAAATGTCTTTTAAGAGTAAGTTTGCGAGTGTATGCATTTAAATTGAGAAAAAGATCAAATGCATTCATATCCTGAGCAGGACAGAAATTAAGTCCCCTACTTAAAATTTCTATTTCTGAAGAGGATAAAATGTGGGATGATACATTAAATATTTTGACCAGAGGCAGATTTGGTTGTTTATTAGTTTCTGGGTTCCTTGTTTTTTTTTTTTTTTTTTTTTTATATATTCTCAGATTTCTATTAGATCCCTTTCCTCTTTTTCCTCTTGCTCTACTTTTCTTTTTTTGTACCTTCATGTTACAGCCGGTGAAAAGTAATTTGTAATATGATTCTTTTGTATTGGACTTAAAATTTGGGCTGTTTGTGAAGAGTTGATTAGTGGTGGTAAAATCATTTCTGAAACACTTGGACGTGTGGGACCTATCTCTAAAAAAGAGATGTTGGATATTACTGAGGATGGGGATGGTGTAGGCGCTTTTATTACTGTGGGTATCTGTTCCACCGGAGTTACTTTTATGTAAAAGATTTTGTTATGTTTAATTAGCAGATGCCTTGAGAGACTGTTTTAAAAAGCCGTTTTTTGCTCTATTTCTGTGACCATTAATGCGGGACCGCAGTGTCCGCACAGTGCGCCCCACATATTGCAAACCGCAACTGCATGTGATGACATATATAACAAAATCACTGCTACAGCTGAGTCTTTGTGGAATCTCAAACACCTCACCAGTACTATTACATTTGATAGTTTTAGCCCCGTGATCTAGGATCCCACAGGTACAACATTTTTTAGAGGTGCATTTAAAAAAAACCCGGTTCCTTGAGAAACACCACAAAAAATTTGATCAGTACTTTCTTTTTAATGTTTTTTCCTTTTGAATCTGTTTTTTTTAATTTACTGGGGGCCACCAAATTTTTCAAAGTTTCCCCCTTCTATATGTAAAAATCCCTGGTTTATCAGGGAGATGTTTTCCCAAAACAGTGTCACGCTTCAAGATATACCAATGTTTTGAAAGCACAGTTCTTATGACTTCATTTCCCCTATTGAATGTTGTCACAAAATTCAATTTCCAGCGATCACTTTTTTCTTTACCAATGGTCAAATTATCCCCCTTCCTATTTTTTCCTTTTAAACATTCCTCCTGTGTTTTTACTTTGTTATCCCTATATGCATTATTTATCAAATTTTTGGGGTATCTTTTTTCCTTAAATTTTCTTTTTAAAATTTTAGACTGAGCTACATAATCAGATTTTCTCGTACAATCTTTCTTATATGAAAAAATTGGCTGTGGGGTATATTAACCTTCCACTTCTTGTAATGTGCACTGTTCAAATCTAAAAAGCCATTTGAATCCACCTTAAGTGGGTTTTTGTAATAATTTTTTTCCCACTATGGCTGATCTCTAGAACAAGAAACACCATTGAGACGACTCCTGGAGTGGACCCTCTGGGTCATGACACCAACCCTCCCAGGGCGAGCTGACCTAGTGAAGACCACCCCCTATACAGGGAGTGTCAGGGGCAAGACCCAGGGAGAGAGGCAACACGACTGCTGGCACCAGGTGGCCGGCTCACAGGAGACACGAGTGGGTGAGTGTGTCTGCTGGAACGTGTAAAGCATGGACACGGGAACACATGGTGTACAGAGACTTCGTTCGTCCGGGTGTGAGTGAAGCAGGATGCATGCAAGGAGCACGTCAGAGCACTGAGTCAGGCAGCAGATGTGCCAAGAGGTGTAACAGAGTACAGGAGCAGGGTGTGTGCCAGAGGGCACAACTGAGCATAAGACAGAGCGCAGGATTGGTACATGTGCCAGGAGGCACAACAGAGTAAGAGACTGAGTACAGGATCAGAGCATGTGCCAGGAGGCACAGCAGAGTTCAAAGCAGAGTGCAGATTCAGAGCGTGTGCCAAGAGGCACAACAGAGTGCAAGGCAGGGGACCTGAATACAGCGCACAGCCAGGCAGGGACACGGCAGACCAAGCCAGGAAGCACAACAATAATCAGGCACCTCCCCTAGGGGGAGGTCGTCTGATATAGCACATGACTACTACTGGTTCCGGGTCAGGACCTAGCCAGAAAGCACATGACCACTACAGGTTCCGGGTCAGGTCCTCCATTACCATAGAGAGGACCGAGCCCTATACAGCACTGACAGGAGCGCGGAAGCGCAAACGTGACATGTAGGAGAAGAACCGAGGACGAGAGCTGCGCGTGCGCACTCGACGGGACCCCCGGAGTGACCGCGGCTCCGGAAGAGATGACGTCGGGACCGAGGTCCCGCCCCCAGGTGAGCACGGCGTGACAACCATTTTTTCTTTATTAATTTGTGATGTAAAGGTAATCCCCCAGGTGTTATTATTGAGCTCCTTTATTAACTGTGCCGATGCCTCCTCTGTCCCCTTCCATATAATAATCAGATCATCAATGAAGCGCTTATAAAGCCTTATTTTGTCATTGAAAACAGGCTTAGAGAGTGACGATGAGGACTCGAATCGCTCCATGAATAAGTTTGCGAAACTTGGCGCGATCCGAGTCCCCATCGTGGTGCTGAGCAACTGTAAATACAGTATGCCTTCAAAAATAATACATTATATGTAAATTACATACAATATATATACAATGCAAAGTTGACATCAACCCTACAAATATGAACCCCAATTGCCAAAGCCAAAGGGCAAGTGTGAAGACCAGGGCAAATGCCAGAATTGGTCCATCTAATAGATGCACCTTTTCTTGGGTGGCTGCTGGCTGATATTTTTAGGCTTGGGGGAGCCAATATCTATGGCCTTTTACCAACCTGAGATTAGTAGCTACCAGCTGTTTGCTTTATCTTGGTTGGTTGTCCAAATTATGGGATCCCAAGCCATTTTTTAAATTATTTACATAATTAAAAAATGTGGTGTGGGGAGTGGGGACCAACCTTGCTGAAGCTGACAGCTGAGGGTTGCAGCCTGCAGCTGCCAGTTTTGCCTGGCTGGTTATCAAATATACAGGAAAATCCAACATCATTTTGGGATGCGTCTTCTATTTTGAACAGCAGGAAAGGCTAAGTATACAGCCATGAACTGATGGTAATAGTCTGGAAACCTTTATGATTATTACCTTTTCCCAGAATATTAATATCAGACCCCAGATGTCGGCTTTCCTTCAGCTGTTTATGACATTTATGGGGAATTTTCATTTATTTACTAGTAAAGTAAAATACACACCCCAGGTAGTCTTAGTTTAGAGCATTCAGATTTTCCAACAGCTGGAGACATCAGGAACCTGAAAATGGCACTCAATGTTTCATATGAGGTTTTCGGGCCTCCCAACTGTGTGGAAAAGGTTACCTGAGTTCAAGCCACCAGGTCTTAAGATAGCTCCAGTACAAGACTGTTGAATGCCAGACTGCCAAGTGCAATGAACAGCCGTTCATCAGTGCAATGCTGGCACTTGCAAAGCAAGAGAAACAGCTGAACTCAGGTGACCTTACTGTTCTTGTTGATATTTAAAAAAAAACTTGAAAAAACGGATGGGGTCCCCTATAATTTTCATAATCAGCAGAGGGAAAGCCAATGGTTGGGGGGTGATGTTAATATTCTGGAAAAGAGATAGTATTCATAAAGCTTCCCAGGCATTTAATATCAATATCAGATCACAGCTTTATACCTAGCCTTTCCTGGCTATTTAAATGGGTGAACCCCCCAAAAAATGATGTAGTGTCCCCCTATATTTAATAATCAGCAAAGGCTATGCAGAAAGTTGTGTATCAATATTAATAGCCTATGAAGGGGCCATGGATATTGGCCCCAACCAGACTAAAAATATCAGTTCTCAGCCGCCCCAGAAATGGCGCTTCAATAGGATATGTCAAGTCTGGCACTTAACCTCCCTCTTCTATTTCCCCTGGTGTGGTGGCAATTGGGGTGATAGTTGGGGGGATTGATGTCACCTTTGTATTGTTAGATGAAATGAAGCCCAGACGTTGGTAATGAAGAGGCATATATAAGACTCCCCCAATACTAACCCCATTGTCATATTGGAAAACCAGATCCTGATGCTAAAATATAGCCAAGATCAACAACAGAGCATTCAATGGTAAAATCCACTTTTATTAATTCACATATAGAAAATGTAAAAAAAAATTTTTATGTTTACAACAGAGGTACAAGAAAAAGAAGAACACAAAACTCCCATTGTCATAAAAATTGCTGCATGGCTCAGGACCATATGGCTACAATTCATGAAAAATAACACAGAAGATATAACTAATTGAACAAGCAGATGTGTGCTGATTAACCCAGTAAATAATGATGGCTGCAAATGCCAAAACAGTTTTCAAAAGAGGCACAGGCACAACTACTATTCTGGCTGAAAGCACCCACTATGTCCTGACAGCCACAGATGATTAGCTATAGTATTAACCCACAGTTGTAAGGGCTTTATATGTATAAGGACTGCTGTCTCAACCAGACACAAAGGAAAAATCTAGTGAATGTAATTCATGATAGGAGCCACAGGGGCCATTACCTGGATCCTAGTAGCGTATTGTGTGTGTAAGGTGGGAGTCCTGTCCTTCTGCCCCGATGCGCACGTTTCGCCCTGCTTCCTCGGGGGGCATGTCTAGGCAGAGGGTGTGTGTGGTTTATATATGAGCCACATCCAATCAACAGGGTTCTTTAATTAGTGCAGCTTAGGATGGCAAAACGGCGCATGCGTCGGCCACGTGACGCTCACAATAATAAAGACATGTAGCCGTGGTCACGGTGACTCATCCACCACCCTCCACCCTCAGTCACGTGGTGGGGAGAGAGTGAAGTCAGTGTGTAAGACCGCAATTAACATGTCGAGAGAGCGCCGCCCTGCGCATGCGCACAGCGATCCACAGAGCTATTAGTGTCTGAAGAAAATAAAAAATAGACATCTAATTAATGTGAATGTTATGATGACTTATTTCACCTAATTATTCATAATAAGAGGATAAAGAATGGGTATAGTGGCAAGTGCCACCATTGTCATATTGTATAAAAAAACCACACACCCAGAATAAAGTCCTTTAATTTAAATAATGACACAGACTCCTTTAATGAATATAAATTAAACCATACTTATCACCCAGTCCACAGAAGAAAATGTCTCCTGTAACAGAATTAAAATAGTAAACAAAGATATTCCTCACCTGTCTGCAGAGATTATAATCCATTTTTCCGATGATTGGTCTAACTCTGCTACATCTAGAAGATAGGCTGCATTGTTGCATGATGCGACTATACAGCCTGCCATCCAGCAGAGACACTGAGCAGCGGTAGCACACGCTGCTCAGTGTCTCATGGTGTACTCCTATGACCTGACTTGATGTCACAGTGAGCGTGAGAAAGCCAATGAACTCAAAGCTAATGAACTTTGTTCAACTCACTGACAGTGCGATCGCTGTTGCAACCTTTCCCACTGTGCTGTAGCTGACATCAGGGCTTCTAGCTCCTTCTACAACTCCTAGCTAGAGGTAGCCAGAAGTGATGCTATGGTTCCAACCTCTCAAGAACCCTTCAAGACCTGTCGAGGGCCAGTCCCTGGCTCTGTTATTTCACTGGCTGATGAACGTCTGGAAAGCAGAGCGTTACCTGCATTCTATGCTCCAAGGTGGTGAGTAATAGCACCTAGGTAGTCTATCTCCCCAAAGGACAACAACGTAGACCTATCGGACCCAACTAAACTACTATCCGGACCGACTGTAAATATTACCTCCCTGCCACTCTGACAGTTTGTGGGACATACTGTACCTGCAAACCACCCTGACCGACTGGAGACACAATTTTCCCACCCCTCTGAAAGGCTATGGGTATCTCTTTCACATCATCCTGACAAATGGAGGAAAAGATATTCCTCTCGCCCCAACCGGTTGTGGGACGTACCTTTCTCCATCCCACACAAGCTGGGGGTAAGACCTTCTCTGCCCTCCTTACTAGGAGCTATGATAACTATGAGGAAGCAACCCCTGGCCATGTCAGAGTCTGTTGCGACACTGGTCAGCTGCTTTGGATCACCTGCTTTTTGATCTCCGTACCTGCTCCCATCACCATCACCCTGCAGCATAATGTGGCTTAGTTCTCCTTTACCAAAACACAGATTTTCATTAGGCATGACATTCACACTAATGTAAACAAAGAGAAAATTTCAGCTCACCCCTGAGCTGTACCTCCTGGTCCGGCACGGAGCGTGATATCTTTGCTGCTGCACAGCGCCAGGAACAATGAGGAAATGGAGGTGGATCCAGCTCGACACACCTGGCAATTAATTTAAATTCAACAATCTTTATTGGAAAATCCTTTCAAAACTTGTAGTGGGGTGGTGTGTGTAAGAAATATTGTCAATATATGCTTTGTCATCTGAGATGTCCATTTTTTGGTCTTTTCTACAAGTTTTGAAAGGATTTGCCAATTAAGATTGTTGAATTTTAATTAATTGCCCGGTGTGTCGAGCTGGATCCACCTCCATTTCCTCACGACATTCACACTATTAACTTTTTAAATGCATGACGTATCAGATCTGGGAGGGTTGTCAGGAAGGTATTGGGCAACTGACCATCCCAGAACAGTTGCCAATAATACATTTGTGAGGAAATTCTTGGACACCTTATCCTACCTCCCCGCACCCCAATTCAGGAAAACCCAAGCCATCGATAAGGGACAGTAAATATCCCCCAACATGGAGACATTCAGGGTCTTCCCAGGGATGAGTTCTTTCAGTAACACAAACTCAGAGTGGATGAGGACACATTTTGCACACATGCCTTGCGTCCAATAGTCACAGTGTTGCCCACAGTAACCAGTTGCAAATTTTTACTGGCCAACCCAACTATCTCGCCCACAAAAATAATAGCTGTACTTAGCCCCATTTGAGGGACACAGTCTCCCATTTGCTGCAGAAGGAGGGGCACACAAGAGTTTACTCCATTCTGGCAGCTGTGGTTTCTGCTAGTTCCCCCTCTGAGTCTGGCCGCTCTAAAGCTGGAACCATGGTGCCACATTATGCTGGTCTCTGGCATCCTTCACCAAGTACGGATTAACATCTCTTTGATTTTGTCAAAGCTATAAAGACCTCGCTTTTCACATAGAATGAACAGCACCACATTCTCTTGCTATTTATGAGCTCAAATGGGCCTCTTTAGCTCATCCCAGTTGCAGACACACTTCTTCTCTGGACTCTGCTTTGCACCTGACATGATCTAAACATGACACATAGGTCAGCAAGGGAAGCCAAGACAATCAAAAAGGACCTCTCTGGCCCACAAACACAGCCAGAATATCTTACTAACCTAGCAGACCCGAGTGGGCTCTTCTCATTATCTCAGTTGTAGACAACAATCCTTTTTCAGACTCTACTGTTTCTGGGATAATCTGAACAAGACCATCAGGTTGCCTTTCCTGGACAATGCTCTTTCCCCAAAATGATTTGAAAAGATCTTCTCAATGATACAAAAAGTGTGAGAACATCTTGCTCATCTAGTGCACTCAAATGGGCCACTTCAGCACACTGCAAAATGGCCACTCAAGTCCAGAAAGACAGCTGGAGCATCTGACTGATGATGTAGAGTTGAGTGGGCCTCTTCAGCTCATCCTAGGTATTTAGGTAGTTATCCCTTTTTCAGTCAGTTAGGGTCTTACAAGACAAGGAGGACCCTTCACATGGGTTGTGAGCTTACAGAATTTCATAAAAAATATTCAAAAGTTATTTTTTGTTTCATTATTTTGGGTAATTTACTCTGATATGCTCTGAACACTGTATTGACAGTGTCGGGGAGTGGTGACCAGCAGCCTGGTATTGTACTACTAACCCAAGGCTATTGTGCTAATCTCACCACTGGAAGAAGTCAACTCTGCAGACCTGGTCTCACTACTCAGAGCAGTGCTGTGGTGGTAGTTTCTCCAGCACTAAGATCAGCTCAAAATCCAGGGATTAGCTGTAAAATGTGAGGCTGTTGACCTTTGCTGCACCCCTGCACCTCCCTGTTATTGCTTTTGTTGAGCACTGTGAGTGGAGACGGGATAACTTGTACCTCACAACACAGCTGCAAGCTACAATAAAAAAATGACACCTAGATTCACCAATGGCTATGACCTGTACAGCCCAGGGGGTGAGACCAGTTCACATCTGGAGGCAGCCACAGTGTAGGAGATACAGTAAGGGTACCGTTACACTTAGCGATGCACCAGCGATCCCGACAATGATATGGATCGCTGGTGCATCGCTAAGTGGTCGCTAGTGAGCTGCCACACAGGCAGATTTCACCATTGACATAGCAGGGGTCGGGGGTCACTACTTACCTGTCAGACACGGCGATCCTGATATCCTCCTGCCCACATCCACGCGTCGCTCGTCGGCACCACAGGAAGCCAAGCAGGAAGTGCCCGGCGAGAAATGGTCCAGGACGTTCTCGCGCAACCAGCGATGAGCAGCCGGGGAGCCAGTTGGAGGTAAGTATCACATGTAGCTATATTGCTAGCAATATCTCTATAACGTCACAAAATCGGTGACGTTACATCGATATTGCTAGCGATATCACTATGTGTAACGGGCCCCTTAGACATGGACTGTGGCCTACTAGAAATTCTGCTGTGTTTAACTGTCCAAGCAAAGTGGATGTGATTTCATGAAAACTGCATCTGCTGTGGGCTAAAGACACTGATGAGCTTTGCGGTTTTTGGTCTATTTTTCTCTTTTGTCTTCTATGTGCAGTCTAAAAAAATGCATGTAGAAAACTAGTTACTTTTTAAGTGCAGAGTCAAAGCTTTTCTTTGACATAAACCATGGCCTCCTTTGCCCAGGAGTTGCCATATTTAAGGTGTGTAAGTATCATGCCCAGACACTTCACATCAGCCAATACAAATGGCCACCCCAGTGGCTGCAGGAAAAAGTAATAAATAAAAAAATTTAAATCAGGACATTTCATTTTCTATTAAAAAATGTATTATATAATCAATAATTATTTTTATGATAGTATTAAAAAGCAAGGCGCGTTCCCTTTAACCTCTTAACGTCCAGTGACGGACACAGTCTGTCAATGTACCCTTCCCCTGTTTGGTGCAGGCTCCGGCGATAAGCCCGCACCTCTTCCGGCACATGACAACTGATCTGATCAGCTGACATGTGCCCAGAACAGTCACGGGTGGAATCGCGATTCACACGCGGCTGTTAACATGGTAAATGCTGCTGTCAAACTCTGACAGCGGTATTTAACATGGTTGCACAGCAAGAGCGTCTTTACCTCCTCCCATTGACCCCCGTGTCACATGACCACGGGTCACTGATGAGTTGGCATTACAACCCTGGGTCAGCAGAAGACCATGTATTGCTGGATCGCTATGAGCGCCTCCTTGTGGTCGGTGCTCATAGCAAGTGAGCATATTTGCTACATAGAGCAGGGCTGCAGCCCTGCTGTATGTAACAGATGCGATCAGATAAGTGCAGCTTCTAGTCGTTCATGGAGACTATTGAAGAAAGTAAAAAGTAAAAAAAAGTTTTTAAAAATATTAAAAATATGAAAATTCAAATCACCCCCCTTTTGCCCCATTCAAAATAAAATACTAAAAAAAACCAATCGTAAACATATTTGGCATCACTGCAGTCAGAATCGTCTGATTTATCAATATATATAAGAATTAACCCGATCGCTAAACAGCATAGCAAGAAAAAAAAATCGAAACGCCAGAATTACTTTTTTGGTCACTGAAACATTGCAATAAAATACGATAATGGGTGATCAAAAGAACGTATCTGCATCAACATGGTATCAATAAAAACGTTTGATCGGCATGCAAAAAATAAGCCCAAAACCAGCCCCAGATCCCGAAAAATGGAGACGCTACTGTCTTGAAAAATGTCAAATTTTTTTTCTACAAACTTTGGAATCTTTTTTTACTACAAAGATAAAAAAACCTAGACATGTTTGGTGTCTATGAACTCATAATGACCTGGAGAATCATAATGGCAGGTCAGTTTTAGCATTTAGTGAACCTAGTAAAAAAAAAGCCAAACAAAAAAACAAGTTTGGGATTGCACTTTTTTTGCAATTTCACTGCACTTGGAATTTATTTCCCGTTTTCTAGTACACGACATGGTAACACCAATGGTATCATTCAAAAGCGCAACTCATCCTGCAAAAAAAACAAGCCCTCACATGGCCATATTGATTAAAAAAAAAGTTATGGCTCTGGGAAGAAGGGGAGCAAAAATTAAAATGCAAAACCAAATATACCCCTGGTCAACAAGAGGATAAGGCCCATTAGGACTCACACCTGTGTTTTAAGATTGAGACTCAAGACTGTGATTTGGTTTGCCACACCTTCTGTGCACACCATGCTTTACCTTCCTTCAGTCCCTGCTGGACTCATCTGCATCAATCCTGCTGCTCCCAAGTCCTCTGTCCCCAAATGCCTCCCTGTATCAACCCCTGAGGTCTTTAGGTAAGCCTAAACAGGGGCTAATGTGATGCTAATGGAACAAATTAAGCCTTTCTAAGAAAATCCATATGTGAGTATTGACACCCATATATTATATTTCTTTGGATTTTTACAAATATAGAGGATGAATGTGTGTGGCTTTTTCTTTAACATTTTAAAGTCAAAAAATTTTGTATTTTTTTTCTTCAAAGAGTCATAATTTTTTGTTTTTATTTATTTATTTGCTAAAGCTGTCCACACGAAGTCCTTTTTTTTAGACTAGTTGTAATACTGAATGACATCACTTTACAATGTATTATACTAAAAAATTAGAAAGAGAAAAGCTACGTCTGGTCAAACTGGTGAAAAAATGTGAAGTTATTTGAGTTCTATTTTTATCAGTGGCAATGAAGGTGATGCACCTGATATTATTGTTGCCACCATCTCATGAGTATGGGGATCTCCTTTCTGAGAGTCATCTGTTGGGGAAAATCAAGGAATCACCAGTTTGAATTGAAATCGTGCCAGTTCATGTGTCTGAGGGAGACGGGTCATCATGGGATCTCAAAAAAATAAAAAATGCGTAGATGTGACATCGTAAAAGGCAGGCAGATGCTGTCAGTAGTGATGAGCGAGCACTAAAATGCTCGGGTCGAGCAAATTGGAATACTCTGGTACTCAGACAGAATAACAAGGCCAATGTAATTCTATGGGAGACCCTAGCATTTTTACTGCGATGCCACCCGGGGGTCTTTTCAAGGTCTAAAAACATCAGAAAATGATGGAAACACTGCTAAAATACCACCGGACCATTGTTGCAACTGCCCCTGGAAGCATTTTTCACTCTTAGGTCACAGTTCTAAGCAATGTCAGAGTTTCACACCCTTTTCCAGGATGTCCCTCCTGATAGCACCACCAGGAGGTTGTTCTTCTTATCCTTGATAGGGATATGAACACAGGAGAGGTTAAATAGCCCCTTCCCACTAACACCCTTCAGTGTTTTTCCTGTCACTATCGGGTACAGATGCAGAGGAGCACAGGTGCATGAGTACCTGTTAGGCCGGCGTGGAAGCGTCGGGACCAGGTGGCATGAGCTCCTGGGAGAAGTGGTGCCCTCTTCAGAGGGTTCCTGGTGGAGGAGGCAGGACAGATCCCCTCCGCAGCAGCGCTGATATCGCTGGAGGTCCCTCAGTGATGGGGTCAAGCTGGCTGCTCCCCATCGGGCCACATTCCCTCAGAGGGCTCTGTGCTACGGCAGCTGCTGCTCCAGGCTGCAAGATGCAGGCACCTCGTGCCCTGGTTTCCGGCACGCCGTGTCATCGAGGAGCGTGCCGGTGATGACTTCTGGGGGCGGGGCCAGGAAAACATGGTGGCGCCCAGAGCGACACGGTCCCGGGCAAAAAGGGATCCCACCGAGGCCAGCGTAGCATGGATTCTGGCACCCCATGCATGGAGGGGGATCAGGAAAGGTGGGGATTCAGACCCGTGCAGATCGACACACCGGGAGCATGCGCATTGGGACAGCCACATCATTACCAGCAGCAGGGCTCGGAAGGAGGACGAATCAGATGTCTTGAAGCCGGGTGAGGCGACTACTTAAGACACACTGACAGACAGCACACTGACTAAGTAAAGATGGAAAGTGGTAGACGTCTAGTTCCTAGAGCCAGCTCCAGACCATGTGAGTAAAGGGGTTAGTAGGGTCCCTTACATGTCTCCATACACAGAGAGACAGGGCCCTCTTTCATATATATATTTTGCAGGCCAAGGAAGTACCTAAGCAATCCACCTCAGCTACCAGGAAGAAACCTAATAAATGCCCCTTATGCTTTGCACACCAAAAAACCTACAAAAATTAAACCAAAATGGATTTTGCTGGGAAATTTGTTCAGGAACTTCCTTTACAGGTTAATAATTTTTATCTAAGCCAAAATAATTAACCCAAAACAAAAATGTTCCTCCACCACTTGGGCTATGTTCACACACAGAGTTTTTGAGGCGTTTGGAAACTTTAGTATTGCATTCAACCAAACAAATGCATGACTTAGGAAAGTCTGACTGACGGCTTCACTGTAATGACCCCTCCCAAAACCCACACTTACCCCTTCTTCACTTAAATAAGACACGACTGCGTGACATTGGATGTAAAAGGCCACAGCAGCCCTGTTTATTAACACCAAACAAGCAATAACATTTTATCCATGAACGTAGAAATATTCCATAAACATAACCACCAGCAAAAGGAGGGGGGGTAAATGAAGAGTCCATTGTACATGATTGCAACACCAGCTCCACCACGTGCCCTCAGCCGCACCACACCGGCTCGAGGACACCCAGCCGAGTGTTGCAAAACCCATTGTACATGATTGCAACACCAGCTCCACCACGTGCCCTCAGCCGCACCACACCGGCTCGAGGACACCCAGCCGAGTGTTGCCCAACCAATGTCCTGCTGGGACCCAGCCCAGCAGGGACCCACGTTAACATGCCCCGCTGTGACCGAGCACAGCAGGGTCCCACGTTAACATGTCCCGCTGTGACCCAGCACAGCTGGGACCCACCTTAACCAAGTATACCATTGCACCACCAGGGGTAACCCGCTCCTGCACTGGGTTCACCCCCCCGCTCTTTGTGCAATCCACCGACTTCAAATACCCCCCTCCTTACCGCCACCGCGAGCACGTATGACACCTTGTACGTGCGAGTACCACCACCAAAAACCCAACCCGAGCCGACTCTGCGGCTCGAGTAACCAATGTTTCTGTACCAAGACCAATCAATCAAAACTGATCCCCATTAGACCTCACAATGCCAACCTACACCAAAATACCAGTACAACAAGGTCAGCCACACCCAAGACCTGCAACTAGCCAACCGCATCGTCCAATCCTATGCACCGCCTGCGCGACCAGTCCCCAACCTGAGCCGCCGCCTCTGCCTCGTTGAGACCGCAACATTGCAGGCGCCTCCGAAAATTATACTTCACCTAATAATTAATCAAAGCCAACCATTATTGCCGTGAACAAAAGAACCTACATTGGTTCCCCAAACCTCCGATAGATTCTTGAAAATGTGCCCAGTAAAACCCACTATGTAGTCATTCCAAACAGGAGCCCCTATGGACACCAACATGAGCACGGCTCCCAGGCAGAAAATTGCACTCCACCTGATAATAATCAAAGCCAACCATTATAGACGTAACAACAGAACCTACACTGGTTCCCCAACCTCCGACAGATTCTTGAAAAACGTGCCCCACTATATAGTCATGAACAACAACACGAGCATGGCTCCCAGGCAGGAGCATTCAGGCCCGATGTCTCAGATCAAACTCCTTGACGCCCCAGCGACCAAGTCTCCACCACACACGTGCAGTACCAAAACGCTGTTGGTCCCGTCAACCCTGCGTGATAGCATCTATCTTAAAATATCCACCCAACTAGAAAACATAAACCAATCCACCCCGTAATCACCACGACCCGGAACGAATTAATTGTGTGCATCACCCGTGCACTTCGAACCCAGAATCACAACACTATTGTTGCCACCCTCTTACCACAAGTGAGATGTACTCCGCACCCATTCCCCGCTGAACTGCGGATTCGACACTACTCACAAAAGAAAGAAAAGCGACTCCACACCACCTGAAGTCCAGGAAAACTCAGACACACATCACGTCTCCCGAAAACCCCAGACACCATAAACCCGGGCCATCCGTCAAAACATTGCACTCACCGGTGCCCGATGCTTGTCCACCACTCAGCCTTAAAGCACCCCCAAACGGAGCACAGCCCCAGATGATTACCAGGTCCTTAAAATCATTAAAAGTCAATGCACATTGCACTAGCTTCCCCTGCCACAGCGTACCACCAGCCCGATATTAATGAAAGTAATGTTATAGCTGCAACCTGCTCACCCACTACCTAAAGTACACCTCCCCCGCAGCAGCGCTGCACCACAACTGTGTCCCCATAATACCAGCCGGTCCTGACAAGTGCGCATAACGGAATAAATGACATAGCCATGTATTGCCGGACGGGCTACACCCACGCGGGAGACCATTCACACGGCCATCGAAACAACATGTCCTGCCTCATGCTCTATACAGAATTCCTGACAAATGGAACAACACCTGCTGGATAAACAAACCGTTCACCAACCAGGACCCCCGAGACCAGTAAAGCACACGCTGGGTTACCCAACTCAAATGTTGCATCATCCTTGCGCAACACTTCACCCTGGCCCCCCCATCTGGGGGCACCCAAAAAGAAAAGACTCTAAGGAGAGCTGTATACCCAGAAGGCAAAGCAGGACCAGCTGCACCCACAATAAACCTCCTAGCCCATTGTAACGAAAAACTATCCACTCTGTATAATAAACTCCTACGTAGCTGCAATCAACGGCTGTAACAAATACCACCCGATACAGTCTGCCAAAAGCTCAATCGGCAACCCTTAAGAACCGCAGTGAGAACCCACCAGTCCTTACGTACAAAAGTTGTTAAAACTGCCCCAGGGCAGCCACGACCAGCAAATTACCGTAAGAACGCCATATGACTGCAGATCATGCAAAAACCCCCAGTGGATCGTAGCCCCACGTATTCAGTAACCAAAATCAACCCCCCCAAAACAGCAGCGCGATATACACGGGAACCTAATAACGACCCCCGACATGACACGATGTACTCGATAACCTAACCTGACTTAGACATAGGGCCCCAGGTGAATCAAACACTTTGACTTATCCAAACACATGATAACCGCAACAACGCCCTGAGCATGAAGAAACCCAAAGTAGTCAATGGTTGGACCATGAACAGAAATAAGCACACCACCTTCCCTAATACCAGATAGTAGTCCCAGGTTGGACCATGAACAGAAAATAAGCACTGCACCATCCCTAATACCAGATAATCCCCGACTACCACACAGAAACCAAACCACGGACCTCAACAACCGGACATTGACCAACCATAACCCCAGTTCCACGCCATATCAACGTACCCCCAGAAATTAACCAGGAAAACAAATCAGGTAAAAGGTCAACTCCAAGCCCCCCGGGGGAAATGTCATCCATTGCTGCCAGAAAGGCAGGTTCCCGAAAGATCTGCCATCCCAAGCATCTTGACCTCACCAGAACGTCTGCCGCAACAAACCAAAATGCCCCTAGTGAACATGAAAACCCTTAGTACACTCAAAGCCCTTATTGGAGAACCGAACCCGGCATATAAATAAAAACACACCCTAATGAAAACTCAACCACCTACCCCCTCACCTCTGACCAGCAATAGAACACACCCCACTGTAACGTGAAAGATTAAGCCGCCCGATGCACTACCCAAACAGATCACCACGTCAGTGAACTGCCATCCAACCCTTATCAAATACTAGGCGCGGCGATAAAACTGCTCACCACATCAGTGAACTACCATCAAGCCCTTATCAAATACTAGGCACGGCGATAAAACTGCTCACCACATCAGTGAACTACCATCAAGCCCTTATCAAATACTAGGCACGGCGATAAAACTGCTCACCACATCAGTGAACTACCATCAAACCCTTATCAAATACTAGGCGCGGCAATAAAACTGCTCACCACATCCATGAACTAACATCAACCCTTATCAAATACTAGGCGCGGCGATAAAACTGCTCACCACATCAGTGAACTAACATCAACCCTTATCAAATACTAGGCGCGGCGATAAAACAGCTCACCACATCAGTGAACTACCATCAAACCCTTATCAAATACTTGGCGCGGCGATAATCCTCCAGCCCAAAGACCCCATGCCTATAACAATAAACCATAAAACTGGCATGGATATGGCTATCCACCACCGCTCTGCCAATATCCGTATCACCACCTGAATTACTCACAAACCGCCATGGAATCACCACCAGTCATACACAAACACCCAGAGAATGCATGCACAATTATAATAACCAAAATAAAATGATGTCGTCACCTATAGATATACCCACTATAATAGAAGCAAACTAGCATGAAATTAAAAAATACCTCCCAACACTCATGAAGTGCACAAAACAGCCTCCTGGACCACAAAGCAACCATTCCCTCACAGATTCGAACGCTGTCCACATGGACCAGCCGCGCATCTTTCCAAACCCCCAGACAAACACCTGAAACCATACGTAGCAACACCCTTCCCAACCAATATAGTCTAGACATTAATAAAGGTTTAAGTGAGCCTTACTTACTAGGCTGACTCCGTGGAACCCCATGGAACAGCCGTCACGTGTCCTCCGCGTCGAGCACCGCAACTGCGATCTTCTCCATGGATCTACGCCGACTGCAGCCCTCCTGGGCCACAGCGCCAGCGCCCAGACCGATTGTCCGTCCGGGAACGCATGGCAAAAAGTCACTGGCTCGGAGCCTCAAACAGGGGGAGGGAGGTTGGCGCTCCAGCCGCAGGCAACACCTCCTGAATCTGGCACCCAACGCCGGGGGAACGCGACGCCGGACCACATGACCTGTGGCCCCTGGCAGCTGAATGGTGGCCACATGACCGAGCCACCGCCCGCTTCCCCCCAGCGCCGCGAGAAAGGAAATGAGGCCGGTGAAGTCACACACCACCTCGCCACCGGGCTCCTTGCCGCGTCACGTCACCGCCGTCCACTGATGCCGATGACCGCGCCGGGTCAGGTGACCACGCCGGGTAACGTGGCCGCGACGTGCGCGTCACCACTGTATAACGCGATCCGAAATGGAGGGGAGGCCGGCCACGTCACTCACCGCCCCGTTACCTTGCTGCCTGCTTCTCGACTTCTGGCTCCGGCCCCGCGATGTCTTCTGCAACAGGTCTGCTAATGGGGCTCATCCTCCGCTGCAAACTTAACTCTGGGCTGAGGTGCTCAGGAGGCCGTGATCGTCGCTGCCGCTTCGGAGGCAGAGGGGTCCCATCTTCTCCGCCGTCGCCATCACCAGACCATCGCTGCAGCTGTTCCTTCATCCACTGATGGCCGCGCTGCTCCATCATCCTCTTCATCTGTGCCATGAGGTATTCCATCTTCTGGATCCAAAGATTCAAGCTGAAGTCCCAGATGTGAGAAGCTGACGATTCCGGACGTCTGCAAGGTAAGGAATGACCATCCCCCCACAGTTCTGCCCTATATATCCATCCCACTACTGACCACTCCCTGCCAACTCACATTGCACCATAAGCCCCATAGCTCCAACCCACACCTTCCCCACAAACACAAAAGCACTACACCTTACCCTTCACTAACACTCAGGCCTAGCATCCCTCCTTAGTCATGTGCGCCCTCCCTGTAGCCCCTTTGGGGCAGGCGTCCGGGCTTGCCTTTCACTGGGAAATGTCATTGTAACATTTAACAACCCTTGCTGGCCATGTGGTGTGTGACACATAAGCAGTCACATCTTGTTTCATTTATGAAGGAGGGACTCTTAAAGTCACAGAGCCTATTTTTTACAGGAGCATCAGGCAGCATTAATCTTCCTAAAGGGCCATTACTAAATAGTGGGTCTCCTATGCTGTTATTGCCTATGCAGTGAGTGGATGGGCATTAGTGATGAGCGACCGTGCTTGCTACTACTCGGTACTCGCCCGAGTATCACTATGCTCGGTGTACTCAGCGAGCACCGAGTATTTCCAGGATTTTTCGACGAGCGTTCGGGTCTCCGCCCTGCAATTGTGGCGTCAATGAACATGCAGGGATTGTGTGCCATGCACTGTAATACCGCAACCATCTTTGTTGTGGTATTACAGTGACTGGCTGGCCGCACAGCGGCATCTGGTCTGTAACAGACCCGACGTCGCCCTGTTTGGCGCCTTCTGCTCCGGACTCAGCTAGTGTAGGGAAAGGTACAACTGAGATGGGGTCAGATTTGTTCTTTTATTGGTTAGTGTGGGTCTACTAGTGTTCAGTCCACAAATCCTGATAAACCAACAGTACTTTTTAGGGCTATTTTGGGGGTGTATATAGATCATTGTGCTAGATAGGCAGGGGAATCTATGTGCACATATCCATATCAGTGCAAGGCATGCAGGCACTGTATGTGAGTATATAGATCTCACTGCATACATCAAAAGGCTCCATTACAGTCTGCTGCTGTGTATGTTGTATATACTGTACTTAGCTCTGGGTAACCGTGGCCAGTATTTTTTATTTTATTTTTTGGGGCACCTTATATCTGCTAATTTTACTCAAAAGCAATCCTGAGCCCCATTTTTCTCTACATTTACTTGCTTGGTCACACTGCTGACTACAGCCAGGTAATTTTAATACAAGAGTGTTAAAATCTAACCATTGAAAATGGTTGTTTTTGTCAGATATGGCATCAAATGTGAATGTGCAGAAAAATGTGTTCTTGTTTTGGGGGGGGTACTAATTTTTTTTTTTTTTTTTTTTGTGCGTCTTACAACATTTTTGGACAGCATTTTGCTAACCAAAAAATGTGTACATGGCAAAAAAAAATATTTAGCTACTGTTCTTATATTTAGCACTGTGATTTGTACCACACACGCATTGCATATCATTGCGCTTAATATTGTACAATTCTACTACTCCAGTTTTTTTTTTTTTAGTGTCTCAGCCTATTTATTGACACAATTTTGCTATTCTCAAAAAAATAAAGGCCACATTTAGATCAGTCTGTTATCTTCGTCACACGCACGGTCTATCTGTGCTGTCCAAAAACTTGGTTTTCAGGCATCCATTCTACTTTTTGGTCTGTCTGTTACCCTTGGTCTATACATTATTTTTTTATTATAAAAAATAGAAAACTCAAGGCCACATATTGAAACAGTGTGTTATCTCCGTCCGACGCCCAGTCTGTGTGGTCTACAAATAGTTGTTTTTCATGCATACACTCCAATTTTTGTTCTGTCTATACACTATAGAAAAAAAAGGAACATATATTACAGTTTGTTGGTTCCGTGACACGCCTCATCTATCTGAGGCTACAAAGTGTGCTTTTTAGGCTTCCATTCACCTTTTTTTGCTGTGTGTTACCCTAGCTCTAAACAGTAACACTATTTTGGGGTTATTTTTTTGTTTTTTGGCTTTTTGAGGCTTCCATTCACATTTTTTGATGTGTGTTATCCTAGCTCTAAGCAATATTTATCAGTAAAAAATAAATATAAAAGTCACATTGAAGAGCCTTGTATCTCGGTAAAAATCGTTATGTTTCAAGTTATGGCTGCTTCATGACTGTCTTCAATGCACCAACTACTGCCATCATCATCATCATCATTCTGCCTAGAGGCAGATAGAAAGTCTGAGGATCAGAGGCTGAATGCTTGGCCGGTGTTGGACTCTGTCTCTGGATTACAAAGGTCAAATCTTCTAGATTAAATCATGACTGGAAAAGTCAGAGGAAGAGCACAGGGCCAGTACTCACAACTACTGAAGCCTTGTGTTCCTTTGACAGATTCTGACAATCCATCACCTACTAATTCTGAACTTGTTGGACGAAGATGTCAAAAAGGAGACCCTGCAGTTTCTGGAACAGAAGCTAGATATTTTGACATTTCTGCTGTATTTCAAGAGGTGTCAATAGGAGAGCATGGTGGACATAGATGTACCTTCTACTATATGGGTGTTTCCACTAGACAATCCTCCCCACATGTATTGAATCAAAATGTGTTGTGAGTTCATTTTCCCCTTCATTACTGAGGCCCGAGGAACTCCCTCTTCTGGTAAAGAAAGGTAGTGAGCCTGATTATCAAACACCTGAGGCTGATGATGATGACTGGCTGAGTGGAGTCACTGACTGGATATAAGGCTGCCGACGCCCTTCTGCCCTGCGGGTGATTTCTCTGTGGGATCCTTGGAGACCAGTCTGAATTCCTGCTCCTCTAAAGCTAAGTTTGCTGCTCGGCCTTTTGCATTGGTGCTTTGACTTTGTTTTGCTTTGTTTTTCTGGATTTCTGCCATTCCCTGCTGGGTGTGCTGAATTCCTTTAGCTCTGTCTTCTGAAAATACCTGAGTGCTGATTTAGTTTTTGAAGCCTAGCTGCTTCAGGGCCTTTTTCATATCAGCTTGTTGGCTTATGTTTTTGATAGGGTTTTGGCAGATTGCCGACAGCAGCCTTCCTGTCCTTTCCTATCTAGGTAGTATTGGGCCCCGTCTTTGCTCAGTCTATCTTTCTGTCTGTGTTAGTGTTTTCATCTTGATTCACCGTCATTATATGTTGGGGGCTGCCTATTGCTTTGGGGTCTGCTCTGGGGCAGTTTAGATTTCCCCTTTCTTTCTTTAGTCCTATTTAATTCTCCGGCTGTGATCGAGGGGTCTAGGGCATTGTAGGAACCCCCAACGGCTACTGCTAGTTGTGTTGATAGGTTCAGGGGTCTGCAATCTGATAGTTACTAACTTCTCTGGTTTTCTGGACTTAGCTTGTATTTCTGTTTTTGCCTCCTACGGTGACTCGCTCATAACAAAAATGTTTTTTTTTTCTCGCAACTCTGTAAAGCTGTGCACAAACTGTATCAAATTGCTAGCTAGACCCCATTGGTTCTTGTCAGCGTCATGTTGACTACAGTCCACAGATGTTGTGTAGATCCCTAATCTCACCTACTTTACAAGCATGATGAATTCATCGGAAAAGCATGGGGTATTGATAGAACGGTTGTTTTCTTGACACCGAAAAAACTAAGCTCAAAGAGGTGGTTAGCCGCACACGCAATGGAGAAATACTCAAGATGACAATTACTTTCACATTTGAGTTAACACACACTTCAACAACTTGCTTTAAGTTTTACATTATATTCAGAAGCATTGAAGAAAAAGATCTGAATAATTATCACCCAAATGATGTTACAGAAGTCAGAACATGCCCAACCTGTGGGCAAATGATTTGAATTACCAACGAAATTTTGAAGCATGAGATGAGTGTTATCTTGTGGATTGATGTGAGCCACAAAGTCCGACAAAGTGAAAATATTCTGGATGTAATGTACAATTTGATATTTAAAATTAGAACATGCATTCTATGATGCTTGCTTTAAAGAACTGATTGGCCAGATATGTACAGACTCAGGATGCCCAAGGTTTGGGTACCTGTGCTTCCCCGAGTCCAGAACTGTCAAGGCTGCATCCCCTGTTCCCCAGGGGAAGGAATAGGGGAACAGAAAGGCCCCATTACCCAGGAAGAGGGGGAGTGTTTAGACAGGGAATCTGGATGGAAGCTGGGGGAAAAAACACACAAAGCAGGAGTGAGTACCCAGCTGTCAGCGTGTGAGCAGCAAGGGGGGCAGTGCACTACGCACCAGAAGCATCGGCACTACGAAGAACTGCAGCTGCCAGACCCGGTGACCTAGAGGCAGGAGGGTCAGCTTAAGAGAAAGCGTGCACACAGTTGAAATTTTTGGCATGGCCAAGCAGCACATAGGAGGCTGAGCAGCATGCTCTGCAAAGCAGTGATCATGTTTGCTCATGCAAACTGCTAGAGAGAGGCGCTGTGTGCAGAGTGACTGCCATAGAGCAAAGCTCCATGCTCTACATGAATGTGATTACAGCGTATGTGCGCAGGAGAGAGAGCTAGTTCATGCAATGTATTCAGCTTCACTAGCTAATAATTATAAGGCACAGAGGAATGACAGAGGATGTTGACACAGTCAGCAAGGTACTCCCTCAGCATTTTCAAAAACTTTGCACTCCTTGGGAGAGTCCTCCGCATCTCAGGTCTGATAAAACTCACCCAGAACTTTGCCAGTGTTCCACTGCCTCTGCTGGATTGGAGTTGTTTCTCTTAACTGTACTCCTTGCTTAGCCAACAAACTGTGTCTGTGACCTCTGCTGCCAGCGCTTTCAGATGGGAATTTTTTAATCCGCAATAAAGGCACTCTGGTCCTCCAACACTTTAGTATGCCTGTGGAATAAGAGCTATAAAGTTCTCCTTCTAGCGTGGGTCTAGAACGATCACCAATCCAGTATTGCCTGTCACCCAAAATTTTGAGAATGCAAGGGTGATAGGAATGGCAGCATAACATAAACTCAGCCATGAGTGCAAGACTGCTAACAGTCAATACTTCCGTGTCCTCACCAGCAGGATGAGTGACCATTCGCTCCTCCTCCTTGTTCTCAGGCCTCCACAACTTTCGACAAACTTCAATGCTATCATTGTAAATACAACCCTGTAGTTTTTATTCCCCCCCCCACACACACCTCATTGTAGATTGTAAGTTGTGACAAGCAGGATGGCTTTTTTTTTTTGTTTAATTTATTGTTATCTTTGTTAAGCTGTCACGTGCAGGGTCGTTTTATTTTGGTTGAATTATTGTATTAGTGTTATCGTTGTTACTTAGGACTGTTGTGTTTGAAACTGTTAAACTGTAAATATATTTGCGCTACATAAATCAATATAAACTTTATTATTAGCACACAGACAAGCAGGATGGAGACATTAATTATGGTGTCATTGCCGCTCAGCATCTTGATGGATTCATCAAAGTTTTGGAGGATGGTACATATGTTTGACATCCATGTCCACTACTGAGATCTTATGTGTAAAGTCAGAACTGAATACCGACGTCCTTGTTGATGCTTGTAGTCACCAACTGCCCTCTTCTGCTCACAAATCCTTTCCAACATCTGCAGTGTAAAGTTCCATCGCTTGGGGACATCACACACCAGTCAGTGAGCCATGAGCTGCAAAAGCTGCTGAAGCACGGCAAGGGTGGATGAAGCTCTAGCTGACTTTCTAATATGGGTGCGCAGGGTGTCGTACTTTCCCTAGGAGATACGGCAGCTCTGTGTTGCTTTTCCTAAACTGTTGAACAATAAGGTTAAGCACATAGGCCAGGAATGGCATGTGTGTGAGCTTGCCTCAGAGCAGCCACCAGGTTCCGGCCATTGTCACATACGACCATGCTTGGCTGTAGGTTCAGCGGTGTCAGCCACAGATCTTACTGCTCTTTCATAGCTGTCCACAACTATTAAGCATTGTGCGGTTTGTAGCCTAAGCAGATTAGCTTCAGCACAACCTGTTGCTGCTTGGATGAGGCATTGCTTCCAGGTTGTGACTAATGTGCTACTTTCGGAGGTGGAGGCTGAAGAGGAGGAGGTACAGGAGCTGTAGACTGTGCGGGCAACTCAGATTTACTTGGGGCACGCAATATTGGTGGTTGGGACGACGTACTCCATCCAAAGGTTGAACTGTTTCCCGGCTTCCACCATGTTAACCCAGTGTGCTGTCAGAGAGATGTTACATCCCTGCCCACAAACACTTGCCCACGTGCCTGTGTAGTGACGGGACGGCACACTGGGACAAATAGTCCCTCATGTTTGGGGCCTTGGGGTGATCCACAACTATGCTTTCTCTCTTTCAAGCTACATATCTAAGCATTTGCCTCCTCCTGCCCACTACACCTCAAACATTTCCCAGATCAGTACACTCCAAGAAAATGCCAAAAAAATGGTGCACACCCTCAACATCTCACACCTCGACTATTGCAACCTTATACTCTCTGGCTTCCCCTATACCACTCTTGCACCACTCCAACCTATCCTAAACTCTGCTGCCCAAGTTATCCAACTGTCCCTCCTTTATTCCCCATCCTCTCATGTATGCCAGGCCCTTCACTTCCATCCTATTGCCCAAAGGCTACAGTTCAAAACACTAACTATGACATAGAAAACCTTCCACAACCTGTCTCCTCCTTACATCTGTGACATGGTCTCCCAATGTCCGACTGGATCATGGCTTCCTCTACACTAACCCAGTGTGCCATCAGCAAAATGTACCATCCCTGCCCACAAGCACTTGTCCACGTGTCCGTGGTTAGGTGCACTTCCCAGTAACAGCATTGTTGAGGGCACGGGTAGTGTTGTGGGACGCGTGCGTGCTTGCTTTGCTTGTGTTATGCCATGACTGCAGACCGGGAGAAATTGTTGCAGCTGGGGACTTAGTACCTTGTGACAGTCTCTGCCATCAGGTTGCGGAAAGCTTCCATCTCCATTGCTAGCGCAAGCAGATGAGAAATGCGTGAATTTAGTACTGTGGCTAGTGTGTGACATTGGCTACGTATTTCTGCTTGTGTTCCAAGGACTGGGGTATAGAGAACTGAACTCTGCACTGGGACAAGGATGTGGATATGCTTGATGATGATGATGGTGGTGGTTGAGTTTGTGTGCAACTACACATGCAGGCCAGGAGGCATAATTGCATGCACCATGGACAGAGGATTGGCTTGCACGCACAGCGGAAGAAGCAGTGGTATCGCCCGCAGACACTGTTCATGGGTCCTGTTGTTCGGCCTACAAAGTCGGGTGCTCTGCTGCCATGTTTGCTGGTGGTGCTTAGGTTGGTAGTTTTGCTACCCCCTACTGATGCGGGCATGGCAGGTGGTGCAAATGGCCTTTTTTGTGGTTATCGGCAGAGTCTTTAAAAAACAACCAGACTGTTACGGGGACACTCAGTGTCTTCATCTCCGACACCACCCCCTCACCTCGAATATTGTCTTTTGGTGTTCCCAAAGGCTTAGTTATTGGACTCCTATGCTTCTCCATCTACACTTTCAACCTGGGACTGCTCATATAATGGCACAGTTTACAATATCAGCCGTATGCCGATGACACAAATATTTACCTATCTGTACCTGACATCACCTTCTTAGTGACCAAAATCACACGTCTTCCCGCTAATTGATCCTTCTTGTCTGCTTGCTTTTAAAAAAGTGAAGCTGGACAAAATGGAATACATCAACTTTCAACCATCTCACACTAAATAGACATATGAGAGCTGTGGATGCATCATTCGGTACCACTTTAGTAAGAGGGGTAAGTTTGCCAAAGAGAAAATGATTTTCCAGATATTGATGGCCTTTTAGGCACATTTTTTTTTGCAGCAGTGATCTTCGACTTGGTGTGGATGTGGTTAATTTCAAAGTCGTCATCAATACTATCATCTCCCATATCTTGTAAAGAGGAAATCTGGTGTTTCCCAGGGTTGTGGTTATATTCGTTTAGTGGCATTCCTTTAACAGTGCTTTGTAAAATATAGCAAATAATTGTCGACTGTGAGATTTGGATATTATTGGTAATATGTATGGATGAAGAAGCATGGGCCATAGTTGTGTTTATAGTTACGGATGGTGCACTCCTCTTTAAACTTAGTTTTTCACAAGCATCCATCAGTTTGTTTGGTTTTACTCCAACAATGATCTGCTTTCTTTAATTCGGCATGTCACGAACATGTTGCACTTTGCCTTTTAGGCCGAAGTCACACTGGAGAGGAATACGGGCGAGTGAGAGGCGCTAAAAGCACGCATTAGACAAGGACAAATGATTCTCTATGGGGTCACTCGCACCAGGCGTATATTTCTCATCCGTATCCTATGCTCCATGCCAATCGCAGCATGCTGCGATTGTCGGGGTACTACGCCCGTAGTGCGCCAATGCAAGTCTATGGGTGCGCAAAAAATGCGGATTACACACGGACCACACGTGTGACCTGCGAGCAATACGCAGGTCTTTTGGCTGGTGACAGGAAATGGGCCAATCCATCATCAGGAAACCTAGACATGCAAATTAGCTCAAAAAGCGCTCCAGACATCCAGGAAGTACTCCTCCACGGAGTACAGCAGCAGCATGGCGTCCACATACATAAATGTGGAGATGCTCATTGTCCTGGTGCAGGAGCGTCCCGAAATATGGGACCCACGCGATGCAAATTATGCTAACCGGACAAGAAAGGAGGCGTCATGGAGGCGCATCTGTCGCCAGATGTACCATGACTTTGGTGACCGACCACGTGATGAGCAGCATAAAATTCGTAAGTGCAACGCTAAAACATCATTAACCTTAGCGCGCAAAAAAAAGGAATCTAGAATCAGCACCCCCCTTCCTGTGCATGTACTTTTAGCCTCATGAGGCCGTTACATTTGGATGTGACACGTGGCTTCACACAGCCATAATTTGGGGTTAGGCCACAAGCTCTCATCCTCCTAGCCAAACAAATTATTTTAAGTGTAGCTAATGAGACCCTGTGTATCTGCCCAATTACATATGCCACCATGGGTAGAACGCACACCCCAGAAGGCCCCATGCCTAGACTAATGTTAGAAAATATGACCTCTCAAATATGTGAATTTGACAATATTTCCTGTCACATTGCAGTGGAAGATGTGATGAAACGCTGGCGAAGCATCCGGGACCAGTTCCGCCGGGAATGCCAGCAGCGGTCCAGGAGTGGGGATGCTGGATATGTAAAAAGGAAGTACATATACTATGACCGGCTGTCCTTCCTCGCCCCAGTTATGGATCTGAGACCGTAAGTAGATACCTCACACCACATTACACAAATACTTTACAGGGACAAAAATATTGAAGTATTTTTGCCTCTGTTCTATTTCATAACAGAACTCAATCCAACCTTACGGATCGAGGAACGGCCTCAGAGGCAGAGCCCATTATAGATCCTGTAGGGGATGAGGTAGCTGGCCCATCTTCTCCCCCTACAAGAAGGATGGCTGAAGATGAGGCATCACAGGACAACACAATGGCTGGCCTACACACAACACCACCAGGACGGTCTGCTGCTGCCACATCACCCATCCTGGAAGAGCCAGGAAACTTGAGCAGCAGCCCAACTGCCCAGATCAGGTCCTCCCCACAGGCTGCTCTTACATCACAGCGAACAAGAAAAAGGCGCCAGGTCACTATTCAAGAGAGCAGGACCAATGTGGACACAGGGGTGCTCAATTATTTGTTTAGAGTAACTACAGATGATGGGGAGGAGGCCTATGCACGTAGCCTCACCCTTTATCTCCGTGCCCTTACCCGTGAGGTCCGGCTCCATATTAGGGGATGTATTCAGATCCTGCTTGATGCAAACACCCCCCCAATACCACATATGAGGTTTTTGAATTTCTGGCGAGGTGGCAGCTCTCACCACGAAATTTAATGCGCATGAGACCATCCACACAGATGCTTGCTCAAGCAGGGTCCGAGCATCCCCTAATACGTGGGCCAACAACTCAACCCCTTCCTCCCCATACCCAACCTTCTATTCCGCAGCCCCAAATGTCAGCCTCAAGCCAACCCCACCAATATGGCCACTTGTACCCACCCAGTGTTGGAGGCTGGTCCCAACCTGTTTGGGGACGATCTGGATATCTTGGTGGGTATGAGCCACGCGCCTACCACAGCCAACAAGAAGCCCCTCACCATCATCATTACTCTGGCCAGTATCCCCAACAGTTCCAGGAGGCAGGACAATTCCAGCATCATGGGCAACAGTATGGCCCCACACAGGGTGATGTTGGCCACAGTGTCCAGCAGCACCCACAGGCTGTTCTTTCACGTTCCCCTTCCCCAACCTATGAGGATTTATGATTCTGATGGCGGGAGATGTCCAGTGCGTTTTAACTGGTGCTCCAAATAGAAAGGAAAAAACAGGTGTTCTCCATCACCAACATTTTGAACATAATTTAACATTCACATTTTTAAACAATGTTTTCCAAACATATGAAACAATCCATCATGACAGGAAACGCTACCTCACGCCTTTCAGACAGATATTACATGTGTGTACAAAAGAGAATATTTCAACGTGCTATACAGTAAAATGAAAGGATGAAAATACACTACTCACTTGCTAATGCCTAGAAAAGGCGTGCTGGCCTTAGTGAAGTAGTCACCTTTTTTGCTAGCAATCTCTAGAAGAAAAATTCAAGGCGACCAGCATTCAGAATATAGATATTAGGGATGGTTAGCACTCGACTTGAGAGTTGAGTTTTCGGTGCTAGTGAAAAGGAGCCAGTAGCCCCATAGACATGAGTTCAATGTAAAATCACTGCACACGTGGAATATGCTCAAAGTGAACTTTTTATTAATTTTGACGGTGATGAAGCGACAGCTGACATTTCGGCCTACCAAAGGCCTTTATCACATAGTCGCTAAAAAAACAAAAATATATACAATAAGAATCATAAAGTGACACAAAATATACAATATATACAAAATACATGGAAAAATAAATACATCCAAAGGGGCATGAGGTGATGAACTGTTATGATGCCATATGATCATTAAGGAATATGGAGACACCTTGAACAATTGAAAGGGAATAAGAAGGCGGTAGACAAAAAGAGAAACATACACAATAATTAAAGTGATAAAATCATACCCCTTTTAAGGTAGAGTTTCGGTGGTCACCGGCTAGAAATGATCACTGCTAGCCAATGTTGCAGAGGGAAGTGAATTGTCCTATAGGTGGGGTTCAAAGGAGGTAGGATTAAAAAAAGAAAAAGAACATATATACGGACTCCCAATGGAATTTATTGTGGCTACAATTTAAAGAAAGCCATAATGCTATATAAGTGGAATGGAGCTGCATAGTAGAAGCTCATGAGGCTGCCCATATTGTGAATAATGCAAAGAGATAGAAACCATACCGATATGATCATAGGAACTGCTTCCAAAAGATCCTGTGGGAATGACCAGGCTATAATAGGTAGAGAAGACATCAGATCAGTATGGAAATTATATCTGATGATATAAAGGTGTACCCCTAGGGGAAGTTACTTACAATGATTGGTGGCGCAGTGGGAATAACCAGGCTGTAATAGGTAGAGATGACATCAGATCAGTATGGAAATTATATCTGATGGTATAGAGATGTTCCCCTAAGGGAAGTTACTTACAGTGATTGGTGGCGCAGTGGTGGGAGCAGGCACCGCCTTGCCTCTGCAGTGAATGAGCTCTGTATCGCCATTCTTGCGGTTTATGAGCATTTGTTCCGGTCATGTGACCGGAAATGATGTGGCACGCTGAGACATGCGCAGTCAGGCGTTCCTAATGTCGCCCAGTATGGAGGAACCACCAAATAAATGGCGCTGGAAATCGGCGCCTGCGCAGTGAAGTATAGTGTCGCCCAGGGGAAAAAAAAGGGGGAAGGGCGCGGGGTATTCGCGCCTGCGCATTAAAGTAAGTTCATGTGTTTGATCTAAGGGACATCTGTAGTGTCAAAACAAGGGGCTCATAATATCTAGATAGAAGCAGGATATGAGAACGCCAGGTAGTAACACTCAATATGTAGGGGTAACAAGTTATATAGGGGCTTATAGTCATGGATTGGTTATAGGGAAGTCTGGAAATCAATATAATGCATAGCAATATTCAATGACATGGTCACACAAAATCATATAAAGCATTTAGATAATATGCACAAAAAGTTACATAATAAATAGTACATTGTAGGAGTCCAAACTGAATAAGAGAACTAGAAAACAAAGGAGAAAGAGAAAGCAGGGGTAGAAAAAAGGAGAAAAAAAATTTTTTAAAAGAGGAAAATGAGAGTGGGAAAGAGATGGAAATAATGATGGTGGGAGAGTTGGAAAAATTTTTCTTTCGTGAAAATGAAAAAAAAGGGGGCAAATGGAAAATTATGTATTGAAAAAATAAAAATAATAAAAATAAAAAATTAAAAATAGAGGGTAAAATTGGTGTGGAAAATGCAAAGCAAGGGGGAAAAAAAGAAAGAAAAAAGAAAATGAGAAACTAAAGATGATGATGGTACTAATAGCAAGACTATTTATTGTTATAAAGGCGAAAGAGGGATTATTGTCAGTAAATAGGAATTTGAAATGAAAAGAAAGAAAAAAAAAAATTAAACAATAGCAAAATTGTGAGACAGGAAATCAAAGAAATAAAGATGAAAAAATAAAAAATAATAAAAATAAAAAATGAAAATAGAAGCTGAATGAAATCAATGAAAAAATGAAAAGAAAAAAAGAAAAAGGAAAAAAATTGAAAAACGAGGAAAAAATCTTTTTATCTTACCGCCAGGGAAGATGTCAACATGGACTCACAAGGATAAGTGTTCAATGGGTCTAAAGGGGTAAGAAGGGAATTAGATTAGCCAATTTATCTCACGGTTAAGGCCTTTGGGATTTAGCGTGTCCAGAGTGTAGATCCAGTAGGTTTCACGTTGCTTTAGTATCCAAATGTGATTGCCACCTCTTGCGGGCCTGGGTATTTTTTCGATAATCTGGAATCTCAGTTGAGACACATTATGTCGGGCCTCTTTAAAATGGGCTGGTAATGGGAGCCATGTTTTTTCACACCTATTGGTCGACTTATGACTAGAGATACGATCCCTAATAGCCTGAGTGGTCTCACCCACGTATAGTAATCCGCAGGGACATTTGATGATGTATACAACGAGATTAGTCTCGCATGTAAAATAGTCCCTCACAGGGTAGGATTTGCCTGTGTGTGGATGAATGACTTCATTACCTTTAATGATGTTAGAGCAGCTCATGCAATTCAGGCAGGGGAAAGTGCCTGTTCTTTTCTGTCCTGATAGTGTCCATGTATTAGTTTCCTTAGAGTGGCCCAAATCTGCCCTGACTAGTTTATCTTTGATGTTTTGTGGTCTTCTAAGACACATCAAGGGCGGATTTTGGAATATTTCAACTTTAGGGAAGGCTTTAGTGAACAAAGGCCAATGTCTATGGATGAGATTGTGAATTCTCTGCATAGAAGGATGGTGGCCGTGGACAAATGGGAGCCTAGGTGGTTTTGAGGTGGTAACTGTGGTACGATCCGGATCAGTTAGTGCTTTAGTCATCTCTGTAGTCAGTAATGGTGGAGGATACTGTCTACTTAGGAATTTCTCTGACATCTCATGTAATCTACAGTCCCTCATAGTAGGGTCTGACACAATCCTGGTGACCCTCTTAAATTGTGACCGAGGAAGACTATTCCGGGTGGATTTAGGATGGCAACTGTCGTAACGGAGGAGATTATTGCAGTCAGTTGGTTTGGTATAGATGTCGGAAGTGAGTTTGCCCTGTGAGTCTTTGTGGATTCTGGTATCTAGGAAGGTAACGAATCCAGTGTTATGAGAGAGTGTAAATTTCAATTCCTGTCTGATGTTATTGATGGTGTTATAGAAAGTGGAGAGGCTAGTGAGGTCACCTCCCCAAATGCAGAAAACATCATCTATATAACGATACCAGGTTATGGCATGTTGTTGAAAAAGTGGATTTGGGTAGATGTAGTCCCTATCAAACTTGTCCATGTACAGATTAGCATATGCAGGGGCCACATTAGAGCCCATGGCGGTGCCGCATATCTGGACATAGAAGTCATCCTCAAATTGGAAGAAATTCTCCCGTAAGACTATGTTCAAGAGATCCAAGCACAATTCATGTGGGCCTACATCAATGTTGGCTTCATTCAAGGTCGATGAAATTGCTTTGATGCACTTGTCATGTGCAATTGATGTATAAAGGCTATTCACATCAAGTGTGCAAAGAATACTGGTGGATGGAATGGAATGAATGGTGCGAATTTTGCTTAAAAAGTCCCCGGTGTCTAGGATGAAAGATTTGGTAGTGTGAGTATATGGTGTTAATAGTTTCTCCAGGAAGATAGACAGAGGGTTAAGAATGGAATCTGTAGACGCCACAATAGGGCGTCCAGGTGGATTATGTAAATTTTTATGAATTTTTGGAAGAATATAGAGAACCGGAGTGACCGGATGTTGATTAGTTAGAAATGTGCTAGTTTTTTTGTCAATTGTCCTAAGTTCTAGATGCTTATTTAAGATATTGTCAATTTTCCTACGTATAGTGAATGTAGGGTCATTTTGAATTCTCCTATATGTATTGATGTCAGAAAGTTGTCTCCTTACCTCAGTTACATACTGGCTTTTATTCATGACGACGATTGCGCCACCCTTATCTGCAGGTTTTATGATGATATTAGGGTTATCCTTTAGAGATGATATGGCCTGTTTCTCGGCCGAAGATAAATTGTAACGGACCGGGAGTAAGCCCAACCGTTGTTCATGGATGGTCTGCTTTATGTCTCTATCTAGTAGATCCACAAAGGTTTCAACTGCATGGTTAGTTTTGGGAGGTAGGAAAGTACTTGGGTTTCGTAGCCCTAAGGTATCGATAGTGATAGAGGGACACTTGTCTTGGTTAGAGACTTGGCCAGCGATATTGGTTAATTGGTGTGGGGAATTCTCAAAGTGAACCTTCAATCTAATGTTCCGATAGAACTGTTGTAAGTCTTTCTCTAACTGGAAGGGATCCCACCTTGGTGTTGGACAGAATGAGAGACCCAAGTTTAACACTTTAAGCTCTAAGGGAGAGAGAGTAATCAGAAATATTGACAACTAAGTTTGGACTCCTACCTGCTGTGACCGGAGGACCATTTGACGATTCTGTTCTCCTCCTCCTCGACCGCCTGGTTGGTGTGTGCTTTGGCCTAAAAAAGGAACTCTTGAGAGAGATGTTGCACTAGTGTCGCTCCCAGAACCTGGTGAGGACCCCCCTGCCGGGGATGAACCCCCGGAAGCTGTATAACCTCCTTGTTGACGACGGGACCTTGGTCGATAGCGTCTTGATGTTGGGTCCTCCCATCTGTAGACTCTGTTGTTCAAGTAGTCCTCTGTGTCACGCTGAAACTTAGATCGTTTCCTCTCTTCAAGTGTTTTTTTGATGTGTGAGTAGAGCGGTGTCTACTTTACTCTTTAGAGTATTGAATTCAGTGCTACTGAGAGTGGAATTTAATTGAGTCTCTATGGTGATAATTTTTTCTTCGGTTTCCTTTATCGCTTCCTGAAGATATTCAATGGTGAGTAGTGTTGAGCGATACCGTTCGATACCCAAAAATATCGTATCGGATGGTATCGCCCGATACGACAAAAATATCGGGTAACGCCGATTCCGATACCGGAAGTCCCATTCAAGTCAATGGGACTTCCGGTATCGAAATTAAAAAAAGGCCTTTATTTCCTTGTTGGCTAATTCTACATAATTGGAAACAAATAAGAATCATGTAGAATGTATTGTGGGAGGTGGAGGAAACATTAAAAGCATAGTGGTTTATTCAAATCACATGGCATAGCATTAATTCCAATTTTTTTTTTCAAGACGTTCGTAGTTAAAAAGATATTGACTATGTTAACTTTTTTATATTTAGTCAGATATGTATGTTTCGCAACTTCCATGCTCTTCACCTTCTTTTGTACTTCTCCCACACTTTCTCCTTCATGATCCGCAGCAGTAGCATTTTTTTCATCAACTTTTTCTTCACCTTATTCATCTTCTTCTTCTTCACCTTCTTCCCATTAATTTTTTTTTCCATTCTTCATATTCTTCTTATTCAGCTATTATTAATTTTCATATGCTATTTCTTCATCTTCTTCCTATTCTTTTTCTTCATTTTCTTATGGTGACAGGCATTCCTGTAGTACTTATCTATAAAAGTTATAAGATTACACCTTACGTTCTGCCTGTCACAAAAGATTTACAACAGGATTTGTCCGCGTTCAGTTTGGCCTGCAGCAGCAGGCATTTTCCAGGGGCACCACGAGGAGGAATGGTCTCACCCCCATTTACTGCTTAGTCTTCTTCTGCTTATAATTTTGATTTCTTCTATGCTGATTTTTAGTCTTATGCTTAATGTTCTTCTGCTTTCTGTTCTTCTGCTTTTGCTTCTTCTGCTTCTTGTTCTTCTGTCTTTTGTTCTGTATCTTGGTGGTTGTCTTCATGTTCTTTGTCCTCTTGGTCTTATTATTTAGGGTCATATTTCTGGTCTTCTTTGGTGTGGTTTTCAGGGTCGTCGTCATCAGGGTCGTCGTCATGGAGATCAATAAGGATTACCAAATACAATTTCAAAAAGCTTGATCTTGGAAATGTAGCAGAAGGTACAAGAAGGCTGAGAAACTGGCGAGAACCAGCAGACAGTGCTGGCACCCGGATAGGTAGCAGAAGGAACAAGAGCCAATGGCACTACCGAGGACCAACTGACGGTGCTGGACCACGGTTACTAAGCAGAAGGTACCTGTGCTAAAAAGCACTACCAAGGACCAGCTGACGGTGCTGGACCTCGGATACCGAGATGGAGGCACCTAGGCCAAAGGCTGTGGCGAGAACCAGCAGACAGTGCTGGCACCCGGATGGGTAGCAGAAGGAACAAGAGGCAATGGCACTACCGAGGACCAACTGACGGTGCTGGACCACGGTTACTAAGCAGAAGGTACCTGTGCTAAAAAGCACTACCAAGGACCAGCTGACGGTGCTGGACCTCGGATACCGAGATGGAGGCACCTAGGCCAAAGGCTGTGGCGAGAACCAGCAGACAGTGCTGGCACCCGGATGGGTAGCAGAAGGAACAAGAGCCAATAGCACTACCGAGGAGCAGCTGACAGTGCTGGACCACGGTTACTAGGCAGGAGGTACCTGTGCTAGAAAGCACTACCAAGAACCAGCTGACGGTGCTGGACCTCGGATACCGAGCTGGAGGCACCTAGGCCAAAGGCTCTGGTGAGAACCAGCAGACAGTGCTTGAACCCGGGTGGGTAGCAGAAGGTACCCATTGAAAGCAAAGTAGCCAGGCCGCAAGCCGGCCGCAGTTACCGAAACCCACAGTCCTACAGTGGGTCCATGTCCCATTGGCACTACGGATCCAGCCTTCAGTGCCAGTTCCCGCAGCCCACATAGGAGTCACCTAAACTGCAGGCACCGTAGAGTCGGCTAACCCGGCCGCAAGACGACAGGACAACGGATTGGTGGCATAGTGACCTTGACACTACCCGGAAATAGCAGGCGTGCTGGAACCAGGCTGGGCAACAGGGAGTCCCCGTGCCAAAGACACTGCCGAGAACCAGCTGACGGTGCTGGAACCCAGATGGGTAGCAAAAGCTACAAGAGCCAATGGCACTACCGAGGAACAGCTGACGGTGCTGGACCACGGTTACTAGGCAGGAGGTACCTGTGCTAGAAAGCACTACCAAGGACCAGCTGACGGTGCTGGACCTCGGATACCGAGATGGAGGCACCTAGGCCAAAGGCTCTGGCGAGAACCAGCAGACAGTGCTGGAACCCGGGTGGGTAGCAGAAGGTACCCATTGAAAGCAAAGTAGCCAGGCTGCAAGCCGGCCGCAGTTACCGAAACCCACAGTCCTACAGGGGTTCCATGTCCCATTGGCACTACGGATCCAGCCTTCAGTGCCAGTTCCCACAGCCCACATAGGAGTCACCTAAACTGCAGGCACCGTAGAGTCGGCTAACCCGGCCGCAAGACGACAGGACAACGGATTGGTGGCATAGTGACCTTGACACTACCCGGAAACAGCAGGCGTGCTGGAACCAGGCTGGGCAACAGGGAGTCCCCGTGCCAAAGACACTGCCGAGCACCAACTGGCGTTGTTGGAGCCCAGGGACAATCATGGTGTAGGCCGAGGCCTACTTGGTGGTAGTTTTAGATTGTTTGTAGGCTACAACAGACTGTCAACGTGCTCCAATTAGGCATCTGTCTCCACTCTGTTTCCAGGATTTCACGTGACTACCAACACCGCCAGTTTATGCGTACAGTAGCAGTCTGCCCAATCCACACGTGTTCCTGTGTTACTGGTGTTCTGTAATGTCAGCAGATCCCCTGATGTTTGTCTGCCAATGTCTCCTGCTCTGTCCACATTCCCACCACTTGCAGTGGGAAGGTGGACAGCGCAGGAGACAGTGCCGGACACACATTGGGGGATCAGCTCACGTTACAGAACACCAGGAACACAGGAACAAGTGTGGAATGCGTGGATGGCAACTGTGAGCAGGAACTGGCGGTGTTGGAGATCAGGGGAAATACTAGAGACAGAGTGGAGACAGAGGCCAAATCAGAGAATGTTTAAATCTGAAGTAGTTACAATTTGGAGGCGCAGCAGTTTGCCATCCACACAGCAGGGGATCAGCTGACGTTACCGAACACTACTTTCACATGAACGAGTGTGTTTTTCTGTGCGGACAGCACTTCCGATCACCAACTAGCGTTGTTGGAACCCAGGGACAATCATGGTGCAGGCTGAGGCCTACTAGGAGCCAGGTGTAAAGCTGAGGTATTTTGACTTTGGAGGGAGCAGGACACTTTGCCCTCCACACAGCAGGGGATCAGCCGACGTTACCGGACCCCACTTTCACATGAACAAGTGTGTTTTGTCTGTGCGGACAGCACTTCTGAGCAACAACGGGCGTTGCTGTAGCCCAGGAAATAAAGTTCAGGTCATAGAAACATGAACACAACAGGAGACCTGGATCCTGTTGCCAGCCAATTATTTATTCTGGAAGAGGACTGGCAAATTCAGGTGAGATCCAGGCCTTGTTCATTTTCACAAAAGTAAGCCGGTCAACATTATCGGCGGATAGTCGCGTGCGACGGTCTGTTACCACACCACCTGCAGCACTAAAGACACGTTCCGATAATACACTGGCAGCAGGGCAAGCCAGCACCTCCAATGCATACTGGCTTATCTCTGGCTGTGTATCCAGCTTAGAGACCCAATACTTGAACGGGGAAGAGCCGTCTGGGAGTACACTAACAGGGCAAGACAAGTAGTCTGTCACCATCTGACGGAAACGTTGCCTCCTGCTGACTGGAGCCGTCTGTGATGGTGTAGCCGTTTGTGGCGGTCCCACAAAACTTTTCCACATTTGGGCCATACTGGCCTTGCCTTGTCCTGCGGCACTGCCTCTGCTACCTCTTTGTGCAGAGCTTCCTCCACTGCCTCTACCCACATGGCTGGTTTGAAAAGCACTACCAGCAACACTTGTGGGGGGAATGGAGAACATGATGGCCTGCACAAGTGTTTCTTGGTACTCCCGCATTTTTCGCTCCCGGTTCAACTGTGGTATGAGGCTTTGTAAGTTGTCCCGGTAGCGAGGATCTAGGAGGGTGTACACCCAATAATCAGCCGTGTGGAGAATGTTGGCGATGCGGCGGTCATTTAACAAGCACTGCAGCATGAAATCAACCATGTGATGCAGACTGCCAACTGGACCGGAAACGCTGTCCCCAGCTTGAGGCAGCATCTCTGCCTGCTCAGCATCACCCCACCCTCGCTGTACACACTGACTACTAGAGCCTTGTGTACCTTCCTCCTCTGGAGAGATGTGTTCCTCCTCCTCCTCCATTGACTCCTCGTCATCCTCCTCACTAAGTGTCCCCTGCCTGGGCCTTTGTGTGGAAGCACGTTGCGCCGACTTGCCAGAATCAGATGGCATTTCTGACTGCTCATCCTCGACCTCTTCAAAAACCTCCTCACTTAGTGCTTGTAAGGTTTTTTGAAGCAGACAGATGAGGGGGACAGTCATGCTAATTAGTGCATCATCTGCACTGGCCATCCGCGTGGAGTCATCGAAGGCACGCAAAACTTGGCAGATGTCCCTCATAGTGGCCCACTCAGTGGTGGTGAAGTGTTTCCGGCGCACAGTGCGACTTGTTTGCGCCTGATGCAGCTGGTACTCCATTACTGCTGCCTGCTGCTCACACAACCGCTCCAACATATGTAACGTTGAATTCCACCTGGTGGGGAGGTCACATATGATGCGATGTTCTGGCAGGCGGAATCGGCGTTGCAGAGATGCAATGCGCGATCTTGCCATGCTGGAAAGCCGCAAGTGAGCACACTCTAGGCGAACCTTGTGCAGCAGTGCATCAAGATCCGGATAGTCCCTCAGAAAGCTCTGCATGACCAAATTGAGCACGTGTGCCAGACATGGTATGTGAGTGAGGTTGCCTAGGCCCAGAGCTGCCACTAGATTTCGGCCATTGTCACTCACTACCAAACCTGGCTGGAGATTCGCTGGCACAAACCACACATCGCTCTCCTGCTTGATGGCATTCCAGAGCTCCTGTGCTGTGTGGCTCCGATTCCCCAAAGAAATTAATTTAAGGACGGCCTGTTGACGTTTGGCCACACTTGTGCTCATATCTGGCCTAACAGGCTCACGCAGTGCTGATTCCGAGGAACTAGAGTAGGAGGAGGACTCAATATGTACAGACTGCATTCCTGCAATCCTTGGAGTTGGCAGAATACGTACAGAGCCACTCTCCAGATCTGTACCCGGCTCCACAATATTGACACAATGGGCAGTGAGGGAAAGGTATCGTCCCTGTCCATGGCTACTGGTCCACGCATCGGTGGTCAGGTGGACCTTGCTACTAACGGCGTTTAGTAGCGCATTTTTAATTTTTCCCTCCACATGCTTTTGCAGGGCAGGGACAGCTTGCCTGCTGAAATAAAAGAGGCTGGGCACATTGTATTGTGGAACTGCCAATGACATAAAGTTCCGGAAGGTGTCAGTCTCCACCAGCCTGAATGACAGCATCTCAAGGGCCAGTAGTTTGGCAATGGCGGCATTCAGAGCCAGTGCTCGGGGATGGTTTGCCTAGTATGGCCGCTTTTGCTCCCATGCCTGTGCTACCGATTGCTGGTGAGTGGCCTGGGAGTGTGCTGATGACTGTGAACGTGGTTCAGTGGGTGGAATTTCACTGGGTCTCTGGACAACAGTGGTTCTTTCATGGCGTTCCAGTGAGGAAGCCGAACCAGCTGTGTGTGAGCTGGAGGAAGAGGCCCCAACACGAGCTGAAGAGGTGGTAGGTGCTGCTGAAGGTTGGCCTACATCTTCAGTGTGTCTGTAACTCCACCTCATGCTTGGTACGCACATGTTTCCACATATTTGTGGTATTGAGGTTGGTCACATTTTTCCCTCGTTTCACTTTCTGATGACACAGCTTGCATTTGACAAAGCAAATGTCATCTGCAACTGTGTCAAAAAAAGACCACGCACTGCAAGTCATGGGAGCGCCCGTTTTGTGTTTTGGAAGAGGACTGCTCCTCACGGGTGCCAAAGTGGAGGCTACAGGCAACCAAGTCTGCCCCCGCCCTCTCCCTCCTCTTTTGGCCGTTCGGGGAATCTCTTCCTCAGAGCTGCTCCCACCACCTTCCTGTGGCTGACGCCATGATGGGTCAGGGACCTCATCTCCACTCCCCTCTTCAAGCACCGGCTGGTCCTGGGTTGTCTCGCCAGCACCGTACGCACCAGAAATTGGCAACTGAGTCTCATCATCATCTGATGCATACTGAGGTGTGCTGACCATAGGCACTGGCCCACCAGCTTCTTCAGATTCAGAGGGACAAAGCAGTTGCGCATCACTGCATACTCCCTCTTCTTCACGCTCTAGAATGCTGCTTGGCTGGCCACCTCTTTCCAAGCCAACAGATTCTGAGAACAGAAGTAAAGATTGAGATGGCTCCTGTCCAGGGCTCTCAGACTGCCTGGGCAATTTGGCAGGTGGTGAAGAGACAGATGGTTGCTCTTCAGTGCTCTGGCCCTGGGAGGATGCGGAAGTTATTGAAGTGGATGCGTTAGCTGCCATCCATCCGACAACGGCTTCAATTTGTTCGTCACGCAGCAGTGGGGTACGGCGAGGTCCTACAAAGCTGCGCATGAAGGACTGTTGTCTGGTAAAAGTGGGGGATGTCGGGTCACTGGTGGCCGCAGCAGACACCGAATCCCCACGTCCTCTCCCTGCTGAATCCCCCCCCGTCCTCTCCCTGCTGAAACTCCACGGCCACGACCACGTGCCTTACTCCCTGCCTTCTTCATCTTGGTAGACTGATAAAGATAGGCAGAAAAGTAAAAAAGGGGTGGCTTAGTGTTCTTATTCCTGAACACCTGCTAACCAGTATAAGAAACACACTTTAATATGATCTAATGCGGCCTAGACAACTGTAAAGTGGAGTGTTTGGTGAACTTTATTTCCTTTTTTTTTGGGGGGGGGGGGGGAAGGAAAGGATGTGACCAAAGTTTGAAAGCTATAGTATCACAAACTTTTTGGAGCGATTACAATGCAGGAAGCTAACCTACAATGCAATTGATGAGGCTCCAAAAAATAGGGTGATACTAGCCTGGCTGGCCCTGAAGGGCACAAGCCAGAAAAAAGGCTCCTCTATCTAATCCTATATAGTGTTTGCAACCAACCAATTACAATGGATGCGGTTGGAAGCACACTAATATAGGAGCAAAAATCTGGCTAAATTAGCTGCAAAAAAAGACTATGTATGAGGCAGTGACGCACGCTGAGCGGACTACAGCTAGAGGTGGCTGTAGAACACACTGCAACGTGAGCTGCACTCACACACAGAGAGACCTATCAGACAGCCAAAAACAGTGCAGAGAATTGGGCTATAGCACTGAAAGGCTGCTGAAAGGCTCCGCTGTCCACTCCTTTAGTGTTTGCAACCAACGTATATGGATACGTATGGAAGCACACTATACAGGAGAAAAAAAAAGCAGCAATAAAAGAAAAATGTGTATGAGGCAGAGACACACGCTGGGCGTCCTACAAGCAGACGTGCCTGCAGGACACACTACACAGCGTGGGTCTGCACTCACACAGTCCTTGCAGACAGCTGTGAAAACAGCGCTGCTAGGGAAAAGCAAGCTACAGTGGTGGTTTATGTAGCCTGGGTTAAGCACTATATGTTTTGTGGAATCACTATTTCTAACTGTCCCTCACAGTCTTCAACAGCAGCCTGTCCCTAACTGAATTCACAGCAGAGTGACCAGAAATGGCGGCTGCAGCGCTTTTTATAGTGCATCATGACATCATTTCAGCAGCCAATCACAGCCATGCCAGTAGTTAACATGCCTACATGCCTAAGGCCTCTTTCACACATCAGGTTTTCTGCTTCAGGCGCGATCCGGCGCTTTTGACTAAAACCGGATCCGTCGAAATGCAATGCCGGATCCGGTTTCCCCCCCATTGACTTGCATTAGAGCCGGATCGAGCCGGATGGCCATGCGTTTCATCCGATTTTCGCCGGATCCGGCAATGTGACGCGATCCGGCGTCTGGAAAAAACGGTGACTGTAACGTTTTTTGTATCCGTCGAAAAAGCCGGACACGCCGGATCCGGCGTGTCCGGCTTTTTCATACAATGAAAGCCTATGAGCGCCGCAATGCGCCGGATCCGGTTTCTTTGGTCTGAGCATGCTCAGTAGCTCTGCCCACAGGACATATATAAAAGCAAGACAATGGGACCCTCAGCCACACCCAACATGCCACCCAAGCCAAGAACCAGGAGCAGGAGAAGGCAGCAGACATCTGCAGCAGCAGCACCATCAGCACCACCCCAAATGGAGCAGCATGCTGAACAACGGGAGGGGAGTCCAGCAGCAGATGAGAGACGGTAATTATCAAATCCCCCATTCCTCCAAACTAGGGCTATGGATTATCAAGATATTCATTGGCCCTTTGTTTCTCTTTATTCAACAGCCGCCCAATAGATGCAGTAGCAGCAGCAGCAGCAATGGCAGCAGCAGAAACACCACCCACAGCCATGGAGTCTGGCCATGAGGAAGACAGCACATCTTCTGGGAGCCCTCCCTCGCATCGTCAGCGTTTGACGGTAAGTTTTTATTTCCAAAATCCATCATCTCTGTAATATATGTGTATTCATTGCCTTTTATTTCAAAACAGGAATCACAAGATGAAGAGGAGGTGACAGAAGAAGAAGGAAGGGGTGGACAGACACTTGGAGTGGGCTCACAATTGGTAAGTTTTTTTGCATCAAACGCAGAAACACAACATCACACTACACACAACACATAGAAAACAATGTTCTGCAGACCACACACAGCAAACAAATGCCTACATCCAAAGACATAACATTTTTTGTTTTCTTCTCTAGTCTTCCCAATCTGGTGCTCGGCCAAGAGGTCCTCGCAGTGCCTCCCAGGGTCGTCGGCGACAGCAACGCGGCGGTCACCAGCGTGTAAGTATAAATATTTTTGCTTTGTTTTTTTTGCACTTTTTATTTCATTTCTTTTGTGGAGGCTAATTATGTTATTTTTGTCTTTTTCTTTAACAGCCTTCACAGCGTGCTCCCGACTCTGATGGTGAGGATGGAGGGATTGATGTGGACCGCCTCATCGATCTCGTCAGAGAAAGGGAGCCGCTCTGGAATATGGCTGACCGATGCCACGCTGACCTGATCGTTACCCGACGACTCTGGGAGGAAATCTGTTCGCTCCTTGTGGACCGCTGGGAGGACCTCGAAGCTCGGGCCCAGATTAAAGAGCGTAAGTATATACAGTACCGGTTGCTTGATTTAAACCAGTGTTTCCCGAACTCCAGTCCTCGTGGTCCCCACGGATCATGTGTTCAGGATTTCTATTTACTTTGGAAATCCTGAAAACATGACCCCTGGGGACCATGAGGACTGGAGTTTGGGAAACACTGATGTTGTATACTAACCACTTTGTCCTTTCTCGTTTCAGGGGAGAGAAATGTGAAGCGGTGGCGGTCTGTGAGGGATCGTTTCAAGAAGGAGTTCAATAAAGAGATGCGGGCCCCGAGTGGATCTGGAGGACACAGGAGCAAGTACAAGTACGCACGAGCCCTGTCGTTCCTCCGGGAGACAATGCTCACCAGAAGGTAAATATTACACACCACATGTGACAAAAAAATGTTTAGATGTAACTTTTTTTTTTCAGCCAGGGCCATACCATGTCACTATTTTAAGTTTTTTTTTCTCTTTATTCCACAGCACGGTGAGCAGCACTCGGGAGCCTGCACGATTGGACCCTTCTGAGGCGATCCCTGAGGAGACCGGCACCGAGGGACACTTCGACCGCCCCGGTACATTTGCACCTTCCCAGCCTTCCCACACATTCGACCCATCTGTCCCATCCACCAGCACAGGAGCATCGTGGCCGCCTACATTACATGAAGCTGCTGGTGAGGAGATCGCTTTCCCTTTACCCCACCCTTCTGCCCCTGCCACCTCTAGTACACCTGCGGGTACTGGGCGGCAGCGGCAGAGGGGTCAGGAAAAGAGTTATGCGCCAGAGTTCTTGCATCTGAATGCATCTTTCCAGAACTGTCTAAAAGTCTTGTCAGAGCAAATCTCCGCAGGCTTTCAGCAGATCAACTCCAGCATTCTGGAGGTGAAGACACTTCTGCAAACCATGCATTCAGAAGCAAGATCTTCGCCAAACCACACCTTTTTCAGGTCTGTTGTGGAGCGCATGGAAACGCTCTCTCCTGCCCAGCAGATGCATGTAATGCATTCATGCCACGCTGCTCTCCAGCAAGTTACCTCCCAACCTCCTCCTCCCACCACAGTAGTTCCTCCACCTGCACCCCCTCAAGCCACTTTCCATCCTCCCCCTCCTATTACATCTACACCCCCTCCAGCCACTTTCCATCCTCCCCATCCTATTACATCTACACCCCCTCCAGCCACTTTCCATCCTCCCCCTCCTATTACATACCATCCACCTCCCCAGCACCATCCACCTCCCCAGCACCATCCACCTCCCCAGCACCATCCACCTCCCCAGCACCATCCACCTCCCCAGCACCATCCACCTCCCCAGTACCAGCAACCTCCCCAGTACCTGCAACCTCCCCAGTACCTGCAACCTCCCCAGTACCTGCAAACTCCCCAGTACCTGCAAACTCCCCAGTACCTGCAAACTCCCCAGTACCTGCAAACTCCCCAGTACCAGCAACCTCCCCAGTACCAGACATCTCCCCACTTCCAGCAACCTGCCCCGTACCAAACTCCTTCCCCATACAACTTGCCATCAACATCATCTGCTCCTACAGTCCCTGCCCAACCCTCCACTCCACCACCCACCACCTCTTCTGCTTCCCACATGTCCACCCATTCTGTAGTTTTTTCCACACCTTCACCTCTAACTGTTCCTTCCCCACCACGATCCCAGTCCTCTCTCCACACTCCCAGTGTCGAAGTGTCCCGCAGCCCCTACAGCAGTATTTCCACCACACACTACATAGATTTATAATGTGTGTATTTAAATAAAAATGACCAGTTTTATGGTTTCAAAGCTTTATTAAACAAGTTTATTAAAATTTTAAAAAAGTTTACTAAAAAAAACATTTTTCAATAAAAGTTAAATTATTTTACACTGGTTGTCTGTCATTTCTTTCTGCGGTGAAAAAGGTTAAATACAGGATATTTAAAAGGTGAAATGGTATTCAAAACTAGGTATATAACTGTGGGTAAATTTTAGCTTTTTGCCACAGTTGTGTTCCTGGTTGTGTTTGAAGCAAAGTATTTCACCTAAAAAGTTGTGTTTATTGTTGGTGATTTCATAACAATGTACACAACTTTTGTTAAAAGGTGAAATACTTTGCATAAAACACAACCAGGTACACACCTGTGGCCTAAAGCTAAAAATAGAGACCATGACAAGATAGCCAACTTTGGTTGGCAAAGGTATATACTGTTGGTACAGAAGGTACACAAGTTTGGTTGGGCACAAATCTTTCACACTCTGTCATCCTGCCAGTGTACTCTGCCTTGAGGTGACATAAAGTATAGTGCAAAATTGTCCCTCATTACTGAAACCGTCACAGAACTTCTAGTGGTAATGTCATGGTAATCTTGCAAGGTGGTTTCTTCAGAGGTGTCCTCAATGGAAATGGGTTCCTTGCAGATAACAAAATTGTGGAGTACCACGCACGCTTTGATCACCTCGTCCACAGTTTCTGTCTTGAGGTTGATCACAGTCAATAGGACCCGCCATTTGGCTGTCAGAATACCAAAGGTACATTCAACCATTCTTCTTGCTCTTGTGAGGCGGTAATTAAAAATGCGTTTTGGTCTTGTCAATCCTCTGCTAGAGTACGGTTTCAAAAGGTGTTCTGACAGCTGGAAGGCTTCATCCCCTACACAGACAAATGGCATAGGTGGACCAGATGTTTGCGGCAGCGGTCTAGGTGGTGGGAACTGGAATGTACTATTTCTGTTGTTCTACAGCTTCCTGTCCACTGGCCCGTCTGATGCCGCCCTCCACCATGAGTTTCTCATTGGAAAGTCAACCATTTCAGGCATAGTGAGGTCTACATGTACAGAAATCTGGACAAGACTCCATCAAGTGGTCATGTCCGAGCCCAGGATGGAAGACTGGTTAAGGATATCAAGGGACTTTGAGGAGGACTGCCAGTTTCCAAATTGTATTGGGGCCCTGGATGGCAAACATATCAGGGTGCGTAAGCCGCCGAACTCTGGCTCCCAATTCTTCAATTATAAACAATACTTTTCTGTTGTATTGTTGGCTCTGGTAGACCCTCAATACAAGTTTATAATTGTTGACATTGGGGCCTATGGAAGGACGGGACACTCTAGAGTAGGGTGACCGGATCTCATATGGGGGGGAAAAAATGTCAGAATCTTGTTCGTCTGGACCCCACAAAACGATTCCCCTTTCCAGATATTGAGAGAGCCAAAATTTGAGCTCGATCAAACGACGTTAACCCGTGCCGCTCGTCGCTCAAAGTTTGAAAAAATCCAAATTGAGGTATTTTAAGCTTTAGGTATTTTGCATAGTCTGTTAGACTATAAAGAATGTGACAACAACATTGCAGAAATAGCCCTGACCAAATTTTCGAACAATTTGTGGTATTTGAATGCAGAGTTGGTGGGATTATCGTTTTTTGATCCCACCATTACAGACAATGAAAAGTTGTTAATGGCTAATAAATTGCTCAGTAGCACAGATGAACCATCAGAGCATGCTAACCTACATGAGTTGATAATTTTACATAGTTGTCTAATCTATTCTAGAGCTTTTGTTAAAGTAGTTTTTGAAACGTCAGAATTAGTGTTGAGCATTCCGATACCGCAAGTATCGGGTATCGGCCGATATTAGCTGTATCGGAATTCCGATACTTAGTTCTGATACTTTTTTCATATCGAATACCGGAATCGGAAGTTCCCATAATGCTAGGAGCCTGCTCGATTTGATTCAGCCAATGGGGATCCTCAGAAGTGTGGGCACATCCTGTTAGGCTACTTTCACACTTCAGGTTTTCGGCGTCAGGCGCGATCCGGCGTCGTGCCGGAACGCCGGATCCGGCAAATGTTTAGTAAAACCGGATGTGACGGGCCCCGAGTGGATCTGGAGGACGCAGGAGCAAGTACAAGTACGCACGAGCCCTGTCGTTCCTCCGGGAAACAATGCTCACCAGAAGGTAAATATTACACACCACATGTGACAAAAAAATGTTTAGATGTAACTTTTTTTTTTCAGCCAGGGCCATACATCTCTTTATTGAACTCCTTCTTGAAACGATCCCTCACAGACCGCCACCGCTTCACATTTCTCTCCCCTGAAACGAGAAAGGACAAAGTGGTTAGTATACAACATCAGTGTTTCCCAAACTCCAGTCCTCATGGTCCCCAGGGGTCATGTTTTCAGGATTTCCAAAGTAAATAGAAATCCTGAACACATGATCCGTGGGGACCACGAGGACTGGAGTTCGGGAAACACTGGTTTAAATCAAGCAACCGGTACTGTATATACTTACGCTCTTTAATCTGGGCCCGAGCTTCGAGGTCCTCCCAGCGGTCCACAAGGAGCGAACAGATTTCCTCCCAGAGTCGTCGGGTAACGATTAGGTCAGCGTGGCGGCGGTCAGCCATATTCCAGAGCGGCTTCCTTTCTCTGACGAGATCGATGAGGTGGTCCACATCGAGTCCTCCATCCTCACCATCAGAGTCGGGAGCACGCTGTGAAGGCTGTTAAAGAAAAAGACAAAAATAACATAATTAGCCTCCACAAAAGAAATGAAATAAAAAGTGCAAAAAAACAAAGCAAAAATATTTATACTTACACGCTGGTGACCGCCGCGTTGCTGTCGCCGACGACCCTGGGAGGTACTGCGAGGACCTCTTGGCCGAGCACCAGATTGGGAAGACTAGAGAAGAAAACAAAAAATGTTATGTCTTTGGATGTAGGCATTTGTTTGCTGTGTGTGGTCTGCAGAACATTGTTTTCTATGTGTTGTGTGTAGTGTGATGTTGTGTTTCTGCGTTTGATGCAAAAAAACTTACCAATTGTGAGCCCACTCCAAGTGTCTGTCCACCCCTTCCTTCTTCTTCTGGGAGCTCCTCTTCATCTTGTGAATCCTGTTTTGAAATAAAAGGCAATGAATAGACATATATTACAGAGTTGATGGATTTTGGAAATAAAAACTTACCGTCAAACGCTGACGATGCGAGGGAGGGCTCCCAGAAGATGATGTGCTGTCTTCCTGGTGGCCACACTCCATGCCTGTGGGTGGTGTTCCAGCTGCTGCCATTGCTGCTGCTGCTGCTGCTGCATCTATTGGGCGGCTGTTGAATAAAGGGAAACAAAGGGCCAATGAATATCTTGATATTCAATAGCCCTAGTTTGGAGGAATGGGGGATTTGATAATTACCGTCTCTCATCTGCTGCTGGACTCCCCTCCCGTTCCTCAGCATGTTCCCTTTGCTGCTCCATTTGGGGTGGTGGTGGTGCTGATGGTGCTGCAGATGTCTGCTGCCTTCTCCTGCTCCTGGTTCTTGGCTTGGGTGGCATGTTGGGTGTGGCTGAGGGTCCCACTGTCTTGCTTTTATATATGTCTTGTGGGCAGAGCTACTGAGCATGCTCAGACAAAAAAAAACGGATCCGGCCACCGGATCCGGCTGTCGCCGGATCAGGCGCATTGCGGCGCTCATAGGCTTTCATTGTATGAAAAAGCCGGACACGCCGAATCCGGCGTGTCCGGCTTTTTCGCCGGAGACAAAAAACGTTACAGTAGCCGTTTTTTCCAGACGCCGGATCGCGTCACATTGCCGGATCCGGCGAAAATCGGATGAAACACATGGCCATCCGGCTCGATCCGGCTCTAATGCAAGTCAATGGGGGGGAAACCGGATCCGGCATTGCATTTCGCCGGATCAGGTTTCTGTCAAAAGCGCCGGATCGCGCCTGACGGCGAAAACCTGATGTGTGAAAGAGGCCTAAGGCTGGTAGTTTTGCTACTTCTGCTGATGCTGGCATGGCAGGTGTTGCAAATGGCCTGTTTGGGGGTTATCGTCAGAGTCTTTAAAAAATAAACAGACTCTGGAAGATCTAAAAGTTGGACTGGCAACTTCCGTCATGTTGGTGTAAAGGGGAATGATTGAATGCCTTCTTACAGCCTGAAGGGGTGCTACGCCTCCCTCCCCTTCAATATTGACTGGTATATGTGATCTCTATTATAGTGCCACTTTTTTACCAGACTCTTCTATTTGTGGTGTCTAGGTGTTGCTGACTCCCTTATATATTATATCATTAATTATTTTTGTATGATCTTGCACTTACTTTTTATACTTGTACAATAACATTCATATACTTTTATGAACTGCTTCCAGTCTAATTTGTTTTGGGTTTAATGTTATAATGGATGAGCTTTAATATTTACAGCCTTATTTGGGATTATAACTATATGCACACATACAGTGCCTGCAGGCCTTGCACTGATATGTATAGATTGACGTACAATCCCCTGCCTTCCTAACGCTGCAACCTACATACTCCGGAATTAGTCCTTAGGCTATGTGCACACGCTGCGGATTCACCCACGGATTTGTATCTGCGGATCCGCAGGAAAAATGACCTGCGGTTTTCCCCTGCGGATTGACACCTGGACAATGGAGTAGGTGGCAAACCGCAGCGGAATCCGCAGAAAGAATTGACATGTCAATTCTTTCTGCGGATTCAAGACCGCAGCTTTTCCGCAGTTGAAAAACCGCAGCATGTGCACAGTGGATTGTAAATCACATAGACTTGCATTGTCTGCAGAACTGCTGCGGATCCACAGAGGCCAAAACCGCTGCGGATCCGCAGCAGAAACCGCAGCGTGTGCACATAACCTTAGAAAGACTGCTGGTTTAGCTGGATTTGAGTACTTTAGGATGGTAGACCTCACACTAATAAATCCTCAAATCTGACCTTATTTCTCTAATCCCCTCCACAACAGCACATAGGAGGTTGCCTCCCCATCCTGATTAGGGACAGGAAACAAGGTTAAATAGCCCTCCCCTTCCTCTAATCCCCAGTGTTTTCCTGTCCCTAAACAGGAATGAAGAGGTTGTGTTCCATGGATGGGGCCGGCGACATCCCGGGGTTCTCCTTACCATGAGCCGGGCAGCCAGGGTCGATCGTCCTGCACCTTCCTCCCCGTTTCTGCTCCCGCCACTGGTGGGACCTGCACCATCCTCCGGCGCTTTGGCAACGCTGGATGGTGAGTGGGGCTTGGGGCCTCCCGTAGCTCCCCAGCCCGGTATTCGCTCCCCCCGTGCGCCGCATGTCTGTCTCTCCTGAGCGGCATACACCGGAAGTGACGCACACCACGAGGCCAGGAGACGCGACGTCACTTCCTCCTTGCGTTCCACAGTGGAACTCGCCGCCATCTTGGTGGGAAATTCAAAAAAAGGGGGGGAAAGGAAAGTAGCGTCAGGAACTTGAGGGGGAGCGATCTCATCCGATTGGATGAGGAAAAGGAAGCTGGATCTCTGCTCCTATTTAAGGACCCTGATGGAAGACGCCATAAAGTAGGACAAACGTCTGCATGATGGATGCGCCTTCCCTGAAAGCCGTGTCTGCAGAGCCTAGCTCAAACCCTGGCCCAGTGAGTACACTCGGAAAAGGGTATGTACCATTTTGGTTTAGGACCCATTCTTAGGGCCCCCCTCCTTCTCTCTCTTTCAGGGAGACAAGGATCCTACACCAAAAACGGAAGAAAAACCTACAAGCCGAAAATGCGCCATCTGTAGGAAAAAACTCTCCTCCGGTTATAAAAAGACATTGTGCCAGCAGTGCACGGCAAAAATCGTACGGGAGGAACAACCATCCCTGATAGAGGAATTAAGGGGGATGATGCGACAGGAAATCCAGTCGTCCCTATCTACCTTCTCCCAGTCATCCGGGGGGGGGCCCTCAACCTCAAGGAAGAGGAAATACGCCCCAGAGGACATCTCAGATTCAGAACCCGAATCATTGGTTTCGGCGGACTGGAGGGAAGAGCGTGAGCTAACCCCAGTCCAGTCAGAAGATAAGAAGTGGTTCTTTTCCTTAGATGATATGGAGGAACTACTCTCAGCAGTCAGGAACACAATGGGAGTAGAAGAAAGGCCACCCCGCTCAGTGCAGAATGACCTAATTGGCGGCCTGAAAATGGTTTTCCCTATCCATGATAATATCCAGAGTCTAATCCTGGAAGAATGGGGGGAAAAAATAGAATTTTCCTCCAGCCCCCCACAAAACTTGGAAGTTACACATCTTCCATCAGCAAAGCTGCAAAAGGTTCTACACGGCGAGCTCCAAAAGATGCTATCATCAGCAGTAATCTCTCCAGTCCCATAACAAGAACAAGGTCAGGGCCACTAGTCCCGACTGTTCTTGGTAAAAAAGCCAAGTGCGAAATACCGGGTCATCATCAACCTGAAGAAGCTAAACCAATATGTCCGGTACCAACGCTTCAAGATGGAATCGATAAAGACTATGATACCACTGATTGGACGAGACTTTGCCATGGCCACCATAGATCTCCAAGAGGCCTATTACCATGTTCCCATCCATCCCATTGGCAATATCTAAGGTTCGCAGTCACTCTAGACACGGAAGTACAGCACTTCCAATTCAGAGTTCAACCCTTCGGCATCTCTTCGGCACCCCCGAACATTTACAAAGATAATGGCAGAAGTGGTAGCATTCCTCAGAGGGAAGGAGATATGTCATCCCTTACTTAGACGACCTCCTGGTCTTGGCTCCCTCCCACACACCATTCTAAGACAACACCTACAAACAGTTCTACAGACCCTGACGTCCCTGGGCTGGATGGTAAACATGGAGAAATCAGACCTGAATCCCTCAACCAGGAAGATCTTTCTAGGGACACTCCTGGATTCCCACAACCAAATATCCTTTCTTCCGTCCACCAAGCAGATGGGTGTGAGATCAAAAGTTCGGACTCTAAAAAGTCAAAGCAGTGACCATAAGGTTTGCCATGACAACATTGGGGTCAATAACTTCATGCATCCAAGCGGTCCCCTGGGCCTAGGCCCACTCAAGGATACTCCAGAGATATATCCTTTCCCGCTAGAACAAAGACCCGGAGACCCTCAATACGAGAATCTCCCTACCCCAGCAGGTAAAGCTGTCTCTCAACTGGTGGCTCAACAAGGGAAATCTAGCGACAGGGACACCCTGGATACAAGATCCCATGACGTCAATCACAACAGACGCCAGCAAACACGGCTGGGGAACAGTATCGTCTCAGGGAATCTTCCAGGGACTCTGGCCCAGAGGCATGGAAAAACAATTGTCAAACTACAGAGAACTGAGAGCGGTAGAAGAAGCCCTAAAGGCAGCAGAAACATTAGTCCAGGGAACCCATGTCTGAATTTACTCCGACAATATGACCACTGTGGCCCATCTACGTCATCAGGGCAGCACAAAATATGGAAGTCTGCAAAACATTTTGGCACGGATATTCAGCTGGGCAGAACACAATCTCCAGTCCCTTTCAGGTCTCTACCTAAAAGGATCTGACAACACCGAGGCAGACTTCCTAAGCAGGACAGACTTAGATCCAGGGGGATGGAGCCTCAACACCAGAGTATTCCATACCTTAACCAAAAAATTGGGTCTCCCAGAGGTAGACCTATTTGCGAGCCGGGAGAATGCCAAAACAAAGCATTACTTCTCCATAGGGCCGAACGAGAATCACTCAAGAGTGGATGCCTTCGCTCACCCGTGGAACTTTGGACTGGCATACGCCTTTCCGCCAATTCCCCTAATATCAAAAACTCTGCAAAAGGTCAGGACAGACGGGGTCAACACTATCCTGATCACCCCTCTCTGGCCAAAAAGGAGCTGGTTCGGAGCCCTAAAACTGAAGAACTCAGAGGGTCCCCTGATCCTGCACACGGACCGCGACCTTCTACATCAAGGTCCCATCATTCACCTGACTCCCCACAGCCTAAGCTTGACAGCCTGCTTTCTGAAACCACAATTCTGAAAGCCAGAGGCCTCTCAGATGCAGTGATAGCTACACTTCAAAAAAGTAGGAAACCAATCACAAATGCCATATATTCCAAAATATGGAAAACCTTTTCAGCATGGTACGGATCCACTCCCATAGATCCCTTCCACCCCAACATGTCAAAAATCCTAGACTTCTTACAGGACAGGTTATCCAAGGGTCTGAAACCAAGCACCTTGAAGGTACAAATATCAGCCCTAAGTTCTTTCTTCGATCAAAGCCTGGCAGAGCATCGATGGATCAAGAGGTATATGTCAGCAGCTTCCAGAATCCATCCAAATAAATCCAACATGGCCCCGGCATGGGACCTGAATATAGCACTAAAGGGTCTAACGAACCCTCCATTTGAACCTATCGACCAGGCCTAGATAGATAAACTATCCTGGAAAACAGCACTACTCGTAGCCCTTACAACAGCAAGGAGAGTGGGAGACATTCAGGCTCTGTCCATCAGAGAACCCGATCTAAAATTTCTGGACGATAGGCTAATTCTTCGGCTTCCTTTTGTGTCAAAAGTGTCTTCAGATTTCCACAGATCCCAGGAAATAATACTGCCCTCCTTCTGTGATGGAACGAGAGAGAAAGGGGATTCCATTCACTGGATGTCCGGCGAGCAGTTCTGACCTATTTGGAAGAGACAAAACTTTGGAGGAAAGATCAGAATCTCTTTGTTCAGTATGGCGGACCAAACAAGGAGAAGAAAGCGTCCAAAAGCTCCCTAGCTAACTGGATCAAAAAAGCGATAACGGCCGCTTATAAAAACCAGGATCTACCTCCTCTGGTATCCCTGAAAGCCCACTCCACCAGAGCTGTCTCCGTCTCCTGGGCAGAAAAAGCTGATGCATCCATTGAGCAGACCTGCCAGGCCGCGACCTGGTCTTCAGTCCATACCTTCACGAGGCATTATAGATTAGATCTTATGTCAGTACGAGATATAGCCTTTGGCAGGAAAGTCCTGCAAGCCGTGGTCCCTCCCTAAACCATTATCCTTTGGTATACCTCCTATGTGCTGTCGTGGAGGGTCTTAGAAACCCAACTACCGGTAAGTGTAGTTCTATTTTCAGTCTGGAGCTGAATGTTCTGAGCTGGGTGGCGTCAGGTCTCTTATACCCCTGATGATGCTGTGCCACCAGCCAATCACTGCAAGACCACAACAAAGATGGCTGCAGTGTTACAGTGCCTTGTAGAAAGTCCCTGCATGGTGATTGGGCCTCTAAAGACCGCCAAAAATGCTGGGTGGAGACCTGAGTTAACGCCGAGTAATCCCAGAAATGCTCGGTGCTTGTCGAGTACACAGAGTACTGTGATACTCAGGTGAGTAACGAGTAGTGGTGAGCACATTAGCTCATCACTAGATGTGAGTCTATAATCTAATATACCTGTGTCGTATAATGCACACTGGAAAGTGTGATTTTTAATAGTGCTTCTTTTCAATAGCACAAATAAGTTATATTTTAGAAGTCTTTAGTTAAGGATTATTTGTCTTTTGCAATTTAATTACTTTAGTGTAATCCTATGCTGACTTTTTTAGGACAGCAAATTTTTGTTTTCTTTCAATTAAAGGATTTTTTTCTGGGTGTCTGTGTTTTCTTACAATGATTATGGGGTTAGTAATAGGGGTGTCTTACTGACCATTACTAACCTTGGGGCTTGATGAAACCAGACAATACAAAGGTGACACTACCACCCCTTTTTGCCACCGCTACAGAACAAGTGGGAAGTGTGAGGCTAAGTGCCAGGATTGGTGCATCCTAAAGATGTGCCTTTTCTGGAGTTGCTGAGAGCTGTTTTTTTTTTTTTTTTTAGCCTTGGGGGCTAGTATCCATGGCCCCTTCCTAGGCTATTAATATCAGCCCGCAGCTGTCTGCATAGCCATTGCTGGTTTTTAATTATAGGGGGACCCTACATCATTATTTTTTTTGGGGGCCCCCCATTTTAATAGCCAGTAAAGGCTAATTATACAGCTATGAGCTGATATTAATAGCCTCGGAAGCTCAATGGGCATTACCCCCTTCCCAGGCTATAAACATCGGCCCCCAGCTGTTGGCTTTCCCTCGGCTGGTTGCAAAGATTGCACGGGAGTCCACACCATTTTTTTCCAAAAAATATTTTATTAAATGTTCTGTAAGCTGCACACACTGTATTAATTGTATTTGTCACAGACATCTATATACTGTATCTCCCTAATCTATTTGTATTTAGTGTATGTAATCCATCTCTTCTCCTCTGTCGGCTCCAGCAGAGATTTTACAGTACACAGCACATGAATTGCCAGCTTTTCTTCTACCTATGCATGTGTATATATACATGTCACTGACATATGTATGTATATTCTATTCTAACTTGTCACTTTGTGATGTTACTGTTTGAAAATCATGTGTAAATGACATAAAGCAATTCTCTATGTAAAAGCTCATGTTAAAATCACACTGCATTCGGATGTAAATCGGATGCTACGTGTGAAAAATCAGATTGTACTCACATGACACTCGCATTACCCTCCTGCGACTCTTGGCACGGAGACTCGGAATTAATTTTTATACGTTTAGTGTGACTCTGGCCTTAAAGCCCCGCCACACACAGATCGCTGATTTGGTGATGCCACAGCGATTTTGCCAGCGATATCGCTGTGTGTGACATGCAACAGTGGCTGGTCCTCCTGCCTGGTATCGCTGATTGCGCTCGAACATCCTGGGACATTTTTTGATCGTTGGTCTCTCGCTGTCACACGCAGCGATGCGCGCTGGCCAGTGGGAGACCAATGATCAGCGATGCTGGGAGCTGGTTTCCAATGTAAACAGAGGGTATTTAAGAGCCGCGCGGCTCTTAGAAACCCGCTGTTTACCTTGGATACCAGCTTGCTCGCTGGTCCTGATCGCTGGTGGGTCTGTCTAACTATGTCCCAGCGATCCCATCCATGTCGGATCGTTGGTGGGATCGCTGGGGCATTGATGCGTGTAACGGGGCCTCTAGCTGTGAATTCTCACCAGCTGGCTATAGTCCTAAAATGCATGAGAGAGACCAAAGTCATGCCGGAAACAGTAAAGATGGCCGATGATTATTTGCCTTTCTTCTCAAACCCTTGAGCCTGTGTTTTGGTTTCTGCTTCTCTGTTTGTGAGCGACTACAGAAGTGCCTTTGTCTCATGTGTTTTGGTTCTGTGTTTCTGGCTACAGTCTGTTTAGCTGAAAACAAGTGTTTGCATTTGTCTACCATATCATCTTTTGGGTGCAGCTCTATATTCTTTTACACACTAACATTTCCTATTAGTGATGAATTCATTTGGATGTACTGACATTGTTTTGAGATCTAGAGCTAGTCTGTGAAATTTCAGCTAAAGCCTGTTTCATATGTCCTGATTGTCACGCTTCCACCCCTCAGGGAGTCTGGGATGCAGTTACTGACAGCTCAGCCATCCAAAATGGTATAGGGGTGTGCTGAAGCTGTTGATACTTTGACAACTTGACCATACAATCTTGTAGAGGGCGTGCTGAGCTATCAATGTGTTGAGTGACAGCTCAACTATCCAATCTGAGATTGTGAGGTGTCGGCTGTCTCAATGTAATCATTATTCCTATTAATTGCTATTGCTTATTAACTGAGCTATGTCTCCCAGATCTTTGCCAGACATACATTCAGTGTGTGAGGTTTGTGCTTCCTGTGCCTTTAGTTCTATATACTTGATGTTCTGCCGCACCTTGGACTTCATTCTGACCATCTGCCTGTTTAACCCCTTCAGCTCTGATTCGTTATCCTCCCGTTACTCTGACCTCAGAATGTTTCCTGACTATGCATTTGTCTCTTCCTTCTGTTTGATGTACCCTCCTGGCTTCTGACCTTGGACTCCTTGACCGGTCTGACTTAGTTTGGCTGTGAGAAGTGACTAGCATCACACTGATATTTCTGGTACTTGAGATATCAATGTCCATGTGTGTAATACTAGCGGCAACCATATGCTGCCCATGTGCTGCCTCAGTAGCAATTTTGCAAGGTGAACTCGGTAACTTCTGATGATACTTAGGTCACCAGAGTGTTGCCCGGCTGGGAATGCAGTCTGTGACCTGTGGAAATGTCGACGATGTTACTTTTGCAGCAGTTCATTCATCAGTGATTCTCAAATTGGAAGGTCGCATCTTGGCCTCGTCCAGGTTGAAAACGATTTAATTCCAAAACATGGATGGCTACATGGGACAGAACGTTGGACAGGTGAGGGATATGGTTGTTTTTTTTTGTTTTGTTTTATTGCAGGAGACGAGGGCTTTAATGGAATTAAGCTTTAGGTGAGTTACTATGTTTTTATTTTTAAATAAAAATTGAAGTGTTTTATTGTTTATTTCAAATTAAAGACTTCATACAGTACTTGATGTATGGTAAATAAACACACATCAACTATAGGATTAGCAATGGAGAAGCATTTTATAGATGTCTTTTCATTACTCATTATTATTATTATTATTATTATTTATTGTTATAGCGCCATTTATTCCATGGCGCTTTACATGTGAGGGGGGTATACATAAAAACAAGTACAATAATCTTAAACAATACAAGTCATAACTGGTACAGGAGGAGAGAGGACCCTGCCCGCGAGGGCTCACAATCTTCAAGGGATGGGTGATAATACAGTAGGCGAGGGTAGAGCTGGTCGTGCAGCGGTTTGGTCGATCGGTGGTTACTGCAGGTTATAGGCTTGTCGGAAGAGGTGGGTCTTCAGGCTCTTTTTGAAGGTTTCGATGGTAGGTGAGAGTCTGATATGTTGTGGTAGAGAGTTCCAGAGTAGGGGTGATGCGCGAGAGAAATCTTGTATGCGATTGTGGGAAGAGGAGATAAGAGGGGAGTAGAGAAGGAGATCTTGTGAGGATCGGAGGTTGCGTGCAGGAAAGTACCGGGAGACGAGGTCACAGATGTATGGAGGAGACAAGTTGTGGATGGCTTTGTATGTCATGGTTAGGGTTTTGTAATGGAGTCTCTGGGCAATTGGGAGCCAGTGAAGGGATTGACAGAGGGGAGAAGCTGGGGAATAGCGGGGGGACAGGTGGATTAGTCGGGCAGCAGAGTTTAGAATAGATTGGAGGGGTGCGAGAGTGTTTGAGGGGAGGCCGCAGAGCATGAGGTTGCAGTAGTCAAGGCGAGAGATGATGAGGGCATGGACTAGGGTTTTTGCAGATTCTTGGGTGAGGAATGAACGGATGCGTGAAATATTTTTGAGTTGAAGTCGGCAGGAAGTGGAAAGGGTTTGGATATGTGGTTTGAAGGAGAGATCAGCATCAAGGATTACTCCGAGGCAGCGAGCTTGTGGGACTGGGGAGAGTGGGCAGTCATTTACTGTAATTGATAGGTTCGTAGGGGGGGTCACGTGAGATGGGGGAAAGATGATGAATTCTGTTTTGTCCATGTTGAGTTTCAGATATCTAGTGGAGAAGAAGGATGAAATAGTGGACAGACATTGAGGGATTCTGGTTAGTAGGGAGGTGATATCTGGTCCAGAGATGTAGATCTGTGTGTCATCAGCATAAAGATGATACTGAAAGCCATGAGATTCTATGAGCTGTCCCAGGCCAAAGGTGTACTCATCTGTGGGCTTGATGTCTCCACATAGAATAAAGGTGACATCAGCCCTACAATTATTACCCCACTTGCCACCACCACAGGGTAAGTGGGAAAAGTCAGGCAAAATGCCAGAATTGATGCATCTAATAGCTGGCTTGGGGGATCAATATTCATGGCCCCTTGCCAGCCTGAGAATAACAGCCCCAACTTGTCTGCTTTATCTTGGTTGGTGGTCAAAAATGGGGGGGAATCCATGCCATTTTATAGAATTATTTATCTAAATAATTAAAAAAAAAATGTGGGGACTAGGAATGAGCAAGTACACTCATTAGGATACGGTACTCGAATCCTAGTGAGTAAATTTCACAACTCGCCTCGCAATATAAGGATCTCCCGCCCAGCATGTGTTAGCCAATCACAGTAAAGCGACCGCCTTCTTTATTGTGGCATTACTGTGATTGGCTAGCCGCGCAGTGTCATAGTCATAGCCTATCACTATGTGTGCAGGGGTCTGTGAGGCTGTGTGTGTGTGTGTGTGTGTGTGTGTGTGCGCGCGTGTGTGTGGAGAATGTGTGCGTGTCTGTCTGCGGGGCTGTGTGCGTGCGGGGCTGTGCCAGGCTCTGCAAACTGTGCCGACCTCTGCGGGGTTGTGCCACACACACGCCCACGTGCACAGATAGTCTCCGCCCACACACATTCTCAGCCCATTACTCGCATTTCCCAAAGACTTACATTGGACTCGCTACTCGTTACAAATACCCGAATATACTCGTAGCGAGTACAGTGAATCCGAGTATTTCACTACTCGCTCATCCCTAGTGGAGACCCCTCCATTCTTGATAACCAGCCTTACAAACAGCTGAGGGTTGCAGCCCACAGCTGTCGGTTTTGCCTGGCTGGTTATCAAAAATACAGGGCAAACCACATTGGGTTATTTATTTATAATGAAGGCGGCTGAATACTCCCATCAGCCTCCACTTGCTTTCACTGTAAATAGTGGCAGCAGGTGTAGGCTGATAAGTGTTGTCATCCAGTTGACCACCGCCTACTCTCACTGTTATAAGTTGAATATAGTCCTCAACATTCTCCCCTGCTCACGTTGATATCGGGCAGAGAAGGGGAGAATGATCAGAGCGGTCTTCAACATCCAGCATCAGGGAACAGCTCTAACATTAACACTGCTTTCTAGACGTTTGTGTGTGACACGGATACATGAATGTCATCAGTATGCAGGACATTTTGCAGCCCATGCTGCTGTTAAACAGACATGTCAGCATATTTTGCCCATGGATACATGGTTTATGGAAACACTGTGACATGGGCACAGACCCATTTAGCTCAATGGGTCTATGTATGTTAGTGTCTCTGTTACGTGTGAAAACTGTCGCCATACATACCGCACACACTGACCGCTGAAAGGGGCCTAAGGATTATTGCTTTGCTATTCTCTGCACCTATCTTCTGTTGTCTTTAGGAAGTAGGCAGTATGTTTTTGGTGGTAGTTTTATTCATTGCTTGGTATTTCATGATTTACTTCACTCGGTGATAATTTGTTTGTTCAGCACACTTTCCTTCTTGTAGGTAGTTCACATTCTGCTCTACCCTTCCATTCATTAGGAGGAATGTGAAGAACTCAACAGCTTTTTAGGCAGATAGATCTGAATTGCCATCTTCTAGCTTGTGGTTGGGGCAATCTCTACTCATGCAGGAACTACTACGGACCACTGTGTCAGGATCTCTAGTCTGTACGGGAATCGGTATGGTCAATTGCAATTTCTAATTTGTTCCCTGTTTTCTCAAGTCAGTTGCTACACTAGCATAACAGTATTTTTACTACACATAGGAATCATGTTACAAATCCCTATCCAGTGACAAAACAAAGTTCTATTTTCTCAATTAGCAAAGGTGTATGGTTTTGGGAAATGTGGAGCTAGCGCATGTATCTAATGGTCTCTTCTATTTTTCTAGATGGGAATTCCAGAAGCGATGGTGAAGCATTTTGCGCTACAGTTGACCAATGAGCTAGAATATAAGCATGAGTAAAAAAAAACTGATGCATAAAGATTTAAAACCAGACCAAGGCTGCTTCCACATTAACTAGGCCAAAATCATTCAGACACAAGCTATTGATACTCATACCATCGATGTCACTCTTCATTCCCTTCATATCCTCTGATATCAGTCGATGGTCTCGTCTTGAGATCCAGGACTGACACGTGGAACTTTAGTGTATTACATTGCATTTACTGGAAATTTTACATGGGGAAGGAGCAGGAGAAGGTGATCCTATGTTTGAAACATTTTGGAAACAATACTGCACCTCCAGGACACTGGACCAAACGTACCAATAAAGCTCATGAATTATTCAATGTATTGTTCTCTGAAGATGCTGCCACCACCACTACCAGGAATCCAGGAAACACTTTCCTGAACTATCTTGACTTGACATGGGGAGAAGATGACTAGCTGAAAAATCCCCACAAGATTGCAGAAGCTAAAGTTGAGATGGAACATTTGGAAGAGGAATTCATTGTAATTGAAGGTAAGGACAAGTAGACTGTAGTGGAGAACCAAGGGTACATTTAATGCCTTAGGGAAGCCACTTCTACTTCAGTGACACACTGCTGATTTTGTCTGACAAATTTTAAGCAAGGTACATTCCCATAGGGTATATTTGCTTCAGAGTTCACACAGGTTGATATACCCACGTTAACATATCCCTTGTATGTGCCTTGCTTATACATTTTTTCTTTGCCGTTACAGTATGAAAACTCAAAACCTTTCCCTAGGAATTTCTTTGTTTGAATAGTGCCACATTTAATTTATGTACTTGTCCAGGGATTGGTGCAGATACAGATAAAAGGGTCAATATTTTGAGTAGGACTATGTCCACTGCTATATAGTTAAAAGGTTATCTTGTATATTAATTGATCTATATCATACGCTAGAATCATATGTATTGATTGGTTGAGTACACTTATTAATTGATATTTGATTTTTGATTAATTGACATCATCTCTCGCCTTGACTACTGCAACCTCATGCTCTGTGGCCTCCCCTCAAACACTCTCGCACCCCTCCAATCTATTCTAAACTCTGCTGCCCGACTAATCCACCTGTCCCCCCGCTATTCCCCAGCTTCTCCCCTCTGTCAATCCCTTCACTGGCTCCCAATTGCCCAGAGACTCCATTACAAAACCCTAACCATGACATACAAAGCCATCCACAACTTGTCTCCTCCATACATCTGTGACCTCGTCTCCCGGTACTTTCCTGCACGCAACCTCCGATCCTCACAAGATCTCCTTCTCTACTCCCCTCTTATCTCCTCTTCCCACAATCGCATACAAGATTTCTCTCGCGCATCACCCCTACTCTGGAACTCTCTACCACAACATATCAGACTCTCACCTACCATCGAAACCTTCAAAAAGAGCCTGAAGACCCACCTCTTCCGACAAGCCTATAACCTGCAGTAACCACCGATCGACCAAACCGCTGCACGACCAGCTCTACCCTCGCCTACTGTATTATCACCCATCCCTTGAAGATTGTGAGCCCTCGCGGGCAGGGTCCTCTCTCCTCCTGTACCAGTTATGACTTGTATTGTTTAAGATTATTGTACTTGTTTTTATGTATACCCCTCCTCACATGTAAAGCGCCATGGAATAAATGGCGCTATAACAATAAATAATAATAATAATAATAATATTGTCTAGTAGGACTATAAACACAGTTATGCTAAAATCAAAATAGTGTCCACCAACATATCAATCTTTAAAAGGGGCCTCAGCCTGAACCAATTATCTAATAATAGTAAATAGGTGTTCATGAAACATGACATCAAAAAAGGGATAAGAATTATCCAAAAGACACCTCTTCACAAACATAATTAATAAACACAATCCCCTTGAGAAAGCACATCTGCAAAACGCATGTCAGGGAGTTCAGTGGTATCACAGACAGAGGCCTACAGCAACATGGGTAAGATCAATTGATAAATTACTGTTCCGTTTGGTAGAGGTTTTTTTTTTCTCTGACCTGGTGGAGCTTTACTGTGATCATTTAACTGTGTTGCGTCCTGAATTTTGGTCTGTTTCACTGTATGTATGGACTTGAGTCCCTATTTTTTTCTATACCTCATATATGCCTCGTGGTACACACGGTCCAAGTTGTCTTCATATCTGTATGTTTATACCTCCAAAGATTTATGCTTTTCTATTAATTATCTCTTTGTGAAGTGGTGTGTTTTGGATAATTATTATCCCTTTGCTGATGACACCATTATGTTAGTAGTACTTTTTGTAGTTCTGCACACAGCACTCTACATGTGTGTCTTGGAGTGATACATATTTGTGTTTTTTGAAGTCGTCTTATTAACCATTCCCTCCTATCAATAGCAACATTGTCTAATTGTAGAAGAGCATTCTTGGGTTTTCACAACCTTTAATCACTAAAATTATTGTAACTTCAGTACTGCATATTTATTGATATATTAATGTATTTCTCTACATCTCTCATATTGTAAAAAACACACAAAAATTGAGCCTGGTTTGAGTTGGTACACATGCAGCACGTAAATGCATGTTCGCACTGGCCGTAGAAAATACAAAACCTACAGGAAACAAAAAAAACAAAATAAGCAAAAACCCTAACTAAATAAGTAAAAAGCAAAAGTGCATTTAAATAAGAGTTCTTAGTAATACTGTGTTTGATCAAAACTGGCATAAAAGTCATCCCACCATCGACAAGGTGACTCTGATCGGGATGGTCCTACACTGTTTAATATTAAAGACCTTACCCTGTTTCAAAGTTGACCTCGGTGTGTGAATAAGGGCAGACAAAAAGACCTGGTCCCAACCAGTGGAAACCAGTCTGGGGACGCCTCTAAGGCCGGGACAACACATGTGAGAAATTTGGACAAGTCTTGCATGTTAATACCCGGCACTGCCGCCAGCCCTCAGGAGCAGAGTGTGCGGCTGCTTGTATTGCTATGCGGCTGCACGCTCCGATCCAAGTGCCGGCGGCAGTGCCAGGTATTAACAGGTGAGACTCATCCGAGTTTCTCGCATGTGTGATCCCGGCCTAAGGGCATACTCACTTGTGAGAGACTCGCACGATGCTCATACGAGTCTTTCGCATGAAAACCTGGCACTGCTGTCGGCACTCGAACCGGAGCGTGCGGCTGCATAGAAATACATGTAGCCGCATGCTCCAGTCCGAGTGCCAGTGGCAGTGCCAGGTTATCATGTGAGAGAGTTGTATGAGAATCATGTGAGTCTCTCGCAAGTGAGTATGAGCCCTAAATGTGATTTCCAGTTCAGGAAAATGGTGGCCACACCCCAGCTAGTACAGAATGCGAAAATACAAAGAAAAAAACACAAAAATTGAGCCTGGTTGGCGTTGGTACACTTGCAGCATATAAATGCATGTTCACATGGGCCATATAATTTACAAAACTGGTGGGACGGCTTTTATGCCCTGTTTTTTAATCAAAAACAGTATTACTAAGAACTGTGTTATTTAAATGCACATTTGCTTTTTACTTATTTAGTCACAGAAGGGTTTTTGCTTATTTTGTTTTCTTGTAGGTTTTTCATCTCTCATATTGTGACACTTGCTCATGTAATAGTTGGTACCAGTCATGTATCTACATTACATCATATCATTAAGATAAATATTCATAATAGATTGTAAGGTCTCCTGTGTGGCCTCTGACAGTTTGTAGTCTTCTGTTTTTTTGTTTTTTTTTCTACCTATATCTTTTATTAAATTATGTAATCAATAAAGACTTTATATTGGCAGCTTTACTTTGGTTTACTGCTTGTAGGATGTATAACTTGAGGTGGGTTTTGGTGAAATTGCTAACACCACTCCTCAATTATATATCTATTGGTTTTACTTGTAATAGGTTTTGGTTCTTCTGGAATTTTGGCCACTCAATGAGCAATCCCCTTTCTAGTAACACTATAATGGGCAGATATGTTTGTTTTTTTTCTTTTAAAGATTTTTTTTTCATACATTTATATTCTTGTATAACCAATTATGTGTCTCAAATTTCCCAAGAATACATAAAAAAAATTTAGAGGTAGACTTGGCATTAGATCACTGAAAGACAAAATAAGTTAAAAATAATACAATTTAATTACATTTTACTTAATATTTTAAAATCTTCCTGGTATGATAAATATGTAGCGAATGGATATTTGTAGAGACTGATTATGAGGGTCTGATCTTGCTCAGAATATGAGGGAAGACTCTGATGCAGATGTAAAAGTTTGGAGTCAAGGGAGATGGAGACACCTGAGGCTATGAGAAACGTCTGATTGTACTAATGAGCCTCACAATAACCAGTGACCACAAAGGAGCGACATCAAGGGGCTAATGTGAGGCTAATGGCCACAAGTGAAGCCCCTCTGAGTACATCCACATGTAATTCTAGAAGCTGTAGATCTATGATGGGTCTCCACAGGTGATCCATTCTGAGGGAAAGTCTTCTGGCACAGATCATTGATGGCTCCTAATTGTTAGTACATCTGTAACACAAACAAGGACAAACACTGTGATGCCCCCTATACATTAGATAGCGATCAGCCCAATGATCCAAGGTAGCTAAATCCATTTAGTTATCAACTTTGCCTTGGGACATTGCCATCATGCTGGGAAAAAAAACATTGCTCATCTCCACATTTCTCCTGGATGATGGGAGAAGTTGCTCTTGAAGGATGTTTAGTAAACATTTTTTATTCATGGTCATGATCTTGGGCAAAATTGTGGTGTGCCATCTACGTGGTTGAGAAGACACCACATGAGTGGTCTCGGAATGCAAAAATTAAAAAAAACGTGCAGGTAACCACTTCTTTATTCCAATAACATTAGAAAGTTTCTCATGCTGTCCAAATTATCATCTCTCTAAGAGCAATCTAAGAGATCTTGGCTTGGACAGCATGAGAAACTATTTAATGGTTTTGGAATAAAGAAGTGGATTTGCTGCCACCTTCATGTTTTGCATCTGCTCCTGTTGGTCAGCTGTGAAAGCAGCAGCCATAATGATATGTAATGGAGGTGTCTACATGAGCATGGTGAGTTCTGGATTTTAATCCGATTTTCTTTGCTATGGTCAGCATGCTATACTATTGGCAGCCACAAGACCCATGGTGGTGCTCATCTTTTCATCAAACAATATGCCTGATCAATCTCTACCTCAAGATTAGACAACCAGAAAGAGACAATGGAGAGATCAAAACAAGTGTAAAATGACTTTACCGTCATGTCAATAAGATATGGATTTTCTATTATAGACACAAATATCAGACAGGTTTCGGCTTCAGTTGAGACTTTTAGGCTTTTTTCCCCACTATGGTGAATATACTGTATGTCTGTTAGGCTAGAGTTACACGACCATATTTACTGTCATCTGAGAAAATCAGCTCTATTATGCTATGAGTTTGCTGATAGTGTGATCTCAACATAGTGTGGAGAAGATAGAGGGGAAAAAAAACAAAAATTTTCCATCTTCTCCATTTTATCAGTACGTAAAAAGCAGAAGCAAAATGGCGCATTCTGCAGTTTCTTCTTCGGGCAAACTTGGTTCATAGAAAAAAATGGGAATTTGCACAGCCCCTTAGAATAACATTGATCCAAGTGCCATCTGATGTTTTGTTGGACCACACACACTGATCGAAAATATTCTTCTCTGCACGTACCCTGAAAAAAACTGCTCATAGCAGGATAAATATTGGGGTAAAGCTGACATGAGCATCTTAAGAACACATCTGGACATTACAGCTGTGGACAGGAGCTAGTGTGGATCTTATGTTGTAAATCTACAAAAATTTACAGCTCAATGTAGACAAAGATTTCATAACCCTCATCCCGATATGGCTGAAAAATCCGAGCTGGCAGCAGAGTTATGAGAAGGGTTTCCCTCTGTACATATATTGACAAATCCCTAGAATTACTGCCTTAGGGCCCCGTCTCACATAGCGACTCACCAGCGATCCCGATAACGATATCAACGTGTCAGGATCGCTGGTGAATCGCTACATGATCGCTGGTGAGCTGTCAAGCAGACAGCTTCACCAGCAATCAGCACAGCGACGTCCCTTAGATACCCGATGTGTACGTTAGTTACCAGCTCCCTGCATCAGCGCGCTGGTAACTAACATACACATCGGGTATCTAAGGGACGCATTTTTTGGATACTCGATGTGTACATTAGTTACCAGCAGATCGCTGGTCTCCCGCCTGTCACACGCAGCGATGCGTGCTGGCCAGCGGGAGACCAGCGACCATAGAAAAGTCCAGAGGTTTCCCAGAGCGATCAGCAAAACCGGCAGGGGGGCCGGTCGCTGATCGCTGTCACACACAGCGATCTCGCTGGTGAGATCGCTGTTGTGACACAAAACTTGTGACTCAGCAGCGATCTCGCTGCAAGATTGCTATCTGTGACCGGGGCCTTTATTCATAACCTTATTAATACTGGCCGGACTCTTTCTTCACTGACCCCCAACAGCAGATTCATATAAAATGGAGGTTAGTCAGGTGGTCGGGAGAGAAGGCTGCTGGTCCAGTTCACACTTAGCCTGTAATGAATACTTGATCTTTTTGTGAAAGACATACTGGCAATTGATGCCTATGGGGCTGTTCACATTTGTTTTTCTTGAGTAACGACTGTAAAAAAAAAAAAAAAGTGGTGTCTCCATTATATTTTTTTGTTGTTTTGCAAATCAAGATTTGCCCATTCAAGAGAAATGGTCCCGAAAGAAAAACACACTCTGGCATCCATGTGTTATCCAAGTGTTGTCCATTTTTAATATTTTATGAGTAGGAGAAGCTTGAATTTTTTTTTTTTCTTGGCACAAGCGAAAAACAGACAAGGATCAAAAATGGGTAAAAATCAGATGAAGCGCTCTGATCAAAAAAAGTCTGTTATTATAATGAAAACTGCCTATCGGAGACTTTCCTGGAAATAGTTTGTGCTTCTGCAGTAGATAATTTGGAGACATTTACTAATCTCACCTAGATGTTCCCTACATTTTCCCGACAGAATCTGAGATGGAGTCTAGATTTTTAGATCAATTCTGACAGATTAATTAGTTTGAGGAAGAAATAATCCCAAATTAAATTTGAAAAAAATCTTATTTGCAAAATTTTGTATGGATTGTAAGTGAATTATTTCTTTGCCTCCTTCATTATCCACACAATTTGGTACGGATGTAATTTATTAATCTTCCCGCAGATTTTTCTCAGATTTGCGGCAATATTTACAAATCTGCCAATTCTGAGCTGTGTGTAGACTTCTGAAGCCCCTTCACATTATTAGATATATCTAGAATGAAATATCTGATCTCAGCCATAATGAGCGACCGTTGTCTGTGGTGGAAATGACCGATTGTGCGTATCGACCAACGAACATTTATAATTGATCAAAACACTGGTCCAGGAGTTGGATTTTCTCAGCAGATGTTCAGTTCTAACGCTCGGACAAAACCATTGGCCGATATATTCTGTGATGTGTTTGGGGCAATCGGAGAATGATCGTTCATTGCCCCCATTTTGTCTGTGTATGGGGCCTTTCCCTGTAGTTGTATTAGGAGTTTCACTTTAGGACAAATGGAAATAACAGAATAGTCTATGTAATAATAACGTCAGCTGGGACAAAACTATCCTACAAGATATGTTAGGTCAGTTTATGGCCATAAACACTGAATACTAGAACCTGCCTGGCAAATGAATATTTCTATAAAAATATGGGACCAGTTTCTCTAGTGATGAAAGCAGCAGTAGAATAAACTCAGAACTGATCACACCATCAATTTACCAGCAACAAAAACAATACTAAGGTGGGCGCCTCCCCGGTGCCAATGTTGGTTTATTCACAGCTAATTAAATATCAATGAGGTGTAAATGAATGTCCTGCTTCTAGGACACACCTAAGTCAGTAATTCAATGGAGGTTTTTGGATTAAAAAAATGCAAAAGCACAAAAGGGTCTTATCCAAGAAGTAAAGAGGAATCAAAGGGTAAGTGATAATGCATACATTCCAGCTGCCGCTGCGTCTGAGGGTGCGTGTATGGAATATGCCAAGGAATATGGGAGTATCTTGCGCTGCTGAATGAACGACAAGCCAAGATGTAATGATGATGGTTTACTGTCAGCACATTTCACAGTAACTCCGGCTGAATAAATGAAAAATTCAGAAAGGGCAACAAGGGGAAAGGTTATACAATCATGTGGTAGAGGATAAAGCTCATACATCAAAAAGCGAATATAACAAAAAACAGAAGTATCATTTTATCATTGAATAAAGTCGGTAATAAAATAATTACGCTTAAAGAAAAAGAAAATTCTGTCCTTGTAAGTCTCTTTAAAATGTATCGTGTCAGGTTTGAGCTCAATACAGTGTGTCCGTAAAGTCATGGTGCACTTTTGACCAGTCACTGGAAAGCAACAAAAGACGATAGAAATGTGAAATCTGCTCCAAATAAAAGGAAAACTCTCCTAGTTTCATACCTACTCAGTGCAGTTCTATGTGGGCTCCATTTGTTTCCCTACACACATCCAAACGATAGTGACGTTCTTGCCACACACGGGTAAGGACGTCTGGTGTAACAGAGTGAATAATGTCTCTGTACATGGTGTTGCGTCATCATCTGCCCATGTGCACGTGCTGCAACATCATCCTACAGAAACTGGGAGGGTTTTCCTTCTATTTGGAGCAGAGTTCACATTTCTATTGTCCTTTGTTGCTCTCATGTGACTGGTCAAAAGTGCACCATGACTTTATGGACACACTGTATATTGTGGGGAAGAGATCTCAGATAGATCTATGTAGAGCGTGAGGCTATCACTCAGTATTGATTACATATGTGGCAAGTTACTCTTTGAAAGAAAAAATTGTGCTAAAAAATAGAAGTTAGCTAAAAAAAAGTCAAACCTGAAAGCATTGTACACATTATACACACACCAAATAGTCGCGACATCTGTAATGGAGGCGAGGCCAAATACTAAGAAGCCCCCCCACACACATTAGATTGCTGTCAGCTCAACGATCTGAGATACATGTGAGATATGACCGGGATAAAGAGGAGAAAAGTGAGATGGATAAAAAATAATACCTAGAGGCAGCACACCAAAATTAGTAAAATAAAAAAAAAATAGTGAAATTTATTGGCCATGTGGCAATGATAAGGATCATAGTGTGAACCTTTCTCAGGATTGCAGTGAATATAATAAAAGAGGAATCATTATGCCTCCACATGAGCTATATCTATCCCAGTTATAAGAGTACAAACTATAGAGATGCATTAGGCCTTAAAAATGGAATTAAGGATTTGCTGACTTTATGCTTAACAAAGCCCAACTCATTGATCCTAAGGGATCCTCCTCAGTTGGGGCTGCTCCACTAAAGGTGCTCAGCTATCCATAGACATCCATATCTAATACAGACACAGATCTCTCATCCGAATCTAAAAGTAGAGTAATCAGCTAACCAAAATGATTGGAGCAGATAAACGGCTCCAAATCTTCACATCCAATTGAAAAATATGGTAACATCTATTGTACAATGGGTAGCAATAGGGGGATCTCTTAGGACCAATGGGTCGGGCTTTGTTAAGCAGAATGTCAGCAGATCCCTTTATATAATTCCAAAGGCCATAAAAAATGTAATAGTGTGCAGCAGGTATATGGAAAAATTGGCTATAATAAAGGTACACTCTTACATTTGTATAAAGCGTTAATATTCTGATTGGCACCTTTTTTACCCTTTTCAAGATGGAGCCAATAACTTCATGTGTCACGGAAATGCACATTACACTTGGAATATCTTTTTTCCATTTTACCTTTACCAAGATGGCACCGATGACTTCCTATGTTATGGAGCATGCGCAGACTTGTCTGACGCCTAGGATCTTAGGATCTCTCTTTCCCTATTCATCTCATTTACGGGTCACAGACCAGCACAGTGTAATCACCAGAACGCCGAACGAGGTGACATTATCGTGGTAATAACTTCTGTTAGGCTGGGACAAGTCACCTTAGTTTGGGTTAATGATTTTTACACATGAGATATTTCTATCCCAATTACTGCACATTTGTAATATTTACTGTTTATCAGTGTGTCAAGAGTGGGAGAAGAGGGTTGGATTGACAATCCAACACAATGGGCAGCATTTTGAACACAAAAGTGGTCATAAACTTGTAAATAACTCCTGAAAGAATAAAGTTATGTTAAAACCAAGCACACCATTGTTTTTCTTGTGAAATTCTCAATAAGTTTGATGTGTTACGTGACCCTTTTCCCATTGAAAAAAATAAAGTTGGATCTAAAATGGATGACTTCAAAATGGCCACCATGGTTGCCACACATCTTGAAAAGTTTCCCCCCTCCCTTATACTAATGAGCTACAAACAGGAAGTTGATATCACCAACCATTCCCATTTTATTTGGGTGTATCCATGTAAATGACCCACCCTGTACATAAAGATTTCATACACCTTATCCCAATATGGCTGAAAAATCCGAGCTGCCAGGAGAGTTATGAGGGGTTTTGCTCTATCCATTTTTTGATGAACTCCTGGAGTTACTGCCTTGTTCATAACAACCATGGTAATATTAACCAGACTCTTCACTGTCCCCCAACAGCAAATTCATGTAAAATGGAGGTTATTCAGGTGGTCAGGAGAGAAAGCTGCTGGTCCAGCGCACACTTCAGACTCAATCAAAAGTCTCTCTTTCATGGATAGATCATGTGCCCATTACAGGCTATGGGGCTGTCCACGTATCCTTTTTTCTCCGAAACCACTGGACAAAAAAAAAGATGTGAAGTCTCCATTTTTTACCTGTTTCTCAAGACAAAAGGTCCACAAAAAACAGTGCTCGCATGGTGCCCATGTTTATCCAAGTGTTGTCAATTCTCATCATTTTTTTGAATTTTTGGAGGATTTTTACTCTCCTGTGGCTGTGCCTCTATTTTTATTGTTGTCATTATTTAATGGGTAGGGTAAGCTTGAATTTTTTTACACAAGAGAAAAACAAATGCCCCTCTGACATGACAAATGTATATTTATATAAAAAAACATAGGGCCAGTTTCTCTTTTGGTGAAAGCAGCAGGTGGTCATTAAGGTAAGATGTGACTGTAAGGGGCAGAATAAATTCAGAGCAGAGTACATTAGCAATTTACTAGCAAAATAAACAATACTAAGGTGGCTCCTCCCAGCCACCATTGTGACACATTCATCTGTAATTCAATGGAGGTTTCTGACATCCAATTGGCTAATGAGAAGTATGGACATCAATGCCAGGTAGCTGCTTAACTATAAAAGCTAGAAGAGTTTCATGAGTCTTGTGGGCTTATTCCTGAGAACTTCTCTGTGGAGATAGGACCTCTCTGACTGAACCATAAAAAAGCGACATCATTCAACTTTTTGGAGCAGAAAGAACTTATAATTTTCACCAAAAACCTGACCCAGGTAAGATCACTCTTGAATAGTATATCCATTGGTGTTATTTATTAGGAGTTTGGGGTCTTCTTGCCAAATAACCAAACAACAATTATTCAGATTTGTAGTGCCATTACACTGGTTACAAATTCTAATTTTCTTGCTTGTCCTAATCCTCAAACATATAAAAGATACAGAAGTGTTTGTATCTAGAGATTATTATCATAGCACCATTTAGATTTATCCTAATTTTGATATTATCAGTAATTATAATGACTTCATGGAAAAGTTGCTGACAGCAAAAATCCTAATTAAGATACTGACTGGCATTTATTTTTGTTGTATGATGAGTTTCTAAATTATGATAGCTGCCTAAAGAACTGAGGATTGTGATCACCAAATTATGTTGTATTAATCGTGTTCCTTATGTTTTCCTATAGGGTCATACAGAGTTTCTGAGTTTCTATTGGTTAGCACAAAGAATCACCAACTTTCAAGCAGCTATGGCCGCCTTCCAAATCTTGGAAATAGTGGAGATTTCTGAATGCTACAATGTCATCAAGGAGCTTGGCCAAGGGTCATTTGGAAAAGTTGTACTTGCACAGAACAAATTAACAGGTATGTGAACAATGCAAAAACAAAGATGATCATTTATGAACATCGATGAAATAAAAGTGGCAATTTATGTATATGTCTAATATATTAATGACTTTAACTGGCCATGGAGATGAGCTATTTATTTGTAGGTCATTGGTAGGTCCATAATATTTTAGTAACATCAGCTGTCAAAATGCCCATACACCTAGGAGTAAAATCATCCAAACCTGCCAAATTTGGCAAATTTTGATCAATATCTAATGTGTATAGTTGGGTTAAATAGGGATCATATGACAATAGAGAGGTCAGGAGAAATAAATGTTGGCCAAATGTTACCTCGCTAGCTGTTAATAGTGAGAGGGGGCTTCATTTCTTCTGTGTCATCAGCTTTCATCAAAGTCAGATGGATCTGCCGACAGATATCCATGTGTATGACCAACTTTACTCTCTCATGTTATAAAAATGTCCATCTAAAAATATCAATAGGCTCCATCATCCATTGTGAACCTGACAGAAGTCATTGAGAGACAAAAGGATTAAGAAGTTGGAGTTGGGTCTCCCAGTTGTTTTTTTTTTCTCACTGGAGATAGTTGGCTGCAAGATGATTCAGACAGTGGCTCTTTTGTAGAGAACACAAACATGTTTTCGAGAGGTCCCAAGTTTAATGTTAGACAGCGGCTGTCAAAATTATCTCCAAGGAGGAAAAAAATATCATGAGTTTTAGCTCCAACCTCTTAATCTTTATACCCACAGCTGAGCCAAATGTTTCCATGTACTGGTGAGTTTGGAAAGGTGACTGTCAGCGAAATGATAGATCTTGTGTACATTCCTCTAGATAGTGACATTTAAGCTAAAAAAAACAAACAACAATTGTGAATTGAATTTCTATCTTTCTGATATTTCTGCTCACTGATATCTTTCTAAGATTTGGAGGATGCCAAAATTGGCTGTTTCGGTCAACTTTGTTCTAATTTTCATGGCAGCCTCAGCCTGTCATTCCCTGACTTTCATCTAAAGTATTTTTTTGTTTAATCATATTTGTTTTTAATTTGAAGTAAAAAGGATAAGTGGATGCCAAGCACATCTGGCATCATTTTTATAGTGATAAACTTGGGATTAAACTGGTGTTATACATTTTTCTTTTTTGTGTGTTTTTTAGGAGAACCAGCAGCTGTGAAATTAATAAGGAAGGACAGAACTAAACTGCAAACCTTTCTGATGGAGTTGTCATTGTCAATCACCCTCTCTGACCACCCGAACATTATTGGCACATATCCCATCTTTATTGGCACAATGGACCACTATGTGCTGACTCAGGAGTTGGCAACGGCGGGCACCTTGCATGATATTATCCAAAGTGAGGTAAGAAAGGCCGGCTTCAGTTCTTCTCTTACAATACATACGTACTTTATTGTGAAACACCAAAGCTTGGAGATAGACATCAACAATAAGGGAGACATTCTATATACTCACATAGCCAGTTAGCTAACTAATGCGTATAAAGCTCTTTGGAAATACATCAAGCCTTTTAAAGGGTGGAAGAGTCTTTTATTACAATGCACTTTTTGATGCCATATGACCATCACAGAATCAGTTTTACCTACTGCAGCATCCACTGTCCCAACAATAGCAAACTGTTCAAATTTTAGTATTTTTGCTTTAGATAAAGGACTACACAAGTAAATCTCATGACACTGATTTGTTTTCTGCAGGTTGGAATTCCCGAGGAGGCGGTCAAGAGGTGCGCATTACAGATATCTTGGGCCCTCGACTATTTGCATGGTAGACGATTGGTGCACAGAGACCTGAAGCCAGACAATGTGTTGCTCATGGACAAGGACTGTTATGAAATCAAGCTGAGTGACTTTGGTTTGACCCAACCAGTGGGAACCTATGTGTCCTCCATGTCACATATTATTCCATACATGTCTCCAGAATTGAGTGAATTGAAAGAAGAAGAATATTTAGTCTTGAGCCCTGCTATAGATACTTGGGCCTTTGGGGTTCTTCTCTTTCTTATTTTGACTGGATATTTTCCCTGGCTGGAAGCAATAGAGACAGACTCAATGTACAAAGAGTACATCAACTGGAAGAAAACTCCAGACCAGATTCCTCCACCTGCTCGTTGGGAGAGGTTTTCAAGAGAAGCCATTAAAATGTTGGGCAATCTCCTTGTTCAATGTCCATCTTCTCGTCTTCCAATTCTGTCTGTCTTTGATTACCTCAATATTCCCTGGAAAATAAACGTCTTGGAGTATGGCACCAACATGGAGGCTCAGGAGGAAGATTTGGTAATAGAAGTTGTGGAGGACAGCCAATAGCTTCAGTTTATGATGAAACAGAACCCGGAAAGCAGCACATTAAGTCTTGGAGCAGAAGTCTACAATCCAATCATATTAATCCATTAAGGAAAATAGAACTTAATATGTGCCTTATATGAGCATGCGCCAGTTGCTTTTTGCATCCTCTGTATACACATCTGTGATTACTGTTGTTTTTTACTTCTTCTTGTATTTAATTATATTTTCAATAAATTTTATATTTTTGTATTTATGGTATAGTTACCTTTCTTTGGGCTGAAAGCTCTGATTTTTGTGTAGGTTTGACTATGCAGGGAGCAGCCCTTTCTTTTTTGGACTATGCTGATTTATCTCACCCACTGTGTTTGGCTTAATTAAATTCATATTGATCCATGCAGAAGGAATCACATTGACTCTTCAATCCAAAGTGGAAATTTCGAAAGGCTTCATGGAAGGAAATCATGGGGTGATCATTCTAATCTCAAACTGGTGGTCGAAACTCCAGAGTGGACTACAATTATCAGAAGTCTTTTGGTTGATCTGAATGGGACCACTGAAGAACACAAGGAACATGTGCATCTGGTCACTTAGGATACACAAATGAGCATTTTCAGTTCCTGCATCTACTCCTCCTACTTCACCTCCTCTTGCAGCAGAGTGGTCATGGCTACTGAGAAGACAGGCATAATCACACAAAAAAGTCCAAAATATTTACAGCCCTGTATCTGTTAGGATTTATGTATCCCTTCAAAAATTTCAAACTATTCACACAAAATGTTACAAAAAATGAAGACTACACTGGTAACTTAAAGGGTACTTAATAAAAGATATTTTTATTGAAAATCAATGTTAAAAGTATATCAAGCGAAAAGGTACTGAATATACAAAGAGAGACATACTACCATGGGGTACCACCAAATGCACAGGCTGTTATACAAACAGCGGCCCAATGACAAAATGAAATATGTTAGGAAGTAACCACAATACAATAAATATCAATATAAAACACACTCATGCCAATCACTGGTAATTAAAATATATATGTATAGTGCAATAAAGAGCAAAAAATGTTAATAACTAGTATAAATATAGCAAAATAAGGAAATGGTTGCACTCAATTGCATTAAGGCATATCAAATATGAAATATATGAAATGTGAATAGCATAATGGCTTTTGGAATTTAGAAAAAACATATGACATACTTAGCACAAAATTTGGCCAAAAGATCTGAGCACATTCACCAACGTCAAGGTGATCTCATTGAACGGGTCCCTATTCTAACTGTCTCAAGTGAACTACTGGCTAATAACAAGATAAAGCCTATATTTATAGGAAGATAGGAACCAAAAAGTGATTGGATGCAATTAAAATCACAGCTTGATGAAGGGCAGAGTGCTCAGTCAGAAAGCTAACATACAAATGACAGAAAAAACTGACGGCACATCCTAGTCTGAATAGGTGCATACCAAAAAACAGCTTACATATCAAAATAAGGAAATGGTTGCACTCAATTGCATTAAGGCATATGAAATGTGAACAGCATAATGGCTTTTGGAATTTAGAAAAAACATATGAGATACTTAGCACAAAATTTAGCCATTTGTATGTTAGCTTTCTGACTGAGCACTCCGCCCTTCGTCAAGCTGTGATTTTAATTGCATCCAATCACTTTTTGGTTCCTATCTTCCTATAAATATAGGCTTTATCTTGTTATTAGCCAGTAGTTCACATGAGGCAGTTAGAATAGGGACCCATTCATTGAGATCACCTTGAAGTTGGTGAATGGGCTCACATCTTTTGGCCAAATTTTGTGCTAAGTATCTCATATGTTTTTTCTAAATTCCAAAAGCCATTATGCTATTCACATTTCATATATTTCATATTTGATATGCCTTAATGCAATTGAGTGCAACCATTTCCTTATTTTGATATGTAAGCTGTTTTTGGTATGCACCTATTCAGTCTAGGATGTGCTGTCAGTTTTTTCTGTCATTAGTATAAATATAGGCTATAAAAATGTGCCATGTATAAAAGCTATTAAGTGCTCATTATATATCCCTTAAAAATAACAATAAGCGATAGGCATAAAAATTGTGCCATAAAAGGAAAGTGCTAAGAGTTTACAAACCAGGACATGATTATCTTTATAGGACATTAACGGTAGACATAAGCTACAAAATACACATGCACATAAAGAGCCGTCTTACACCATGTGCCCACACTAGGAAGCGCCTGTCTGAATCCTGTTCATTTAGACACTGTTCATATGTTCAGGTTTTAAATACATTAGATAGGGACTGCTCCATTAAGGGTTACCTTGACGAGGTGGAGTGACTTGGTATACATTTTTTTGCAAAAAAGTATCAACTAAATACCCTGTATTTGTTGTCATCTTTTTACCAGCACTTGCTGATTACTGTCATATTTTTTTTACTGCAGAGTACAGTATTTTTGCACATTTGTCATTCTTTGTTTTCTTTGTGTTTCAGTCAGTGGGTGGTGTGAACACTGTCCAACCGACTTGTTCACATTTGTGCATGTCACATGTCTTTTTAATAAGATACAAAATAGTATCACAAACAATTGGGCATGTTTTACCTATAAGGTGCACGTGGATCTCTTGGCGTCCCTGCTGAGAAGACAGGTAGTAAGGCCAAACCTTACAAAAATGAATGGCATTTATGTATGGATTAATCCATAAAATGTGAGTGCTTTTTTTTTATTTTTTTTATGGGGTTGAGGACTGTTTATTAGGTAAAAAAAAAATCTTAAGTTTGGGAAGGTTTATGGTTTTCAGTTTATATAAATTAGATTTATCCCCTTTCTGACATCAGGCGTAATATTCCGTCCATGTGCCCTGGGCCTATTTGACCATGGATGGAATATTACATCTGAGTGGCCACGTACACGGGGTGCGCGGCTGGGTGTCAGTTAATTCTCACAGCTGACACCCGGTACTAAGGTCCAGGAGCAGTCACAGACCGATCCCAACACTTTAAACCCCCAAAATGCTGTGATCGAACACGATAGCAGCATTCAGGAAGCCGACACAGGGCTGACAGCCCCTCTGCCTTTGGATCAGAGACAGCGTGGCATGACGCGGGGTCCCAATAGCTGCCATGGTGACCCGATGTCATCATGACAACATCCGGGTCACCAGACCTAGGAAACTTGCTCTGTGGGCCAAAATATGGAAAAATTATAGCTCTCAAAATAAGGTGATGCAAAAACTATTTTCTGCAATAAAAAGCGTATTTTAGTGTGTGACAGCTGCCAAACCTAAAAACCCGCTATAACGCATCTTCCACATGTCCTGATATTTCTGATACCATCAATGTCCGTGTGTGTAATACTTGCGGCACACATGCGGCATGCATGTTCCGCATCAGCACCACAAGGACGAACGCCAGGGAAGAAGCTTTTCAGTAAGCGCTGTTCCCCCATGCTGGGTGCTGAACAAGGCTCTCATCATTCTCCCCTGCTCTGCCGGTGATCGGCTTGAGCAGGGGAGAATGATGAGAGAGAGGCCGGGGTCATACTTGCAAGAAACTCGAATGAGTATCGCGTCTCAATACCCAGCACTCAGGACCGGAGTCTGCAGGTGCATGTATTTCTATGCAGCTGAGCGCTCCGGTCTGAGTGCTGGTGGCAGTGCTGAGTATTGAGATGCGAAACTCATGCGAGTTTCTCGCAAGTGTGACCCCGGCCTTACATTTAAATAATAAAAGAGACAGCAGGCGATGCCTGAAGGGACTATTACTTCAATCAGCCTACCCCTGCTGCTGCTAATAACAGTGACGGCAGGAGCAGAGGATGGGAGTATTCATCTACCGCTCCTGCACTGTAAATATGGTAATTTAAAAAAAAATGGCATGGGTTCCCCCCCATTTTTGGCAACCAGCCTTGCTAAAGCTCACAACTGGGGGCTGATATTCTCAAGCTGGTAAGGGGCCATGGATATTGACCACTCCAGCTTAAAAATAGCAGCCCGCAGCTGCCAAGGACCGGCACATCTATTAGAGCCACCAATTTTGGCACTTTGTCCGGATCCTCCCACTTGCCTTGTAGTGGTGGCAAGTGGGGTAATAGTTGTGGGGTTGATGTTACCTCTGTATTGTCAGGTGACACCAAGCCCATGGCTTAGTAATGGAGAGGCATATATAAGACACCTCGTGGACTCTCCCAGTGGGTCATGGCATCTGCAAACCATAACAGTAAAATCTGGCGCTCCTTCCATTCTGAGCACTGCCATGTACCCAAACAGTGGTATACCCCCACATATGGGGTATTAGCGTACTTAGGACAAATTGCACAATTACTTTTGGGGTCCAATTTCTTCTGTTACCCTTGGGAAAATAAAAAACTGGGGGTGAAAAGATCATTTCTGTGGAAATTTTTTTTTAATTTTTACAGCTCTACCTTATAAACGCATCTAGATAAGTTCTTTAGGGGGTCTAGTTTACAAAATGGTGTCACATGTGAGGGGTTTCTACTGTTTAGGCACATCAGGGGCTCTCCAAATGCGACATGGTGTCCGATTTTAATTCCAGCCAATTTTGCATTGAAAAAGTAAAACAATCGTGGATTTCTGCGGATCAGGGAGTATATTGGTTGTTTGTTATTTTAATATTTTTTACAGATGACACTGGCTTCGGGGATCAAAGTGACAAATGATGGTGAGTATGTACTCTATGTTATATGTACTGTATGTCTATATGTATGTATTGTATAAATGTATTGTATGTAGTATGTATGTTGTATGTATGCAGTATGTATGTATGCATGTTGTATGAATGTAGTATATATGTAGTATGTATGTATTATGTAGTATGTATGTTGTATGAATGTAGTATATATGTAGTATGTATGTATGTTGTATGAATGTAGTATATATGTAGTATGTATGTATGTTGTATGAATGTAGTATATATGAAGTAGGTATGTAGTATGCATGTATGTTGTATGAATGTTGTATATATGTAGAATGTATGTTGTATGTATGACTTGTGGTCCCATCGGACGATGCCTGCACACACACAAACCCCGGCAGGCCCGCACAGACCGCGCATCATGATGACATCATTTCAGCAGCCAATCACAGCCATGCCATTAGTTAACATGGCTAACACAACTGGCTCATTGCACTATGGGAACTTCCGATTCGGTATTTGATATTGTAAAAATATTGGAACTCAGTATCGGAACTCCGATACAGCGAATATCGGCCGATACCCGATATTTGCAGTATCGGAATGCTCAACACTACTAACGACACATTGCACAACAACTTTTGGAGTCAAATTTCTCCTTTTACCCTTGGGAAAATAAAAAAATTTGGATCTGAAGTAAACTTTTTGTGAAGAAAAGTTAAATTGTCGTTTTTTTTTTTTAAACATTCCAAAAATTCCTGTGAAGCACCTGAAGGGTTAATAAACTTCTTGAATATGATTTTGAGCGTCATCAAGGGTGCAGTTTTTAGAATAGTTTCACTTTTGGGTATTTTCTATTGCATAGACCCCTCAAAGTCACTTCAAATGTGATGTGGTACCTTAAAAAAAATTGTTGTGAAAATGAGAAAATTTTGGTTCTAAAATTGTGCTGATGTAAAGTAGACAGGTTGGAAATGGTACTTATTAAGTATTTTATGTGACATATTTCTGTGACTTAAGGGCATGAAATTTCAAAGATAGAGGGGGCGTGGCACGTGCGCTGAGGGATGGTGGCAGCCTGAGCGCTGAGCTCCTGCAGAGCTGCCTCAACAAAGCGACCTTACAAGCACAATAGCAGTCATTTACGCAAAAATTCCTGAGAAAATTATTCCAGCACATGCCAGGAATCAGGATCAATTGACCCTATTTTTGAAGAATTTGAGAGGAAATTCTGAAAAATACAGCCTCTGGACATTAGCGGGAAAACGTGGGAAATGCCTCAGTAACAGCTGAAGTGGTACCTCACACAGCGGTGGCAGGAGCGGTCTGCATTGCATGTCCCAGGAGCAGACGGGAAGCCAACCTTTCGGTGAGAGAAGACACAGCTGTGAAGAGGACATCACGGTAACTGGAGGCAACACCGGAAGTCAGGTCCACAGAGGGAAGATAATCATCGCTGGCATAACATAGAGCGGGCAGTGAGTTTTGGCCATTTAGCCGCTGCTGAGGGGAGAGAGTGGTGCCAGACTGATCCCCTGTGGGCACAACAGGGGAAGTACTATCACAGAAAACATCTCTATATATATTTTTGAATGTGTGTGTGGGTGGGTATCACTAACCAATCACGAAGCATCTTTCATTTCACCAGCGCTGTTTTGGTTGCTATGAGCAACAGTTTTCCCTCTCCAGAAAACACCTCAGCAGACACTGACATGGTGGAAGAAATCTAGCATTCCCGGAAATATAAGCTCCCAGCCATTGTCTGCCCCCCAAAAAGGAGCAGAGAGCACATGACAGAAATGAATCACCCCTTCCGTGCCCATATACACATCACACATCCTCCATCCTATAGGCACATCTTCCCTCTTAAAGGGATCATTGGTATGGAAGTCAGGGCAAATCCCTCAGCGCTCTGATACTGACCCCAGGCTTCTATTAAAGGGATCATTGCTATGGAAGTCAGGGCAAATCCATCCAGCGCTTTGGTACTGACTCCAGGCCTCTCTTAAAGGGATCTTCGGTATGGAAGTTAGGGCAAATCTCTCAGCGCTCTGATTCTGAACCCAGGCTTCTATTAAAGGGATCATTGGTATGGAAGTTAGGGCAATTTCACTCAGCATTCTGATTCTGACCCCAAGCTCTCTTAAAGGTATCCCCGGTATGGAAGTCAGGGCAATTGCCTTCGAATGCTCTGGTTCTGACCCCAGGCTGACGGGATGATGTGGGATATTAGGGGTAGTAATCCGGTGGCTCTGGCTGACGGGACGATGGGGGATATTAGTGGTAGTAGTCCAGTGGCTCTGGCTTACTGGATAATGTGGGATATAAGTAGTCCGGTGGCCCTGGCTGACGGGACGATGTGGGATATTAGGGGTAGTAGTCCGGTAGCTCTGGCTGATGGGATGATGTGGGATATTAGGGGTAGTAGCCTGGTGGCTCTGGATGACGGGATGATGTGGGATATTATAGTGAATGTGGCTATGCGGAGTGGGCGGGGCTATACACTCAGTTTTATATATATATATATATATATATAATCATTATAATTTGCTATAACTAACCGTAGTTAGTTACTATGCCCGGGCAGCGCCGGGCTCTTCAGCTAGTTATTATTTTATTATCCTACTGCATTGACTACAGAATAGGAGTGTGTTTTTGAACCCCTGTCTATCTGGTGACACTGTGTCTGTAAAAACTTGGGAGCTGTGAAAGGACCTGGATCAATAGAATATTGACACCTGAGGACAATAGGCGGGATTATAAGCTATACAGGGATCTAAGCATTCTATTGACACCTCTTCACTAGCTACACTATTAAGCTTTGAATAACCCTTTAACCCATACCAGTGAACACTGCACTCACATCTGAGGGCAACTTGTTGTCTGACTGCCTGAACTTAATTTACATTACTTTAACAATACCTATTGCAACCAATAGCTATATTGTTCACTTCAATTATATAAGTAGTCCTTGGTCCTAACTTACATAGCTTTAACAGTATTAACTACAGATAAGAGCTGTATTGTTAATCCTTGCCTCATACAAGTGATTTCTGCAAGCACAACTGAGAACATCCTGTTGACCTGTGTTTACATGTATCTAATTTACATTATTTAAATACTATATATCCTGCATAAATAATTTTATAAACTAGTGACATCATAAAGGAGTAGTTGAATTAAACAACTAGTTGTAAGTGCTGAGCAGACTCATCTATATTAGTCAGCTGAAAGGCCCCTTTACATTTAGCGAAGCACCAGCGATCCCGACCACGATATGACCCGGTCAGGATCGCTGGTGCATTGCTAAATGGTCGCTAGTGAGCTGCCACACAGGGGAAGAGTCTTGAAGAGATCATTTGCATATTCCCAGTGCCTTCTGGGATAAGTGAAGAGTCTCCGCGAGCTCAACGATCACTGGGTTTTGGCCGTTTGGCTCATCTTTCATCGTTTTTAAGAAATCTCAAGATGGAAGAGGCCAGGAGCCATTTGGTGAGCTGCATTTCTTGCTACATGTGCACAGACTTACCAGTGGAAAAGCCAAACTTCACATGCCACAAATGCAAGCTTGTGTCCCTGTTGGAGGAAAAGTTGCAAAATCTCGAAGAGAGGTTAGCTACGTTGAAGATCATTAAGGAAGGTGAAGAGTTCTTGGACAGAGCAGAATTATCTCTTCATGTTACAGAAAGAGAAGAAATTCGAAGTGCACCTGAAGAAACAGAGGAATGGAGACATGTGACCCAGAGAAGCAGGAGGATCAGGAGGCAGTCAGCACCCATACTGCTCAGAAACCAGTACCAGGCTCTCACGCAGGAAAACGATGAAGAAATACATCAGGATAAGACTTTGCCAACAAACAGCAACCTTGTACGCCCTCAGAGTCCTCCTGGATGGAGAAAGAAAAATGTTGTGAAGAAGAAACGGAGAGTGGTGGTCATGGGGGATTCCCTGCTGAGAGGAACAGAGGCCGCTATCTGCAGACCGGATATAACTTCAAGAGAAATGTGCTGTCTTCCAGGTGCAAAAATTAAAGATGTGTCAGGACTCTTCAGACCTACAGATGACTACCCATTCCTGCTACTACATGTGGGGACAAATGACACCGCAAGAAACGACCTGGAAACCATCTGCAGAGACTTTGAAGACTTAGGCAAGAAAGTGAAAGAACTGGGAGCGCAGGTGGTCTTCTCTTCCATCCCCCCAGTGGATGGCCATGGAACAAGGAGGTGGAATAAGATTCTGCAGGAGAACACCTGGCTACGTCGATGGTGCCGTCAGCAACGATTTGGATTTCTGGATCACGGAGTGAACTACTTATACGATGGACTACTTGCTAGAGATGGGGTGCACCTTACGAAGACTGGAAAGCATGTATTTGGAAGTCGCCTTGCTACACTTGTAAGGAGAGCTTTAAACTAGAACAACATGGGAAGGGAAGCAAAAGACCAGAAAAAGCCATACACCTGACAAATGCTATTGAGAACTCTGCTATTAGAAGTGGAAAGGAAAAACAAAGATGAAAGAATCTAATTAATAAAAATATTGGAGAAAGAGAAACCAATCACAAACTAAAATGTTTCTATACTAATGCACAAAGCATGGGCAACAAACAAGGAGAATTGGAACTACTAACACAGGAAAAGAAATATGATGTCATTGGAATCACTGAAACTTGGTGGGACAATACACATGATTGGAATACAAGACTAGAAGGATACAACTTATTTGCAAGAAACAGACTTGATAAACGAGGAGGGGGTGTCGCATTGTATGTTCGAAACGTGTATATCTGCACAGAGATTGAAGCTTCAGAGACTGGGAGTTCTGTGGAAACTGTTTGGGTAAGAATACAAGGACAGAACAATGGAAAGGACACCATTGTAGGCATTTACTACAGGCCGCCTGTGCAAGCCAAAGATATGGATGAACTCTTTATGCATCAGATGGCCAAGTTCTCCTAAAAATATGACATAGTTGTCATGGGAGATTTCAACTATCCAGACATTTGTTGGGAATCTCTCTCAGGCAAAACTAACAGGTCAAGGAAATTCTTATCCTCTCTTGCTGACAACTTTATCTTCCAAAAGGTAGGGGAGAAAACAAGGGGAACTGCTACCTTGGTCTAATCCTTATAAACAGGGAGGAAATGGTTGAGGAGGTAAAAGTGGCTGGGACCCTAGGAGGTAGCGACCATGCTATTTTAGAATTTTGGATAACTAGAGGCAGAAGACCTGTGAAGACTCCGACATCAAGGTTAGATTTCAGAAAGGCAGATTTTAAGGGATTCAGAAAGAGAATTGGAGGGATCCAATGGCTGGATATCCTTAAAGACAAAAATGTCCAGGAAGGATGGGAAATCTTGAAAAATGAAATTCTCAAAGCACAGTTGTTAACAATTCCGAAAAGAGGGAAGAATAGGAAGCATTTAAGGAAACCAGGATGGATGAACACAGAACTTAAGCACATGCTAAAAAGGAAGAAAAAAATGTTTATATAATGGAAAGAGGGAGGCATATCTAAAGAAGAATATAATGTTTTCTGCAGAACCTGCAGGGCACAAATCAGATTATCTAAAGCTGAAAATGAATTGAGGCTTGCAAGAGATGTCAAAACCAATAATAAAGGATTTTGCGGATATGTCAAAAGTAAATGAAAAGTCAAAGATGCTATAGGATTTTTACAGGATGAAAATGATGAAATGGTAAGACAGGATGTTGAGAAGGCTGAACTTTTAAATTCCTATTTTGCATCTGTTTTCTCTCAGAAAGGAAATGTAACATCAACTGTTCTTCACTGTCCTATTAAGGGAATAGAAGAATCCAGGATATCTATAAACAGAAAGATAGTGAGGAAACACTTAGCTAACCTAAATGAATTCAAGTCTCCAGGTCCAGATGAATTACACCCCAGAGTACTGAAGGAGATAGCAGAAGAAATTTTTGAACCCCTCTCCATAATCTTTGAAAATTCTTGGAGAACAGGAGAAGTCCCAGAAGACTGGAGAAGAGCAAATGTTGTTCCTATCTTCAAAAAGGGGAAGAAGGTGGACCCAGGCAACTATAGGCCGGTGAGTCTGACTTCTATACCAGGAAAGATCTTTGAAAAAATTATTAAACAACATGTATGTCAGTACCTGGATAAGAATGAAGTGATTAAACAGAGTCAGCATGGATTTGTAACTAATAAGTCATGTCAGACTAACTTAATTTCCTTCTATGACGGAATCACTGATTGGGTGGATCAAGGAAATGCTGTAGATATAGTATATCTTGACTTCAGCAAAGCATTTGACAAAGTCTCTCATACAATCCTTATTGAAAAAATGACTAAGTATGGAATGGACAAGGCAACGTTAGGTGGATTCATAACTGGCTTAGTGATCGGACCCAAAGAGTGGTCGTAAATGGCTGCACATCCAGTTGGAAGAATGTCTCAAGTGGGGTACCACAGGGCTCTGTCCTGGGCCCTGTATTGTTCAACATCTTTATCAATGATTTAGATGAAGGAATTGAGGGTAAACTGATTAAATTTGCTGATGACACAATGCTAGGAGGGATAGCTAATACTAGAGAAGAGAGAGAGAGGATTCAAAAAGATATAAATAAACTGGAGAAGTGGGCAGCAACTAACAGAATGGTTTTTAACAGGGAGAAATGCAAAGTACTACATCTGGGCAATAAAAATGAAAAAAGCATATACAGAATGGGAGGAATAGGGCTAAGTGACAGCACATGTGAAAAAGACTTGGGTATACTAATAGACCACAGACTGAATATGAGTCAACAGTGTGATGCAGCAGCAAAAAAGGCAAATGCATTTCTAGGATGTATTAACAGAAGCATACAGTCTAGATCACGTGAAGTCATTATTTCCCTCTACTCCTCTTTGGTCAGACCTCATCTGGAATATTGTGTCCAGTTTTGGGCACCACATTTTAAAAAAGACATCAACAAACTGGAGCAAGTTCAGAAAAGAGCGACCAGAATGGTGACCGGTCTGCAAACCCTGTCTTATGAGGAAAGGTTGCAGGATTTGGGAATGTTTAGTTTGCAAAAGAGAAGACTGAGAGGAGACTTAATAGCTGTCTACAAATATCTAAAGGGCTGTCACATTGTAGAAGGATCAACTTTATTCTCATTTGCACAAGGAAAGACTAGAAGCAATGGGATGAAACTGAATGGGAGGAGACACAGATTAGATATTAGAAAAAACTTTTTAACAGTTAGAGTGATCAATGAGTGGAACAGGCTGCCACGAGAAGTGGTGAGTTCTCCTTCAATGGAGGTCTTCAAACAGAGGCTGGACAGACATCTGACTGGGATGGTTTAGCGAATCCTGCTTTGAGCAGGGGGTTGGACCAGATGGCCCAGGAGGTCCCTTCCAACTCTTCAATTCTATGATTCTATGATTCTATGATCCCATGGAACACCTGTGGAGAGATCTAAAAATGACAGTTTGGAGAAGGCACCCTTCTAATATCAGGAACCTGGAGCAGTTTTCCAAAGAAGAATGGTCTAAAATTCCAGCAGAGCATTGTAAGAAACTCATTGATGGTTACCGGAAGCGGTTGGTCGCAGTTATTTTGGCTAAAGGTTTTGCAACCAAGTATTAGCCTGAGGGTGCCAATACTTTTGCCCATTTTTGGCGTTTTGTGTGAAATGATCAATGTTTTGCTTTTTGCGTCATTCTCTTTTGTGTTTTTTCATTTAAGACAAATTAAATGAAGATAATAATACCAAAGAATTTGTGTTTGCAATCATTTTCAGGGAGAAACTGAGTATTATCTGACAGAATTGCAGGGGTGTCAATACTTTTGGCCACAACTGTATAGTACCAGACAGTAAAATGGCATAAGAGGTACTGCATCAGAGATCTCTGAGCTCTGAGTCTCAAAGTGGGACCCAATATCCCTTACAAGTTGTTAAATCTAAAGAGACCCTATTTGGGGAGCAGGCATCACAGGGGGAAATGATTGATAACTCCCAATCACATAAAAGAAAAGGGACAGGAGAGGGTAACTCAGGAGAAAATAACATGTCTGGAAATGACTTTCCTACTAATAGCCCAATTAAACCGCAACCTAAAAAAGGATGTCTGGAGTCTTCGTATTTGGTAGATCCTCCATCCAACCCAGTCAACTTTGATAATTTCTTAAAATGAGAAAAAGTGGCTACGGAGGGTTTTATAGCCAAATTTTGTTAAGCCCTAACTGAGTCCATCAGACTTGGATTTGAAGCACGTAAAGACTCATTACAGGAAGTATGTAGAGGCTTTACGTAAAGGTTCGAAGGCAATGAAGCGAGAATCGCAAAAGTTGAACATAGTTCAGAATCTATTGCAAAAGAAAACAGAGATAAGGGAAGAAGTTCTATCATTGGGATCAAAACTAACAGATCTGGAGGATAGAAATAGGAGAAATAACATAAAAGTCAGGGGAATTCCAGAAAATGTCTTGCAGGATGAATTAGCAGAGTATATTAAAACCTTGTTTAAAAGAGCGGTTCCTTCCCTGACTTGAGCTCCAACTTACCGTGGATAGGATCCACAGGTTGCCTCATCCAAGAGGCATCCCCCCTGACAAACCAAGAGATACGATTCTGCGTCTCCACTTTTTCCAAACAAAACAACAAATTCTGAAATTTATAAGAGAGGAGGGCTCATTTCCGCCTCCTCATAACAACATTAAAATTTTTTCAGACTTCTCAAAGGCTACGATGGACGCGAGGAAAGCTTTTAGAGAAGTCACATCTAAACTTAGAGATATGGGAACCCCATATAGATGGGGTTTTCCTACCAAATTGTTAGTCACGCACAAGGGTAAAAATATCTCGTTGCTCACAGTGGCGGAGGGTCTGGACTTCGTGCACTTTCTTAAGGCTCCATCACACACAGCGATCTCTCTAGCGAGATCGCTGATTTTGTGATGCCACAGCGATCTCGCCAGCAAGATCGCTGTGTGTGATGGGGATCAGCGACCCCCCCCCCCTTGCCGGGTATCACTGATCATGCTCGATCGGCCAGGGCCATTTTTTGATCACTGGTCTCCCGCTGGCCAGCATGCATCGCTGCGTGTGGCAGCGAGAGACCAGCAATAAGCGACGCTGGATGCTGGTTTCTAATGTAAACATTGGGTATCCAGGAGCTGCGGCTCTTGGATACCCGCTGTTTACCTTGGAAACCAGCGTGTACGTCGGTTTCCAAGGTAAACAGTGGGTATCCAAGAGCCGCGGCTCCTGGATACCCGATGTTTACATTAGAAACCAGCTTGTTCGCAGGTCCTGATCGCTGGAGGGGCTGTCTATGTGACAGTTCACCAGCGATCAGCCTAGCGATGTCGCAGCGATCCCATCCATGTTGGATCGTTGGTGGGATCGCTTGGACATCATTATGTGTAACGGGGCCTTTAGAAAACAACGGCCTCATAAAGATAAGGGTTGATTGTTTGATATAATCTGAAAATTTACCTTTCAGGACTCAATCCTCTGCTTCAGCTGTCCTGCATGTTGAGGTGGCTGTGTGGGTCCTTTGTCACATGTTTTTTAATACCCCACGGAAAGGAGCGATCTCACAGTTGATGAGAGCCTTCAGGGGAACTCTGTTAAGTTCATCAAATTAAACTTATTTTGTTATTGTTTTATTTGCTAAATCTGGTTACTTAGATTTGAAGTTCTAATAATTAATATCAAATGAAGTTAAATATAGCTTTGTTATATCATTAAGTAGATTTAAGGCCAAGTACGTTAAGGTTAGTTACTCTTTGCTGATTGTCTACATCCAGACAGAAAAGTATATTTTGTGAGAGCGCATGCAGCAAGAATGAAAATAAAAATACTCTCATACAACGTTAGAGGCTTAAATAGCCCGTATAAACGCTTCGCCACTTGGATAGAGATACGGCAGGCCCAGGCTGACATTGTTTGCCTCCAAGAGGTAAAGTTAGCCAGGGATGGGCACCCATATTTCCAGCACAAAAATTATCCTCACAAGTATAAACCACTTAAAGAAAATAAAAGGGCAGGGGTTATTACAATTATAAACAAAGATATCCCATTCCAATTGATCAGTGAGGAGATGGATCCTCAAGGAAGATTCCATGTTTTGGTTTGCAGCTTAAACCGTAAAATATGCACAATAGTCAATGTATATGCTCCAAGTAAGAGACAATTTCGTTTTTTTAATAAACTTATAAAAAAATAGAAGAGGTCAAGAAGGGAGAGCTACTAATAGTAGGAGACTTCAACATAGTGCCAGATGGACGTATGGATTCCTCATCATCTGTAAGTCATCTGGCTCCAACTCTAAACAACTGGATCACCCAAAATGAACTCTTTGACGTTTTTGATGCCTCACTTTGACCTCCAAAGATTTCACATATTACTCAGATGTACATAAAACGTCATCTAGAATCGACCTCTTCCTAACTAATATCTTCTCCATATCTCAATTTAGAAAATTGAGATACTAACCAAATCATTCTCTGATCATTCCCCAGTCATGGGAGAATTTATCTTGGGGCCCCCAATTAAAAATACATTCCTTTGAAAAACCAATTTGACGCTGCTAAAAATCCCAGAGTATAGAGAAATAATCAGGAATACTATTGATAAATATTTTCTTGAAAACTCGTCACAAGACTTGACCCATTTATATTATGGCAAGTGCACAAAGCGGTCATTAGCTTCATGCAACTTTCGGCTAGGTATAAAAAAGAGAAAAGGGCAAAAATTTTCAACTTACAATCCCAAATTAAAATAAAAGAAGACCAACAAAATAAATCTGATTACCCATCTCATGACATTCATTTGGAGTTGCTGAAATTAAGACAGGAACTTAGAACAGTAATTATGACAGAGTATGACTCAATTATTAGGGCCTCCAAATTTAATACTTATACATCTGCGAGTAAGCCGACTAGGTACATGTTAAATAAATTGAAGCAAGAGCGTGTACATAGGAGAGTAGCCAAAATCAGATCATCATCAGGAGATCTTAAGCATCATCCTTCGGCTATTGAAGATGTATTTGCAGAATATTTCAACAAACACTATAATCTAAAACATGATTCTAATAAAAAAGAAGAAGTGGGCGGCACCGCTGTTACCGTGCTAGGATCCGTGGCTTGCAGGACCCGTGGAAGCGCTCGAGTAGCGCGAAACGGCCGTTGTCAGCCATTTGACACTCTTGTTATCACATCCCCGACGTGACATGTAATTATGTGTCAATAAATCTTCACTATTATCTCGCAGAGTGCGACCTTTTTACTTTGGAAACCACATAAAACATGATTCTGCAACACTCAGCCCGGAGCAAGCTGATATAGACTCATTCTTTTCTGATTTAAACCTTCCCCAGATAGCTTCCTCGGATCTAGAACTGTTAAATTCGCCTTTTAGTGTCAAAGAAATATCAGGTGCCATAAACAAACTTAAATCGATGAAGTCTCCTGGCCCAGATGGGTTCATAAACGAATATTTTAAAATATTCTCAGATACTATTTCCCCTCATCTAAAAACCCTTTTTGACCATGCATCATCTTTAGGGGCATTTCCAGTCCAAAATGTTAGACCCATTTCGCTCATAAACGGCGATATTAAACTATAGTCTAAAATCTATGCAGAGCGCCTAAAAAACATCAGGCCTTATCTGGTCAGGGAAGACTAAATTGGTTTCATCTTAAGGCCCCGCTACACGCTGGTTTCCAAGGTAAAGATCGGGTATGTAAGAGCCGTGCGACTGTTTACGCAGGTTTCCAAGGTAAACAGCGGGTATCCAGGAGCCGCGGCTCCTGGATATCGGATGTTTACATTAGAAACCAGCATCACTGATCACTGGTCTCTCGCTTCCACACGCAGTGATGCGTGCAGGCCAGTGGGAGACCAGCGATTGAAAAATGGCCCAGGACGATCGAGGGCGATCAGCGATAACCGGCAGGGGGGCCGGTCGCTGATCTCCGTAAACACAGCTGGCGAGATCGCTTTGGCATCACAAAATCAGTGATCTCGCTAGCGAGATCGCTGTGTGTGACAGGGCCTTTAGACAGGAAGACTTCAGATGGGACAAGGAGGGTTATAAATCTGCTTAATGTAATTAGGACATCAAACATTCCATCTCTGCTTTTGAGTCCTGTTGCAGAAAAAGCCTTTGATAGATTGAATTGGCAATTTCTTAAAACTACTTTAATTAAATTTGACTTTGACAGTAAAATTATCTCTTCCATCTTCTCCCTGTACTCAACACCAAATGCAAGAATTGATATTAACAACCACCCCTCCACAAAATTTCATATCTCAAATGGCACTAGGCAAGGCTGTCCCTTGTCGTCCCTACTATTTGCCCTTGCGATTGAGCCTCTGGCTGAAAAAATTAGGATCAATAATACTATCACTGGAATCAAAGCACAGCAATGTCAGCATAAGATAGCCCTCTTTGCTGATGACCTTATTATTTCAATTTCCGATCCGATAAACTCGATTAAAGCCCTGGTTCTAGTCTTGGACCAATTTTCAAAAGTCTCTTATTTTAAGGTTAATGCTAATAAATCCAAGATCTTACATTTCAATTTAAATAGCACTATACTTGAAAAAATTAAAACGCTAACCAATTTTATATGGGAAAAAAAGGAAATTACTTACTTAGGAATAACTCTTACCACCAAAATCAAATCCATTGTCCCCACTAATATAGATAACATTCTTGAAACTATCTACAAGGATTTCCATAGATTCAGCACTCTCAACTTGACTCTACTGGGAAAAATCTTAGTAGTGAAGGTCTTCATTCTACCAAAAATTCTCTATTTATTCAGAGCTATCCCTTTAAAAATACATATATCACTTATAACAAAAATGCAAAAATTAATACAGCTATTCATATGGAAAAATAAAAAAGCAAGAGTGGCAACAGATATATTATACAAAACAAAGAGACATGGTGGACTCACTTTGCCCAATATTTGGTCATATTATCATGCGACACTTATCAAACTAAGCCAGGACTGGTTTAAAGAGAGTTCGCCTTCGGCATGGCTGGACTTAGAACAGCCCCAAAATAATGAGAGTTCCATTCAAAAAACTTCTTAAATCATTTACTGGAACCTCGGCAGAGGGAGCACCACCACCGAGTCCTCCAGGCCATATTTTTGGCGTGGAACATCCTGACTAAATTAAGTAGAAAAGAGAATAGGGAGGATATGATAAGAATTTTCCCTCTGTCCTTATTGGCCTTGATATACAATTTTCCAATTCCGGGTACCTGGACTGAGTTGCATATTAAAAAAGTTGGAAACTTGTGGGATGGCCAAAAGTTTATTACTTTTAGTGAACTTAATGTTATAGTGTTAAAGTGTTAGCGACCCCTGGAGTGGACCCTCTGGGTCGCGGCACCAACCCTCCCAGGGCGAGCTAGCCTAGTGAGGACCACCCCCTATACAGGGAGTGTCAGGAGCAAGCCCCAGGGGATACAATACCACGACTGCTGGCACCAGGCGGCTGGCTCACAGGAGATACGAGACTGTGTGACTGGAGGGTGCAGGATACTAGGGAACACAGGAGAATACACGGGAGTGCGCTGAATACAGGATAGTGCAAGACGGGTACACGTGGGCACAAAAGGCGTGTAGCGAGTAACACATCCGGAGGTAGACAAAGCAGGACGCGTGCAAGGAACACAACAGGGTACAGAATGAGGCAGCAGTCGTGCCAGGAGGTGTAACAGAACACAGGAATAGAGTGAATGCCAGGAGGCACAACTGAGCAAGAAACAAGGGACAGGATACGAGAGGATGTGCCAGGAGGCACAACTGAGCATGAAGCAACAAGGGAGCACCACAGAATAGCAGACAGAGCAGAGGAACTGAGAACAGTGCACAGCCAGGCTGGGACACAGCTGACCTAGCCAGAAGCACAACAATAATCAGGCACCTCCCCTAGGTGGAGGTCGTCTGATATAGCACTTGACTACTACTGGTTCCGGGTCAGGACCTAGCCAGAAAGCGCATGACCACTACAGGTTCCGGGTCAGATCCCCCATTACCATAGAGAGGATCGAGCCCTATACAGCACTGACAGGAGCGCGCAAGCGCAAATGTGACATGGAGGAGGAGACCTGGGGACGAGAGCTGCGCGTGCGTACCCGACGGGGACCCCCGAGGGACCGCCGTACCGGAGGGAGTGACGTCGGGGCCGAAGCCCCGCCTCCTGGTGAGTGCGGCATAACACTTAAAACTAAATACCATTTGCCCTCATCAGAAATTTATTCTTTCTTCGCAATAAAAGATAGTATCCAAAAGCTCCTGAGGGGTAGGGTCATGAACTTGGAAATTGTCTCTTCCTTATTAGTTAATGTTAATCATAAAACCAAATAGAGTATACAAAATATCTACTCACACTTTAATAACAAAGATACCTCCTTTTCAAAAAAACAACTACATGAAAAGATGGGAACCAGACTTAAATATTGTAGTTCAGGCCGAGCAGTGGGAATACGCCATTAAGCATACATAAAAAATCTACCATTTCTATGGCCTTGTAAGAGTCCTTTTATAAAGTTATGAATAGATGGTATTACACTCCAATAAGGTTATCCCATATCAATCAAGAGATCTCATTTCAGTGTTGGAGAGGCTGTGGAGACTCTGGCAATTTGTATCACACTTTCTGGAGCTGCCCACAGCTAAAAAATATTTGGAATGAAGTTAACCCCTTCACGACCCATGACTCCTACGTTAGGCGTCATGAAAAGTCGTGCCCAAACGACCTATGATGCCTACGTAGGCGTCATGCTATAAATAGCCCCCCTGCGGGTCGGGTGACCGGGGTCACTGAAAGGTCACCCGACCCGCACACAAAGGACACTCTACAGTTAATCCCTGGGGGCGTGGCTTAGCCCCCACGTGCCTACGATCGCTCTGATTGGCTGTTTCACTTTTATCAGCCAATCAGAGCGATTTGTAATATTTCACCAATGAAATTTGGTGAAATATTACAATCCAGCCATGGCCGATGCTGCAATAGCATCGGACATGGCTGGACACCGACCCCCGACCCCCCCACACACCGACTGGCGGAGCCGATCGGCCCCCGCCACCGATGGACGGCGGCGATCATTCGCCGCCATCATCATCTGCTCCCCCTCCCCTTCCTATCGCTCCCTCCCACCTTCCGATCCCCCCAGGACCTCCGATCGTGCTTCCGGTGTCCCGCCGTGGCTCCCGGCGACCGGATCATGGGCGCCGCCATCTTGCAAAATGGCGGGCGCGGCGTACATGAATTTGCCGGTTGCCCGTTCATTTTTCATTTTGATCACTGTGATACACTCTCACAGTGATCAAAATGAAAAAAAAAGTAAATACACTCCCCTTTTATCACCCCCATAGCCAGGCGCAAATAATAAAATAAAAAAAATATTTTTTTTTCCATTTAGGGTTCGAACTAGGGTTAGGGTTGGAATTAGGGTTAGGGTTGGAATTAGGGTTAGGGTTGGAATAAGGGTTACAGATAGGGTTAGGGTTAGAAATAGGGTTAGGGCTAGAATTAGGGTTAGGGTTGGAATTAGGGTTAAAATTAGGGTTAGGGTTAAAATTAGGGTTAAAATTAGGGTTAGGGTTGGAATTAGGGTTAGGGCTAGAATTAGGGTTAGGGCTGGAATTAGGGTTAGGGCTTGAATTAGGGTTAGGGCTGGAAATAGGGTTAGGGGTGGGTTGGGATTAGGGTTAGGCTTGTAGTTAGGGTTAGAGTTGGGATTAGGGTTAGGGGTGTGTTGGCGTTAGGGCTGTGGTTAGGGTTATTATTAGGGTTGGGTTAGGGGTGTGTTGGGGTTAGAGTTGGAGTTAGAATTGAGGGGTTTCTACTGTTTAGGCACATCACGGGGTCTCCGAACGCGACATGGCGCCACGATTTATTCCAGCCAATTTTGCGTTCAAAATGTCAAACAGCACTCTCTCCATTCTGAGCCCCGACGTGTGCCCAAACAGTGGTTTACCCCCACATATGGGGTATCAGCGTACTCAGGAAAAATTGCACAACAACTTTGGGAGACTAATTTCTCCTGTTACCCTTGGGAAAATAAAAAATTGGGGGCTAAAAAAATGATTTTTGTGAAAAAAAATGATTTTTTTTGTTTTCACGGCTCTGAGTTATAAACTTCGGTGAAGCACTTGGGGGTTCAAAGTGCTCATCAAACATCTAGATAAGTTCCTTGGGGGGTCTAGTTTCCAAAATGGGGTCATTTGTGGGGGGTTTCCACTGTTTAGGCACATCAGGGGCTCTGCAAACGTAACATGATGCCCGCAGACCATTCCATTAAGTCGGTATTTCAAAACGTCACTACTTCCCTTCTGAGCCCCGATGTGTTCCCAAACTGTGGTCCCCCCCACATATGGGGTACCAGCGTACTCAGGACAAACTGGACAACAACTTTTGGGGTCGAATTTATCCTGTTAACCTTGTGAAAATAAAAAATTGCGGGCTAAAAAATCATTTTTTGAGGAAAAAAAAAGATTTTTTATTTTCACAGTTCTGCGTTATAAACTTCTGTGAAGCACTTGGGGGTTCAAAATGCTCACCACATATCTAGATAAGTTCCTTGGGTGGTCTAGTTTCCAAAATGGGGTCATTTGTGGGGGGTTTCCACTGTTTAGGCACATCAGGGGCTCTGCAAATGTAACATGATGCCCGCAGACCATTCCATCAAGTCGGTATTTCAAAACGTCACTACTTCCCTTCCGAGCCCCGATGTGTGCCCAAACAGTGGTCCCCCCCACATATGGGGTACCAGCGTACTCAGGACAAACTCTACAACAACTTTTGGGGTCGAATTTATCCTGTTAACCTTGTGAAAATAAAAAATTGTGGGCTAAAAAATCATTTTTTGAGGAAAAAAATAGATTTCTTATTTTCACGGTTCTGCGTTATAAACTTCTGTGAAGCACTTGGGGGTTCAAAGTGCTCACCACACATCTAGATAAGTTCCTTGGGGGTCTAGTTTCCAAAATGGGATCACTTGTGGGGGGTTTCCACTGTTTAGCCACATCAGGGGCTCTGCAAACGTAACATGACGCCCGCAGACCATTCCATCAAGTCGGTATTTCAAAACATCACTACTTCCCTTCTGAGCCCCGACGTGTGCCCAAACAGTGGTCCCTCCCCACATATTGGGTACCAGCGTACTCAGGACAAACTGGACAGCAACTTTTGGGGTCCAATTTCTCCTGTTACTATTGTGAAAATAAAAAATAGCGGGCTAAAAAAATCATTTTTTGAGGAAAAAAAAATATTTTTATTTTCACAGCTCTGCGTTATACACTTCTGTAAAGCACCTGGGGGTTCAAAGTGCTCACTATGCATCTAGATAACTTCCTTAGGGGGTCTAGTTTCCAAAATGGGGTGATATGTGGGGGAGCTCCAAAGTGTAGGCAGACAGGGCCTCTCCAAACACGACATGGTGTCCGCTAACGATTGGAGCTAATTTTCCAAAAAGTCAAACGGCACTCCTTCCCTTCTGAGCCCTGCCGTGCGCCCAAACAGTGGTTTCCCCCCCGCATATGGGGTGCCACCGTACTCAGGACAAACTGAACAGCAACTTTAGGGGTCCAATTTATCCTGTTACCCTTGTGAAAATAAAAAATAGCGGGCTAAAAAATCATTTTTGAGGAAAAAAATGATTTTTTATTTTCATGGCTCTGCATTTATAAACTTCTGTGAAGCACTTGGGGGTTCAAAGTGCTCACTACACATCTAGAAAAGCTCCTTGGGGGGTCTAGTTTCCAAAATGGGGTCACTTGTGGGGGGTTTCTACTGTTTAGGCACATCAGGGGCTCTGCAAACGCAACATGATGCCCGCAGAACATCCCATCAGTCTGCATTCCAAAATTGCGCTCCTTCCCTTCTGAGCTCTCCCATGCGCCCAAACAGTGGTTTCCCCTGACATATGGGGTATCGGTGCACTCAGGAAAAATTACACAACAACTTTTGTGGTCCAATTTCTCCTGTTAGCCTTGTGAAAATAAAAAATAGCGGGCTAAAAAATCATTTTTGAGGAAAAAAAAATATTTTTTTATTTTCACTTTTCTGCGTCATAAACTTCTGTGAAGCACATGGGGGTTCAAAGTCCTCACCACACATCTAGATAAGTTCCTTGGGTGGTCTAGTTTCCAAAATGGGGTTACTTGTGGGGGAGCTCTAATGTTTAGGCACACAGGGGCTCTCCAAACACGACATGGTGTCCACTAACGATTGGAGCTAATTTTCCATTCAAAAAGTCAAATGGCGCTCCTTCCCTTCCGGGCCCTGCCGTGCACCCAAACAGTGGTTTATGACCACATATGAGGTATCTGTGCACTCAGGAGAAATTTCCCAACAAATTTTAGGATCCATTTTATCCCATTGCCCATGTGAAAATGAAAAAACTGAGGCTAAAAGAAAATTTTTGTGAAAAAAAGTCCTTTTTTTTATGGATCAATTTGTGAAGCACCTGGGGGTTCAAAGTGCTCACTATGCATCTAAATAAGTTCCTTGGAGAGTCTAGTTTCCAAAATGGGGTCACTTGTTGGGGAGCTCCAATGTTTAGGTGCACAGGGACTCTCCAAACGCGACATGGCAACCGCTAAATATTCCAGCATATTTTCCATTCAAAAAGTCAAATGACGCTCCTTCCCTTCTAAGCCCTGCCGTGCGCCCAAACAGTGGTTTATGACCACATATGAGGTATCGGTGTACTTAGGAGAAATTGCCCTACAAATTTTAGGATCCATTTTATCCTGTTGCCCATGTGAAAATGAAAAAATTGATGCTAAAAGAAATTTTTTATTGGAAAAATTAAAATGTTCATTTTTTCCTTCCACATTGCTTTAGTTGCTGTGAAGTACCTGAAGGGTTAATAATCTTCTTGAACATAGTTTTGAGTAGCTTGAGGGGTGCAGTTTTTAGAATGGTGTCACTTTGGGGTATTTTCTGCCATATAGACCCCTCAAAGTGACTTCAAATGTGAGGTGGTCCCTAAAAAAAATGGTTTTGTAAATTTTGTTGTAAAAATGAGAAATCGCTGGTCAACTTTTAACCCTTATAACTTCCCAACAAAAAAAAATTTTGGTTTCCAAAATTGTGCTGATGTAAAGTAGACATGTGGGAAATGTTATTTATTAACTATTTTGTGTCACATAACGCTCTGGTTTAACGGAATAAAAATTAAAAATGTGAAAATTGCGAAATTTTCAAAATTTTCGCCAAATTTCCGTTTTTTCACAAATAAATGCAAACATTATTGACCTAAGTTTACCACTAACATGAAGCCAAATATGTCACGAAAAAACAATCTCAGAATCGCTAGGATCCGTTGAAGCTTTCCTGAGTTATTACCTCATAAAGGGACACTGGTCAATATTGCGAAAAATGGCCAGGTCATTAAGGTCAAAATAGGCTGGGTCATGAAGGGGTTAAAGCACATATTAATACTTTAACTGACAATGAAATTACTGTTACACCACAGATGGTACTTCTTTCCTTAGGCCTTGAGAGCGTTCACCCTTCCACTAAATATATACTGATCCACATTTTTCTAACTCTAAAAAACTCACTAGCACATCAGTGGAAAACGACAAATATTCCCTGCTTCTCAGCTCTCCTAGATAATGTAGATGGTTAGCACTCGGCCTAAGAGTTTGAGTTTGCGGTGCCAGTGAAAAGGAACGGATGGTCCTACAAATTGCATAGACAATATAGAGTCACTGCACACGCTGGTGATGCTTAATGTGAAATAAATTTATTGCTTGACGGTGAGGAAGCGACATCTATCGACGTTTCGGCCACATCGGCCTTTATCACAAAAGTCGCTGTAATAAAATACATACATAAAAATATATAAAAAAAATGTACACTTTATACACAATATATACACACATAGTATCGAGAGAAAGTGGAATACATGCATTAGAATCACTTGGGAGGATATAGAGACATTAAAAAACGTAAGAATGAGAGATAATGCGACAGGTAAGACAATGTATGAAATAACATAGAGGAGCGCGGTCATACCCCTTTGAATTGAATGTAGGATCTGTTTTCACCAAATCGATAATGTCACTGCTAGGCATAAAAGAATTGGTAGCTTATTCTGTAAGTAAGGATAAATGGACATGTCGTTAGGGTGACATATAGTGAACAAAGAACTGAATTGGGTGTCTAGAGGCAGCTTTACCAATATGAACGATGTAGCCATAGAACTAGTTATGCACACAAAAAGACTAAAGGGGGGCTAAAAAGATGGCCGGGGTATGTCCAGGAAAAAATCCACTATATTTTGAGAAAAGGAAAAAAGAAAGTACCCAGGTTGTCGATAATCCTAATCCTTGAGAGGGTAGTGGACTGGTAAGTATGCCAGAGCTAAATAAAGAAAAAGGGGATACATTAGGTATGGAGTAGGATTTGTGGTCCTGAATTTGGACCATATTCAAGTTGGTGGTACAGCGGTAGTCCCTATATGGGACGATACTTACAGTCATTGGTGGCGCAGTGGATAAAGTGTGCACAGTGGAGCCAAAGCAGTGAGCGGATGCTGAGTGGCGAGTTGCGCTTCTTATACTGTCTGGTCCGGTAACGTGACCGGAAATGAGGTCAGACACCGGCGCCTGCGCATTGGAGCACGGCCGTGTCGTCTCCCAAAAGACACCCACCAAAAAGATGGCGCTGGCCGCTGGCACATGCGCAGTGAAGCGCAGTCAGGGAGAAACGCAGAGGCTGCTGAGGCTTTGAATGAAACATACATATCTAAGGTGGAGGAACAGTGTGCTACACATGTCTAGGCTGGGCAGTAGAGATATAAAGAAGATATCTACGAACAGTATTATTGTGAATAATAGACATAAACATATAGCATTTAAACTGCGTAGGAGTCCAAACTTAAATAGAAATAAAGAAATAAAGAAATAATAAAAGTAATGAAAAGAATAAATATGTAACCTGGGGGTAAGCGGGTAATGACAATGGGAAATGAATAATGCAAAATAAGAATAAATAAGGGGAGAGACAATGACAACATATTTTTATGACAAAATATTTTTATGAAAAGGACAAAAAAAAGGGCAAAGAAAATTGAAATAAAAATTGAAATAAAACGAAAACAAAAATTGAGAATAAATGGGGGAAAAAAAATGTAAAATAAACAAAAATAAAAATAAAAGTAAAACACCCTCAAGGGGGGGAAAAAAAGGAAAAACGGGAAAAAAAGGAAAAAACAGGAAAAAAGGAAAAAAAAAGAAAAAAAAAAAAGAAAACTCAAAAAAGAAAATTTGAAAAAGAAAAAAGGACATATTATGGTTCATTATCTTACCGCTTGGGTTTAGACGTAAAAAGAGAGACTCAAGAAGGCCACCACTCAGTGGGTCTAAAGGAAGAGAAAAATATTTTTTTATTATTAGATTAACCAGTCGATTTCACGGTTGAAACCCCTCGGATGCAGGGTGTCAAGAGTGTAGATCCAGTATGTCTCCCATTGTTTTAGAAGGCGGATATGATTGCCACCCCTTTTGGGTCTAGGGATTTTTTCAATAATTTGGAACCGTAGTTGCGATACATTATGTCGGGCTTCCTTAAAATGGCCAGGAAGTGGGAGCCATGTTTTGCCGCACCTGATTGTGGACTTATGGCTGGATATTCTGTCCCTGATGGCCTGGGTGGTTTCACCCACGTACAGTAAACCACATGGACATTTGATAATGTAAATGACGAAATTGGTTTCACACGTGAAGTAGTCTTTGATTGGGTAGGATTTACCAGAACGTGGGTGAACTATTTCGTTACCTCTAATGATATTAGAACAGCTCATGCAGTTTAAGCAGGGAAACGTACCTGTTCTTTTCTGTCCTGTCAAAGTATGTGTGTTGGTGTGACTGGAGGTACCAAGGTCAGCCCGGACTAACCTGTCCTTGATATTTTGAGGTCTCCTCAGGCACATCAATGGTGGAGATTTGAAAATGTTGATTCTAGGATAGGCTCTGGTCAATAGAGGCCAATGTTTGTGGATGAGATTATGTATTCTTTGCATGGACAGGTGGTGACCATGAACGAATGGGAGTCTGGGTGGTTTGATTGTTGTGATTCTGGTGGTGTCAGGGTCAACCAGTGCTTTAGTCATCTCAGAAGCCAGAAGTGTAGATGGATAATGTCTAGATTCAAATCTGTCGGACATTTCTCGTAATCTGAGGTCTCTAATGGATGGATCTGACACGATCCTGGTGACCCTTTTAAATTGTGATCGTGGGAGACTGTTACGGGTGGACCTTGGATGACAACTGTCATAAAGAAGAAGGTTATTGCAGTCGGTGGGTTTAGTGTAGAGATCGGATGAAAGTCTTCCTTGTGCATCTTTATGGACCCTAGTGTCCAAAAAGGTGATTGACTCTAAGTTGTGAGACATTGTAAATTTTAACTCATGTCTGACATTATTGATGGTGTCATGAAATTTGGCAAGGCTAGTTGGGTCCCCACCCTATATACAAAAAACGTCGTCAATGTAGCGAAACCACACTGTGGCGAATTCCTGGAAGAGTGGATTGGAGTAAATGTAGTCTCGTTCAAACTTATCCATGTAAAGATTCGCGTACGCGGGGGCTACATTGGAGCCCATCGCGGTGCCACACGTCTGGATGAAGAAATCATCTTGGAATCGGAAGAAGTTTTCCCGTAAGACTACATTTAGAAGGTCCAAACATAGTGCCTGTGTGTCTGGTTCAATATTAGCTTCAATGAGAGTTAGTTTGACTGCTTCTATCCCTTTATCATATGTTATTGATGTGTATAGACTGTTGACATCAAAGGTGCAGAGAACACTGTTGGGTGAAATGGAATTTATGGAACGAATCTTATTCAGGAAATCTCCTGTGTCCAGAATGAAAGATTTGGTGGTATGAGTAAATGGTATGTCCATTTATCCTTACTTACAGAATAAGCTGCCAATTCTTTTATGCCTAGCAGTGACATTATCGATTTGGTGAAAACAGATCCTACATTCAATTCAAAGGGGTATGATCGCGCTCCTCTATGTTATTTCATACATTGTCTTACCTGCCGCATTATCTCTCATTCTTACGTTTTTTAATGTCCCTATATCCTCCCAAGTGATTCTAATGCATGTATTCCACTTTCTCTCGATACTATGTGTGTATATATTGTTTATAAAGTGTACATTTTTTTTATATATTTTTATGTATGTATTTTATTACAGCGACTTTTGTGATAAAGGCCGATGTGGCCGAAACGTCGATAGATGTCGCTTCCTCACCGTCAAGCAATAAATTTATTTCACATTAAGCATCACCAGCGTGTGCAGTGACTCTATATTGTCTATGCAATTTGTAGGACCATCCGTTCCTTTTCACTGGCACCGCGAACTCAAACTCTTAGGCCGAGTGCTAACCATCTACATTATCCAGTATAAGCATTATTTGGTTATCAGCACCGACCCAGTATCCATGATGTCTGAAACATTTATGTACGATGATTCACTAGGATCAACGATTTTATCTAAAATCAGATCTGGCTCAGATTTTCTTCACGTTCCCAGTAGGGACATCAAGACGAGAGATTGGGAGAAAGAAAAGAAAAGACTCAAAGCTTTTTTTTTTTTTTTTTTTTTCCTTTTTTCCTCTTTTTTCCTTTTTTTCCCATTTTTCCTTTTTTTTCCCCCCTTGAGGGTGTTTTACTTTTATTTTTATTTGTGTTTATTTCATTTACGGTCACGTGACCGGACCAGACAGTATAAGAAGCGCAACTCGCCACTCAGCATCCGCTCACTGCTTTGGCTCCACTGTGCACACTTTATCCACTGCGCCACCAATGACTGTAAGTATCGTCCCATATAGGGACTACCGCTGTACCACCAACTTGAATATGGTCCAAATTCAGGACCACAAATCCTACTCCATACCTAATGTATCCCCTTTTTCTTTATTTAGCTCTGGCATACTTACCAGTCCACTACCCTCTCAAGGATTAGGATTATCGACAACCTGGGTACTTTCTTTTTTCCTTTTCTCAAAATATAGTGGATTTTTTCCTGGACATACCCCGGCCATCTTTTTAGCCCCCCTTTAGTCTTTTTGTGTGCATAACTAGTTCTATGGCTACATCGTTCATATTGGTAAAGCTGCCTCTAGACACCCAATTCAGTTCTTTGTTCACTATATGTCACCCTAACGACATGTCCATTTATCCTTACTTACAGAATAAGCTACCAATTCTTTTATGCCTAGCAGTGACATTATCGATTTGGTGAAAACAGATCCTACATTCAATTCAAAGGGGTATGACCGCGCTCCTCTATGTTATTTCATACATTGTCTTACCTGTCGCATTATCTCTCATTCTTACGTTTTTTAATGTCCCTATATCCTCCCAAGTGATTCTAATGCATGTATTCCACTTTCTCTCGATACTATGTGTGTATATATTGTGTATAAAGTGTACATTTTTTTTAATATATTTTTATGTATGTATTTTATTACAGCGACTTTTGTGATAAAGGCCGATGTGGCCGAAACGTCGATAGATGTCGCTTCCTCACCGTCAAGCAATAAATTTATTTCACATTAAGCATCACCAGCGTGTGCAGTGACTCTATATTGTCTCAGCTCTCCTAGGCACACAGCGTCTTCATAGTACATTGGAGGAAAGATTTGCTTTTAATAGCAACTCTTTGAATAAATATAACAATAAATGGGCCTTGTGGAACTCAACATTTTCGTTATTACAATGAGACTGCATGCGGTTCTTACAGAAACATGACCGAGGATAGGCTGTGAGTCTGGATTAGTAGTAGAAGAAGGTTTGTTTTGTTTTTTTAGATTTAGTACAATGAGAGTAAATATAGTAATATAGTATTTATAAGTAGTATTGTATAGAAAGTTTGGTAAAACTCTCTTTATTAAAGACGAGTTCTTTAAATTTTAATTTATACCTTTCCCTTTGTTTACCCTTCCTACCCTTATAAAAATTTGAAAAATGTAATAAAAATATTTGAAAAGAAAAGTCAAAGTTAGAAAATTGCGAGATTTTCACCAAATTTCTGTTCTTTTCACAAATAAACGCAAGTCATATCAAAGAAATTTTACTACTAGCATGAAGTACAATATGTCATGAGAAAACAATGTCAGAATCACCGGGATCCATGGAAGTGTTCCAGAGTTATTACCTCATAAAGGGACAGTGGTCAGAATTGTAAAAATTGGCCCGGTCATTAACGTGCGAACCAACCAGACTATTTTGATTAGGATTACCCCATGGTATAATGGTTTTCTGTGTCTAGTTTTTTATTTTCTTTTAAACTGTCTGTTCCCAAAACCATTAGCTGAGAATTGAGTAGGGTACGTGAAGGGTCTGTGTGTTTTTTTTTTTTGCTTTTTTATTGTGCTCTGAGCTGACACTTTTATTGATCCCATTTTGGGGTACATACGATGTCTTGATCGCCTGTTATTGCATTTTATTGTGATGTTGTGGCAACTTAAACATCATTCTGGTGTTTTTTATTTTCTCATTCTATCGACAATCAGACTAATTTACTTTGTATCTTGATTGGACATCTCTGAACTCGACGATGCCAAATTATTTTTTTTTTTTCCCCCATACATTTACTGTAACGCCGGCCTTATCAATGCACTTCAGCCATTCCAGATTTTATGGATCAGAACACAAATGGCAGCCCGCTCAAGAAATTCGTGAATTTTTGGATCTTGACCTGATGGAATATGACTGCTTTTTGCAGCAAATCAATTCACAATACTCCAAATTTTACTGAAAATACTTATTTGACGTTTAGGATTTTTTGCTTTGAGAAGCTTGAAATGGATTGGATACAGTCCTAGGAGATCTGTGCAAAGTGACCTTACATGTCTGGCTATGGGTAAATGGATTGTAAACGACGGTAATCAACGGCCTGTGTAATAACACACTACAACTCTGACTTTTTATGCTTCTTTAAAATTAAACGGCATTCAAAAAATGATCCATCATTTTAAGAGGTGGAGGAGGAGATGGAGTTTAATGTATCTGGTAAACTCAGGCCTTAGCTGTTCACGATGTAGAATCATAGAATCGTAGAGTTGGAAGGGACCTCCTGGGCCATCTGGTCCAACCCCCTGCTCAAAGCAGGATTCGCTAAATCATCCCAGTCAGATGTCTGTCCAGCCTCTGTTTGAAGACTTCCATTGAAGGAGAACTCACCACTTCTCGTGGCAGCCTGTTCCACTCATTGATCACTCTAACTGTCAAAAAGTTTTTTCTAATATCTAATCTGTGTCTCCTCCCATTCAGTTTCATCCCATTGCTTCTAGTCTTTCCGTGTGCAAATGAGAATAAAGTTGATCCTTCTACAATGTGACAGCCCTTTAGATATTTGTAGACAGCTATTAAGTCTCCTCTCAGTCTTCTCTTTTGCAAACTAAACATTCCCAAATCCTGCAACCTTTCCTCATAAGACAGGGTTTGCAGACCGGTCACCATTCTGGTCGCTCTTTTCTGAACTTGCTCCAGTTTGTTGATGTCTTTTTTAAAATGTGGCGCCCAAAACTGGACACAATATTCCAGATGAGGTCTGACCAAAGAGGAGTAGAGGGAAATAATGACTTCACGTGATCTAGACTGTATGCTTCTGTTAATACATCCTAGAATTGCATTTGCCTTTTTTGCTGCTGCATCACACTGTTGACTCATATTCAGTCTGTGATCTATTAGTATACCCAAGTCTTTTTCACATGTGCTGTCACTTAGCCCTATTCCTCCCATTCTATATATGCTTTTTTCATTTTTATTGCCCAGATGTAGTACTTTGCATTTCTCCCTGTTAAAAACCATTCTGTTAGTTGCTGCCCACTTCTCCAGTTTATTTAAATCTTTTTGAATCCTCTCTCTCTCTTCTCTAGTATTAGCTATCCCTCCTAGCTTTGTGTCATCAGCAAATTTAATCAGTTTACCCTCATTCCTTCATCTAAATCGTTGATAAAGATGTTTAACAATACAGGGCCCAGGACAGAGCCCTGTTGTACCCCACTTGAGACATTCTTCCAACTGGATGTGCAGCCATTTACGACCACTCTTTGGGTCCGATCACTAAGCCAGTTATGAATCCACCTAACAGTTGCCTTGTCCATTCCATACTTAGTCATTTTTTCAATAAGGATTGTATGAGAGACTATGTCAAATGCTTTGCTGAAGTCAAGATATACTATATCTACAGCATTTCCTTGATCCACCCAATCAGTAATACCGTCATAGAAGGAAATTAAATTAGTCTGACATGACTTATTTGTTACAAACCCACGCTGACTCTGCTTAATCACTTCATTCTTATCCAGGTATTGACATACACGTTGTTTAATAATTTGTTCAAAGATCTTTCCTGGTATAGAAGTCAGACTCACCGACCTATAGTTGCCTGGGTCCACCTTCTTCCCCTTTTTGAAGATAGGAACAACATTTGCTCTTCTCCAGTCTTCTGGCACTTCTCCTGTTCTCCAAGAATTTTCAAAGATTATGGAGAGGGGTTCAAAAATTTCTTCTGCTATCTCCTTCAGTACTCTGGGGTGTAATTCATCTGGACCTGGAGACTTGAATTCATTTAGGTTAGCTAAGTGTTTCCTCACTATTTTTCTGTTTATAGATATCCTGGATTCTTCTATTCCCTTAATAGGACAGTGAATAACAGTTGATGTTACATTTCCTTTCTGAGAGAAAACAGATGCAAAATAGGAATTTAAAAGTTCAGCCTTCTCAACATTTTGTCTTACCATTTCATCATTTTCATCCTGTAAAAATCCTATAGCATCTTTGACTTTTCTTTTACTTTTGACATATCCCCAAAATCCTTTATTATTGCTTTTGACATCTCTTGCAAGCCTCAATTCATTTTCAGCTTTAGATAATCTGGTTTGTGCCCTGCAGGTTCTGCAGACAGCATTATATTCTTCTTTAGATATGCCTCCCTCTTTCCATTTTATAAACATTTTTTCCTTCCTTTTTAGCATGTGCTTAAGTTCTGTGTTCATCCATCCTGGTTTCCTTAAATGCTTCCTATTCTTCCCTCTTTTCGGAATTGTTAACAACTGTGCTTTGAGAATTTCATTTTTCAAGATTTCCCATCCTTCCTGGACATTTTTGTCTTTAAGGATATCCAGCCATTGGATCCCTCCAATTCTCTTTCTGAATCCCTTAAAATCTGCCTTTCTGAAATCTAACCTTGACGTCTGAGTCTTCACAGGTCTTCCGCCTCTAGTTATCCAAAATTCTAAAATAGCATGGTCGCTACCTCCTAGGGTCCCAGCCACTTTTACCTCCTCAACCATTTCCTCCCTGTTTATAAGAATTAGATCCAAGGTAGCAGTTCCCCTTGTTTTCTCCCTTACCTTTTGGAAGATAAAGTTGTCAGCAAGAGAGGATAAGAATTTCCTTGACCTGTTAGTTTTGCCTGAGAGAGATTCCCAACAAATGTCTGGATAGTTGAAATCTCCCATGACAACTATGTCATATTTTTTGGAGAACTTGGCCATTTGATGCATAAAGAGTTCATCCATATCTTCAGCTTGCACAGGCGGCCTGTAGTAAATGCCTACAATGGTGTCCTTTCCATTGTTCTGTCCTTGTATTCTTACCCAAACAGTTTCCACAGAACTCCCAGTCTCTGAAGCTTCAATCTCTGTGCAGATATACGCGTTTCTAACATACAATGCGACACCCCCTCCTCGTTTATCAAGTCTGTTTCTTGCAAATAAGTTGTATCCTTCTAGTCTTGTATTCCAATCATGTGTATTGTCCCACCAAGTTTCAGTGATTCCAATGACATCATATTTCTTTTCTTGTGTTAGTAGTTCCAATTCTCCTTGTTTGTTGCCCATGCTTTGTGCATTAGTATAGAAACATTTTAGTTTGTGATTGGTTTCTCTTTCTCCAATATTTTTATTAATTAGATTCTTTCGTCTTTGTTCTTCCTTTCCACTTCTAATAGCAAAGTTCTCAATAGCATTTGTCAGGTGTATGGCTTTTTCTGGTCTTTTGCTTCCCTTCCCACATTGTTCTAGTTTAAAGCTCTCCTTACAAGTGTAGCAAGGCGACTTCCAAATACCTGCTTAGGTGCACCCCATCTCTAGCAAGTAGTCCATCGTATAAGTAGTTCACTCCGTGATCCAGAAATCCAAATCGTTGCTGACGGCACCATCGACGTAGCCAGTTGTTCACCTGCAGAATCTTATTCCACCGCCTTGTTCCATGGCCATCCACTGGGAGGATGGAAGAGAAGACCACCTGCGCTCCCAGTTCTTTCACTTTCTTGCCTAAGTCTTCAAAGTCTCTGCAGATGGTTTCCAGGTCGTTTCTTGCGGTGTCATTTGTCCCCACATGTAGTAGTAATAAAATATAATATAGTAATTATAGTAATATAATATAAGAGAACCTACTGTATACATTTGAGTATAAGCCAAGTTTTTCAGCACATTATTTTTTTTTATGTTGAAAATGTCCCCTTGGCTCATATTTGAGTGAGGGTCCCACAAGACAGAGGGTCATCGAGTCACAAGAGGCAGGAACCGGCTGCTGCAGCTAAAGCTTGTGCCTGCTGCAGCTAAAGAGAAATAAATATTCATTGCTCTTCAATAGCAGGCACAGTAGTCGCAACTGCCGGCTTCCTGCAGCGGAAGGGCGATCACGTGTGCCTGCTACTTAAGAAAAATGAATATTCACATCTATTCACTCCCATGGGTGTGGAGGGCAGTGAATATTCATTCCCTTTGGTAGTGAGATACATGATTGCTCCAGGAAGCCGGTGGCTGCTACTGTGCCTACTACTAAATAGCAAATACTCACTACTCTCCACACACATAGTCCCGGCGTGGAGAGCAGTGAGTATTCTGGCATCTGTCCTCTGCTTGTAAGCAGTGCATGACGCATCTGCCATGCGCTACTTGCAAGCATAAATTAGCTGCTGGCATCAAACAAAACACTATGAGGAAGCAAAGGGACAGTAAGTAGGAAGGTTTATTTTTAATTGTTTAAATGTTTTTGTGATGGGAGACATGTGTACCAGGAGCGGGATGAAGGGGCTGGGCCATGTGTACCAGGATGGGGGGAAAATGTATACCAGGCTTATACTCGAGTCAATAAGTTTTCCCAGTTTTTTTGTGGTAAAATTAGGGTTGGCTTATACTCGAGTATATTTGGCAATCCATCAGACCATAGAGCATCCTTCATTGCTCTATGGTCCAGTTCTGTTGCTTACGTGTTCATTGTAAGCACATTCAGTGATGGACATGGTCTTAACGAGCAGTTTTATTGTAGACCTGTACACAGTGAGCAGAAATGTGCTGCTTGTTTTTACCTGTTTTTATTCTAAACTGATGGAAACTGGTATAATTCCTCTGTAGATTTTGGAACAGGCAGTACAGCCTTGTGTCATTGTGTGTGTGTACAGCTCTATTGGCAGAAAAATAAAAGGTTATGCGGGAAAAATACTTCGACCATGTTGCCATTTTATATATCATTTTACTTATTTTTTTATGACAAAATTTATGCAAGTTTGGGGTCTGCATAATATAACTAAAGAATCTTGCTGCAAAGTCAATTTTACTAAACCATGAATGCCATAAAATCAAACAAACCCCCCCAAAAAAAGGTGACTTTTTAATTTTTTTTTATCTACTTCTGCTAAACTTGCACCCTTCCCTCCTCTAATTCTGTTTTGTTTGTTTTTTGTTTTTTTCCCCTTGTGTGCGCCATTTACCAATCGGATTAATTTATTTTACAGTTTGACAAAATGTACCTTTACAAGTTCTGCGACATCAAATGAGTATTTTTTTAATTTTTTTAATAAGTGGGTGAAGGTGGTAATTTTAACCTTTATTCTTTTATTTAAAAAATATATATTTTTAGTCCCTTATGTACATAGTATTGCTATGTACAGCAAAAATCGGTCTCTTATTAATGCCAGACACGGGCTAGTTTTAATGAGTATAGTGTCCTGACAGGAATAGGGGCTTTCAGCAGACTCCTGGCCATCATGACTATCCACTGGTGCACAGCGATCATGTCACTGCTATGATCAGATATAAAGATTGGCATTTGACAAGTTAACAATGGTGGACAGTGCTCCACTCCACCCATGGCTGTTTGCTGGCAAAAGTAGATGATGGCTAATTGTTACTAAGATGCAGGCTTGGCTTGTAAACCCAAATCCAAGGCAGGTAACCCTGCATGTCATGTCATTACGGGGTTTATGTAAAATTATAATGTTAGGGAACGAGAGGAAAGAAACTAAAGCAAAAGTTGCCTAGTTGGGAAAAGTGGTGTGTAGCAAAAAAAACACTGTGCCGCTGCAATATTACAATTGAAGCCTCTCTATCAAACCAGCTCCACCCAAAAAAAAAAACACTACCCCCTTGCACTAAAAATGCCCCTAACCTAACATCAAGAGAATTAAATAAAATGTGAGAAGGCCTCATCCAAACTGTCAAAGTTTCCTTTGTTGCTCATGGCAACCAATCAGAGCTAGTCTTTTGTCTTAACGACTCTAGTAAAATAAAAACTGTGCTGTGATTGGCTGATATAGGCAACTATGCCAGTTTTTCAGCTACATGGTGTGCAGATATTCTAGTGAGCGGACATCTTCTGCCTCATGGCTGAGTGATGTCATTAAAGCTTTTCAATGATTCTGGGAATCATAACAACCATTTTGCCCATTTTATCTTTGGTACACCACAAAGGGTTTAGTTGCCTCCTAGATCTTTTTATAATGGGCATCATAAGTTTTACTTTATTTCTACTATCTTGTGTCAAATGGTTAGTAGATTCCTTCTGAAAAAAATATACAGGTGCATTCACAAAATTAGAATATCATCAAAAAGTAAATTTATTTCAGTTCTTCAATACAACACCAAAAGTGAAACTCATATATTAAATGGTCGTTATAAACAGAGTGATCTATTTCAAGTGTTTATTTCTGTTAATGATTATGGCTTACAGCAAATGAAAACCCAAAAGTTATTATCTCGGTAAATTAGAATAATTAACAAAAAACACCTGCAAAGGCTTCCTAAGCATTTAAAAAGGTCCCTTAGTCTGTTTCAATAGATTCCACAATCATGGGGAAGACGGCAGACCTGACAGATGTCCAGAAGGCAGTCATTGACACACTCTACAAGGAGGGTAAGCCACAAAAGGTCATTGCTAAAGAAGCTGGCTGTTCACAGAGTGCTGTATCCAACATATTAAAGGGAAGGTGCCGTGTTTTTTCATAATTTAATGTAAAAAAGAAAATAGTATAAAAAGATATTGTCCCCTAAGCTTGACTCAGTGGTGTGTATGGATTTTTTTTCCTGTAGTAATGCAGCCACTGGGGGCTGCCATCTTACCTCTCTGGCTGCTGAACGACACTTTCCATGCTCATTTACGGCAGTCACTGGACATAAGAGATAATAGTCGGCTGCCGACCCTATCTCTTTCATTGCAGCAGCATCAGGAGTGAACTGGCCACGCCTCTGTGGGCAGCTCAATTCACAGCTGTAGGTGTGGCCAGGTACCATCTTATTAGAGCCCAGTGCTTTCCTTTTAGCAATAGCCCTGGATGCTGTACTGTTCCAGCATAACAGGGCTTGGATGTTTGTTCTGCACATACCAGCTGTAGGAGAGGAACAAGGACGAGCTCCTGGACACCAAGCTGCTCTTTACAAAACACACGGCCAGCTGCTGCCCCTGCAAAACATAGGAGGAGCTGCTCCCTGCTATTTCAAAACACTTGGCAATCTGCTGGACATCTAATCCTCTCCTGTGTGATACTGACTGCTGAGCCGTGTATCTAATCCTCTCCTGTGTGATACTGTGTGCTGAGCCGTGTATCTAATCCTATCCTGTGTGATATTGTCTGCTGAGCCATGTATCTAATCCTCTCCTGTGTGATGCTGTCTGCTGAGCCATGTATCTAATCCTCTCCTGTGTGATACTATCTGCTGAGCCGTGTATCTAATCTTCTCCTGTGTGATACTGTGTGCTGATCATGTATCTAATCCTATCCTGTGTGATACTGCCTGCTGAGCCGTATATCTAATCCTATCCTGTGTGATACTGCCTGCTGAGCCGTGTATCTAATCCTATCCTGTGTGATACTGACTGCTGAGCTGTGTATCTAATCCTCTACTGTGTGATACTGTGTGCTGAGCCATGTATCTAATCCTATCCTGTGTGATACTGTCTCCTGAGCCGTGTATCTAATCCTCTCCTGTGTGATACTGACTGCTGAGCCCTGTATCTAATCCTCTCCTGTGTGATACTGCCTGCTGAGCCGTGTATCTAATCTTATCCTGTGTGATACTGACTGCTGAGCTGTGTATCTAATCCTCTCCTGTGTGATACTGTGTGCTGAGCCATGTATCTAATCCTATCCTGTGTGATACTCTGTGCTGAGCCGTGTATCTAATCCTATCCTGTGTGATACTGTGTGCTGAGCCGTGTATCTAATCCTATCCTGTCTGATACTGTCTGCTGAGCTGTGTATCTAATCCTCTCCTGTGTGATACTGACTGCTGAGCCGTGTATCTAATCCTCTCCTGTGTGATACTGACTGCTGAGCTGTGTATCTAATCCTATCCTGTGTGATACTGTCTGCTGAGCCGTGTATCTAATCCTCTCCTGTGTGATACTGTCTGCTGAGCCGTGTATCTAATCCTCTCCTGTGTGATACTATCTGCTGAGCCGTGTATCTAACCCTCTCCTGTGTGATTCTGTCTGCTGAGCCGTGTATCTAATCCTATCCTGTGTGATACTCACTGCTGAGCTGTGTATCTAATCCTATCCTGTGTGATACTGACTGCTGAGCTGTGTATCTAATCCTATCCCGTGTGATACTGCTCTCCTGAAATACTCTATGCTGCTGTCACCCTGCTCCTCCAACATATATCTCCCTGTGTGCCCCCCATAGACCAGCACACTGCTCTCCTGAAATACTCTGCGCTGCTGTCACCCTGCTCCTCCCCATATATCTCCCTCTGTGCCCCCCATAGACCAGCACACTGCTCTCCTGAAATACTCTGTGCTGCTATCACCCTGTTCCTCCCCCATATATATCCCTCTGTGCCCCCCATAGACCAGCACACTGCTCTCCTGAAATACTCTGTGCTGCTGTCACCCTGCTCCCAGAATCCTTGCTGCCTGCCATGCTCAGTGACCAAAGACCCCATTCCTCTCCTCAGATCCTGTCCTTGCGATATGTGAAAGCGAGATGACAGGGGCCTGATATATGGTGGAGGAGCAGGGTGACAGCAGCACAGAGTATTTCAGGAGAGCAGTGTGCTGGTCTATGGGGGCGCCCTGTTCGGTGGCAGAGATTGTACATAGAGCGCTGTGTTTTATACACATGGATGGACCGTCTGCTTGTCTGCTCCACAGAAATCCAGGAAACATGTCTGCTGATTGATGGCCTGTTCTGATCCAGACTTTACATGCAAAGACAGTCAGTAACTTTGCAGGCCCCATCTAAATGGCTGCTCACTGTGTTCCTAGATGTCATCCTCTCTTTTCCCTTAGCAAACACCCAGAAGGGGAGGAGAGGAGTAACACCACACCCATGTCAGCAGACTCTGCCCATATTTACTCCAGTGCAGTAATGTGAGCTAGTTGCACTAGGTTTTTGTGCCAAACTTCAGTAGCTGCTCCCCCTAGTGTTAGCAAGTGGGAATGCCAAACTTTTTAAAATTATTTTTCATATTTTACAAAATTAAAAACAAATGATAATATTTTTTAAGAAAATGTAAACATTAATTCTTTACATTTTTTCAATTGCTGAAAAAAAATTTTTTGGATGTCACCTTCCCTTTAATGGAAAATTGAGTGGAAGTAAAAAGTGTGGTAGAAAAAGGTGCACAAACAACCGGGATAACTGCAATCTTGAGAGGATTGTTAAGAAAAGGCCATTCAAAAATTTGGGGGAGATTCACAAGGAGTGGACTGCTGCTGGAGTCATTGCTTCAAGAGCCACCACACACAGATGTATCCAGGACATGGGCTACAAGTGTTGCATTCCTTGTGTCAAGCCACTCATGACCAATAGACAACACCAGAAACGTCTTGCCTGAGCCAAGGAGAGAAAGAACTGGACTGTTGCTCAGTGGTCCAAGGTGTTGTACACTTTGAATTTCAATTGGAAATCAAGGTCCCTGAGTCTGGAGGAAGAGTGGAGAGGCCGCAATCCAAGATGCTTGAGGTCTAGTGTAAAGTTACCACAATCATTGATGGTTTGGGGAGCCATGTCATCTGCTTGTGTAGGTCCACTGTTATCAAGACCAAAGTCAGCGCAGCCAGCTATCAGGAAATTTTAGTCCACTTCATGCTTCCCTCTGCCGAAAAGATTTTTGGAGATGAAAAAGTTATTCTCCAGCAGGTCTTGGCACCTGTCCACACTGTCAAAAGTACCAATACCTGGTTTGAAAACAACAGTATCACTGTGCTTGATTGGCCAGCAAACTCGCTTGACCTTAACCCCATAGAAAATCTATGGGGTATTGTCAAGAGGAAGATGAGACACCAGACCCAACAATGCAGATGAGCTAAAGGCTGCTATCAAAGCAACCTGGGCTTCCATGACACCTCAGCAGTGCCACAGGCTGATCGCCTCCATGCCACGCCGCATTGATGCAGTAATTGATGCCAAAGGAGCCCCGACCAAGTATTGAGTGCATTTACTGATCATACATTTCAGTAGAAAAATATACATTATAGTCCATAAACATATATCCAAAACCCATTCAATATAAAGCGTACATCAGAAAGCCTCCCACCAGAATGGATAGGCAAAAGAATGTATGGTTTAAAAATAAATTTTATTAATCCAACAAATATTATTACAATACAAAATTATTTCCAATTATAATATTGCCTCTAGCCAATACAGATCAGACTGGATTCCTAACTAGTTGCAAGCATATCACAGAAGCTGTACAATATCCAAATCTAAATGCAATCTTATATAAACTTCCTTTCATTTACAAAATATATAATAAGGTGTCACATAACTCTCAACATACCATGGGCAATGTGCAATTAACGCTAATGCAAAGTGCCAAAGTGCCTGTAAACATTACCCTAGGTTACGGGCTAAAGGATCAGAATAAAGTGCTTTAGTGCATAGACTTATTTGCTAGCCAATATAATCAAAGTAAAATGCTTGCTTAGAATAATTACATTAGTAGGGGAACCACACCAGACCTGCCACCCACCCCAACGTACGTTTCAATAGATTCTTCTTCTGGGGGCATGAAGAAGAAGAATTTAGCATTAGCGCTTGCATTAGCGTTAATTGCACATTTCCCATGGTATATTGAGAGTTATGTGACCCCTTATTATATATCTTGTAAATGAAAGGAAGTTTATATAAGATTGCATTTAGATCTGGATATTGTACAGCTTCTGTGATATGCTTCCAACTAGTTAGGAATCCAGTCTGATCTGTATTGGCTAGAGGCTTCATTATAAGTGCTAATACTTTTGTATTGTAATTATATTTGCTGGATTAATAAAATGTATTATTAAACCATACATTCTTTTGCCTATCCATTCTGGTGGAAGGCTTTCTGATGCATACATTTCAGTAGGCCAACATTTTGGATTTTGAAATCATTTTTTCAAGCTGGTGTTATAAAGTATTCTAATTTACTGAGATAATGCCTTTTGGGTTTTCATTGGCTGTAAACCATAACCATCAACATTAACAGAAAGAAACACGTGAAATAGATCACTCTGTAATGACTCTATATACAGTAATATATGAGATTCACTTTATATATTGAAGAACTGAAATTAACTTTTTAATATTCTAATTTCGCGAGAAGCACGTGTGTATATATGGTGTGTGTATATAATATATGTTTTTTCTGTTTAGATTTTCTCTCATGTTTTCAGTTTGATTTCCCACTTTATATCAAGATCAATATGCTCCAAAAAAATCTGTACTGTGAGTTTGTAAGGTGCAATTCTCATCACATTACATTAGTGCTTTCAGGTGTCATTTGTGATTCAGATAATGAGCTTATGAAATGGGACATAAGCTAACATTGGGTGTAAAAGCTTAATATGGTCGGCACAATGTCTGGTGTACGTGGAATATTTGGCCCCTGGCATCCCTGCTGTAACCAGAATCTGTGACAAATGGCCTAATTGCTTGTTCCTCCTAATTGATATCACCTGTCTGCTTTGTAGCGTCACAAAATAATTCAATGACAGGCAATGGAGAAATCAAATTTTGGTATAAAATTCAATCTATTTTTTTCCAGGGCCACTTTGTAGATCTAAGTAGTTAGGGCTACTGTGAGTGGAATATCAAAATTTGGGAGCCTCCTAATGTTACTTTTTTTTCTGAGATGAACTTGAGGGTTTTACTCAAATATAAGGACTTACAGTGTCTTGGGAAAGTATTCAGCCCTCTGGAACTTTTCAACCTTTTCCCACATATCATACTTCAAACATAAAAATAGCAAATGTAAATTTTTGGTGAAGAATCAACAACAAGTGGTACACAATTGTAAAGTTAAATTTCTGTGGAAATTCAAAAACTGAAAAGTGGGACATGCAATATTATTCGGCCCCTTTAACGTAATACTTTGTTGCGCCACCTTTTGCTGCGATTACAGCTGCAAGTCGCCTGGGGTATGTCTCTATCAGTTTTGTACATCGAGAGACTGAAATTCTTGTCCATTCTTCCTTGGCAAACAGCTCGAGCTCAGTGAGGTTGGATGGAGATCGTTTGTGAACAGCAGTTTTCAGCTCTTTCCACAGATTCTCAATTGGATTCAGGTCTGGACTTTGACTTGGCCATTCTAACACCTAACATAGTAACATAGTTATTAAGGTTGAAGGAAGACTTTAAGTCCATCTAGTTCAACCAACATCTTATCCTAACCTGTCCTAACATGTTGATCTAGAGGAAGGCAAAAAAAAACCCATGTGGCAATCAGTAAGCTTCACATTGGGGAATAAAATTCCTTCTCGACTCCACATACGGCAATCAGACTAGCTCCCTGGACCAACGCAATATCAAGGAGACTAGTGTATATACCCTGTAATATTATACTTTTCAAGAAAGGCATCCAGTCCCTTCTTAAATTTTAGTAGTGAATCACTCATTACAACCTCATATGGCAGAGAGTTCCATAGTCTCACTGCTCATACAGTAAAGAATCCATATCTGTGATTATGCTTAAACCTTCTTTCCTCCAGACGTAGAGGATGCCCCCTTGTCCCCGTCACAGGTCTAAGAGTAAAAAGATCATTAGAAAGGTCTTTGTACTGTCCCCGCATATATTTATACATTGTAATAAGATCACCCCTAAGCCTTCGATTCTCCAAACTAAATAACCCCAAGTGTAATAACCTGTCTTGGTATTGCAGACCCCCTAGTTCCCTAATAACCTTGGTCGCTCTTCTCTGCACCCGCTCCAGTTCAGCTATGTCTTTCTTATACACCAGAGACCAGAACTGTACACAGTATTCTAAGTGTGGTCGCACTAGTAACTTATATAGAGGTAAAATTATGTTCTCCTCATGAGCATCTATGCCTCTTTTAATGCATCCCATTATTTTATTTGCCTTTGCAGCAGCTGCCTGACACTGGCCAATAAATGTGAGTTTGTCGTCCACCCATACACCCAGGTCTTTTTCAGTGACAGTTTTGCCTAGTGTTTTACAATTAAGCACATAATTATACATGTTTTCTCTACCCAAGTGCATGACCTTACATTTATCCCCATTAAAGCTCATCTGCCATTTATCAGCCCAAGCTTCTAGTTTACATAAATCATCCTGTAATATAAAATTTTCCTCCTCTGTATTGATTACCCTGCAGAGTTTAGTGTCATCTGCAAATATTGAAATACTACTCTCTATGCCCCCTACAAGGTCATTAATAAATATGTTAAAAAGAAGCGGGCCCAATACTGACCCCTGTGGTACCCCACCTGGATATGTTTATTTGTGAACCATTCCATTGTAAATTTTGCTTTATATTTGGGATCATTGCCTTGTTGGAAGACATATCTCCATCCCAGTCTCCGGTCTTTTGCAGACTCCAACAGGGTTTCTTCAACAATGGTCCTGTATTTGGCTCCATCCATCTTCCCATCAATTTTAACATCTTCCCTGTCCCTGCAGAAGAAAAGCAGCCCCAAACCATGATGCTGCCACCACCATGTTTGACAGTGGGGATGGTGTGTTCAGGGTGATGAGCTGTGTTGCCTTTATGCCAAACATATCATTTGGCATTGTTGCAAAAAAGTTTGATTTTGGTTTCATCTGACCAGAGCACTTTCTTTCACATGTTTGGTGTGTCTCCCAGGAGGCTTGTTGCAAACTTTAAACAGCACTTTTTATGGATATCTTTGAGAAATGGCTTTCTTCTTGCCAATCTTCCATAAAGGCCAGATTTGTGCAGTGTACGACTGATTGTTGTCCTATGGACAGACTGTCCCACCTCAGCTGTAGATCTCTGCAGTTCATCCAGAGTGATCATGGGCCTCTTGGCTGCATCTCTGATCAGTCTTCTCCTTGTTTGAGATGAAAGTTTAGAGGGATGGCCGAGTCTTGGTAGATTTGCAGTGGTTTGATACTCCTTTCATTTCAATATGATCGCTTGCACAGTGCTCCTAGGGATGTTTAAAGTTTTGGAAATCATTTAGTATCCAACTCCAGCTTTAAACTTCTCCACAACAGTATCACGGACCTGCCTGTTTTGTTCCTTGGTCTACATGATGCTCTCTGTGCTTCAAACAGAACCCTGAGACTATCACAGAGCAGGTGCATTTATAGGGAGACTTGATTACACACAGGTGGATTATATTTATCATCCTTAGTCATTTAGGACAACATTAGATCATTCAGAGATCCACTTGTTGTTTATTCTTCACCAAAAATTTACATTTGGTATCTTTATGTTTGAAGCATGATATGTGGGAAAAGGTTGAAAAGTTCCAGAGGGCCGAATACTTTCTCAAGGCACTGTAACTTCCTCTAAGGCTTCCCATCTTCCACAGCTGTTGGGAACTAAACCAATGGTCCCCAACCTTTCTGCCCATGAGTCATATTCAACATTGAGAAAGGGTCACGAGCCACACAGCTCCTGCCCCCTCACAGTAGCGACATACAGAGCCCCCATTATTGGTATGATAGCCAAAACTTTTCCACAGAAATCCCACCAAGTCAGTAAACCAAGATCCAGAAGTTCCAACAATGCCTTCATTCATTATTCTTGCATCCATACCTCCCACTACGCATTTGTATCCTGCTTCAAGTACCTCCTGTGACAGTTGGCAAAATCCGATCTCCAGTATACCATACTTTTCTCCAAAACCCCAAGGCCGGAATAGGAACATTCAGATTTGCTCTTTTGTGCAGGACTACTCACAAGTCACCATCTGGAGATCTGCTCTTCATAGTTGTTTGCTAGACTGGATGCTAATGCATCAAGCTGGCAGGCAGGTGCAAGCCACACATCTTTGGCCCACAAGCCACATATGGCTGCCCAGCCACAGGTTGGGGACTCCTGCTCTATAAACATTACAAAGGAACAGTATTAAACCTAAACAACAATGGTAGGCAATAAGGAGAGTATCCTGCTTTTAATTATTCGATATACCTGAACATATGATCATCATTTAAAACAAACTATATAAAATAGGACCAGTCTCGAATACAAGCAAAGATGGCAGTGAAGTGGACTAAAGAACCGAGGTCCATGATATTGTACATTGAGTGGATCGCGTCCTTCTCCATCCTCCTATCCTTGGTCTGTTTTCTAGAGATTGGTTATAAATCACTTATCACATGGTACTTTGACATGATCACTAGAGATAATCTATACTTTTAATACCTGTACTTTACCTTATGAGCTCATTATCTTGGATCCAACTATAATTGAAAGATGTTAACACAATGTGCAGTTGGTGTAATCCTGCATATGGAGATCATTGGCCAATACAATGGCTGCGGTATCCATGTCTGGTGTACATGGAATATTCAGTCGGCCCCTACTGGGACTGAACTTGTCACATTTCTTTACCAACAGCCTAATTATCACTTGTTGGTCACAAAAGATGCCACTCATCTGCTTTAAGTACAGATTCTCAAATGATACCATGGACTGGCAAAGGTGTAGTGTGCGCTAACTGGTTCTGATACAAAATGTATCACAGCACCTCAACCCAGCAGACAGGTGCCATTTATAACATCCATATAGTAGAAAGTAAGGTCAGCACTATTCCCCCAAAAAAAACAGGATAAACACATTGGGATATGAACACTATTCACACTTTTGATGCACAATACCTGATTTCAAATATTGTGCATGAAAAAGTAGCTTGTCACTTGGTGCTTTCTCGAAGTACACTGGGAAAAGGTGGTTTAAACCCTTCTTGCATTAACTTTTTAAATTCAACAAAATGAAATTATTTTAATTTGGATAGATTTGAGTTTATATTATAGTACAATATCCTGAGAATTCATTACAGCCGTTAAGATCTAATGTACCTGTGGAATCTTTTTCAATCGAGTTGGCCTCCTAATTCAATAGTCGTTTGTGCCAGTATCCACCAGAAACTGGCACATAAAAGCATTATATACTGTACCAGAAAATCTATTAAGAGCATACATTACTCTTTTTTTCCTTCTTGTGACATGCCTACCAGGGCCGTGGGGTACTCGGAACTGGGTCGGACAGTTCTTTGGGGAAGTCACGGGGCTGTGACCTGACTCCATGGCCCTGGCTGTGTCGTAAAATGGGGAATATGTATATGGGATTTAACGTGATGCCACCTGTAGTGTTCGGCAACAGATGGCCGAAGCTGCTAAAGGAGACCGCTGGGGCTGATGGAGACGCAGCTAGGATGGTTCTGCTCCCCACAGGAGGAGCGGGACCCCAGGGCTATCGGTTGTTTGTCAGGCTTCGTGTACCTTGTGATGTAGGACTCAGGGTGCATGAGATCACTGGAAGACACAAGGACTGTAGTTTTGTTTTCCTTTACTTGATGGCTGATAGTACAGACCAGGGCACTGGTAACAGATCGTGATGGAGAGCCGGGCATCCTGGAAGCAATTTTGGATACACCTGGCCAAGTAGGTATGGAGCCCTTCCTTCTGCCCTGTCCTCCCTTTTTCCTCACTGTCTAACAGCTCACCCTCCTGCTGCTAACTGTCTCTCTCTGTTTTTTAAAAACAAACTGCTGCCTCTCCTTTTTGTCAGCTCCAGGCTCTGGTATGATGCTGTGCTGCCGGGTATTAGATCGGGCCAGGAGACCTGCAGGCCCCTGCCATCTGGATTCCGCTGCCAGGAGTTCAGTACTCGCGCAACCACGGACTCAGGTATCCGGTTCCTAGTGCTCAGCTCTGGGGCGAGTTTAATCACAGCTCCACTCCTCAGATTTTGCTCGACTTCTCTCCTACTGACACCTGGTAAGGGGACCCCTCCTTGCTTCCAGGCATGACATTCCTCCCTGTGAGGGAGGCAATGTCCTTGTGGCAACCGGACTCCTGGCGTGCCATACTTGCACTGTATGGATGATCTTTTCCTGTTTGAAATTGAATTAACATGTTTACGAAAAATAACAAATGGAGGATATTTGTATTCGCTTGAATAAAATATTATCGACTAATAGAATTCCAGCTTATCATGTTAATCATATGGTCAATTAATTAAAAAGACCTAATCTTTGGTCCCTGTACATATTTTTTCCACAATGTGTACATAAACCCCATCTATCATTTTTTTTTAGGTTCCAATTGTTTAGCCATGTCACGGGGTCATTCTCTGGTATCACACAATCAACAGAGCAAGCGAAGAGTGAATAATTCCAAGACTTTATTCAGGCCAAAATACGAAAAGTTCCATATTCAGTCCACCACACAAAGGATAAGATAGTCCAGAATAAGAATGCAGTCCAGTATCAGGATAAAATGTCCAGGGAAACGAGATTCCAAAACTCTAGCACCAGAGGATAAAATGGGTCCTTCTCTCTCTGAAGTGCTGTCTGTCCACGATCCTGTCCATACCAGAACTGACTTGTCCAGCTGCTGTTCTCCCCACCCCCTTCCTTGTCCAGGGGTAGTCAAAACAAGTTGGGGCGGTTTCCAGGCCTCCCAGAGGAGAACAAAGGGCCTTAGGGATTAATGCACTACAGGGGGTCATCAAGAGACAGATACAGTGAGGCTGTAGACTTACAATGTAATAAGAAAAACACTATGAAAATAACTGAAATAGAAAAATAGGAATATACAAAAAAATGATATCCACATAACATATCACACCATCACAACCTCTCCCCCCCATAATAAGTGAGCACGCCATGAGGTCTACACAGGCTTCTGGCCTGTTCACTTTAGTCCACATTGCTCAGTTATTTATAATTCCTTGTACAGTGGCAGGGGTAGGTCGGCCTGGGGAGCCTATGGTTCTTCTTGTCGAGACAGTCCATCGGCGTTCTGGTGTTGGCTTCCCCGCTGGTATTGGATGGAGAAGCTGTAGGGTTGTAAGGACAAGCTCCACCGCAACATTCTTCCATTGTCCCCTGATACGTGATTCAGCCATGTGAGGGGGTTGTGGTCTGTAACAATCGTAAAGTCTCTGCCATACAAGTATGGCTGCAAATTTTTTAGCGCCCATACGATGGCAAGGCACTCCTTTTCAATAGTGGCATAGGCAACTTCCCGATCCAGTAGTTTCCGACTGGCAAAAGCAACAGGATGTTCTTCTCCGGCGGCATTCACTTGGCAAGAAATTGTTCTATAAGGAACGCCTGTATAACATCTTCCACAGTAAAGGCGTTTTCTGTTTCCAGCCATCTCCGACATGCCTCGGACATCTTATGTGCATACATCCTAAACGATCCCCCCGTGGTGCATGGGAGGTCTCGGAACTTGGCCCTATATGAGTCTGGGGTGATAGCATGGTAATCCAGAATAGTCCACTTTACAATGTTATAATCCCGGTTCCGCAGTGCATCAATGGTTCGGTAAGCCTCTGCCATGCTTCCGTTCAGGAGCCCCACTAACAAACGCATCAGCTAGAGTGGGGCACCTCCATCACAGCACACTGCTGCTCAAAGTCTTTGAAGAACCCCTTCACATCTCCAGAAGCCTCATCAAATGGCTTAAACTCTGTCCGGGTGATCCGTACAGGCTCCCGGATTGTTGGGGTTACACTCCACATTGTGTTACTCCTTTTTTCAAGCTCCATTGCTTCCTGTCTCCGCTGTGCCTGGCGGGCAGCCTCCTCCTTGTACTCCTGAGAGACGCCGGGGCCCAGAACCACCATCTCTTCTTCGTACAACACCAACCACTGGCTTTTCTGGAAGGGGATCCCTCTCTCCAGTGCTCGTCCTTCAGACATCTGGGAGGAGGTGGCTGGGCTAGCGCCCACCAGTAGATCAATTAAGGCCTCTTTAGTCAGTCCCTGGTAGTTCAGGCACAGGTCTCTGGCTCTCTCCTGTAAACTGCATACAGTCCAATTTCTGTACTCACTCTGTGGGTGGTTCTCCATTGGGTTACGCTCTGTTGATCCCACTGCTGCCACCAGTTGTCACAGGGTCATTCTCTGGTATCACACAATCAACAGAGCAAGCGAAGAGTGAACAATTCCAAGACCTTTATTCAGGCAAAAATATGAAAGGGTCCATATTCAGTCCACCACACAAAGGATAAGATAGTCCAGAATAAGAATGCAGTCCAGTATCAGGATAAAATGTCCAGGGAAACGAGATTCCAAAACTCTAGCACCAGAGGATAAAATGGGTCCTTCTCTCTCTGAAGTGCTGTCTGTCCATGATCCTGTCCATACTGGAACTGACTTGGTCAGCTGCTGTTCTCCCCACCCCCTTTCTTGTCCAGGGGTAGTCAAAACAAGTTGGGGCGGTTTCCAGGCCTCCCAGAGGAGAACAAAGGGCCTTAGGGATTAATGCACTACAGGGGGTCATCAAGAGTCAGATACAGTGAGGCTGTAGACTTACAATGTAATAAGAAAAACACTATGAAAATAACTGAAATAGAAAAATAGGAATATACAAAAAAATGATATCCACATAACATATCACACCATCACAACCCAGTTCCTTTATTTTCTATATATCTATCTGCTTACAAGTTAATATTTAAAGCACCACACCAGCTTTTTTTTTCTTTTTTTTAAAGCACTGGAGTGGTACTTGGCAAAAGTCCCTAACCCTGGTCTTGTACTTGCCCACGGCAGTTAGTCTTCATCAGTTTGTGATCTGCAAGATCAATCCAGTGTTTGAGTATGATACTAGGTTGAGGGACCTTAAATTAGTACCACCACTTCAGCCATGAGAAAAAACACTGGTGTACAGCAGTTGATGGCTAGCATTTGGTTTACAAACATGTCAAGAACATCTTCTTGCCTTTATTTCTGCACCAGTGTGAGAAGTTCTCAATTTGTTATCACTGAATATCTCAGGTCACCTGTGCAACCAATGTCCTAAAGGGGATACCTGGCTGCTGCAGTCTTCATTTTTTTTTCTTGTCTGATCCTCACAAATCAAATCTGAAATTTTTCAAATTAGTCAAGACAGAAGAATTTTAAAATTCAACTTGAAGTTGATCTGTAGCAATCCAATCCACTCATCTCTAGCCTTGAAATTATGAAACTAGGGTTCTTTTTTTAAGTGATACTGTCCTGGGGTTCCTCATTAAAAATAAACTTAGAACCCAGCATCAACATGGGCTTGAGAGATCAGTCCTGTCAAACTAATTTGATCAGCTTCTATAAGGAGCTATGTTCATGAATAAACCGATATAAGGCCGTGGATATTGTCTTAACTTTTTGAAGGCTTTCAACATGGTGTTGCATGAAAGGTTGGTTCATAAAATGATAAAATTGTAGAATAAGATTACCAACCAGCTCAGTGATAAGAAACAGAGGATCGTTATTAATGTAATACATGATGATTAGTTTCCAGTTAAGAAAGAAGTTGCACAGAGGTCAGTATTTGGCCCTCTTCCTTTTAAATATATTTATTAACAATATAAAATTTCAATGTTTGAAGGTGATTCACCTCTTCCCAAGGTAATTAACACAGAAAAGGATAACTTAAAATTACATAGGAATTCAAGATTCTGATGTCTTTTTTCCATTTTTTTTGGCAGGTAAATTAAAAAAAAAGACAATCCTGTCATTAAGACTTTGTTTTCCACATTCACAATGAGATGGAAATATCATGATATTTGATTAGGTTTGACAATTACACGCAATGCTGCTAATTTTCCCTGTTTAAATGACTAAACATTAGTGTTGAGCGACACCATCCGATATTGAGAAATATCGGATCGGATTGGATCGGCCGATACCCAAAAAGTATCGGGTATCGCTGATTCCGATACCGGAAGCCCCATTCAAGTCAATGGGACAGAAATATCAGAATTAAAACCCCTTTCTTTACTTGCACATTGTGTTCGGGAGGGGGGAAGAGTGTGGGCGGTGCATGTGCGGACACTGTGCGTGTCTGTGTGCGCGGGCGGGGTCGGTGCGGGCCTGCCGGAGGTCTGTACGGGCCTGCCGGGGGTCTGTGCGGACTGCCGGGGGTCTGTGCGGACTGCCAGGGGTCTGTGCCGGTTGCCGGGGGTCTGTGCCGGCTGCCGGGGGTCTGTGCGGGCCTGCCGGGGGTCTGTGCGGGCCTGCCGGGGGTCTGTGCGGGCCTGCCGGGGGTCTGTGACGGCTGCCGGGGGTCTGTGCGGGCCTGCCGGGGGTCTGTGCCGGCTGCCGGGGGTCTGTGCAGACTGCCGGGGATCTGTGCGGGCCTGCCGGGGGTTGTGTGTGTGTGCAGGCATCGTCCGATGGGACTACAAGTTCCGTCGGGCTATGCCTGCTACAATCACAGTGATTGACACATTAGCCAATGATGGGACAGTAGTAGTCCCATCATCCGGATAATGTGTTGAATGAAAAAAATAAAATACTACATACATGCTACATATATACAACATACATACTTCATATATACTTCATATATACTACATTCATACAACATACATACATACTACATTCATACAACATACATACATACTACATACATACTACATATATACAACATTCATACAACATACATACATACTACATACATACTTCATATATACTACATTCATACAGCATACATGCATACTACATATATACAACATTCATACAACATACATACATACATACATACTACATACATGCTACATATATACAACATTCATACATACTACATACATACTACATATATACTACATTCATACAACATACATACATACTACATACATACTACATATATACAACATTCATACATACTACATACATACAACATATATACTACATTCATACAACATACATACATACTACATATATACAACATTCATACAACATACATACATACTACATACAATGATAAAACACTCCAGGATCGGCTTTGCTGGGGTCAAAGGTCACGTGCGTTCAGCATGAAACTCAGGCGCAGAGCTGGGATTCGGGTGAAACTGACCCTGGGTCAGGTTTATTAATGGTGAAAGCAATGCAAAAAAGGAAATAAAACATAAAACAAATCCTTGCCTGTCCGGCACTAACTAAACATTGGACAACCTAACTACCAACTGGCGGGCTTCTCCCATCCAGCCAAACCACAGTTGCAGTGGGCACTGCTTCCACTCACGTGTGTCTCTCACACAGACAAGCTCTCTGTGTTCCCAGGCTGAGACACTCACACAACCACCTGGCATCCTTTTATATCCACCTCCCATTATTCATTAGCAAGCAGGTGCGATACTGACCAGACTAGGCCACATAGGAAAGGAATCTGGGCGAGATATACCTGCCCTCATCCACTATTCCCACATGATTCTCACATATCCCCCCCCTCTGCTCAGACCACTCTGGTCGAGCAATGACACCCGCCAAACAGTGCACTCGGGACAGGGCATCTGCATTTCCCATCTGTACCCCTGGGCGGTGCTCCACCGTAAAAGTGTAGGCCTGCAGGGCAAGGAACCACCGGGTCACCCGGCTATTCCGTTCCTTGTTCAAGTGCATCCACTTGAGAGGGGCATGGTCAGTGATCAGCCTGAACTTTCTGCCCACCAGGTAATATTTGAGGGCCTCTAGAGCCCACTTAATGGCGAGGCACTCTTTTTCTACGACTGCATACCTTTGCTCATGTTTATTCAGCTTCCTGCTGAGATAGAGGACTGGGTGTTCCACTCCGTCCCTCACTTGTGAGAGTACGGCCCCGATACCGGTATCAGAGGCATCCGTTTGTACCACAAACTCGCTGCGGAAGTCCGGAGTCACCAGTACGGGCTGAGAGCAAAGTGCCCGTTTTAGGCTATGGAAGGCTTCTTCAGCCGCTAAACTCCATTTAATCATGACGGAGTCTTTCCCTTTTGTAAGATCCGTCAGGGGGGTAGCGATGGCTGCAAAATTGGGTATGAACCGGCGATAATAGCCGGCGATCCCCAGAAAGGCTTGCACCTGCTTCTTGTTGACAGGTTGCGGCCAGTCCTGAACCGCCTGAATCTTATCGAGCTGGGGTTTAACAACACCCCTCCCAATTACATACCCCAAATACCAGGCTTCTTCCAGCCCGATATGACATTTCTTGGGGTTCGCGGTTAGACCTGCCTCCCACAGGTCGTCAATCACAGCTTGTACTTTCTGGAGATGAGTCTCCCAGTCCAAGCTGTAAATGACAATGTCATCCAAATAGGCCGAAGCGTACTGCCTATGTGGCCTCAGGACTCGATCCATCAGTCTCTGGAAGGTCGCCGGTGCTCCGTGCAGTCCAAACGGCATATACACATACTGAAATAGACCTTCTGGGGTAGCAAATGCCGTCTTTTCTCTGGCAGCCTCCGCCAGAGGGATCTGCCAATACCCCTTTGTTAGGTCTAGGGTCGTAATATACCGGGCTTTTCCTAACCGATCTATTAACTCGTCAACCCGGGGCATAGGGTAGGCATCAAATTTTGAGACCGCATTCAGTTTCCTGAAGTCATTGCAGAACCGGATAGTGCCGTCCGGTTTAGAAATTAGCACAATTGGGCTGGACCAAGCACTGTGCGATTCCTCAATGACACCTAACTCTATCATTGCCTTCACTTCTCGGGAAACGGCTTCACGGCGCGCTTCCGGGATTCGGAAGGGCTTAACGTGAACTGTGACACCAGGTTCTGTTACAATGTCATGTTTCATTAGCGTAGTCTGCCCTGGTTTTTCTGAGAAAAACTTTTGGTTGTGAAGTAGAAACTGCCTGACCTCAGTCTTTTGCCGCTCCGTGAGAGTCTCTGCAACCCGTACCTCCGGTACGGTATGCGAGCAGACGGGACGGGCCAGCTCCGCAGACAAGGCAGACCGATCTTTCCAAGGTTTTATCAGATTTACATGATAAATCTGTTCAGGTTTCCGTTTACCTGCCTGGTATACTTTGTAGTTTACTTCACCAACTCTTTCCTTAATCTCAAAGGGGCCCTGCCACTTTGCCAGGAACTTACTGTCCACCGTGGGGACCAGGATCAACACCCTATCTCCGGGTGCAAACGTACGGATCTTGGCGCCCCTATTAGAGTTGAGCGAAACGGGTCGAAAAAATTCAAAAGTCGCCGACTTTTGGCAAAGTCGGGTTTCATGAAACGAAACCCGACCCTAGGATGAGGTCGGCCACGAGGTCGGTGACTTACGCGCCAAAGTCGCGTTTCAAAAGTTTGTTTTGCGCTCTTTTTCAGCCAATCAGGATCCACGGACACTGTGGGCAACGTGATGACATAGGCACGGGTCACCACCATCTTTCAGAAGGGCATGCAAGTGATTGGCTTGCTTTGGTGGGCGTCACAGGGGGTATAAAAGGGCGTGCATGCCAACCGCCATCTTACTTCTGCCGATCTTAGCATAGGGAGAGGTTGCTGCTGATTCTGTAGGGAGAGCGTTAGGCAGGGAAGAAGACAGAAAAACTGCTTCTGCTGCTAGCGATTTGGCCTGTACAACACACCAGTCACTGTGTGTGCAGTGCAAGGGGAGGCTATATAGTGGTGTATCAGTGGTGTTGGTTGTTGGGCTGCCTTCTAAGGCTTCCTGACAGGCTGGCATTGCTGTTTACCCACTGCTCTGCAAACTGCTTTTTTAAAAGCAATCCAATCTCCCTTATCCTCTAGTCACTTTGGTCACAGCTGCGCCATCGAGCCTGTCACATAGCGCTCAGATATTCATTGGGCCTCAAACTGCTTTTTTAAAAGCAAGCCCAATTTTTTTTTTTGTCCTGCTGAGAAGAAAAAAAAACTGCTTCTGCTGCTGATAGCAATTTGGCCTGCACAACACACCAGTCACTGTGTGTGCAGTGCAAGGGGAGGCTATATTGTGGTGTATCAGTAGTGTTGGTTGTTGGGCTGCCTTTTAAGGCTTCCTGACAGGCTGGCATTGCTGTTTACCCACTGCTCCGCAAACTGCTTTTTTAAAAGCAATCCAATCTCCCTTATCCTCTAGTCACTTTGGTCACAGCTGTGCCATCGAGCCTGTCACATAGCGCTCAGATATTCATTGGGCCTCACACAATCCAAAAGGGTCCAGTGTCCAAAAGTGTGTGCAGAGATTCAAAATCTCCCTTATCCTCTAGTCACTTAGGTCACAGCTGTGCCATCAAGCCTGTCACATAGCGCTCAGATATTCATTGGGCCTCACACAATCCAAAAGTGTCCAGTGTCCAAAAGTGTGTGCAGAGATTCAAAATCTCCCTTATCCTCTAGTCACTTAGGTCACAGCTGTGCCATCGAGCCTGTCTCATAGTGCTCAGATATTCATTGGGCCTCACACAATCCAAAAGTGTCCAGTGTCCAAAAGTGTGTGCAGAGATTCAAAATCTCCCTTATCCTCTAGTCACTTAGGTCACAGCTGTGCCATCGAGCCTGTCACATAGCGCTCAGATATTCATTGGGCCTCACACAATCCAAAAGGGTCCAGTGTCCAAAAGTGTGTGTAGAGATTCAAAATCTCACTTATCCTCTAGTCACTTAGGTCACAGCTGTGCCATCGAGCCTGTCACATAGCGCTCAGATATCAGTGGGCCTCACACAATCCAAAAGTGTCCAGTGTCCAAAAGTGTGTGCAGAGATTCAAAATCTCACTTATCCTCTAGTCACTTAGGTCACAGCTGTGCCATCGAGCCTGTCTCATAGTGCTCAGATATTCATTGGGCCTCACACAATCCAAAAGTGTCCAGTGTCCAAAAGTGTGTGCAGAGATTCAAAATCTCCCTTATCCTCTAGTCACTTAGGTCACAGCTGTGCCATCGAGCCTGTCACATAGCGCTCAGATATTCATTGGGCCTCACACAATCCAAAAGTGTCTAGTGTCCAAAAGTGTGTGCAGAGATTCAAAATCTCACTTATCCTCTAGTCACTTAGGTCACAGCTGTGCCATCAAGCCTGTCACAAAGCGCTCAGATATCAGTGGGCCTCACACAATCCAAAAGTGTCCAGTGTCCAAAAGTGTGTGCAGAGATTCAAAATCTCACTTATCCTCTAGTCACTTAGGTCACAGCTGTGCCATCGAGCCTGTCACATAGCGCTCAGATATTCATTGGGCCTCACACAATCCAAAAGTGTCCAGTGTCCAAAAGTGTGTGCAGAGATTCAAAATCTCACTTATCCTCTAGTCACTTAGGTCACAGCTGTGCCATCGAGCCTGTCACATAGCGCTCAGATATCAGTGGGCCTCACACAATCCAAAAGTGTCCAGTGTCCAAAAGTGTGTGCAGAGATTCAAAATCTCACTTATCCTCTAGTCACTTAGGTCACAGCTGTGCCATCGAGCCTGTCACATAGCGCTCAGATATCAGTGGGCCTCACACAATCCAAAAGTGTCCAGTGTCCAAAAGTGTGTGCAGAGATTCAAAATCTCACTTATCCTCTAGTCACTTAGGTCACAGCTGTGCCATCGAGCCTGTCACATAGCGCTCAGATATTCATTGGGCCTCACACAATCCAAAAGTGTCCAGTGTCCAAAAGTGTGTGCAGAGATTCAAAATCTCACTTATCCTCTAGTCACTTAGGTCACAGCTGTGCCATCGAGCCTGTCACATAGCGCTCAGATATCAGTGGGCCTCACACAATCCAAAAGTGTCCAGTGTCCAAAAGTGTGTGCAGAGATTCAAAATCTCACTTATCCTCTAGTCACTTAGGTCACAGCTGTGCCATCGAGCCTGTCACATAGCGCTCAGATATCAGTGGGCCTCACACAATCCAAAAGTGTCCAGTGTCCAAAAGTGTGTGCAGAGATTCAAAATCTCACTTATCCTCTAGTCACTTAGGTCACAGCTGTGCCATCGAGCCTGTCACATAGCGCTCAGATATTCATTGGGCCTCACACAATCCAAAAGTGTCCAGTGTCCAAAAGTGTGTGCAGAGATTCAAAATCTCACTTATCCTCTAGTCACTTAGGTCACAGCTGTGCCATCGAGCCTGTCACATAGCGCTCAGATATTCATTGGGCCTCACACAATCCAAAAGTGTCCAGTGTCCAAAAGTGTGTGCAGAAATTCAAAATCTCCCCTGTCCTATAGACACCTTGTACCTTGTTTTACATACTATATAGTTTGTTGGATTTTGTCTACATTTCTACCAAAAATGAGGAAGGCTGGTGGAAGAGGCCGTGGAATTGGGCGGGGGTTGGCATCTGGTAATGATGGTGTTGGTGGTGGATCTGATGGTAGTGGCAAGAGCAAAATAGGACCGAATGCAGGAGGTGTTGAGCCTGCGTCATCGTCTGGCTACATAAGGCCTCGAACGCTTAGTTTTCTAGGAGTTGGCAAACCGCTTTTAAAGCCAGAGCATCAGGAAAAAGTTTTGTCTTACATTGCTGACTCAGCCTCCAGCTCTATCGCCTCCTCTTCTTCAGTTGTAAAAAGTAAAAGCACTGAGTCGTCATTGGAGGCTCATGTTCATGAACCACACCTTTCCTTGTGTCCTTCACCCCAACCAAGATTGAAGGATGACACAGGCCATACTACTGATTACTCCATGGAGCTGTTTTCACATACCATGCCTGGATTATCAAGTGAAATGGTGAATTACCCAGGCCAAGATGAATCTGACATGGAGTGCACTGATGCACAGCCGCTGATGGATGATTCTGCTGGTACATTCACTCAGAGCACTACATTGTCCTCGCAGTGTACAGAGCCAGATTCTGACCCTGATGAGACTCAGGTGCCCCTTCCCGCACACTATACCACCATACACGGTGACACAGAGGAAGGTGCACATGACATAGAAGAGGAGGTGATGGATGACCCAGTTGTTGACCCAGATTGGCATCCATTGGGGGAAGAGGGTGCTGCTTCCAATAGCTCAGATGAGGAGCATCCACAGCAGACATCGACATCGCAACAGCTGTTATCTGGCAGGCCCGGAGCACTCCAAAGACAGGTTCCAAACATCAAAAGAGTTGCTGGACAGCTTGTCCAGAGGGTCAAAAGATCACAGCGGGCTAGGCCGCAAAATGTCTGCCAAAGTAGGAAGAGTGCAGTGTGGCACTTTTTTGAACAAAATCCTCATGATCAGGCCAAGGTTATCTGTAAGAAGTGCGCAAAGACCTTTAGCCGAGGGAAAAATCTGAAAAATTTGAATACCAGTTGCATGCTTAGACATTTAACCAGCATGCACTTGCAAGCGTGGACACAACACCAAACCTCAAGTGCCACATGTGCAACTGATCACAACGAAGGTAGTCAGCAACGCTACATTGTTTCCCCCACTGTAAGCCCACCGGTTAGCACAGCAGCAAATGATGAGGTGTCGTTGCAAGACCACAGCAGTCAGGGAATCCCACTGTTATATCAACGAAAGACTGATTCTAGGCCATCAGAAAGAACACCAACTCCATCACCATCATCAACCCTCTCTCAGTCCGCCCTGTCCACCGCTACTTCCACCATATGCAGCTCTCAAGTCCAGCTCACCCTCCCAGACACTATGAGTAGGTCAAGAAAGTACTCAGTCTCTCATCCGCGTACACTGGGTTTGAACGCCCACATTGCCAAACTAATCTCGTTTGAGATGATGCCCTTTCGGTTGGTGGAAAGCACAGCTTTCCGCGAACTCATGGCCTATGCAGTACCACGCTATGACCTACCCAGTCGCCACTTCTTCTCTCGCAAAGCCATCCCAGCCCTCCACCATCATGTGAAAGACCGCATTGTCCATGCACTCAAGCAGTCAGTGAGCGGAAATGTGCACCTCACTACTGATGCATGGTCCAGTCGGCATGGCCAGGGCCGTTACGTGTCCATCACTGCGCACTGGGTTAATGTGGTGGATGCAGGGTCCACAGGGGACGGCGGTGGTGGGACAGTGCTGCCTAGCCCACGGTATAGGAAACAGTTGGCTGTAAGCGTTCCACCCTCCTCCTCCTCCTCCTCCTCCAGAAGCGAAAGCTCGTCCACAGAGCGCAGTCATACGAGCACTCCATCTGCAGCTGCCACTGTTGCACACGATGTGTCCCCCTATCGAGCAGCTAGTGGAAAGCGTCAGCAGGCTGTGTTGCAGATGATGTGTTTGGGCGACAGACATACCGCCGAGGTGCTGGCGGAGAACTTGAAGCGACAAACTGAGTCATGGCTGGGCAGTGTACATCTTGAGGCAGGCAAGGTAGTTAGTGATAACGGCCGTAATTTTGTGGCAGCCATAGCCCTTTCAAAACTCAGCCACATACCTTGCTTGGCTCACACCTTGAACCTGGTGGTGCAGTGCTTCCTCAAAAATTATCCGGAGTTAACAGCCCTGCTCCAGAAGGTGCGAAGACTGTGCGCGCACATCCGCCAGTCGCCTGTACACTCCGTTCGTATGCAGAAGCTGCAGCGATTGCTCCACCTTCCCAACCACCGCCTCATTATCGACATTGCAACAAGGTGGAACTCCACCCTGCACATGGTGGAGCGGCTGTGCTAGCAGAGGCAGGCCATAATGCATTTGTGGGAGGATACACGGCCAGGCACTTTGAGAGCAGACATGGAGTTGACAGGTGTGCAGTGGTCAAAGCTGAAAGACCTCTGTAAAGTCCTTCAGTGTTTTGAGGAATGCACACGGCTGGTAAGCGCAGACGACGCCATCCTAAGCATGAGCATCCCACTTATACTTCTGCTCATGCAAACTTTGACGCACCTTAAGGAGCAGGCGTCTGCAGCCAATGTTGATGAGGAGGAAGAGGAGGAGGGAATCCTTGATGACATTCAGCCATTGTCTGCTCAGGGACCTCTCCTGGACGAGGTGGAGGAAGAAGAGGAGGAGGAGGATGATGATGGGGATGATTACTTAGGGGAGGAGGATGCATCTCGTGGGGCAAGTGAAAATGTTGGCGTGGCAAGGTCTGGTACAGGGTTTGTGCGTGACTGGAGGGTTGTGGATTTGCCAGAAAGTGCTCCTCCAACCAGCACTCGCAGTGCATCATTGACACCGGGAACATTGGCCCACATGTCAGATTATGCCTTGCGGATCTTAAAAAGGGACCCCCGCATTGCCAAAATGATGAACGATGATGACTACTGGTTGGCCAGCATCCTGGATCCACGCTATAAAAGCAAATTACAAAACATCATGCCACAGGAGAATCTTGACCTAATATTGGCTAATAAACAAGCAACTCTGATAAATCGGTTGCTTGAGGCATTCCCCGCACACAGCAGCGGTGATGGTTCTCACACGAGCCGTACGGGCCGGGGGCAGCTTGGCAGAGGTGTTCGTGGTGCACACAGCAGAAGTGGCGTTGGAGACAGGGGTTTCATGACAATGTTGTGGACTGATTTTTCAAATACCGCTCACACAACTGGTAATACTGCATCGATGGAAAGTGACAGGAGACAGCAGTTGTCAACCATGGTTACAAACTACTTTTCCTCCCATATCGATGTTCTCCCACACAGGTCATTCCCCTTTGACTATTGGGCCGCTAAACTGGACACCTGGCCTGAATTGGCCCAATATGCCTTACAGGAGCTCGCTTGCCCAGCTGCAAGTGTGCTATCGGAAAGAGTCTTCAGTGCAGCTGGATCAATCCTGACAGAAAAAAGGACCCGTCTGTCAACCTAAAATGTGGATGATCTAACCTTCATTAAAATGAACCATGCATGGGTTTCCAAGGATTTTGTCCCACCTTCCCCTGATGACACATAGGGTGACAGAAAAATGGCTTGCTTTGGTCCACCTCTTCCTGGGACTTGACCTATTTCGCCTTTTGCATCAGCTGAATGTCCAACATCAACATATGCCACTTTCTAAAACTCCCTAACTGTGCTGCCTCCCCCCCATGGCCGGGGTCACCACCTAGCGCACGACACCGTGCGAGTGCCGTTGCCCTGGACAGGTGGGTAGGCCGACTCTTGGGCGCGGGCACTGGCACAGGGTCCCTCATAGTGCAATCAAGTGTCTCTGACGGTGGTGGTGCACACCCGCCGTCAGACACACCGCTGTACTATGAGGGGCCCAGTGCCAGTACCGACGCCCACGAGTGGGCCCCCCTTGCTTGGGCAGGGCCCCAGCATTTGCAATCTTTACCTCTCCCTGCTCCTCCGCTGTGTAATCTGGGCCGTCAAATCCATACTGTGCCTGACACCGTCTGAGCCTGCCTCCTGAGACATATATTTTGAATGTGTACGCTATCCATACATGTTATCCGGGGATACGGTACCCTTTCTAACCTTTGTGCAATCACGTGCAATCCATACTGGGCCTAACACCGTCTGAGCCTGCCTCCTGAGACATATATTTTGAATGTGTACGCTATCCATACATGTTATCCGGGGATACGGTACCCTTTCTAACCTTTGTGCAATCACGTGCAATCCATACTGGGCTTAACACCGTCTGAGCCTGCCTCCTGAGACATATATTTTGAATGTGTACGCTATCCATACATGTTATCCGGGGATACGGTACCCTTTCTAACCTTTGTGCAAACACGTGCAATCCATACTGGGCCTAACACCGTCTGAGCCTGCCTCCTGAGACATATATTTTGAATGTGTACGCTATCCATACATGTTATCCGGGGATACGGTACCCTTTCTAACCTTTGTGCAATCACGTGCAATCCATACTGGGCCTAACACCGTCTGAGCCTGCCTCCTGAGACATATATTTTGAATGTGTACGCTATCCATACATGTTATCTGGGGATACGGTACCCTTTCTAACCTTTGTGCAATCACGTGTAATCCATACAGGGCGTGAGAACGGCTGGCGAGCTGTTAAGCAAGCTACAGCACCTGTGGTTTGCACCCGTAAGTTTTTCATTTTTTCAGGAATGACGGTTAGGCCTAATTCCGGAACTGCAGTTGACCTGCACTTACTGGGAAATCATTGTTCGCGGGTAATAATTGTAATCAGTGATCCCCATCACTAACGTTGTTCAGCGGGTTATCTGCACCTGTAAGCGACAAACGCTGGCCTTTTCAGTGTAGCGCACATGCAGCCACGGACATGTAAGGGCATGACACACCAGTTATTGGCCAATCTCATGTTCCAAAGCCTCACGTGTCCCTCTAGTAAGCCGGACTCGGACCGCGGGGCATGACGGAGTCTCGTTCGTTAACAGAATTAAGCTTGCAATGTGTGCATCTGTTCTGTAGCTGGCATGGTTGAGGTTTCCCAGGTGGAGTCGAATTTAACCGTAGGCTCCACTCCTGGTGGTGCCCTTCTGGACATTCCTTTAAGGTTCAGCTTTGCAACCATACTGCCCACGTAAAACAAACAATTTGCCTTCATGAACGCTGTATGGAGGGTCATGACTCGTGGGAATAACGCCGCCCAATCAGTTAACCTGCTAGAGAGATCCTTCGTTGCTCCCAAGCATGACATCACACTCCCTAGGAGGAAGGTAATGCCACTGTGGCGACCGTACTCCTGGGGGCGACACAAGTGCACTGATGCCCAGCCACTGCTCGATGAATCTGCTGGTACATTGACCCAGACCACTACATTCCCCTCGCACACTACACGGCCTGAATCTGACCCTGATGAAACTCAGGTTACCCTTCCCATATACAGTTCCATCTTACACGGTGACAAGGAGGAAGCTGCAGATGAAAGTGCAGGTTCGGCCCACCCGCCATCAGACACACCACCGTACTATCAGGGGCCCTGTGCCAGTGCCATCGCCAATGAGTGGGCCCCCCCTGCTTGCTCAGGATCACAGCACTTGCAAGGTTGAAATACTGTGCAGTGAGATGGAAGATGGGGACGACGAGGAGTCCAGACTAGTACAGGGATTCCCTAGCGAGGAGACTTATTTGATTGTTTTCAATGTTGGGACAGCAATTTTTGGGGAGCACGTTACTCTGGAGAATGATAGATGGGGCCCACCATACACTGGAACATTCCAAAGGTGGACATCAGACACTGGAGCAGCATTTACAGGGCCCATTATACACTAGAGCATTAGAAATGGGGCCCATTATGTTTGGAGCATTATTTGGGCCCATAAGACAGTGGAGCTTCATCCATGGGGACCATCATATACTGTAGCATTATGTGGAGCTCATCATATACTGTTTCAAACATTATATGGGACCAATGATTCTGTATGGAGAAATAGATGGGCCTCGTCATGAGATGTAAAAAGTGAAGTATTTTTCATTGTACTATACCGCTATTTCTCTGCCGTATCGGAGCATGATGAGTTTTGGTATGTGTTAAAGGGGCGCTCTTTCGCCCAGGGCACATGAAAACCTGGAGCCAGCCCCCCCCCCACAACTTTAGCCAAATAACCCCCATTTTTCAGTGCGTAACTTGTATTATAAAGTTAATTAAGGTTGACAAGCTTAAGTAAGAAGAATTGATGCTTTTGGCATTCAAATGGGCACTGTAGGTGTGTTTCCTGTCCTCCTCTCACTGCCGACTTTTATTCCCCATTGACTTACATTGGGTTTCGTGTTTCGGGACGACCCCGACTTTTCCCTATAATCGGACGATCTTGCTCGACCCGACTTTTGGAAAAGTCGGGTTTCACGAAACGAAACGCGACCCTAAAAAACCAAAAGTCGCTCAACTCTAGCCCCTATCATAGATTCTTTTTTGGGCTCCTTGAGCCTGCATCATGTGTTCTTTGACTATAGGCATAACAGCCGCAATACGGTCCTGCATTTGTGTGACGTGATCTATCACCGTTTTAAACGGTGTGACCTGACCCTCCCAGGTTTCTTTTGCAACGTCTAACAGTCCGCGAGGACGTCGGGCGTACAATAACTCGAACGGCGAGAATCCCGTGGAAGACTGGGGTACTTCCCTGATGGCAAAAAGCAAATACGGAAGTAAATAGTCCCAGTTCTTCCCATCCTTGTCTATCACCTTTCTCAGCATCTGCTTCAGAGTTTTATTGAACCGTTCGACCAACCCGTCTGTTTGAGGGTGATACACGGATGTGCGTAACGGTTCGATTTGTAACAATCGGCAGAGCTCCTTCATTACCCTGGACATAAAGGGGGTCCCCTGGTCGGTGATTATCTGTTTTGGTATACCGACCCGACTAAACACATGAACCAGTTCCTTGGCAATCGTCTTGGTAGCCGTGTTACGCAAAGGGATGGCCTCCAGGTAACGAGTGGCATAAACCAAGATGACCAGGATATGTTGGTGTCCACGTGCAGACCGTGGAAGGGGCCCAACTAAATCCATCCCAATCCTCTCAAACGGGACTTCAATAATAGGTAGGGGTACCAAAGGGCTACAGAACCGGGGCTTAGGTGCAGAGGCTTGGCAGTCAGGACAAGACTCACAATATACACGAATATCGTGATGCATGCCTGGCCAAACAAAACAGTGTAATATCCTTTCGGTGGTTTTCTGGACTCCCAGGTGACCTCCCATCACATGTCCGTGGGCCAGCTCCAGCACCTGCCGCCGGTAGGGTTTTGGCACGACTAATAGTTGCACCGTGTCTTCCCCCTTTTTCTCTATCTGATGGAGTAAATCATTCTCCAGAACCATGTAAGGATATGCCAGCCTAGAGCCAGGTTCTACGGGTACCCCATTTATCACTTTTACATTTGTCCTAGCCTGAGAAAGGGTAGGATCCTTTATTTGCTTGCTTTGGAAGTCATCTTTCTGAACTTCTAAATCTAGCAAACAGGGAAAGTTGAAGGCTGTCGGCATCCTCCTCTTCCCTGGTCTCCTCCGTATCACCAGCCATGACTGAAAACGGGAACTGCAGGTCATTTCCCGCAGACTCTTCCCCCGAGTCTTTCGGGGAGACCTCTTCCAGGGGTTCGGGACCCACACGCGCCCTGGGAGAAGAATCATGTACCCGATTACCCGAGGGCATCAACTGATTCTCCCACAATTGCCAGAAGTGGGGAAAATCCCGGCCCAGGATAACATCATGCAATAATGCCGGGACGAGTCCCACTTTATGTTGCACAGACCCATAGGAAGTAGTAATGCATATGACCGTGGTGAGGTACGAACAGGTGTCTCCATGCACACACGTTACAGAAAATTTGTCTGATGGTCCAGTCGGGGCTGACACCAGACTGGCCTTCACCAGAGTCACCACACTTCCCGAGTCTAACAATGCCACCACATTTTTGCCATCAACAGTTAAATCACATAGGTGTTTTTCCACATCCTTTTGACCGGCATTCACACTCACTACCCGTGCAACCATAGACATGCGGTTTTTAGAGTCGGTGACGTCACGCTGCATGGGTTCAGTAGTGACCGGACAGTTCGCAGCAATATGTCCCATCTCTTGGCAGCGGAAACACCTAACGGGCCCCTTGCTTAGACCATAGTTCGTTACTCTCGGCCTCGCAGTGCGGGCAGTCCCGTTTTCCTCCCCCACTGTCTTAGGGATTTTTCCATCTCCCCTACTCCCTGGAATAGTCTTACCGGTTCCACGTGGAGATGATGAAGAACGAGGTGGGGTAGCGTCGTCTCGGAGTCCTTCCGCCACGGAGTAACGTTCAACCAGATCCACCAGTTGATCTGCCGTCGTAGGATTTCCATGGCTTACCCACTTCCTCAGGGCTGGCAGTAGAGCTCTCAGGTACTTGTCCATGACGACTCTCTGGATTATCTCTGGCGCTGTCAACACCTCGGGTTGTAGCCACTTCTTCGTCACGTGGATCAGGTCGAACATCTGTGACCGCGGTGGTTTATCCGGCTGATAAGTCCATTGATGCACTCTCTGTGCACGGACAGCGGTCGTCACTCCCAGCCGGGCCAAGATCTCGGCTTTCAATTTGTCAAAGTCCTGCGCAGCTTCAGGTTCCAAGTCATAATACGCCTTTTGGGCCTCACCGGAAAGAAATGGGGCAATCAGGCGGCCCATCGTGCCTTCGGCCATTTTTCTCGCACCGCCGTCCGTTCAAACGTGGTCAGGTATGCCTCGACGTCATCTTCGGTCGTCATCTTCTGCCAGTACCGACTCACGTGAATCACTCTCGACTCTGCTTCCAGGTTAACATCAGGTAAGCTTGCCAGGCGCTGCGCCACCTGCTGGAGAAGCGAACGATCGGTAGCTGTCATGTCCACCAACTCCTTCAGCTGGGCCATCATCACCCGATTAGCTTCTTGCTGGACGGCGGTGGACTGTACCAGCGCTTTCGCCATGTCCTCCATGCTCATGCTTGCAACGTGATGCCCGCGTTCTCCACCACAATATGATAAAACACTCCAGGATCGGCTTTGCTGGGGTCAAAGGTCACGTGCGTTCAGCATGAAACTCAGGCGCAGAGCTGGGATTCGGGTGAAACTGACCCTGGGTCAGGTTTATTAATGATGAAAGCAATGCAAAAAAGGAAATAAAACATAAAACAAATCCTTGCCTGTCTGGCACTAACTAAACAATGGACAACCTAACTACCAACTGGCGGGCTTCTCCCGTCCAGCCAAACCACAGTTGCAGTGGGCACTGCTTTCACTCACGTGTGTCTCTCACACAGACAGGCTCTCTGTGTTCCCAGGCTGAGACACTCACACAACCACCTGGCATCCTTTTATATCCACCTCCCATTATTCATTAGCAAGCAGGTGCGATACTGACCAGACTAGGCCACATAGGAAAGGAATCTGGGCGAGATATACCTGCCCTCATCCACTATTCCCACATGATTCTCACAATACATACTTCATATATCTACATTCATACAACATACATACATACTACATACATACTTCATATATACTACATTCATACAACAAACATACATACATACTACATACATACTACATATATACAACATTCATACAACATACATACTACATACATACTTCATATATACTACATTCATACAGCATACATACATACTACATATATACAACATTCATACAAAATACATACATACTACATACATACTACATATATACTACATTCATACAACATACATACATACTACATACATACAACATTCATACAACATACTTACTACATACATACTTCATATATACTACATTCATACAACATACATACATACATACTACATTCATACAACATACATACATACTACATACATACTTCATGTATACTACATTCATACAACATACATACTACATACTACATACATACTTCATATATACTACATTTATACAACATACATACATACTACATACATACTTCATATATACTACATTCATACAGCAAACATGCATACTACATATATACAACATTCATACAACATACATACATACTACATACATACTACATATATACAACATTCATACAACATACATACATACTACATACATACTACATACATACTACATATATACTACATTCATACAACATACAGTCATGGCCAAAAGTATTGACACCCCTGCAATTCTGTCAGATAATACTCAGTTTCTTCCTGAAAATGATTGCAAACACAAATTCTTTGGTATTATTATCTTCATTGAATTTGTCTTAAATGAAAAAACACAAAAGAGAATAAAGCAAAAAGCAAAACATTGATCATTTCACACAAAACTCCAAAAATGGGCCAGACAAAAGTATTGGCACCCTCAGCCTAATACTTGGTTGCACAACCTTTAGCCAAAATAACTGCGACCAACCGCTTCCGGTAACCATCAATGAGTTTCTTACAATGCTCTGCTGAAATTTTAGACCATTCTTCTTTGGCAAACTGCTCCAGGTCCCTGATATTAGAAGGGTGCCTTCTCAAAACTGCCATTTTTACATCTCTCCACAGATGTTCTATGGGATTCAGGTCTGCACTCATTGCTGGCCACCTTAGAAGTCTCCTGTGCTTTCTCTCAAACCATTTCCTAGTGCTTTTTGAAGTGTGTTTTGGGTCATTCTCCTGCTGGAAGACCCCTGACCTCTGAGGGAGACCCAGCTTTCTCACACTGGGCCCTACATTATGCTGCAAAATTTGTTGGTAGTCTTCTGACTTCATAATGCCATGCACACGGTCAAGCAGTCCAGTGCCAGAGGCAGCAAAGCAACCTCAAAGCATCAGGGAATCTCCGCCATGTTGATGCCTTTGCCCAAAAAGCTCTACTTTTGTCTCATCTGACCAGAGAACATTCTTCCAAAACCTTTTAGGCTTTTTCAGGTAAGTTTTGGCAAACTCCAGTCTGGCTTTTTTATGTCTCGGGGTAAGAAGTGGGGTCTTCCTGGGTCTCCTACCATACAGTCCCTTTTCATTCAGACGCCGACGGATAGTTCGGGTTGACACTGTTGTACCCTCGGACTGCAGGGCAGCTTGAACTTGTTTGGATGTTAGTCGAGGTTCTTTATCTAACATCCGCACAATCTTGCATTGAAATCTCTTGTCAATTTTTCTTTGCCGTCCACATCTAGGGAGGTTAGCCACAGTGCCATGGGCTTTAAACTTCTTAATGACACTGCGCACGGTAGACACAGGAACATTCAGGTCTTTGGAGATGGACTTGTAGCCTTGAGATTGCTCATGCTTCCTCACAATTTGGTTTTTCAAGTCCTCAGACAGTTCTTTGGTCTTCTTTCTTTTCTCCATGCTCAATGTGGTACACACAAGGACACAGGACAGAGGTTGAGTTAACTTTAATCCATGTCAACTGGCTGCAAGTGTGATTTAGTTATTGCCAACACCTGTTAGGTGCCACAGGTAAGTTACAGGTGCTGTTAATTACACAAATTAGAGAAGCATCACATGATTTTTCGAAGAGTGCCAATACTTTTGTCCACTCTCTTTTTTATGTTTGGTGTGGAATTATATCCAATTTGGCTTTAGGACAATTCTTTTTGTGTTTTTTCATTTAAGACAAATTAAATGAAGATAATAACACCAAAGAATTTGTGTTTGCAATCATTTTCAGGAAGAAACTGAGTATTATCTGACAGAATTGCAGGGGTGTCAATACTTTTGGCCATGACTGTACATACATACTACATACATACTACATACATACTACATACAGTATATACAACATTCATACAACATACATACATACTACATACATACTTCATATATACTACATTCATACAACATACATACATACATACTACATACATACTACATACAGTATATACAACATTCATACAACATACATACATACTACATACATACTTTATATATACTACATTCATACAACATACATACATACATACTACATGCATACTACATATATACAACATTCATACAACATACATACATAAAACATACATGCTTCATATATACTACATTCATACAACATACATACATACTACATTGTTATGATTGAGTCACTGTAGGAGGCAAAAACAGAAATGCTAGCTTAGTCCAGAAAACCAGAGAGGTTGGCAGCTATCGGATTGCAGACCCCTGATCCTATCACAACAACTAACAGTAGCCGTGGGGGTTCCTACGATGCCCTAGACCCCTCGATCACAGCCGGAGAATTAAATAGGCCTAAAGAAAGAAAGGGAAAATCTAAACTGCCCCAGAGCAGACCCCAAAGCAATAGGCAGCCCCCAACATATAATGACGGTGAAGCAAGATGAAAACACTAACACAGACAGAAAGATAGACAGAGCAAAGACGGGGCCCAAGCTAACTAGATAGGAAAGGACAGGAAGGCTGCTGTCTGCAATCCGTGAAAAACCCTATGAAAATAAGAGCCAACAGACTGACAGTGAAAAAGGCCCTGAAGATGCTAGGCTTCAAAAAAGCTATGTCAGTACTCAGGAATATTCTGAAGACAGAGCAACCGGCAAAAGGAGATTCAGCTCACCCCAGCAGGGAATGGCAGAATCCAGAAAAGCAAGGAAAACAAAAACAAAACACAAATGCTTAACAGGCAAAGCAGAAAACTTAGCTTTAGAGGAGCAGGAATCAGACTTGTGTCCTAGAAGTCCACAGAGAAATCACCCGCAGGGCAGAAGGGCGTCGGCAGCCTTATATCCAGTCAGTGACTCCACTCAGCCAGTCATCCTCATTAGGCTCAGGTGCCTGATAATCAGGCTCATTACCTTCCTTTACCAGAATAGGGAGTTCACCAGACCTCAGTGACGAAGGGGAAAATGAACTCACAACACTACATACTACATGCATACTTCATATATACTACATTCATACAACATACATACATACTACATACATACTTCATATATACTACATTCATACAGCATACATACATACTACATATATACAACATTCATGATACATACATACATACTACATACATACTACATATATACTACATTCATACAACATACATACTACATATATACTACATTCATACAGCATACATACATACATAGTACATGCTGCATACATACAACATACATAAAACATGCTAAAGACATACTACATACATACTACATACATACTACATACTACATACAATACATTCATACATTCGTACAATACATACATATAGACATACAGTACATATAGCATAGAGTACATAGTCACCATCACTTGTCACTTTGTTCCCCGAAGCCAGTGTCATCTATAAAAAATTTGAAAAAAACAAACAAGCAATATACTCCCTGATCCGCAGAAATCCACGAGTGTCCCACGACGATCTCCCGTGGAGAACAGCAGCATCAGCTGATGCGACCGCTCTCTAGGGGCTCTAGGAATCCAATGACGGGAGGTAGGTATCCTTCCGCACTGTATTCCTCCACCACTGTAAAAAAATTAGTCCCTAGTCTCACTTTTGGCATTGCTGTGTGGGAAAGTTCCCACGCAGCTTTTGCCATAAAGTGAGACCAGTGAACCATAGTAACCTCTCAGTGATGCAGTGCAGGAGATCGTCGTGGGACACTCGTGGATTTCTGCGGATCAGGGACTATATCGGTTGTTTGTTTTTTTCAAATTTTTTATAGATGACACTGGCTTCGGGGATCAAAGTGACAAGTGATGGTGAGTATGTACTCTATGTTATATGTACTGTATGTCTATATGTATGTATTGTATGAATGTATGAATGTATTGTATGTAGTATGAATGTTGTATGTATGTAGTATGTATTTTGTATGTCTGTAGCATGTTGTATGTATGTAGTATGTACTATGTATGTATGTAGTATGTTTGTAGTTTGTAGTATGCATGTATGTTGTATGAATGCAGTATATATGTAGTATGTATGTAGTATGTAGTATGCATGTATGTTGTATGAATGTAGTATATATGTAGTATGTACTATGTATGTATGCATGTTGTATGAATGTAGTATATATGTAGTATGTATGTAGTATGTATGTATGTTGTATGAATGTTGTATATATGTAGTATGTATGTAGTATGTATGTATGTATGTTGTAGGAATATAGTATATATGTATGCATGTATGCTGTATGAATGTAGTATGTATGTAGTATGTATGTTGTATGAATGTAGTATATATGTAGTATGTATGTATGTATGTTGTATGAATGTAGTATATATGTAGAATCATAGAATCATAGAATCGTAGAGTTGGAAGGGACCTCCTGGGCCATCTTGTCCAACCCCCTACTCAAAGCAGGACTCGCTAAATCATCCCAGTCAGATGTCTGTCCAGCCTCTGTTTGAAGACTTCCGTTGAAGGAGAACTCACCACTTCTCGTGGCAGCTTGTTCCACTCATTGATCACTCTAACTGTCAAAAAGTTTTTTCTAATATCTTATCTGTGTCTCATCCCATTCAGTTTCATCCCATTGCTTCTAGTCTTTCTTTGTGCAAATGAGAATAAAGTTGATACTTCTACAATGTGACAGCCCTTTAGATATTTGTAGACAGCTATTAAGTCTCCTCTCAGTCTTCTCTTTTGCAAACTAAACATTCCCAAATCCTGCAACCTTTCCTCATAAGACAGGGTTTGCAGACCGGTCACCATTCTGGTCGCTCTTTTGTGAACTTGCTCCAGATTGTTGATGTCTTTTTTAAAATGTGGTGCCCAAAACTGAACACAATATTCCAGATGAGGTCTGACCAAAGAGGAGTAGAGGGAAATAATGACTTCACGTGATCTAGACTGTATGCATCTGTTAATACATCCTAGAATTGCATTTGCCTTTTTTGCTGCTGCATCACACTGTTGACTCATATTCAGTCTGTGATCTATTAGTATACCCAAGTCTTTTTCACATGTGCTGTTTCTTAGCCCTATTCCTCCCTTTCTGTATATGCTTTTTTCATTTTTATTGCCCAGATGTAGTACTTTGCATTTTTCCCTGTTAAAAACCATTCTGTTAGTTGCTGCCCACTTCTCCAGATTATTTATATCTTTTTGAATCCTCTCTCTCTCTTCTCTAGTATTAGCTATCCCTCTTAGCTTTGTGTCATCAGCAAATTTAATCAGTTTACCCTCAATTCCTTCATCTAAATCATTGATAAAGATGTTGAACAATGTAGTATGTAGTATGTATGTATGTTGCATGAATGTAGTATATACAGTCATGGCCAAAAGTTTTGAGAATGACACAAATATTATATTTTCACATGATCTGCTGGCCTCTGGTTTTTATGTGTGTTTGTCAGATGTTTTTATCACATACAGAAATATAATTGCAATAATATTATGAGTATAAAGGTTATATTGACAGTTAGAATGAGTTAATGCAGCAAGTCAATATTTGCAGTGTTGATCCTTCTTCTTCAGGACCTCAGCAATTCTCCCTGGCATGCTCTCAATCAACTTCTGGATAAAATCCTGACTGATAGCAGTCCATTCTTGCAAAATCAATGCTTTTATTTTGTCTGAATTTGAAGGTTTTTGTTTGTCCACCCGTCTCTTGATGATTGACCACAAGTTCTCAATGGGATTAAGATCTGGGGAGTTTCCAGGCCATGGTCCCAAAATCTCTATGTTTTGTTCCCTGAGCCATTTAGTTATCACCTTTGCTTTATGGCAAGGTGCTCCATCATGTTGAAAAAGGCATTGTTGATCTCCAAACTGCTCTTGGATGGTTGGGAGAAGTTGCTCTTGGAGGACATTCTGGTACCATTCTTTATTCGTGGCTGTGTTTTTAGGCAAGACTGAGAGAGAGCCCATTCCCTTGGCTGAGAAGCAACACCACACATGAATGGTTTCAGGATGCTTGACAGTTGGCATGAGACAAGACTGGTGGTAGCGCTCACCTGGTCTTCTCCGAATAAGCCGTTTTCCAGATGTCCCAAACAATCGAAAAGGGGATTCATCAGAGAAAATGACTTTACCCCAGTCCTCAGCAGTCCACTCCCTGTACCTCTTGCAGAATATCAGTCTGTCCATGATGTTTTTCCTGGAGAGAAGTGGCTTCTTTGCTGCCCTCCTTGAGACCAGGCCTTGCTCCAAGAGTCTCTGTCTCACAGTGCGTGCAGATGCACTCACACCTGCCTGCTGCCATTCCTGAGCAAGCTCTGCACTGCTGGTAGCCCGATCCCGCAGCTGAAACACTTTTAAGAGACGGTCCTGGCGCTTGCTGGTCTTTCTTGGGCGCCCTGGAGCCTTTTTGGCAACAAGGGAACCTCTCTCCTTGAAGTTCTTGATGATGCGATAGATTGTTGACTGAGGTGCAATCTTTCTAGCTGCGATACTCTTCCCTGTTAGGCCATTTTTGTGCAGTGCAATGATGACTGCACGTGTTTCTTTAGAGATAGCCATGGTTAACAGAAGAGAAACAATGATGCCAAGCACCAGCCTCCTTTTAAAGTGTCCAGTGGTGTCATTCTTACTTAATCATGACAGATTGAGCTCCAGCCCTGTCCTCATCAACACCCACACCTGTGTTAATGGAGCAATCACTGAAACGATGTTAGCTGGTCCTTTTAAGGCAGGGCTGCAATGATGTTGAAATGTGTTTTGGGGGATAAAGTTCATTTTCTAGGCAAATATTGACTTTGCAAGTAATTGCTGTTAAGCTGATCACTCTTTATAACATTCTGGAGTATATGCAAATTGCCATTAGAAAAAATGAAGCAGTAGACTTTGTAAAAATTAATATTTGTGTCATTCTCAAAACTTTTGGCCATGACTGTATGTAGTATGTAGTATGTATGTATGTTGTATGAATGTAGTATATATGAAGTATGTATGTAGTATGTATGTATGTTGTATGAATGTAGTATATATGTAGTATGTATGTGTGCTGTATGAATGTAGTATATATGTAGTATGTATGTGGTATGTATGTATGTTGCATGAATGTAGTATATATTAAGTATGTATGTAGTATGTATGTATGTTGTATGAATGTAGTATATATGAAGTATGTATGTAGTATGTATGTTGTATGTATGTTGTATATTTGTAGTATGTATATATTTTTTTTTTACATTCAACACATTAGCCGGATGATGGGACTACTACTGTCCCATCATTCGCTAATGTGTCAATCACTGTCATTGTAGCAGGCATAGCCTGATGGGACTTGTAGTCCCATCGGAAGATGCATGCACACAGACACAAAGACCCCCGAGAGGCCCGTACAGACTCCCGGCAGCCGGCACAGACCCCCAGCAGGCCCGTACAGACCCCCGGCAGCCAGCACTGACCCCGGCAGGCCCGTTTAGACCCCCGGCAGGCCCGTTTAGACCCCCGGCAGGCCCGCACAGACCCCCAGCAGCCGGCACAGACACCCAGCAGGCCGGCACAGACCCCCAGCAGGCCCGCACAGACCCCCAGCAGCCGGCACAGACCCCCAGCAGGCCGGCACAGACCCCCGACAGGCCCATACAGACCCCCGGCAGGCCCGTACAGACCCCCGGCAGTCCGCACAGACCCCCGGCAGCCGGCACAGACCCCCGGCAGGCCCGTACAGACCCCTGGCAGCCGGCACAGACCCCCAGCAGGCCCGCACAGACCGCGCATCATGATTCGCACAGACCGCGCATCATGATGACATCATTTCAGCAGCCAATTACAACAACAACAGTGGCTCATTGCATTATGGAATCATAGAATCATAGAATCGTAGAGTTGGAAGGGACCTCCTGGGCCATCTGGTCCAACCCCCTGCTCAAAGCAGGATTCACTAAATCATCCCAGTCAGATGTCTGTCCAGCCTCTGTTTGAAGACATCCATTGAAGGAGAACTCACCACTTCTCGTGGCAGCTTGTTCCACTCATTGATCACTCTAACTGTCAAAAAGTTTTTTCTAATATCTAATCTGTGTCTCCTCCCATTCAGTTTCATCCCATTGCTTCTAGTCTTTCCTTGTGCAAATGAGAATAAAGATGATCCTTCTACAATGTGACAGCCCTTGAGATATTTGTAGACAGCTATTAAGTCTCCTCTCAGTCTTCTCTTTTGCAAACTAAACAATCCCAAATCCTGCAACCTTTCCTCATAAGACAGGGTTTGCAGACCGGTCACCATTCTGGTTGCTCTTTTCTGAACTTGCTCCAGTTTGTTGATGTCTTTTTTAAAATGTGGTGCCCAAAACTGGACACAATATTCCAGATGAGGTCTGACCAAAGAGGAGTAGAGGGAAATAATGACTTCACGTGATCTAGACTGTATGCTTCTGTTAATACATCCTAGAATTGCATTTGCTTTTTTTGCTGCTGCATCACACTGTTGACTCATATTCAGTTTGTGATCTATTAGTATACCCAAGTCTTTTTCACATGTGCTGTTGCTTAGGCCTATTCCTCCCATTCTGTATATGCTTTTTTCATTTTTATTGCCCAGATGTAGTACTTTGCATTTGTCCCTGTTAAAAACCATTCTGTTAGTTGCTGCCCACTTCTCCAGTTTATTTATATCTTTTTGAATCCTCTCTCTCTCTTCTCTAGTATTAGCTATCCCTCCTAGCTTTGTGTCATCAGCAAATTTAATCAGTTTACCCTCAATTCCTTCATCTAAATCGTTGATATAGATGTTGAACAATACAGGGCCCAGGACAGAGCCCTGTGGTACCCCACTTGAGACATTCTTCCAACTGGATGTGCAGCCATTTACGACCACTCTTTGGGTCCGATCACTAAGCCAGTTATGAATCCACCTAACAGTTGCCTTGTCCATTCCATACTTAGTCATTTTTTCAATAAGGATTGTATGAGATACTTTGTCAAATGCTTTGCTGAAGTCAAGATATACTATATCTACAGCATTTCCTTGATCCACCCAATCAGTGATTATGGGAACTTCCGATTCCGGTATCCGATATTGTAAACTTATCGGTACTCGGTATCGGAATTCCGATACAGCGAATATCGGCGGATACCCGATATTTGCAGTATCGGAATGCTCCACACTACTAAACATTGATAAATTAGATTATCTTGTTTTGTGGGTTTATAAGGTGTAATATATGTAAATCTCCCACTTTCCTCATCACAATACAGTTTCCATATATAATCTGTGATCAGAGGATGAGCACTTTGATGTAAATACTGAAATTGGGACACAATATAAAAACGGCTTTAACCTTTCATATGGAGATCACCGGTCAGCACAATGTCTGCTGTACTTGGAATATTCAGCATGCCCTGGCATTCCTACTGTCACTGAACTTGCCACATTCCTTAATATAAAGCTAATTGTCTCTTGTTCCCCCAATAGATGTCACCTACCCGGCTTACTGTTTTTTTAAGACTAGTTTCAGACATTGCTGTTGTGTTTTTTAGTTGCCCTTTTCCCTAAAAAAAAATGTATATTTCTTTATTACGAGTTCTTCTGAAATCTTGGCAAAATTTGCAGAGCTTAAGTGTTAATCGAGCCCCAATATAGCATATATCGTATAACATAGGTAAACTGATTGTACTAAAATGTTTATCAGGACCACAGCCAGGCTCATAGTAGCAGGTGACATTTATAGCATTGCTGTCGTCTTATGTGCCAGAAGGGCCCCCTCAAGCACTAGGGTCTGGGCGTAGCAGTAACCTCTGCCCCCATTTATTGTTTATGATTACTTGATTCCTTTAACATATAATTAGAGTAATCAGCGTGTAAAGGAGGGGTCCGAGGACCATCACCACCATCCGTGGTTCTGTGTGAGGATTGGCTGATCTCATCCTCTGGAGGGGTTTATATACAGCATCTATTCAGCATCTTTTACAGCCGTTTCAGCAGTCACTAAATACAAAGTACAAGACCATGGAGGTGATGAAGGTGGCCTTCTTGCTGTGTTTGGCTGGCCAAGTTCTGTCCAGACCGGTAAGTCATAATCCACTTGCCTGTTTTCCCTATGAATTTGGGGTGCTAGGATTTATGCAATGTTTGTAAGTACCACACATTGTAATATATGGGTCCATGTTGGGATCATTTTCTGGAATGTCTTCAACTCTCTTCTAAGAACTAATGGTCACTTTTTTGCTTCTACTCACAGATGAATGAACCTTATACTCAAGGTAAGTTCTCCATATCTTCAGAATATTAATGTCTGTAAAATCTCCCAGAGATGTTCCTGAGATGAATTTACCTTTTTACCTCCTGATTTATGTATGTGACTCTCCCTCCCTGAAGATCTTTAGATGATACCCCATTATCTGTAGGGCCAGTGTGACTTAAAATGTGACCCAAGTAACATGAAAAATGGGGAACCCTGGTCTCCATTTTTTTTTCATTTTTGGGGAAATTACTTGGTTGAGAAAACATTTTCTGGTGGTTTAATTCGATGATAACTTTAAACTATTTTTGTACCAACACATTGCTCTTTGGCAAGATTTTCATATGAATCCCCAAAAACTGATAAACCACATGTTTGTGGATGTCTGGAATACACTAATACCGTCAGGACAAATGACAGCGTCCACAGCTTCATTCATGTTAAATGCTCCATCAGGTCTGTGTATGGAGTCTTGTCAAAATGTTTTCTAGGGATTCCAATAGAAACACAAACATGGTACTCAGCAGAGAGTATTAATGTGAACATAGCCTTGGTTGTGAATTTAGGTTGCCAGTCCTTTGTCGGAAATGTTACCAAGGCTCCTATTTTCCAAACATGACTCTAATTTATGCCAATGACCTGATCTGCTTCTATATGTGACAAGAAATACTTTTTACTTCATCAGATATAATAATCCCACAAATCTATATGTACTCATTATGTTATCCTGTGTTCATAGCGATAGCTCCTTGTCCTAACCTATTTTATCTCTACAGATGAAAGTAATTCTCTCCTGGACCCCACTGTATTTGAAGTCATCCAGGATGCAAACAAAGGTAAAATTTTTCAAAATTAATCCAAAAATTGATTTATTGCTTTTAGTCTGAATATTTAAGTTACTGTTGGGTTTAAAAAAAAAAGTAAAGAAAACTTTTTAGGCTGGATAATGCTGTTAATCTGGAGATATAGGGTTAATCTGCAGGTTAGTAGGGTTATGAAAGGTCCCGCTGATGTACTGAAAGTGCGTCAAACAGGAGTAAGTGAACTTCATTCATCGTAGCAGAAGACTTTCAGTCATAAGTGTTCCAGAGTAGCTGGGCAGGTTCACTTTAACTAGTCCATGAAGAATCGATAGATCATATCATGGATAATAGCAGAATATTGAATGGACATTAGTTCAAGACACCCTCTTTTACCAAAATTCCAGTGACTGAGAAAAGCCGGTCACCGCAGGCGAAATATACATTTATATGGTGGTAGCTGAAATTAATATGTGGACCGGATCTTGCCGAGTGAGATGACTTTTGTTAGTATATCTCCAGTCTAGCTCACTAAGGGGAATCTGGAGCAGAGGGTCTTCCGTCTATGTAGAGGTGGTCTATGTTTGGCCCAAAGTCCATGGGTGGTGTAGGTTTAGTGCTACATCTACATGCAGATGGCATTTGCTGGTGAAGGAACAGGGAACAAATAGAAGAGAATGACTGTAAATTCAGACTACATTGGGTATATAATAATAAAGACATAAGTTTGTATGAGATGTATACACAACTGTACCTTTTTTTCCACTAATATCTAGTGTGACGACAACAAAAATTAGATCTTTGTTTCCATCTTAGATGTTCAGTTATTGCTGAAAGAAGGTGATATAGCCGTTGACCTCAGACGTAATGCTAGGAAATGTAACACATGCAAGTGGCCGAAGAACGCCAATGGCATCGTCCCAGTACCATATACTATTTCTTCTCAGTACTGTAAGTGTCTCCTATTTGGTTTCTCATTGCTTTACTTGTTGTTACAAAACTAATGTCAATAGTATTAAACAGGTCTTCCAAAATTTTAATTTTTGAACTATTTCTGGGACAGTTGATTAATGATTAGCCACAGCAGATCATTGTCCACCTTGTGTACCCAGGCACAGCGCCACCCACACAGTTGTGGCTGTAGTTAGTACTGCAGTTAAATGCATTTCCTATCCAAGTGAATGGTATGCAGCTGCACGACCAGGTTCAGTTCTAGATAGATAGTACTGTGAATGGGTAATCTGTAAATATTACATAGCACTCACTAAGCATAAGCCACAAGGGTTTTGTGACAACTCAGACATTTGTGAAATAACAGGTTGAGTCTTTGACAGCAGCAGTGAGTACGAGCTCAATGCTGGAAGTGGACATCGCCCATGTGGTGCAAAAACCGTTGCAAAAAGTTTGGCCGAAATTCACCAAAAGGATGAAATAAGTAAAACATCCTTTATTGGCAAGATAAAATAGTTTCAAAAGATACATGCCAATAAAGACTTGATCAAGGGTAACTATAGACTCGAAACGCGTTGAATATTTTGAGACTATATTATCTTGGTAATAAATAATGTTTTATTTATATCATCCATTTGCTGAAACTCCTACAATTTTGTGGATTTGCATTTGTGCCCAGTGAGTAATATCCTATTCCAGAAGTGTATAATGTATTGATATGGTATTCATGGTGGCTCGCTTATCCGGAGCTAAGCTCAGCAACTCGAGTCTCAAGCACTAGGACATCAGCTGCATACAACCCTCTAAATGTGCTACATTTGTGTTGTGCCTATTCTAGCACAAAATAGTAAGGGAAGCCTTCCTTATCCACTAAATCTAGACAACACTGCCACCTCTCCTCACCGCAGCACACACTGTATATTCCATGGTACCTTTAAAGTCCTTTAACATCTTTTTCATTGTTGTTATTATAAATACAGGTATGACACTTATTTCATTGCAATAAAATTTTAATTTTATGGATATATTACATGTACACAGCATGCACACAGCAGTATTAAGACTGTTTAGAGCCGATCCGTCATCAGCTTTCACAATACAAACTACATAAATTAAAAAATAGATCTTATACTTGATGATGTTGATGTACTTGTTATGAAAATAGCTGTGCAATCCTTGGTCAAAGGTTAAATTTAATCCTCTCCCAAATAGCCCGATTGACACCTCCTCAGTGTCCCTTCTCCCTGCTGCCTAATCACTACCCTTCTAGCCTGACTGATAGCTCCTCAATGTCCCTTTTTCCTGATCTTGCTGCATCACCACCCATTTAGCCTGACTGATGACTCCTCAGTGTCCTTCCTCTGCTGCTGAGATCTCGCACTTATCAGTAGAAACTGTAGTTGTGAGCCTGGCTGTGTGACTACTGAAAACACTTGTACTGGATCAATCTCTATAGCTGGACTGATAAAATGCTCATTTTAATACCAGAATTATTTAGCCATTCTGACATGGACTTTCAATGTAGACACTCACGTCTCATCAAATATAAAAATATCAATTTAATAATGTATGCAGTTTGTATGGTTAAATTTGGTGACAAATCCTCTTTACGCTCACTTGATGTTACCTCTATAGCAATATATGGGCCATTCTGTATATCACTTTCTTCATACTGAACAATATTGGTGCATTTCATGAAGAAAAGTCAGAGAATGTTTGATTGAATGCCATTATATGCTGTAAAGGTCTACTTGTGAAATACAGGGTCCCCGTATGTGAGCACATGTTGTACCTAAGGAGCCCTGTACAGTGGTGCTTGAAAGTTTGTAAATACTTCAGAATTTTTCATACATCTGACCTAAAATCAGATTTTCACACAAGTCTAAAGTTAAGTATTTGGACTTATTGGCTGTATTTCATTCCCACATTAATATTATCCAATATCACAAGTCTGTGAGTGTCAAACATATGTAAACTTCTGATTTCAGTATCTTTTTCAGAAATGATTCCATCAAAACATTTTCGATAATCATTAATTAATCCTGAACATCGACTTGTAGGAATTATAGCCCATTCCTTCCCACAAAACTGCTTCTACTTTATGCTGGTGGGTTTTCTCCCATGAACTGCTCGCTTCAGGACTTTCTGCAACATGTCTATAAAATTTAGGTCACGACTATGACTTGGTCATTCAAAAAACTTTAGTTTTATAATTCTTCAATTATTCTTTTTTACCATGACTTGTATGCTTTGGATTGTTGTTTTGCTGTATTAACCGTGTTCTCTTGAGAGTCATCTCGTGGATTGATGTCCTGACAATTTCCTCTAGAATTTTCTAATAAAATTCAGAATTCATTGTTCCATCAATGATGGCAGCCATCCTGGTCCAGATGCAGCAAAACAGGCCCAAGCCATGATAATATCACCCCAGAGTTTCAAAGATGGTATGAGGTTTTAAAACATTATTGCACTATTTTTTTCTTTGTCCAAACATATTGAGCGCCATTTCAACCAAAAAGGTCTATTTTAGTCTCATCCATCTACAAAACATTGTTTTAATATCCTTCTTACTTGTCCAGAACATCTTTAGAAAACTGCAGATGGATAGAAATGTTTTTTTTTTCTTGGAGCACAGTGGGTTTCCCCTTACAATCCTGCCAAGTAAATCATAATTGAGCAATATCCTTCTTATGGTGGACTCATGAGCACTAACATTGGCTAAGACGAGAGAGGCCTTTAGTTACTAGACGATGCCTTGGGGTTCTTTGTGACCTAGTGGTCTATTAGACACCTAGATCTTTGTTGGTCAACCACTCTTGGGGAGGTTGGCAATCGTCTTCAATTTCCTCAGTTTGTATGCAATCTGACTGGATTTGTGGAGTGCAAGCTATTTAGAAATGGTTTTATAACCCTATCAAGTGTGATGAGCATCATCAATTCTCCTTCTGAGTTCCTCAGAAATCTGTCTGTGCCATGATATCCTTCCACAAATATGTTGTGAAAATTAGACTTTAGTAAATTCCTGTTCTTTAAATAAATCAGGTATTCCACTCACACATGATTGTCATCCCATTGATTTTAAAATACTATAAAATACTAGATTTTAAGTTTATCTTCAAATTTTTGGCTAATTCTAAAGCTTCACATACATTTGCTACTCGGGCATGTGATATTTGATCATTTTCTTAATTTAAAAAAGTCAAATTTTTTATCTTTTTTGCTAGCTTTCATTTACGTTTTAGGACTTTTGTGAGATTCTAAAGGATTCCCAAACATTTTCAAGCATCACTATGCGCCATTACAAAGGCGCTGTGTACACAGCTCTTCCTGATTTTACATATTTCAAATCTGATTTATGTAATCTTCTTATCTGCAGCGGCATCAGAAGTAACTCTGATCAATGAAGCCTTGAAGGAATTTGAGACAATGACCTGTGTGCAGTTTGTGAATCGGGTCTCTGAAACAGACTACCTCAGTATAGAATCTGGAGTGGGGTGAGTGGTAATATTTACTATTGACTATTGTCTATAGTCGATGACATAACTGTTTCATATTACAGATTGAGATGATTGAAATGTTTGAAATTCAATTTGCTTGCTTTGCCAATTCTTAGTTTAGTTTCAATTTTCAATGAATCTCTTTGCCACAAATCACAAGTACTGCTAAGACTTAAATTGCTCAGAAAAGTGTATCACTTTTTGAGGACTCCTAGGACTGTAGTGAACCCCTTTCAAGCTTTTATAAAATGTCAGTGAATTCACATCTGGGTAGAGGTAAGCAGATAATAATCCCACAAGCATTCCATCATACAGCTAGCTATGCTCACCAGCACAACTGACTGCACCATTCTTTCACTTTCCACACCAAGTTGCGACTGTTGGTTGTCATGGCCAGCGTCATCAGTGTCTTCATCATTTTCACTGTGATCCTCATTCTCAGCCTGTGCCTGTAAGGTGGCCAAAATGTTCCGACTCATGTCAATGCTCAGTTTCAGCTGACGGGGAACCATTCAGCAAGAAATTGCCTGTTTGAAGCACAAACTCCTTCACTGTATGGCTTTTGTTCTTCATGCTGTCAAGCTGTAAAATAACTTTATCTAGCAGGAACAAAAAGAATGAGGGTCGTGGGTGGAATCAATGCTGTGACCGGTAGCTGTTTATTCAGTCATGTCTTTTGAGGCAGATTTGGATCAAGTGTAAGAGGAGAGGGATCGCCACTCACTGGCAGTGAAACAGACATTATTCACAGCTGAGTAGGTTTCTCCCCCTGCCCTGGTTATGTTGATGCATCACTCCCACTCAAAACATTCATCCAATTTGCCATGAAAACAGAATACATTGTCCTGCCCAGTTGCTGTTCCATGTGTCTATGGTGTGGTGCATTTTTTTTGTGAGAACATTTTTCTGCACAAGAACGCATCCAGTAGGCACCCCTTTCTGTGAGAATAATGCTTCACACCAACACCATAATTTCTCAAAAGGTAGTAGGTACTGTATTATATGACCGCATCTGAACCATCAGCAACTTGATCAGGAGAGTTAGATTGCAACGCAGTGAAAAAAGTGTATGTAGAGGATACAGGCATACAATCAGGAATCTATATCAAGAGGTGTAAAGAGAAGTAGATGAAATACGACAGACAGTAGTTGTAAATAATGAGAACACTGAACAGTTACTATTTGAGGGTGCAGCGTCAGTGACAAAGATGAAACATGGCCATCAATCAGAGAGCCCCAAATTGTCCTCAAACCCTTTCTTCTCACACACTTCTCACACATGAACAGGTGATGTCACTTTGTGATGTAGAGCCATAGAATAGCCTTAGAATATTCAAGCCTGGACCTCATTTTCTCCTGCATGCTGTCAAAGATTTCTTCTGTGTACAATGTGGAAAAGATTTCCCACACCAATAATGCCCATTATCACATGGACATACAACTCATCCCACTGTGACAAGAGCTTTTAGGCACTGTTCAGCTTCCTCCACCAATAGCAGGTGTGGCATCACCTACTACAGAGCTGACCACGAAAGAAGCAGAATTTGCTTTGGAGGATCTTTTAGCCTCATGTTGCCTTCAAGTCATGTGACATTCTGAGGATGTGGGATGTAATAATCACCTAATCAGGTTAACAATGCACCTTTATTTTATTCCTTACAGCAATTCTGAATAGATAGTTGCAATGCAATTTTCCAAGTCCACAAGATTTCATCCCCGGGACCTTTGGATTGGCCCACAGTTTTGGTATCTCCCCCCAGCATAGTCTTTAGTCACAGTCCATGTTCCAAACCATGACCGTAGCACACGTCTCCCACTCGAGCCGGCAACAGTCCTTAATATAGTTCCTCACATCCAGACAATAGATCTCATGACCATAGCACGTGTATCAAGCTCCAGTCGGCAATCACATATAGCACAGTCCCAACAGAGGTTCTCTAAATGTCTTTGTGGGTTCAGTGATGGGCAGAAGAACAGACCTGTATTCCATCAGAAGGGGCCATGGCTCATTGGTCTGCTCCTGGAGATGGTCTATTCTCAAAAGGAGCCAGAGACTTGTTTATGATGAAACATCTTCCTTGGCCTTTGGAGTACTGCCCTAATTGAATGTCAGCTATATAAAATATTAAGTGTAATCGTGGCAGAAGAGTTTGACAGAACAAAACACTAATGACGTGTTGTGCATTCTGATCTACTCTCCCTAGTCTGTAATACCCTAAAATAGACACCGATATCCCTGCCTTATTATTTTTAGTGGCTAAGATTATCTTTCCTGATTGGCTGTGATAAACTATGTGATGTAATAGATGGAAGACATGGCGAAGCCTTTTAATATCATGTGAGCCTGCTGCTCTCTAGCTGATGCAATCTTAGGCAATGTGTGAAATGGTGCAGGGTATTTTATTTGGCAATTTATGCTGAGTCACAAACTTATCTTCCCAGATAAATGTCAATCTTACTAATATTACAATATGAAATATATGTAAGATTTCTTGTTTCGGTTTTATACATAGCTGCTGGTCTTACATTGGGAGAATATTAGGCAAACAGACCGTAAGCCTGTCCAGTCCAAGCTGCATGGTGTACGGTGTGATACAACATGAAGCTATGCACAATATTGGTTTCTTCCATGAACATACCAGAATGGACCGAGACAACTACATTGACATCTTATGGCAGAACATGGATCAAGGTGAGAAGTTTTACAAATGTGGTCAATCCTTTGAGTGGGTTCATGTGTGAGGCTCATTCCACCAATATCTACATTGTTCTTAGAGAGAATCTGCTAAATCTTTACATAACTTTCTTTAATACATAATAACCTTGTTCTCATCTCTTCCAGCTTACTACGGTAATTTTAATTCTGCTGATGGAAACACCTTTAGCATTCCTTATGATTATGCATCAGTGATGCATTACAACAAGTAAGTCCAGATGACAAATGTTCCTTGTTGTACCTTATTCCATTTACTGCTACTTCTTATTACAATATCACATGTTTTGGGTAAGAAAAAAAACTTTTGATATATTTTGTAATATCAAACTTCTGAGAGTCAAATTTCCATTACATTGTTAGAGGTATTCCCTAGGCAGATACTAAGTAGAGGTGTAGGGAGGCAAAATTGGAACTTGCGTTGACTCTAATCACCTTGGTCAGAATATTTAAATACCCTCAATGGAACATAATGAGTTTTATGGCACCCCCATGGTACCTTGTTACCAACACCCCTCCTATAAATCTTAACCCATGCCAAAAAGATTTATATTAAGTGTATAGGGTTATTCCATTATCAGTTCATGGCTGCTAATACGTGCATCCAAGTGATGACGACTGAGCAACGCTTTTCCCTTAAATTCCCATTCGCTCCATGTTTCTGTAGTGGTCAACATATAGAAAGTTAGTAATATGTCAGCTTTGAATGTAACCCTTTATAGAGATTTATTAGCTGCAGAAAATGGCTAAAAGTCCAACTACTGATATCAGTAGGCCAATAAAATAAAGTAGGGTTCATCGAAATGGGCAACACTGACCATATAAAACATGGCTAATCCAAATCTGCCAGATGGAGAACTGCTTTCCTTTGCTGCTTCACCCTGGTTGATAAAGTGGTTGTTTCACAATGGTGTCTCTAAGCTAACCGTAGATTCCCCCATAATTTTGCACTTGGTCAGTGTTGTTGTATCCCATTGACGGTTCTTCATCGGAACATCTCGCTGGCAGGAGTTTTACTTAGCAGTTTCACGGTGCAAACTGAAAGGAATTTACTCTGAGAAAAAGCACACTATGTGTAATGGAAATATGAATGACTACTTATGCATCCATCCATCATGACTGCTTTCTAAGTTTGAATTCCCAGTACTGGGCAAAATTGTAAAATACATCTTCACACTTTTTTTTTTATAGTTATGCCTATTCCAAAGACAATATTTTGCGTACAATAGTTCCAAAACCTGATCCTAGTGTGCCAATTGGACAGAGATCGGGAATGAGCAGTCTGGACGTGATGAAAATTAATGCCAACTACGGCTGCAGTAAGTTTCCTTTGCCTGATGTCTTCTCTCAAATCCTAATTGTTCTCATCTCTGTCATTTAATATGAACTTTACACTTCTCACTAACATTGTCTATTTATGTTACCACAAAAAACAAAAAAGACCTTTGTAGAGCAAAGCTGGTGACGACCTCAGGATCTCTTTCTGGAAACAGTTCCATGGCAAACCAAGGTGGTGGAAATTGTCTCTGGCTTATTCAAGTCCCATACATGAAGGTAAAATGAATACAGAAAAATATCATTGACCATAAAAATTAGATATTTGTAGATTTTTTTTTTTTATTTATCCAAACTAATAGCACTTTTTTTATTTTTGTCCCAGGTTTCATTGCAGTTTAGCAATCTTAATATCGCTTCTACTGACTATGTTAAAGTCTATGATGGTTTCTCTAAATCATCACCTGTCCTGCTGGACAGAACTTACGGATCTGGGCCAATCTTACCTCTGGTTTCTTCTGGGCGAAACATGCTTGTAGAGTTTGTGAAAACAAGCAGTTCCATGACCAGTACATTTACAGCCTCTTATGTCACTGGTAAGTGTTTAGCATTTGTTCTCAGATGGCCAAAAATATCCATCCAATGGTAAATGAATGGCCCTGATATCTTGATCAAAATGAACAATTAGCTCTGCCAATCCCACTAGCATCTTTTACTTCACCAAAGGCACATGGTATTTCAATATAAGGTGAGGAAATAAGTGGTGGATGAACACTTCTGAAGGTGAACCACGTACCTTGCCTTAGCTTCTGATTCCGCCCTCAGTCTGTACCCCTCCCCTATCCAGTGCAGAGGGGAGTAGTAGTGCACCATAGTACACCAACCAGGCTAACCAGGTAATACAAATAGGGGTAATGGAAAATATCAAACATACAAATATACACTCACATATAACAGAGGGATGCAGCGGGGAGTGAAGGATGGGGTTAAAGCAAAGTAGGAGAATAAAGGGAATTACATACTCAAAACCTAGCAACAGTCAGATAAATCCACCAACCGCCTTCTCCTATAATAACCAACAACAACCTCCAGCCATGCAGCATAAGCTGTTCTGACAATGAGTGCTAGCCAGGACACCGGTTATAGGAGATGAGAGTGGCTAACAGTGCACAATTGAGAGCCTAAACACTCCAGGAGCTCTCAACTGAGAAGATTAAGCCCTGCAATGCCAAAAGAAATTTATACTGTTTAATAAGAAGGTGAGGTGCTTCTAACCAGCGCAGGAGTAGGAGAAATCAGACGTCGCAGTCTTCTGGCTCCTCTTTGTCGAGATAAGCCTGTGACAGTCAGTCTACAAATCCACCAGAGTTTAGTGGCCAACGAATCTATTGACTGAAGACAAGGATCAGGAAAATGTAGAAGGGGCTACATGGCAAATCTGATTCTACCCAAAGATAATAATAATAAAAAAACTTCTTGTCCTATTATTATTCATTGTTTCTAATTTTGTTTTTTTTTGCTTTGTTTTTTATTTTTCAGTGTCTAAAAATTATTGGAAATGAAATCATCTATGAGAGGCACCAGCAGAAGATGGGAAAGATGAATACTTTTATTCCATCCATTTCAAACCTTTGTTCTCTATATATTTAAGGGGTCATCCGATTTAATAATTGTGTTAGGTCATAGTTGTGTATGCTGTAATAATTCATTGCGCATTTAGAAAGAAGACTTCCTCATAGCTTCTAGACTCTAAGCTCTTGTGAGCAGGACCCTCGCTGGTCTTGTTTATATTGTTGAATGTCTGATATTGTTTGTAGGTGTCCCCTCTGAATTGTAAAGTACCATGGAATATTTTGGTGCTATATAAATAAAATTATTATTAATTATTATTATTTCAATCTTCATTATGGGTTCTACCATCACAGAGAGAAGGACTGGGCTGTCCCCACCTCATTCTCTGTCATGTACACACTTTGTCCCAGTAATAAGCTGGTCTCTTTGCCTTCTATTTCTGGTATCTGCATTAAACACTACATAACATATCAGCAAGTGCTCAGGTCCTCTGCTGTGCAGATAAAGGGGACATTTTTTTCCATACTATTCACATTGAGATCAGATTGCTGACCGCCATGCACTGGAGTCTGGAGACAACCAACTGTGTTGGACCACCACAATTCCGCTGACGGTAAATACATAATTGATGCCACAGAAATCCCGACTGACACATTTAGTACAGTAGCGTCCAATCACACGTGCTGCAGTTCTGCTCTAACTCCGCCCAATCCAGCTGAACAATCTGCGCAGCTATCTCTCTCCTGGTTCCCGGCGTCACCGCGCATGGTGCATGGAGAGCAGGGCTGATGCTGTGGAGGAAGCCAGCGGGGCTGTGGAGGGAGAGAGCAGGAGAGCAGGGCTGTGGAGGAAGACAGCGGGGCTGTGGAGGGAGAGAGTAGGAGAGCAGGGCTGTGAAGGGAGAGAGCAGGAGAGGAGGGCTGTCGAGGAAGACAGCGGGGCTGTGGAGGGAGAGAGCGAGAGCGCAGGGCTGTGGAGGGAGAGAGCGGGAGAGCAGGGCTGTGGAGGAAGACAGCAGGGCTGTGGAGGGAGACAGCAGGAGAGCGGGGCTGTGAAGGAAGAGAGCAGGGCTGTGGAGGGAGAGAGCGGGAGAGCAGAGCTGTGGAGGAAGACAGCGGGGCTGTGGAGGGAGAGAGCGGGAGAGCGGGGCTGTGAAGGAAGAGAGAGGGGCTGTGGAGGGAGAGAGCAGGAGAGGGGGGCTGTGAATGAAGAGAGCAAGGCTGTGGAGGGAGAGAGCGGGGCTGTGAAGGAAGAGAGCAGGGCTGTGGAGGAAGAGAACGGGAGAGCAGGGCTGTGGCGGAAGACAGCAGCGCTGTGGAAGGGGAGAGCGGGACTGTGAAGGAAGAGAGCGGGGCTGTGGAGGGGGAGAGTGGGGCTGTGGAGGAAGACAGCGGGGCTATGGAGGGAGAGAGCGGGGCTGTGGAGGGAAAGAGTGGAGCTGAGGAGGGAGAGAGCGGGGCTGTGGAGGGAGACAGTGGGAGAGCAGGGCTGTGAAGGAAGGGAGCGGGGCTGTGGAGGGCTGTGGAGGGATAGAACGGGACGGCGGGAGGAGAGCGGGGCTGTGGAAGGAGAGCGTGATGGCGGGTGGATAGCAGGGCTGTTGAAGGGCAGAGCGTGATGGCGGGTGGAGAGCGGGATTGTTAAGGAAGAGAGCCGGACCCACAGTTAGGTACTATGCCTGGGCAGCGCCGGGCTCTTCAGCTAGTCTAATATATAAAGCTCAATGTGGGTGTGTATGTATGTATGTATGTATGTATGTATGTCTGGGATTGGCATCTGCACCGTCGCAGCTACAGCCACAAAATTTGGCACAGTCACACGTCTGGACCCCAAGAGCGTCATAGGCTATGTTGTGAGGCAAAATTTTAACCCCGCGCATTCCAATTCACCAAACAATTTTGCCCCTATCTACATACTGTAATGGGGAAAAAGTGTATGTATTGGCATCTGCATCGTCGTAGCTGCAGCCACAAAATTTTGCACAGTCACACGTCAGGACCCCGAGAGCATCATAGGCTATGTTGTGAGGCAAAATTTTAACCCTGCGCGTTCCAATTCACCAAACAATTTTGCCCCTATGTACATAATGGGAAAAAGTGCATGTATTGGCATCTGCACCGTCGTAGCTACAGCTACAAAATTTAGCAAAGTCACATGTCTGGACACTGAGAGCATCATAGGCTATGTTGTGAGCTGAAATTTTAACCCCGCGCGTTCCAATTCACCAAACAATTTTGCCCCTATCTACATAATGGGGAAAAAGTGAAAGGAAAACTGTTGGAGGCAAATTGACAGATGCCAGAAGTGAATGGGTCACCCCCACACACCCAGGGCAGCAGGGTACTCGGGACCGGGCCGGTGTCAAGGCGGGAATGTGTCACAGCAGCGGTGACCCGGTCCGTGGCCCTGGGCGCCCAATATCAATGGCGGTGATGTTATTGGTGTTAAAGTTTATTAGAATAGTTCGTGACGCCACCCGTGGTGTTTGGCAAGTAAGATGTTGAGCCAACGCTGCATGCAGATCCACTGGGACTGATGGTGTGGTGCAGCAAAGATGGTGTAGCTCCCCACAGGTGGAGCTGGAGTCCCAGGGCAGTGTAGGTGCAATGAATGAGGAGAGGCGCAGAATGGTATAGATGTTGTTACCCAGGTGTAGCGGTGCTGGAATAACTGGAGGACACTAGGGTGTGCGGTTCCAAGGCTTTACTCACTGTTTGCAGTTCACACACGCCTGCCTCCATACTTTGTTCTCCAGGTCAGGGCTCCAGCCAACCTCCAGGCCAGATAGGGTTCTCCCTTCCACACTCCGCCGATATGTACCTTCACTGAACGACTTCTCCAATGCGCCTTTAGGTGTGAAGCACTCCAGTACTTAGTTACCCTGGAATGCCTCTCTCTAGGTGTACCTAGTCTCTACTTGTATGACAGACAGCTGTAGCCTGCTTCGCAGACTCCTCACTGCGTCCCGGCTCTCTATTCAGTTGCTGTTGTGTCCCAAGTCTATGATGGGAGCAAGGCGTTAGTGGCTCACTACTCCTCCGGTGTCTGTTGCTGGACATAAAGATCCAATCAACCTCGGGGACCGGGCCCCGGCCTTTGCGCTCGGGACTGGAAGGGTTCTATATCTTTCTTCAACCAGCTTCCCACCATCCTTCTATTCTCCTTTGTTCCGATCTGTTCTCTCTCTCTTATGGAAGGTTAGGTTATCAATAGTGTTGAGCATTCCGATACCGCAAGTATCGGGTATCGGCCGATACTTGCTGTATCGGAATTCCGATACCGACTTCCGATATTTTTTCAATATCGGAAGTCGGCATCGGAATCGGAAGTTCAAAGTTGATTGACAGCCGAAATGACGTCATCATGATGCGCGGTGTGTGCGCATCATGATGCGCCGTCATTTCGGGCCTTCCGGGGGTCTCTGCCGGCCTGCCGGGGGGCTGTGTGGACTGCCCGGGGTCTGTACCGGCCTGCCGGGGGGCTGTGCCAGCCTGCCGGTGGTCTGTGCACCCTGTGGGGGTCTGTACCGGCCTGCCGGGGGGCTGTGCTGATGTCCGGGGGTCTGTGCAAGCATCGTCCGATGGGACTACAAGTCCCATCGGGCGATGCCTGCTACCATGACAGTGATTGACACATTAGCCAATGATGGGACAGTAGTAGTCCCATCATCCGGCCAATGTGTTAAATGTTTAAAGAAAAAAAAAAAAATATATATATATATATATATATATATATACTACATGCATGCTACATACATACCACATATATACTACATGCATGCTACATACATACCACATATATACTACATGCATGCTACATACATACTACATGCTACATACATACTACATATATACTACATGCATGCTACATACATACTGCATGCTACATACATACTACATACATACTACATACATACTACATACATACTACATACATACTACATACATACTACATGCTACATACATACCACATATATACTACATATATACTACATACATACTACATGCATGCTACATACATACTACATACATACCACATATATACTACATACATACTACATGCATGCTACATACAATACATACATAGACATACAGTACATATAACATAGAGTAACATATTTACCAATACTTGTCACATTGTTCCCCGAAGCCATTGTCTTTTACGGAATAAATATTAACATAACAAACCACAAAAATACTCACCCATGATCCGAAGCAGTCCACGAGTGTGTCCCACGACGATCTTGGGTAGAGAACTGCAGCATCAGCTGATGCTGCCGCTCTCTACGGGCTGCAGGAATCCAATGACGGAAGGTAGGTATCCTTCTGCACTGTATTCCTCCGCCACTTAAAAAAAAAAAGTCCCTAGTCTCACTTTATGCCATTGCTGTGTGGGAAATTCCCACACAGCAATGGCATAAAGTGAGACTAGGGACTTTTTTTTTTTTTAAGTGGCGGAGGAATACAGTGCGGAAGGATACCTACCTTCCGTCATTGGATTCCTGCAGCCCGTAGAGAGCGGCAGCATCAGCTGATGCTGCAGTTCTCTACCCAAGATCATCGTGGGACACACTCGTGGACTGCTTCGGATCATGGGTGAGTATTTTTGTGGTTTGTTATGTTAATATTTATTCCGTAAAAGACAATGGCTTCGGGAAACAATGTGACAAGTATTGGTAAGTATGTTACTCTATGTTATATGTACTGTATGTCTATGAATGTATTGTATGAATGTATTGTATGAATGTATTGTATGAATGTATTGTATGCATGTTGCATGTAGTATATATGTAGTATGCATGTTGCATGTAGTATATATGTAGTATGCATGTTGCATGTAGTATATATGTAGTATGCATGTTGCATGTATGTAGCACGTAATTTTTTTTTTTTTTTTACATTCAACACATTAGCCGGATGATGGGACTACTACTGTCCCATCATTGGCTAATGTGTCAATCACTGTCATGGTAGCAGGCATCGCCCGATGGGACTTGTAGTCCCATCGGACGATGCCGGCACAGCCCCCCGGAGCCTGCACAGCCCCCTGGCAGGCCGGCACAGCCCCCTGGCAGGCCGGCACAGCCCACCGGAGCCTGCACAGACCACCGGCAGGCCGGCACAGCCCCCCGGCAGGCAGGCACAGACCACCGGAGCCTGCACAGACCCCCTGGCAGGCCGGCACAGCCCCCCGAAAGGCCCGTACAGACCCCAGAGAGGCTTACAAGGCAAAAACAGGGTTTTTCTTATTCCGATACCGGAAGTCCCATAGACTTGAATGGGACTTCCGGTATCGGAATCGGCGATACCGATACTTTTTTTTAAGATCGGCCGATCCATTCCGATCCTATAATTTGAAGTATCGGACGGTATCGCTCAACTCTAGTTATCAATCTTATCAGTCTCTTTCTCTGGTCTTTCTCGTGCCAGCAGCCCAGATCACTGGGACCTGCTGCAGCACGTCCTTCAGACACCCATCTTCACTCTTCTCTCTCCAACTAACTCTCACTCTTCCCACTTTTTTGTATCATCTCACTCCACCCGCCTCCCAGCACATCTCGTGTTAAGAAGCTGGGTTCCACGAGGGGTGCTCTGCTAACCCCCAGGCTGAAGCTGTTAGGTGACCCCACTGAACTATCCTGTGTGTGGAATGCAGGTGTGGAGCGTGGTCAGGAGTTCCCACCTTATCTGGATGGTGGGGCACTATACCTTAGGAGAAGGTGCAGTACCTCTGTGGCGACTGAAGCCTCAGGGGTGCCACATACCCCCCCGTTAAACACAGCACGTCTGCGGGCTGCAAGACAACAAAAGTACAATACAGGAACACACAAAAATTTTAAATGCTGTTCAACAATACTTATCTAATCTTCCTAATGTAGGAGGCACATTTCTTAAACGTTGCAAACAGGCTAACTTCCTATCTTAGTATCAAAAATTTACTTAAGTGCAATTCTTAATTCAAAGTGCTATACTCAACACATTTTCTTTATTACAATTATGCTTTTTTTCTTCTTTCTTTTCTCTCTTTCGCTACTGAATGCAAGACACTTGGCCTGTCACTTGTCACTTTCAATTCTTCATTCTTTATTCAATGCTCACATTCTATCTCAAAACTTTTCTAATTCTCTGTATCAAATATTCTATAAAAGTCATTTACTTTTCATAAGACACAACATTAGCAAATACGTTATCATAAAACATTCAAAGATTCTTGCAAAGTGCTGAACACTGCTCCCAGCCGGGACTTCTTGCAGTGTCCCTTGAGGTAGACATCATTCTTCGAAAAGTGTCCATTCAAAAACATCATCTTCGCAAAGTGTCTTTGTGTAACCATTATCTTCCCAAAGGGGTCCTATATGTAAAACCAAGAAAGGGCACCTAAAGAGGTGCAAACTATGTACAATAAAAGTTTTGGACCAATCAGCGTCTATGATCTCTACAGTTCCATTTCAAAAACAACGCTGCCAATCAAAAACTTGGCAACATGATGAACAAAAAGACAAAGGCACAACTGATGCAACAAACCCTCCTGGGTAGTGAGATTTGGAAAAGTATTTTTCTTCTACTGGTGATCCCCTCCTGGGGTTCTGGAAGCTGAACCATCACCATATTCGAGGTAAGCATTGACCATTTTTAGGTAGTCCTCTTCCCACGGTGTCAAGCCAGAGATCTTCTTTTTAGGTTGCCGGGTTGGAATTGACGTGGTAATCGTTGAATTCCTAGGCACCTGAGGAGCTTGGGTGGTAACTGTAGATGGAGGAAAAATATTCAGAATTGAGAGTCCTCAGTGGTTGATACCTTTTAATGGCTAACTGAAAAGATGGTAACACATTGCAAGCTTTCGAGACTACTCGGGTCTCTTCATCAGGCTAGACTAATACAAAATCTGAAGTCACATATTTATGCACAATACAGCCTAGAAAAAATGCAATAGATAAGACAAATGATGTGAAGCAGAACTATCAATATGGGAGAGGGAGAAACATAAATATAAACATTGGACCAGTTCATAGATAAGGAGTCCGGATGTTTTATGGTCCTCTGATTGGGGTCTAGTTCTGTGTTGTGATGCCTCCACACGGTTTTAAAAGGAAATTCCTTAATTGATGTAAAAAGACATAAATCCATGCGACACATTCATTCCAGCACTGAGAGTGTCAAAGTTCGTCATAAATTTGTACTCCCAAACTCGTCTCTCTCTCTGAGAATTGAAGTTACCTTTCAATACCAGTAATTTCATATCCACGCTGCTGTGATCAGGGATACAGAAATGTTTTGCCACGGGTAGATCCATTCTTTTTTCTCTTATTGTGTGACGATGAGCATTCATCCTTGTTCTAAGCTTTTGCCCTGTCTCCCCCACATACAGACCCCAGTTGGACATTTAGTACAAATAGACAGGGAGACAGGGCAAAAGATTAGAACAAGGATGAATGTTCATCGTCACACAATAAGAGAAAAAAGAATGGATCTACCTGTGGCAAAACATTTCTGTATCCCTGATCACAGCAGCGTGGATATGAAATTACTGGTATTGAAAGGTAACTTCAATTCTCAGAGAGAGAGACGAGTTTGGGAGTACAAATTTATGACGAACTTTGACACTCTCAGTGCTGGAATGAATGTGTCGCATGGATTTATGTCTTTTTACATCAATTAAGGAATTTCCTTTTAAAACCGTGTGGAGGCATCACAACACAGAACTAGACCCCAATCAGAGGACCATAAAACATCAGGACTCCTTATCTATGAACTGGTCCAATGTTTATATTTATGTTTCTCCCTCTCCCATATTGAGAGTTCTGCTTCACGTCACTTGTCTTATCTATTGCATTTTTTCTAGGCTGTATTGTGCATAAATATGTGACTTCAGATTTTGTATTAGTCTAGCCTGATGAAGAGACCTGAGTAGTCTCGAAAGCTTGCAATGTGTTACCATCTTTTCAGTTAGCCACTAAAAGGTATCAACCACTGAGGACTCTCAATTCTGAATATTTTTCTATCTACTGGCTAACACGGTACAAAGATATACATCTTTCCTGTATGTAGATGGAGGAGCATTAACAGGTCTCTTTGGCAGGTACCGCTCAATAAATTCTGCAGGGATACGGCGTACATTCAGGGCATACCATCCCCTGAGCCCCTCATGGCGAGTGAAGGTCACATACTCCCCAGGCTGCAGGTTTCTTTTAGGGTGTCCTTTGGGCAAGTGGGATTCAACGTCCCTCCGGCTAAAGAATAAGTCACTTATCCTCTTGGGGTCTGCAATAAATCCGAACCCCCGTTTTTGATTGACGTTAAGGACCTGTCCCCATCCTGCGGCATCCTGGGAACTGTAATGCCCAGCATGGGTCCTCTCTTTTCTCTTCAGATCTGGGTCCAGTACAGCCAATCTCCTCTGCTCCCTCTCCCGGTACTCAGCTGCCAGCTGTTTAATGGTGGCTTGGCAATAGGCCTCATTCTGCTCTTCCTCCTCCCGGGACCTGCTTTTGCCTACTGGGGCCTGCGGTACCACCGATGGGGGTTCTGGTGTCTCCCCTCGGGGACTGGCTTCCCGGTCCCAGACCAGGTCTAGTACAACCTGGCCAACCGCTGCAATGGTGGGGCAACCCCGGGTCCTCTCGGGTGAAGTGGCGCCGGACATACCTGAGGTCTCCCGGCGATGCGGCCTCTGCTCCGGTGCAGGTGATGAAGGAGCAGATGCGGACTCTGGATCCGCAGGGGTCTCGGTGGGGACCGGCGCAGCTGCGTCAGGTCCAGGCGGGAGCTCCGCCTCCACTCCCGGGTTCTCCGATAACTTCTCCGGGCAGGTGGGGCTCAACCGCATCGTCAGGGTAGAGGTGTAGATCAGCGCTGCCCGGGGACAGTCCGGTACGGTAGTGGCAGGTACCGATGGAGGGGGTACTGCTGGAGTAGGCTCCGCCAGGGCACGCTGCCATCTCAGCCTCTCCAGCGCTTCTCTTCTTAGCTGCAGATGAGTAGTCAGTTCTGTGATCTCATCCTGTAGCTGCCAGCAACTCATGCCAGTTTCAGGGTTGGAGCCGTCAGCCATGGCGCCGGGGGATTGCACTTCCCCACGCTCCACAGGCCTCCTTCCCTCACTCTCCAAAATGGCGTTCTGGCATTCTTCTTCCTGCCTTGGCCCCTTTCCCGCCACTGGCTTCTTCTGCCCCTCCTTCCGGGGGCAGCGTCTTCTTCCAGCGCCTCCATACCAAGCCAGGATGCATACCCCTCGGGGGGTGGGCCATGTATCTGTCACATAGTAATTCAGGCAGGGAAGGCCCAATACTCTTCGTGGTCTTTTCTTAGGACCTCCCATGTCTTCACGCCCTTCTTCTCCGCGCCAGCGGCCATTTCTAATGTACATTTTACAGTCTATCAAATTTGGTTTTCTGCACATTTTCAAAAGTTGTAAATCCAAGGTACACAGAACCCCATGACATCGGGTCTCGTCATCCTGTTCGTGTTCCTGTCGCCCCCACACACCCAGGGCAGCGGGGTACTCGGTATTGGGCCGGTGTCAAGGCGGGAATGTGTCACAGCAGCGGTGACCTGGTCTGTGGCCCTGGGCGCCCAATATCAATGGCGGTGATGTTAATGGTGTTAAAGTTTATTAGAATAGTTTGTGACGCCACCCGTGGTGTTTGGCAAGTAAGATGCTGAACCAACGCTGCATGCAGATCTGCTGGGACTGATGGTGTGGTGCAGCAAAGATGGTGTAGCTCCCCACAGGTGGAGCTGGAGTCCCAGGGCAGTGTAGGTGCAATGAATGAGGAGAGGCGCAGAATGGTATAGATGTTGTTACCCAGGTGTAGCGGTGCTGGAATAACTGGAGGACACCAGGGTGTGCGGTTCCAAGGCTTTACTCACTGTTTGCAGTTCACACACACGCCTGCCTCCGTACTTTGTTCTCCAGGTCAGGACTCCAGCCAACCTCCAGGCCAGATAGAGTTCTCCCTTCCACACTCCGCCAATATGTACCTTCACTGAATGACTCCTCCAATGCGCCTTTAGGCGCGAAGCACTCCAGTATTAGTTACCCTGGAATGCCTCTCTCTAGGTGTTCCTAGTCTCTACTTGTATGACAGACAGCTGTAGCCTGCTTCGGGGACTCCTCACTGCGTCCCGGCTTTCTATTCAGTTGCTGTTGTGTCCCAAGTCTATGATGGGAGCAAGGTGTTAGTGGCTCACTACTCCTCCGGTGTCTGTTGCTGGACATAAAGATCCAATCAACCTCGGGGACCGGGCCCCGGCCTTTGCGCTCTTGACTGGAAAGGTTCTATATCTTTCTTCAACCAGCTTCCCACCGTCCTTCTATTCTCCTTCGTTCCGATCTGTTCTCTCTTATGGAAGGTTAGCTTATCAATCTTATATTCACTAAAGGGTTGAAACAAAAGCGCAATAGGGTCTTATCCGGGTAAAATGTACAAATACTGAAAGTATTATACTCACCTTCTCAAAGAGAAAGTAAAGCCTGCATAGTAAGTCAGCCTGCTGCACGTCCAACGGTCCACAGCGGAACCGCACCACAGTTCAATAAGGAATAAATTCTTGGACTTTAAGTGCGCTGCCAGACAGATTCAATAACCACACAAGGTTAAAAAAGTTAACCCTTTAATCCCTACGCGTTTCGAAGCATAACGCTTCTTCTTCAGGGGTTGATACATCAACCAACTAACTCCAACTAACTCTCACTCTTCCCACTTTTTTGTATCATCTCACTCCACCCGCCTCCCAGCACATCTCGTGTTACGAAGCTGGGTTCCACGAGGGGTGCTCTGCTAACCCCCAGCCTGAAGCTGTTAGGTGACCCCACTGAACTATCCTGTGTGGAATGCAGGTGTGGAGCGTGGTCAGGAGTTCCCACCTTACCTGGATGGTGGGGCACTACACCTTAGGAGAAGGTGCAGTACCTCTGTGGCGACTGAAGCCTCAGGGGCGCCACATGAACAAGGGGGACTTAAAGAATGAGAGCGATGGTGCCAAAGAGTATATACCGCACAGTTGCTAATGATATGGGATACTCACCACACATGGGGATATGAACACACACACAAAATGCGCCACACACTATCACGTGCTTCAACACATATACCACCCTCAGCAAACATTTCACCACACATACACCAACCTCGCCACATAAAAGTCGAAACACAAAAGTCGCCACTCAAAGCTCGCCACGTTCTCCCAGAGCTGTTTAAAAGATGAAAAATGAGCTGTGATTGATTGCTATCAGCAACAGTTTTCTTTGTAGACAGTTGTGGCAACTGAGGCCTATTATTCTTATCATTTCTATGGTGTTATCGTATTTCTGTAAAGCTGGAAATAACACAATTTATTACCGTGCCAACACAGACCACCCTCTGACACAGACTGCAGGGGGAGCCCAGTATCACACAGGATAGGATTAGATACACGGCTCAGCAGTCAGTATCACACAGGATAGGATTAGATACACAGCTCAGCCGTCAGTATCACACAGTATAGGATTAGATACGCAGCTCAGCACACAGCACCACACAGATTAGTATTAGATACACTGCTCAGCAGACAGTATCACACAGAATAGGATTAGATACATGGCTCAGCAGTCAGTATCACACAGGATACGATTAGATGCATGGTTTTTATGTGCAATATAATCATTATAATTTGTTATAACTAACCACAGTTGGTTACTATGCCCAGGCAACGCCGGGCTCTTCAGCTAGTTATTTATAAAAGTGGAACTACTGTTGATTGATTTGAGATGGCTTGGACGGAGCTAATGCATTTTTAATTGTCGGTGCCCTTTGGAAAGTAATACCAGGGTTCCTTGGGAGAATTTTACGTAGGATGGGGTCATTCAGCAGTATATACCAATTTTTATGAAGAATATCACATATTTTCTTATGTTCAGAAGAAAATTGAGTTATAAAATTCATCATGAATTTATTCTGATCTAAATTTTTAGTTTTATTCATAACTAATGAATCTTCTTGTAAATCAATACAATTAGTATAAGCCTGTTTAACTAGATTTTCTGAGTATTTTTTAGCTAAAAATCTATTTTTTAATATAGTGGCTTGTTCTTTAAAATCTTCAACAGTAGAACAATTCTTTCTTCTTCTTCTAAATTGATTGTTAGGAATCTTTCTCAGCCATTTTGGATAATGTCAGCTATTAAAATGTATATAACTATTAATATCAACATTTTTTAAAAAAAAGTCTTTGTTAAAATTTTATTTTCTTTAATAAAAATAGTAATATCCAAGAAATTAATATTACAGCCATCATATAGTGAAGAAAAGGATAACTCCAATTATTGTTTTTAATTTCATGTATAAAAGAATCAATATGATTAGTATTATCCCATATAAAAAATAAAGCATAAATAAATCTTTTAAAAATAATTATTTGACTATGCCATTTTGATTTAAAAATATAATGTCCCTTGAAAACTCCCATAAAAATATTAGCATAAGCAGGTGTTACCTTCGAGCCCATTGCAGTCCCATTTGTCTGATGATAGAGTTCCTTCAAATGTAAAATAATTATTTTTAAAATAAATTCTAGACCTTTTAATAAAAGTTTTTTGATCCCCTGACAATCTATTATCTGTAATTAAAAATTTATAACAGGAAAGACCAACATCTACTATGTAATCGTCTAATTCTGTCTGTCTGTTTGTAATGGAAATCGCTGATTGGTCGCACTCAGCCGGCTGTGACCAATCAGTGGCAGGTGCAGTCCGGTCGCGAATTGCCACGGAATTCGAACGACGCACGCCACCCCTACCGTTGGGAGATCTGCGGCGCTAGCCACTGATCTCCTGATGGTTGCCGCGGGTCATCTCCTGCGGCACGGACATCAGCGGCGACGCAGCCAGGAGATGACCAGCACCAGCCTGATAGGTCGCGGCCAGCCGGGCGTGACCAATCATCGACAGGTGCAGTCCGCTCACGAATTGCCGTGGGATTTGAACCACGCTTTTCTGACTGGTGGCACCCGGTGACCAATCAGCGATATTGGCGCGGAATTTAACCCTCACTCACAGCGCAACGTAGTTCATTCATCTTTACTGAACAAGTTCTGTCTTAAATCTTCATAAAAAACTACATACTGTGGTGTAGTGACCACTGTGTCCGCTAAGGGATGCTGTGTGGGTGTCCAGGATGAGTGTACAGGCACATCCAGTGTGGTAACAGGAGTAGGGTGCTAAAGGACCGTTATGTATCCCAAGGTGGGTGGCCATGGGTTGAAGGCTTGATTATGTGCTGATCAGCAGAGCTACTGCTGATGTTTTGCTCCAATGTGTTAGGGAGAAGCCTTCAGGTGATTGGTGAGATGGGTGGGATCAATCACCTACAAATCCACCCAGGGTGGGTGTTTTAAACGCCCATAGTAAAGCATATGTGTATGAATGGCTGTAGGACCTGCGATGAGGTCATAGCCATGTGATCCGGTAGGCATGGCTACGGACCATATAAGGTGTCCAGGGTAGGTCACGTGAGGGAATGCCTGGATCTGGTTGGTCCGTATGGAAGATCTTGGCACTCTTCCTGAAGTGCACTTGTGAAGGCTGTGTATGATGGCTGCATGTGTCTGACAGTTCCCAGGAGAGGGAATGAACATCTGGAGTATGAAGCAGATAAGAGGTAACCTAGACAGGGGAGATTAACTGATAGACTGTATAGCCTGATGGCTGGATAAAGCACAGCCTGTGTGACCACAGGGCTGAGGGAGCAAAGCTCCTCTGTGAAGATTCATTGTTGTCTGCTGTAAAGACTGTTTTGTTTTCCTCAAGCTGCTATGGCTTATGCTGCCTAATAAACCGTATGGAATTTGTTTATGTTGAAAAGCCTGTGCCAGACCTGGTTTTCTGCAGCAAAGCGAGTATCCCCATCCCGAATAACAAGCGCTACCTTACAATACATATTCTAGAATACCTGATGCGTTAGAATCGGGCCACCATCTAGTGTGATATAATCGAATATAAAGAAGAGACATCCATTGTAAGAAGAAAATATTGAGGTTTCCATTGTATTTTGCATAAAATGTGAATTAAATATGTAGAATCACGAATATAACTCTTAAGATTAAAAACATGTGTCACCATAATTCTATCTATATAGTGAGATAACTAACTTGTAATAGAATAAATTCCCAAAATAATTGGTATTCCTGGAGGATTTTTTTCATCTTTATGGATCTCTGGAAGATGATAGAAAAAGGGTATACTCGGATTTTTAACATTAAAGGGAAGGTGCCGTGTTTTTTCATAATTTAATGTAAAAAAGAAAATATGATAAAAAGATATTGTCCCCTAAGCTTGACTCAGTGGTGTGTATGGTTTGTTTTTTGTACGGTATTAATGCAGCCACTGGGGGCTGCCATCTTACCTCTCTGGCTGCTGAACGACACTTTCCATGCTCATTTACGGCAGTCCCTGGGCATAAGAGACAAGAGTCGGCTCCCGACCCTATCTCTTTCATTTCAGCAGCATCAGGAGTGAACTAGGCATGCCTCTGTGGGCAGCTCAATTCACAGCTGTAGGTGTGGCCAGTCACCATCTTATTAGAGCCCAGTGCATTCCTTTTAGCTCCATTTACACTCTATTGCAAGCCCTGGATGCTGTACTGTTCCAGCATAACGGCTTGGATGTTCACTCTGCACATACCAGCTGCAGGAGAGGAACCAGGACGAGCTGCTGGACACCAAGCTGCTCTTTCCAAAACACACGGCCAGCTGCAGCCCCTGCTCTTGCAAAACATAGGAGGAGCTGCTCCCTGCTGTTTCAAAACACTTGGCCATCTGCTGGACATCTAATCCTAACCTGTGTGATACTGATTGCTGAGCTGTGTATCTAATCCATTCCTGTGTGATACTGTCTGCTGATCCGTGTATCTAATTCTATCCTGTGTGATACTGTCTGCTGAGCCGTGTATCTAATCCTATCCTGTGTGATACAGTCTGCTGATCCGTGTATCTAGTCCTATCCTGTGTGATACTGACTGCTGAGCCGTGTATCTAATCCTATCCCGTGTGATACTGACTGCTGAGCCGTGTATCTAATCCTGTCCCGTGTGATACTGACTGCTGAGCAGTGTATCTAATCCTATCCAGTGTGATACTGCTCTCCTGAAATACTCTGTGCTGCTGTCACCCTGCTGGATTTGTGTGAACTACATGGTGGTATTGTGTATGAACTATATGGCGATATTATGTGTGAAGTATATGGTGGTATTATGTGAGAACACTATGGCAGTATTATCTGCTAAAAGGGGACCCATTCTAGGGTGGTTCTGACTGAGCACCTGCACACGGGTCAGGGGTAATAGTTAGGTGCAGTCAGGGGAGGGCTGGTGAGGCAGCTGAAGAGAGGGGTCTCATTTTTATCGCTACTGAATGGCTACATTTCCCCCCATCCTGCTTCCCAGCGTCACCCCAGACTGTGCCTATCGCCTCGCTTTCACACATCGCCAGGACAGGATCTGAGGAGGGGAATGGGGTCTTTGCATGCAAAGTCTGGATCAGAACAGGCCATCAATCAGCAGAAATGTTTCCTGGATTTCTGTGGTGCTGTCACCCTGCTCCTCTCCATATATCTCCCTCTGTGCCCCCCATAGACCAGGACACTGCTCTCCTGAAATACTCTGTGCTGCTGTCACCCTGCTCCCAGAATCCTTGCTGCCTGCCATGCTCAGTGACCAAAGACCCCATTCCTCTCCTCAGATCCTGTCCTGGCAATGTGTGAAAGCGAGGCAACAGGAGCCTGATGTATGGTGGAAGGAGCAGGGTGACAGCAGCACAGAGTATTTTAGGAGTGCAGTGTGCTGGTCTATGGGGGGCACCCTGTTCGGTGCCAGGGATTGTACATAGAGTGCTGTGTTTTATACACATGGATGGACTGTCTGCTCCACAGAAATCCAGGACACATTTCTGCTGATTGATGGCCTGTTCTGATCCAGACTTCGCATGCAAAGACAGTCAGTAACTTTGCAGGCCCCATCAAAATGGCTGCTCACTGTGTTCCTAGATGTCATCCTCTCTTTTAACTTAGCAAACACCCAGAAGGGGAGGAGAGGAGTGACATCACACACATGTCAGCAGATTCTGCCCATAATTACTGCAGGGCAGTAATGTGAGCTAGTTGTACACTAGGTTTTTGTGCCAAATTTCAGTAGCTGCTCCCCCTAGTGTTAACAAGTGGAAATGCCAAACTTTTTAAAATTATTTTTCATATTTTGCAAAATTAAAAACAAATGATAATATTTTTTAAGAAAATGTAAACATTAATTCTTTACCTTTTTTCAATTGCTGAAAAAAAATTTTTTGGATTGCACCTTCCCTTTAAGGAATTTCTATTCTATTTTTTATTAAAAATATTCTTCATTATTCCTTCTGCAATTAATCAAAATTTTCTATTACTAGAGGGATAATTTCCATGGAGTATTTTAAAAGCCTCCTTGCAATCCTGTATAACAACTCCTCCACCTTTATCCACTGATTTAATTACAATATCTCTATTTTGAGCTAGTGATTTCAGCGCTATATTCTCTTCTCTAGTTTAATTATTTTTCCTCTTTCCAGTTATAAAACCAATAGAACGAGAGAGTTCCTTAAATTGTTTCTGTACAAGGTCATTAAATGCACTTATATGATGTTCTTTATTTTCATCAGGATAAAAATTGGATTTTACAGTTACATACAAATTAAATATTGATTCCGACTCAGAGTGTACTTGAATGAATTGATTATGACATATTATTAATCGTGGGACCTGGATTAATTTCTTTGAGAAAAAAGTGCCTTTTTAAAGGGAATCTATCACCTGGTTTTGGCGGGCTATTTAAATGAGGTCTGTCTGGTCCGATGGGCGGTGTTTCGGATCTTTGCCGCCTCAACAAACCTTGGCAGCCATCCGCAGTTTTTTCATGAATAGGAGTAGGTGTCCGCCATCTTTCGCGCATGCGCTAAGCATTCTTTGAGACGCAATGAGATGTACAATAAATTCAAGGATAGAGGCTATCCCACTGACCTATTGGACAGTGCATTACATCCTCCCACTTCCACACGCAATTCAGTGAAAGGACAAATTCCTTTTGTCCATACGTTCTACCCTTATGCACATATCTTACATCGATCCATAAGGAAACACTGGGGACTTTTGAGGGAGGCACATCCAGAGGTCACTGAATTCCGCCAAAATTTCTTACGCTGTTACAAGCGTCCCAAGAATATAAGGGACACTCTGATCAAGGCCGACATTGGCTCAGGTACAAGATCGTCCACACAAAGATTTCTCTCAACCCCCAAAACAGGCATCCATCCATGCTTACATTGTAATCAGTGTGGGAATATATTGAAAGGTGATCACTTCTATCACCCACGCTCAGGCAAACAATATAGAATCAAAGATTTTACCACCTGTGATACTTTGCATGTGGTATACCAGATTAAATGCCCATGTGGGCTCCTCTATATCGGTGAAACTACTCAACCGATAAGGGACCGCATCAGTAAGCATAAGTCCACAATTAGATGCAGCAATACATTATTACTAGTGTTCAGCGACTTTTGGTTTTTTAGGGTCGAGTTTCGTTTCATGAAACCCGACTTTTCCAAAAGTCGGGTCGAGCAAAATCGGTCGACTATACGGAAAAGTCGGGGTCGTCCCGAAACAAGAAACCCAATGTAAGTCAATGGAGAATTAAAGACGGCAGTGAGAGGAGGACAGGAAACACACCAACAGTGCCCATTTGAATGCCAAAAGCATAAATTCTTGTTACTGAAGCTTTTCAACCTTAATTAACTTCATAATACTAGTTACGCACTGAAAAATGGGGGTTATTTGGCTACAGTTGTGGGGGGGAGGGCTGGCTCCAGGTTTTCGTGGGCCCAGGGCCAAAGAGCGCCCCTTTAACACATACCACAACTCATGATGCTCCGATACGGCAGAGAAATAGCAGTATAGTACAATGAAAAATACTTCACTTCTTACATCTCATGACTGATATCCATTTTAAATTCTCCAATACCTCCAAAAACGGACAGTATATAACTCCACACAGTATTATGGCCAACGCTTAGTGCGCTATACAGAGTAATGAGGCCCATATATTTCTCCATATGGAATCATTGATCCCATATAATGTTTCAAACCGTATATGATGAGCTCCACATAATGCTATAGTATATGTTGGTCCCAATGGATGAAGCTCCACTGTCTTATGGGCCGAAATAATGCTCCATATATAATGGGCCCCATTTCTACTGCTCTAGTGGATAATGGGCCCTGTAAATGCTGCTCCAGTATCTGATGTCCACCTTTGGAATGCTCCAGTGTATGGTGGGCCCCATATATCATTCATCAGAGTATAGTGCTCCCCAAAAATTGCTGTCCCAACATTGAAAACAATTACATAAGTCTCCTTGCTAGGGAATCCCTGCACTACTCTGAACTCTTTGTCGTCCCCATCTTCCATCTCACTGCACTTGGCTGTTTAGGCCCTCCCACCGGCAGAGACACTTTTGCGTACTATGCGGTGCCCTGTGCCAGTGCCATCGCCCATGAGTATGCCCCCCCACCTGCTCAAGGAACCTGCACTTTCATCTGCACCTTCCTCTTTGTCACCGTGTAAGGTGGTATAGTATGCGGGAAGGGGAACCTGAGTTTCCTCTGGGTCAGATTCTGGCTGTGTAGAGTGCGAGGGGAATGTAGTAGTCTGGGTCAATGTACCAGCAGCATCATCCAGCAGTGGCTGGGCCTCAGTGCACTTGTGGCGTCCCCAAGAGTACAGTCGCCACTGTGGCATTACCTTCCTCCTAGGGAGTGTGTTGTCAAGCTTGGGAGCAACGAAGGATCTCTCTAGCAGTGAAACCAACACACAACACATTTCCCACTCCAGGCCAGCAGGGAGACCTCTGAACCTGACTGCTGAGGAGCTGCTCTCTGTGGTCAGGAGGCGGTAAGTTAGGGCACTCTGTGCAGGGAAGGGGAAGTGTGTGGACGTGAGAAGGGGAGCTGGAGGATGAGCAGAGTTAAGGCTCATTCCTAGCTGGAGCGAATGGTCCGGATTCCGGTCTCTGAGTTTGTAGGGACACTGACGTTCCTGCAGCAGAAACCGGGGGGAAGTAGCAGCTATAAATGCTCTGTACCCAACTAAGGCTCGGAGGCCCCAGCATCGACGTGTGCGAGGCAGAAGGAAAAGGCTACAGCTGTCTGCCATACAAGTAAAGTCTGAGGAACATCTGTTAGACAGGAGGCGATTCAGTGAACCACGGTCCTGTGAGTGCTTCCCCCACAAGCGCTAGAAAGGAGACGTTCAGGAAGGTACATGTTGGCGGAGTGTTGGAAGGGAGCTTTCCATTCTGGTCCCGGAGTTTGGCAGAGGTCCTGACCCGGAGGACACAGCACGGAGGCAGGCATCTGTGTAACCTGCAGACTGTGAGTAAAGCTTTGGAACTGCACGCTCTGGTGTCCTACAGTTATTCCAGCACCGCTACATCTGGGTACCAGCACCTACACCGCCTGTGCCTTTCCCCCATCACTACATCTACACTTCGCTGGGACTCCAGCTCCACCTGTGGGGAGCTTCACCATCTTTGCTGCACAACACCATCAGTCCCAGAGGATCTGCCTGCAGCGTCGGCCTAACATCTATGTTGCCGAACACCACAGGTGGCGTCAAACTATCTATATAAACTCTTTACCATTATACCACGCCATTTACATGGGCGCCCAGGGCCACCCTTCGGGTCACCGCTGCTGTGACACATCCCACTGTCACCAGCCCGGTACCGAGTACCCCACAGCCCTGGGAGGGCGACCCATATGCCGACTGCGGATCGGGTGGCGTTATTCCCACGAACCTCCAAACAGCGTCCCTGAAGGCAAAGTTTTTGGTTTCCGGGGGCAGTATGATTGCAAAGCTGAACCTTAAAGGAATGTCCAAAAGGGCACCACCAGGAGTGGAGCCTGTGGCTTAATTGGACTGCACCCGGGAAACCACTACCATACAAGCTACAGAAAAGATGGACAGATTGCAAGCTTTGTCGATTCTGTGTGTGATGTGGTATGTCCGTTTGTAGTTGTGATAGCGATTTCTCAGCTTTATTCCGTTAACAACCGAGACTCCTGCATGGCCCCGCGGTACGCGTCAAGCTTACTAGAGGGATACGCGAGGCTGTGGCACGTGGGATCGAGCAATAACAGGTCTAGCATTCCAGTACATGTCCGGGGCTGCATGCATGCTACACTGAAAGGACCAGCTTTTGTCGCTTACAGGTGCAGATAACATGCTGAACTCCGTTAGTGATGGGGATCTGGGATTCAGATTATTCCCTGCGAACGATGATTTCCCAGTAAGTTCAGGTCAACCACAATTCTGGAGTTAGGCCTAACCGTCATTCCTGAAAAAATTACATGTCCAAACCACAGGTGCTGTAGCTTGCTTAACAGATCGGCAGCAGTTCACAGGCCCAGTATGGATTCAACAACATTGTAGAAAGTTGATAAAGGGTACAGTTTCACCAGATAACACGTATATACGTAGCCTAGTTTACACATTAAAAATATATGTCTATAGATCAGGAGGCAGACTCAGATGTTCTCAGGCCCAGTATGGATTTGACCAGATTGTACAAAGTTGAGAAAGGGTACTTTATCAATGGATAGCAGGTATATATAGCATAGTTTAAACATGTAAAATCTCCGTGTTCTCAGTATGGATTACACAGCAATCTAAAAAGTGGAAAAAAGGAAATGCATTTGAGGCGTACACAACTATATACTTTTGGTGTTATTTTTAAATCTTCCCATATATTTCTGTCTCAGTAATACAGTCCAGCCTCTCCGCAATAGGAAATGAGATGCATACAATTAGTGACATAAAGGCTAGTGATTGCAGAAATCTAGGAATTATTATTCATGGGAAAAACTTCCGTCACAATTCTCATAGGCGATGCTGACCCTCAATTAATTTGTGTGTTGAGACAGTGAAAACATTTTTTGTGAATAAAGTCTTGCTGTATCGCACTTCCGTTGATTCCATCACTGTTACTCATCTCAATCCAATTTTTATCACAGGGAGCGATGTAAACATGGTGCTCACTGGCTATCATGATCTGTCACGTAACTTTGGAGTGCAAAAGACAGAAGCCACAGGCCGTAGGCGATTCTATTTGATTGGCATGAGAGGGCACATTTTGAAATGTGCGGCGGAATGTCACACGTTTGTGAGTAGGAAAACTGTGAAAGCTGATGATAAACCACCACTGCATGTAATTGTGAGTCGACATCCATAAGAAATGGAAGCCACTGATCATCTGGAGCTAGAGCCCGGCCAGCAGGACAGGGCATAGCTACATCTTAAGCATCATCTTTCAGTTCAATTTGTAGTGTCACTCCCAGTGAAGGATTTGACAGCCCAGACTACACAGCGGAGGAGCAGGGAGAGGTAAACATTGCAAATGCTGGGGCCCTGCCCAAGCAAGGGGGGCACACTCGTGGGCATCGGTACTGGCACTGGGCCCCTCATAGTACGGAGGTGTGTCTGACGGCGGGTGTGCACCACCACTGTCAGAGAAACTTGATTGCACTATGAGGGACCCTATGCCAGTGCCCGCGCCCAATAGTCCGCCTACCCACCTGTCCAGGGCAACGGCACTCGCACGGTTTTGTGCGCTAGGTGGTGACCCCGGCCATGGGGGGGCGCCCACTTAGGGAGGTTTACAATGTGGCATATGTAGATGTGGGTCATTCAGCTGCTGCAAAAGGCGAAATAGGTCAAGTTCGCGGAATAGGAGGAGGACCAAAGCAAGCCATTTTTCTGGCAACCTATGTGTCATCAAGGGAAGGTGGGACAAAATCCTTGGAAACCCATGCATGGTTCATTTTAATGAAGGTTAGATCATCCACATTTTGGGTTGACAGACGGGTCCTTTTTTCTGTCAGGATTGATCCAGCTGCACTGAAGACTCTTTCCCATAGCACACTTGCAGCTGGGCAAGCGAGCTCCTGTAAGGCATATTGTGCAAATTCAGGCCAGGTGTCCAGTTTAGCGGCCCAATAGTCAAAGGGGAATGACCTGTGCGGGAAAACATCGATATGGGAGGAAAAGTAGTTGTTAACCATAGTTGACAACTGCTGTCTCCTGTCACTTTCCATCGATGCAGTATTACCAGTTGTGTGAGCGGTCCGTGAAAAATCAGTCCACAACATTGTCATGAAACCCCTGTATCCAACGCCACTTCTGCTGTGTGCACCACGAACACCTCTGCCAAGCTGCCCCCGGCCCGTACGGCTCATGTGAGAACCATCACCGCTGCTGTGTGCTGGGAATGCCTCAACCAACCGGTTTACCAGAGTTGCTTGTTTGTTAGCCAATATTAGGTCAAGGTTCTCCTGTGGCATGATGTTTTGTAATTTGCCTTTATAGCGTGGATCCAGGATGCTGACCAACCAGTAGTCGTCATCGTTCATCATTTTGGCAATGCGTGGGTCCCTTTTTAGGATCTGCAAGGCATAATCTGACATGTGGGCCAATGTTCCCGGTGTCAATGATGCACTGCGAGTGCTGGGTGGAGGAGCACTCTCTAGCAAATCCACATCCCTCCAGTCATGCACAAACCCTGTATAAGACCTTGCCACGCCAACATTTTCACTTGCCCCACGAGATGCATCCTCCTCCCCTAAGTAATCATCCCCATCATCATCATCCTCCTCCTCTTCTTCCTCCACCTCGTCCAGGAGAGGTCCCTGAGCAGACAATGGCTGAATGTCATCAAGGATTCCCTCCACCTCTTCCTCTTCGTCAACATTGGCTGCAGATGCCTGCTCCTTAAGGTGCGTCAAAGTTTGCATGAGCAGACGCATAATTGGGATGCTCATGCTTAGGATGGCGTTGTCTGCGCTTACCAGCCTTGTGCATTCCTCAAAACACTGAAGGACTTTACAGAGGTCTTTCAGCTTCGACCACTGCACACCTGTCAACTTCATGTCTGCTCTCAAAGTGCCTGGCCGTGTATCCTCCCACAAATGCATTATGGCCTGCCTCTGCTCGCACAGCCGCTCAACCATTTGCAGGGTGGAGTTCCACCTTGTTGCAATGTTGATAATGAGGCTGTGATGTTTTTCGAAAACGGACGTCCAAGAGTGGACCCTCTGGGTCGCGGATCTGGAGCCCCGGGGGTCGAGCGCTCCAGGTGAAGACCGACCCCTATACAGGGATCGTTTGGGGCAAGACTACCGAGGACAGAACCGCGACAGCCGGTACCAGGAGGGGCGGCTCAAGGACAAGAGGCGCCCGTAGGCAGGAGTACTGGACTGAGAGGTAGAGGACCTTAACAGGACTACAGGATGGGTAGACAGACAGGGAGCAGGTACTAGAGGGGAGAGGACCGGGAGGAAGCACACAAGGGGGTACCAGGAGGGAGAACAGGGCGGTCATGCAGGGTGCGAGAACACTGGGAACAAGGAAGCAGAGCCGGGGGCTGGAAGCCACGGGGAAGACAGACAGGACACAGGCGGCACTATAGGAACCGGAAAGGGGCCAAAGCGCAGCGTGGCGAGCACACAGCAACACTCAGGCGTCCTCTCAATAGAGAGCGCGCCAGAAATACCCTAGGGTCCGGAAGCGGGCGGTACGTGCCGCCCCCGGCGCCACCCCCCGTAGGCGGAAGAGGGGACGCTGGTGCGCGCGTGCGCCCTAAGGAAGGAGCGCGGTGCCGTCACAGGAGGGGAGGCAGAGCGTGGGAGCGCGCCGCGGCGAGGACGCCGATAGGAGGAGGTGGCGGCGGTTGCCACTGGAGGAGGGGCGGGAGCGGGTGCAGCCGTGACCGCCGACATGACAGTACCCCCCTCTTTACATCCCCCCTTTCTGAGATTGGCCAGAAACTTCTTTAGTATTAGAGGAGCGTTGATATTCTTTTGAGGCTCCCAAGACCTCTCATCAGGACCAAATCCCTTCCACTCAATGAGAAAGAAAGTCCTCCCCCTGACTCTCTTCATAGCTAAAATATCTTTTACTTCAAAGATGTCATCCGACCCAATAGGTAAAGGAGGAGCAACGAAGACCGGTTGGAACCGATTCAGAACTACAGGTTTCAAGAGCGAGACGTGAAAGGCGTTAGGGACCCGGAGTGAAGCCGGCAACCTCAATTTGTAAGACACTTCATTGATGCGTTTTAGTACCTCGAAGGGACTGATGTAACGAGGACACAGCTTATAGGAAGGAACTTTCAAGCGGATGTGCTTGGTTGAGAGCCAGACCTTATCACCAGGGTGGTACGGGGGAAGGTCCCTCCGTCTCTTGTCTGCATGTCTTTTGATTCGGGCACTGGTCTTCACAAGAGCCTCTCTGGTCTCCTTCCAAATATTCGAAAATTCTGTGGCGAGGGCATCAGCTGCGGGAACTCCTGAAGAGGCGACAAAGGGTAGTGGAACACCAGGATTGCGACCAGAAACCACAAAGAACGGAGTTTTGGTGGTCGACTCACTGGGGTGGTTATTATGGGCGAATTCAGCCCAGGGTAGAAGAGAGACCCAATTATCCTGGTGGGCATTGGAGAAGTGGCGCAGGTAAGTTGTTAGGTCCTGGTTAACCCGTTCTACCTGCCCATTGGTCTGCGGGTGATAGGCGGAGGAGAAGTCGAGGGACGTACCCATAAGCTGACATAGAGCCCTCCAGAAGCGAGAAGTAAATTGGACCCCTCGATCAGACACAATCCGTAGGGGAAGACCATGCAACCTGAAGATCTGATGGATGAAGATCTCGGCCAACTTCGGAGCGGAGGGCAGCCCGGCCAGGGGGATAAAATGAGCCATCTTAGAGAAGCGGTCCGCTACGACTAAGATGGTGGAGCAACCAGCTGAGCAGGGCAAGTCGGTTATAAAGTCCATGGCAATTTGCTGCCAAGGGGCCTCCGGCACCGGCAACGGATGGAGAAGACCGGAGGGCAAAGTTCTTGGAACCTTGTTCTGCGCACAGGTTGAGCAAGAGGGAACAAAATCTGCCACGTCTTGGCGAAGGGTGGCCCACCAGTAATAACATGAGAGAAGCGATAGAGTCTTCTTGGACCCCACGTGCCCCGCAACCTTGGAGGAGTGCCCCCAGCGCAACACCTCCAGACGTTTATTCTGAGGAACGAAGGTCTTGCCTGGTGTAGGAGTAGAAAAGTTCATCGGGGCCACGGTGATCACTTTGGCAGGCTCGATAATATACGAGGGGTTCTCGTCCTCTTCTGGCGACTGTAGAGATCTGGAGAGTGCATCTGCTTTGGTGTTCTTATTACCGGGCCGGAAGTGAAGCTGGAAGTCGAATCGAGAAAAATACAAGGCCCATCTGGCTTGTCTGGAATTGAGCCTTTGGGCGGACTGCAGATAGGCCAAATTCTTGTGGTCCGTGAAGATGGTAAAGGGGTGCACAGCCCCCTCGAGCAGGTACCGCCACTCTTCCAGAGCCATCTTGATGGCCAGCAACTCCCGATCTCCGATGGAGTAGTTGCACTCTGCTGGCGAAAAGGACTTGGAAAAGAACCCGCAGGGAACCAGACGTCCAGGGGGAACTCGCTGGGAGAGGACCGCCCCAGCTCCGGTGGAAGAGGCGTCCACTTCAAGAACAAAAGGCCTACTGGCCACCGGCCGATGTAGGACCGGTGCTGCTGCAAAGGAGCGTTTCAGCGCCAGAAAGGCATCTTCCGCCTTGGAGGACCAGTGATCAGGCTTAGTTCCTTTGCGAGTCAAGGCCGAGGTTTGGTCAACGAGGAAAAATGCGGCACGAACTGTCGGTAATAATTCGCGAATCCGAGGAAACGCTGGATGGCTTTGATTCCGACAGGACGGGGCCACTTGAGTACCGCCGAGAGTTTCTCGGGATCCATCTTCATACCGGAATCTGTGATGACATGACCCAAGAAGGGTAACGAGGTCTGCTCGAAGAGACACTTCTCAATCTTGGCGTAGAGGTGATTCTCCCGGAGACGGTGCAGGACCATGAGTACGCTTCTCCGATGGGAGGAAAGGTCAGGCGAGAAGATGGAGGATATCGTCTAAATACACTATTACGCAAGAGTAGAGTTGAGCGACTTTTGGTTTTTTAGGGTCGCGTTTCGTTTCGTGAAACCCGACTTTTCCAAAAGTCGGGTCGAGCAAGATCGTCCGATTATAGGGAAAAGTCGGGGTCGTCCCGAAACACGAAACCCAAAGTAAGTCAATGGGGAATAAAAGTCGGCAGTGAGAGGAGGACAGGAAACACACCTACAGTGCCCATTTGAATGCCAAAAGCATCAATTCTTCTTTCTTAAGCTTGTCAACCTTAATTAACTTCATAATACAAGTTACGCACTGAAAAATGGGGGTTATTTGGCTACAAACTGTGGGGGGGGAGGGCTGGCTCCAGGTTTTCATGTGCCCTGGGCGAAAGAGCGCCCCTTTAACACATACCACAACTCATCATGCTCCGATACGGCAGAGAAATAGCGGTATAGTACAATGAAAAATACCTCACTTTTTACATCTCATGACGAGGCCCATCTATTTCTCCATACAGAATCATTGGTCCCATATAATGTTTGAAACAGTATATGATGAGCTCCACATAATGCTACAGTATATGTTGGTCCCCATGGATGAAGCTCCACTGTCTTATGGGCCCAAATAATGCTCCAAACATAATGGGCCCCATTTCTAATGCTCTAGTGTATAATGGGCCCTGTAAATGCTGCTCCAGTGTCTGATGTCCACCTTTGGAATGTTCCAGTGTATGGTGGGCCCCATCTATCATTCTCCAGAGTATAGTGCTCCCCAAAAATTGCTGTCCCAACATTGAAAACAATCAAATAAGTCTCCTCGCTAGGGAATCCCTGTACTTGTCTGGACAGGTGCTGTAGCTTGCTTAACAGCTCGCCAGCCGTTCTCACGCCCAGTATGGATTACACGTGATTGCACAAAGGTTAGAAAGGGTACCGTATCCCTGGATAACATGTATGGATAGCGTACACATTCAAAATATATGTCTATACAGCATGAGGCAGGCTCAGACGGTGTTAGGCCCAGTATGGATTGCACGTGATTGCACAAAGGTTAGAAAGGGTACCGTATACCTGGATAACATGTATGGATAGTGTACACATTCAAAATATATGTCTCAGGAGGCAGGCTCAGACGGTGTTAGGCCCAGTATGGATCGCACGTGATTGCACAAAGGTTAGAAAGGGTACCGTATCCCTGGATAACAAGTATGGATAGCGTACACATTCAAAATATATGTCTCAGGAGGCAGGCTCAGACGGTGTTAGGCCCAGTATGGATTGCACGTGATTGCACAAAGGTTAGAAAGGGTACCGTATCCCTGGATAACATGTATGGATAGCGTACACATTCAAAATATATGTCTCAGGAGGCAGGCTCAGACGGTGTTAGGCCCAGTATGGATTGCACGTGATTGCACAAAGGTTAGAAAGGGTACCGTATCCCTGGATAACATGTATGGATAGCGTACACATTCAAAATATATGTCTATACAGCATGAGGCAGGCTCAGACGGTGTTAGGCCCAGTATGGATTGCACGTGATTGCACAAAGGTTAGAAAGGGTACCGTATCCCTGGATAACATGTATGGATAGCGTACACATTCAAAATATATGTCTCAGGAGGCAGGCTCAGACGGTGTCAGGCACAGTATGGATTTGACGGCCCAGATTACACAGCGGAGGAGCAGGGAGAGGTAAAGATTGCAAATGCTGGGGCCCTGCCCAAGCAAGGGGGGCCCACTCGTGGGCGTCGGTACTGGCACTGGGCCCCTCATAGTACAGCGGTGTGTCTGACGGCGGGTGTGCACCACCACCGTCAGAGACACCTGATTGCACTATGAGGGACCCTGTGCCAGTGCCCGCGCCCAAGATTCGGCCTACCCACCTGTCCAGGGCAACGGCACTCGCACGGTGTCGTGCGGTAGGTGGTGACCCCGGCCATGGGGGGGAGGCAGCACAGTTAGGGAGTTTTAGAAAGTGGCATATGTTGATGTTGGACATTCAGCTGATGCAAAAGGCGAAATAGGTGAAGTACCAGGAAGAGGTGGACCAAAGCAAGCCATTTTTCTGTCACCCTATGTGTCATCAGGGGAAGGTGGGACAAAATCCTTGGAAACCCATGCGTGGTTCATTTTAATGAAGGTTAGATCATCCACATTTTGGGTTGACAGACGGGTCCTTTTTTCTGTCAGGATTGATCCAGCTGCACTGAAGACTCTTTCCGATAGCACACTTGCAGCTGGGCAAGCGAGCTCCTGTAAGGCATATTGGGCCAATTCAGGCCAGGTGTCCAGTTTAGTGGCCCAATAGTCAAAGGGGAATGACCTGTGTGGGAGAACATCGATATGGGAGGAAAAGTAGTTTGTTACCATAGTTGACAACTGCTGTCTCCTGTCACTTTCCATCGATGTAGTATTACCAGTTGTGTGAGCGGTATTTGAAAAATCAGTCCACAACATTGTCATGAAACCCCTGTCTCCAACGCCACTTCTGCTGTGTGCACCACGAACACCTCTGCCAAGCTGCCCCCAGCCCGTACGGCTCGTGTGAGAACCATAACCGCTGCTGTGTGCTGGGAATGCCTCAAGCAACCGATTTACCAGAGTTGCTTGTTTATTAGCCAATATTAGGTCAAGGTTCTCCTGTGGCATGATGTTTTGTAATTTGCCTTTATAGCGTGGATCCAGGATGCTGGCCAACCAGTAGTCGTCATCGTTCATCATTTTGGCAATGCGGGGGTCCCTTTCTGGGATCTGCAAGGCATAATCTGACATGTGGGCCAATGTTCCCGGTGTCAATGATGCACTGCGAGTGCTGGGTGGAGGAGCACTTTCTGGCAAATCCACATCCCTCAAGTCACGCACAAACCCTGTACCAGACCTTGCCACGCCAACATTTTCACTTGCCCCATGAGATGCATCCTCCTCCCCTAAGTAATCATCCCCATCATCCTCATTCTCCTCCTCTTCTTCCTCCACCTCGTCCAGGAGAGGTCCCTGAGCAGACAATGGCTGAATGTCATCAAGGATTCCCTCCTCCTCTTCCTCCTCATCAACATTGGCTGCAGACGCCTGCTCCTTAAGGTGCGTCAAAGTTTGCATGAGCAGACGCATAAGTGGGATGCTCATGCTTAGGATGGCGTCGTCTGGGCTTACCAGCCGTGTGCATTCCTCAAAACACTGAAGGACTTTACAAAGGTCTTTCAGCTTCGACCACTGCACACCTGTCAACTCCATGTCTGCTCTCAAAGTGCCTGGCCGTGTATCCTCCCACAAATGCATTATGGCCTGCCTCTGCTCGCACAGCCGCTCCACCATGTGCAGGGTGGAGTTCCACCTTGTTGCAATGTCGATAATGAGGCGGTGGTTGGGAAGGTGGAGCAATCGCTGCAGCTTCTGCATACGAACGGAGTGTACAGGCGACCGGCGGATGTGCGCACACAGTCTTCGCACCTTCTGGAGCAGGGCTGTTAACTCCGGATAATTTTTGAGGAAGCACTGCACCACCAGGTTCAAGGTGTGAGCCAAGCAAGGTATGTGGCTGAGTTTTGAAAGGGCTATGGCTGCCACAAAATTACGGCCATTATCACTAACTACCTTGCCTGCCTCAAGATGTACACTGCCCAGCCATGACTCAGTTTGTCGCTTCAAGTACTCGGCCAGCACCTCAGCGGTGTGTCTGTCGCCCAAACACATCATCTGCAACACAGCCTGCTGACGCTTTCCACTAGCTGCTCGATAGGGGGACACATCGTGTGCAACAGTGGCAGCTGCAGATGGAGTGCTCGTACGACTGCGCTCTGTGGACGAGCTTTCGCTTCTGGAGGAGGTGGAGGAGGAGGAGGGTCGAACGCCTACAGCCAACTGTTTCCTATACCGTGGGATAGGCAGCACTGTCCCACCACCGCTGTGCCCTGTGGACTCTGCATCCACCACATTAACCCAGTGTGCAGTGATGGACACGTAACGGCCCTGGCCATGCCGACTGGACCATGCATCAGTTGTGAGGTGCACCTTTCCGCTCACTGACTGCTTGAGTGCATGGACAATGCGGTCTTTCACATGATGGTGGAGGGCTGGGATGGCTTTGCGAGAGAAGAAGTGGCGACTGGGTAGGTCATAGCGTGGTACTGCATAGGCCATGAGTTCGCGGAAAGCTGTGCTTTCCACCAACCGAAAGGGCATCATCTCAAACGAGATTAGTTTGGCAATGTGGGCGTTCAAACCCAGTGTACGCGGATGAGAGACTGAGTACTTTCTTGACCTTCTCATAGTGTCTGGGAGGGTGAGCTGGACTTGAGAGCTGCATATGGTGGAAGTAGCGGTGGACAGGGCGGACTGAGAGAGGGTTGATGATGGTGATGGAGTTGGTGTTCTTTCTGATGGCCTAGAATCAGTCTTTCATTGATATAACAGTGGGATTCCCTGACTGCTGTGGCCTTGCAACGACACCTCAACATTTGCTGCTGTGCTAACCGGTGGGCTTACAGTGGGGGAAACAATGTAGCGTTGCTGACTACCTTCGTTGTGATCAGTTGCACATGTGGCACTTGAGGTTTGGTGTTGTGTCCACGCTTGCAAGTGCATGCTGGTTAAATGTCTAAGCATGCAACTGGTATTCAAATTTTTCAGATTTTTCCCTCGGCTAAAGGTCTTTGCGCACTTCTTACAGATAACCTTGGCCTGATCATGAGGATTTTGTTCAAAAAGTGCCACACTGCACTCTTCCTACTTTGGCAGACATTTTGCGGCCTAGCACGCTGTGATCTTTTGACCCTCTGGACAAGCTGTCCAGCAACTCTTTTGATGTTTGGAACCTGTCTTTGGAGTGCTCCGGGCCTGCCAGATAACAGCTGTTGCGATGTCGATGTCTGCTGTGGATGCTACTCATCTGAGCTATTGGAAGCAGCACCCTCTTCCCCCAATGGATGCCAATCTGGGTCAACAACTGGGTCATCCATCACCTCCTCTTCTATGTCATGTGCACCTTCCTCTGTGTCACCGTGTATGGTGGTATAGTGTGCGGGAAGGGGCACCTGAGTCTCATCAGGGTCAGAATCTGGCTCTGTACACTGCGAGGACAATGTAGTGCTCTGAGTGAATGTACCAGCAGAATCATCCATCAGCGGCTGTGCATCAGTGCACTCCATGTCAGATTCATCTTGGCCTGGGTAATTCACCATTTCACTTGATAATCCAGGCATGGTACGTGAAAACAGCTCCATGGAGTAATCAGTAGTATGGCCTGCGTCATCCTTCAATCTTGGTTGGGGTGAAGGACACAAGGAAAGGTGTGGTTCATGAACATGAGCCTCCAATGACGACTCAGTGCTTTTACTTTTTACAACTGAAGAAGAGGAGGCGATAGAGCTGGAGGCTGAGTCAGCAATGTAAGACAAAACTTTTTCCTGATGCTCTGGCTTTAAAAGCGGTTTGCCAACTCCTAGAAAACTAAGCGTTCGAGGCCTTATGTAGCCAGACGATGACGCAGGCTCAACACCTCCTGCATTCAGTCCTATTTTGCTCTTGTCACTACCATCAGATCCACCACCAACACCATCATTACCAGCTGCCAACCCCCGCCCAATTCCACGGCCTCTTCCACCAGCCTTCCTCATTTTTGGTAGAAATGTAGACAAAATCCAACAAACTATATAGTATGTAAAACAAGGTGACTATAGGACAGGGGAGATTTTGAATTTCTGCACACACTTTTGGACACTGGACACTTTTGGATTGTGTGAGGCCCACTGATATCTGAGCGCTATGTGACAGGCTCGATGGCACAGCTGTGACCTAAGTGACTAGAGAATAAGTGAGATTTTGAATCTCTGCACACACTTTTGGACACTGGACACTTTTGGATTGTGTGAGGCCCAATGAATATCTGAGCGCTATGTGACAAGCTCGATGGCACAGCTGTGACCTAAGTGACTAGAGAATAAGTGAGAATTTGAATCTCTGCACACACTTTTGGACACTGGACACTTTTGGATTGTGTGAGGCCCAATGAATATCTGAGCGCTATGTGACAAGCTCGATGGCACAGCTGTGACCTAAGTGACTAGAGGATAAGTGAGAGTTTGAATCTCTGCACACACTTTTGGACACTGGACACTTTTGGATTGTGTGAGGCCCAATGAATATCTGAGCGCTATGTGACAAGCTCGATGGCACAGCTGTGACCTAAGTGACTAGAGAATAAGTGAGATTTTGAATCTCTGCACACACTTTTGGACACTGGACACTTTTGGTTTTGGATTGTGTGAGGCCCAATGAATATCTGAGCGTTATGTGACAAGCTCGATGGCACAGCTGTGACCTAAGTGACTAGAGAATAAGTGAGATTTTGAATCTCTGCACACACTTTTGGACACTGGACACTTTTGGATTGTGTGAGGCCCAATGAATATCTGAGCGCTATGTGACAGGCTCGATGGCACAGCTGTGACCTAAGTGACTAGAGAATAAGTGAGATTTTGAATCTCTGCACACACTTTTGGACACTGGACACTTTTGGATTGTGTGAGGCCCAATGAATATCTGAGCGCTATGTGACAAGCTCGATGGCACAGCTGTCACCTAAGTGACTAGAGGATAAGTGAGAGTTTGAATCTCTGCACACACTTTTGGACACTGGACACTTTTGGATTGTGTGAGGCCCAATGAATATCTGAGCGCTATGTGACAAGCTCGATGGCACAGCTGTGACCTAAGTGACTAGAGAATAAGTGAGATTTTGAATCCCTGCACACACTTTTGGACACTGGACACTTTTGGATTGTGTGAGGCCCAATGAATATCTGAGCGCTATGTGACAGGCTCGATGGCACAGCTGTGACCTAAGTGACTAGAGAATAAGTGAGATTTTGAATCTCTGCACACACTTTTGGACACTGGACACTTTTGGATTGTGTGAGGCCCAATGAATATCTGAGCGCTATGTGACAAGCTCGATGGCACAGCTGTGACCTAAGTGACTAGAGGATAAGTGAGAGTTTGAATCTCTGCACACACTTTTGGACACTGGACACTTTTGGATTGTGTGAGGCCCAATGAATATCTGAGCGCTATGTGACAAGCTCGATGGCACAGCTGTGACCTAAGTGACTAGAGAATAAGTGAGATTTTGAATCTCTGCACACACTTTTGGACACTGGACACTTTTGGATTGTGTGAGGCCCAATGAATATCTGAGCGCTATGTGACAAGCTCGATGGCACAGCTGTGACCTAAGAGACTAGAGGATAAGTGAGATTTTGAATCTCTGCACACACTTTTGGACACTGGACACTTTTGGATTGTGTGAGGCCCAATGAATATCTGAGCGCTATGTGACAAGCTCGATGGCACAGCTGTGACCTAAGTGACTAGAGGATAAGTGAGATTTTGAATCTCTGCACACACTTTTGGACACTGGACACTTTTGGATTGTGTGAGGCCCAATGAATATCTGAGCGCTATGTGACAGGCTCGATGGCACAGCTGTGACCTAAGTGACTAGAGAATAAGTGAGATTTTGAATCTCTGCACACACTTTTGGACACTGGACACTTTTGGATTGTGTGAGGCCCAATGAATATCTGAGCGCTATGTGTCAAGCTCGATGGCACAGCTGTGACCTAAGTGACTAGAGGATAAGTGAGAGTTTGAATCTCTGCACACACTTTTGGACACTGGACACTTTTGGATTGTGTGAGGCCCAATGAATATCTGAGCGCTATGTGACAAGCTCGATGGCACAGCTGTGACCTAAGTGACTAGAGAATAAGTGAGAGTTTGAATCTCTGCACACACTTTTGGACACTGGACACTTTTGGATTGTGTGAGGCCCAATGAATATCTGAGCGCTATGTGACAAGCTCGATGGCACAGCTGTGACCTAAGTGACTAGAGGATAAGTGAGAGTTTGAATCTCTGCACACACTTTTGGACACTGGACACTTTTGGATTGTGTGAGGCCCAATGAATATCTGAGCGCTATGTGACAAGCTCGATGGCACAGCTGTCACCTAAGTGACTAGAGAATAAGTGAGATTTTGAATCTGCACACACTTTTGGACACTGGACACTTTTGGATTGTGTGAGGCCCAATGAATATCTGAGCGCTATGTGACAGGCTCGATGGCACAGCTGTGACCTAAGTGACTAGAGAATAAGTGAGATTTTGAATCTCTGCACACACTTTTGGACACTGGACACTTTTGGATTGTGTGAGGCCCAATGAATACCTGAGCGCTATGTGACAAGCTCGATGGCACAGCTGTGACCTAAGTGACTAGAGGATAAGTGAGAGTTTGAATCTCTGCACACACTTTTGGACACTGGACACTTTTGGATTGTGTGAGGCCCAATGAATATCTGAGCGCTATGTGACAAGCTCGATGGCACAGCTGTGACCTAAGTGACTAGAGAATAAGTGAGATTTTGAATCTCTGCACACACTTTTGGACACTGGACACTTTTGGATTGTGTGAGGCCCAATGAATATCTGAGCGCTATGTGTCAAGCTCGATGGCACAGCTGTGACCTAAGTGACTAGAGAATAAGTGAGATTTTGAATCTCTGCACACACTTTTGGACACTGGACACTTTTGGATTGTGTGAGGCCCAATGAATATCTGAGCGCTATGTGACAAGCTCGATGGCACAGCTGTGACCTAAGTGACTAGAGGATAAGTGAGAGTTTGAATCTCTGCACACACTTTTGGACACTGGACACTTTTGGATTGTGTGAGGCCCAATGAATATCTGAGCGCTATGTGACATGCTCGATGGCACAGCTGTGACCTAAGTGACTAGAGAATAAGTGAGATTTTGAATCTCTGCACACACTTTTGGACACTGGACACTTTTGGATTGTGTGAGGCCCAATGAATATCTGAGCGCTATGTGACAGGCTCGATGGCACAGCTGTGACCTAAGTGACTAGAGAATAAGTGAGAGTTTGAATCTCTGCACACACTTTTGGACACTGGACACTTTTGGATTGTGTGAGGCCCAATGAATATCTGAGCGCTATGTGACAAGCTCGATGGCACAGCTGTGACCTAAGTGACTAGAGGATAAGGGAGATTGGATTGCTTTTAAAAAAGCAGTTTGCAGAGCAGTGGGTAAACAGCAATGCCAGCCTGTCAGGAAGCCTTAAAAGGCAGCCCAACAACCAACACCACTGATACACCACTATATAGCCTCCCCTTGCTCTGCACACAGTGACTGGTGTGTTGTGCAGGCCAAATTGCTATCAGCAGCAGAAGCAGTTTTTTTTTCTTCTCAGCAGGACAAAAAAAAAAAATTGGGATTGCTTTTAAAAAAGCAGTTTGAGGCCCAATGAATATCTGAGCGCTATGTGACAGGCTCGATGGCACAGCTGTGACCAAAGTGACTAGAGGATAAGGGAGATTGGATTGCTTTTAAAAAAGCAGTTTGCGGAGCAGTGGGTAAACAGCAATGCCAGCCTGTCAGGAAGCCTTAGAAGGCAGCCCAACAACCAACACCACTGATACACCACTATATAGCCTCCCCTTGCACTGCACACACAGTGACTGGTGTGTTGTGCAGGCCAAATCGCTAGCAGCAGAAGCAGTTTTTTGGTCTTCTTCCCTGCCTAACGCTCTCCCTACAGAATCAGCAGCAACCTCTCCCTATACTGAGATCGGCAGAAGTAAGATGGCGGTCGGCGTGCACGCCCTTTTATACCCCCTGTGACGCCCACCAAAGCAAGCCAATCACTTGCATGCCCTTCTGATAGACGGTGGTGACCCATGCCTATCTCCTCACGTTGCCCACAGTGTCCGTGGATCCTGATTGGCTGAAAAAGAGCGCAAAACAAACTTTTGAAACGCGTCTTTGGCGCGTAAGTCGCCGACCTCGTGGCCGACCTCATCCTAGGGTCAGGTTTCGTTTCATGAAACCTGACTTTGCCAAAAGTCGGCGACTTTTGAATTTTTTCGACCCGTTTCGCTCAACTCTACGCAAGAGTACAGAAGGTCCCGAAACACCTCGTTAACGAACTCCTGGAAGACAGCTGGAGCATTGCAGAGACCAAACGGCATGACTAAATACTCATAATGACCATCACGGGTATTGAAGGCCGTCTTCCATTCGTCGCCTGCGCGAATCCGGATCAAATTGTAGGCTCCCCGCAGGTCCAGCTTCGTGAAGATTCGAGCCCCCCTCAGCCGGTCGAAGAGTTCTGGGATAAGTGGAAGTGGGTATCGATTCTTAACTGTAATATTGTTCAGGCCCCGGTAGTCGATACATGGTCTAAGAGATCCGTCTTTCTTCCGAACAAAGAAGAAGCCTGCACCTGCTGGGGACGAGGACTTTCGGATGAACCCCTTCGCCAAGTTCTCCCGGATGTATTCAGTCATGGCCGTGGTCTCTGCTGGAGATAAGGGATACGTCCTCCCCCTGGGCGGAGTGGCTCCGGGAAGCAAGTTGATAGGGCAGTCATAGGCCCGATGCGGAGGCAGAGACTCCGCTTCTTTTTTACTGAAAACGTCGGCGTACGCGTAGTACCGTGCGGGGAGACCCGTGAGATTGGCCGGCGTTGGCAGGAGACGAGGGTGGAGGACGGATTGCAAACAACGAGTGTGACAGGACTGACCCCAGCGGAGGATCTCCCCCGAGCGCCAGTCGACAACTGGCTCGTGCAGCCGAAGCCAGGGTAATCCGAGGAGGACAGCGTGAGACAATTTAGGCAGCACGTAGAAGGCTATCTTTTCAAAATGAAGCGCTCCAATTTGTAAGTCCACTTCGGTCGTGATCCTGGTAACGAGCCCGGGAAGGGGTGTTCCATCGACGGAGGTGATAGCCCGTGGGTCTTTTAGGATAACCACCGGAATCTGAAGTTGGTCCACCTCTTGCTGCCGGATGAAATTGCCAGCCGCACCCGAGTTCACATACGCCTCCACAGATCTGCGCTCCCGTCCTGAAACAATTAAAGCTGAAAGGGTAAGAGGCAAAGAGGAATTATGATCACCTAGGGAGGCCTCTCTTACCTGACCTAGGTGGAGGCGTTTCCCGGCCTCTCAGGACAAGTGCGGATGAAGTGATTAGCCCCTCCACAGTACAGGCAGAGCCCGTTTGTCATCCTCTCTCTGCGACGTTGCTCAGTCAACCTGACCCGATCTACCTGCATGGGCTCGGGGATGCTGCTAGTAGAGGGCGCTGCAGAGCGAGGAATGGGCGCTTGATATAGCCTGAAGGGTCTGCGTTCTCTAACCGATTCCCGCGAGCGCTCCAAGAATCGGAGGTCTATGCGTGTAGCCAGCGCTATAAGGTCCTCCAGAGAGGTGGGGGTATCCCGACCCGCTAGCTCGTCTTTAATCTTGCTGGAAAGGCCTCTCCAGAAGGCACCCACAAGTGCCTCATTATTCCATCCGAGTTCTGACGACAACGTCCGAAAACGGATGGCGTACTGCCCCACAGTAAGCGACCCTTGGCGGAGATTAAAGAGGGCTTCTGTGGTAGAAGCCAAGCGGCCGGGTTCGTCAAACACCTTACGAAATGTTTCCAGGAAGTTCTGGATACTCTCTACGACGGGATCATCCCTCTCCCATAGAGGGTTCACCCAGGACAGGGCTTCTCCCTCGAGGTGGGATACTATGAACGCCACCTTGGCGCGATCCGTGGGATATTGTTGGGGCAACAGCTCGAAGTGCAGTCTGCACTGGTTTAAAAAGCCCCGACAAAGTTTAGGATCTCCACCATATCTGGGAGGCTTACCCAGGCGGGGGGGGGCGGGGAGGAGACGGCGTCCCTGGGAGGGTTAGAGACGACCGCAGCGGACTGCAAGGCAAGCAGTCGGTCATCGATGGACGCCATATACCCCAAAATGTGGGACTGGGCATCGCACTGCTGCGCGAGCTCCTGCTGCAGGCTGGCTAGGAGGAGAGCATGCCCGGGGTCAGAGGTCTGCATAGCGGACAAACGGGTGTCCATGGACTTCATAAAAGACATGATTCGGGCCTGATTTTCACGCAGGAACAACAGTTCCTTCTGCGTGGCAGCCGTGGCACCGGCGGGGTCCATGGCCTGAGTGTACTGTGACGTTTTTCGAAAACGGACGTCCAAGAGTGGACCCTCTGGGTCGCGGATCTGGAGCCCCGGGGGTCGAGCGCTCCAGGTGAAGACCGACCCCTATACAGGGATCGTTTGGGGCAAGACTACCGAGGACAGAACCGCGACAGCCGGTACCAGGAGGGGCGGCTCAAGGACAAGAGGCGCCCGTAGGCAGGAGTACTGGACTGAGAGGTAGAGGACCTTAACAGGACTACAGGATGGGTAGACAGACAGGGAGCAGGTACTAGAGGGGAGAGGACCGGGAGGAAGCACACAAGGGGGTACCAGGAGGGAGAACAGGGCGGTCATGCAGGGTGCGAGAACACTGGGAACAAGGAAGCAGAGCCGGGGGCTGGAAGCCACGGGGAAGACAGACAGGACACAGGCGGCACTATAGGAACCGGAAAGGGGCCAAAGCGCAGCGTGGCGAGCACACAGCAACACTCAGGCGTCCTCTCAATAGAGAGCGCGCCAGAAATACCCTAGGGTCCGGAAGCGGGCGGTACGTGCCGCCCCCGGCGCCACCCCCCGTAGGCGGAAGAGGGGACGCTGGTGCGCGCGTGCGCCCTAAGGAAGGAGCGCGGTGCCGTCACAGGAGGGGAGGCAGAGCGTGGGAGCGCGCCGCGGCGAGGACGCCGGCAGGAGGAGGTGGCGGCGGTTGCCACTGGAGGAGGGGCGGGAGCGGGTGCAGCCGTGACCGCCGACATGACAGAGGCGGTGGTTGGGAAGGTGGAGCAATCGCTGCAGCTTCTGCATACGAATGGAGTGTACAGGCGACCAGCAGATGTGCGCGCACAGTCTTCGCACCTTCTGGAGCAGGGCTGTTAACTCCGGATAATTATTGAGGAAGCACTGCACCACCAGGTACAAGGTATGAGCCAAGCAAGGTATGTGGCTGAGTTTTGAAAGGGCTATGGCTGCCACAAAATTACGGCCGTTATCACTAACTACCTTGCCTGCCTCAAGATGTATACTGCCCAGCCATGACTCAGTTTGTCGCTTCAAGTACTCGGCCAGCACCTCGGCGGTGTGTCTGTCGCCCAAACATATCATCTGCAACACAGCCTGCTGATGCTTTCCACTAGCTGCTCGATAGGGGGACACCTCGTGTGCAACAGTGGCAGCTGCAGATGGAGTGCTTGTACAACTGCGCTCTGTGGACAAGCTTTCGCTTCTGGAGGAGGAGGGTCGAACGCCTACAGCCAACTGTTTCCTATACCGTGAACTAGGCATCACTGTCCCACCACCGCTGTCCCCTGTGGACCCTGCATCCACCACATTAACCCAGTGCGCAGTGATGGACACGTAACGGCCCTGGCCATGCCGACTGGACCATGCATCAGTTGTGAGGTGCACCTTTTCACTCACTGACTGCTTGAGTGCATGGACAATGCGGACTTTCACATGATGGTGGAGGGCTGGGATGGCTTTGTGAGAGAAGAAGTGGCGACTGGGTAGGTCATAGCGTGGTACTGCATAGGCCATGAGTTCGCGGAAAGCTGTGCTTTCCACCAACCGATAGGGCATCATCTCTAACGAGATTAGTTTGGCAATGTGGACGTTCAAACCCAGTGTACGCGGATGAGAGACTGAGTACTTTCTTGACCTACTCATAGTGTCTGGGAGGGTGAGCTGGACTTGAGAGCTGCATATGGTGGAACTAGCGGTGGACAGGGCGGACTGAGAGAGGGTTGATGATGGTGATGGAGTTGGTGTTCTTTCTGATGGCCTAGATTCAGTCCTTCATTGATATAACAGTGGGATTCCCTGACTGCTGTCGCCTTGCAACGACACCTCAACATTTGCTGCTGTGCTAACCGGTGGGCTAACAGTGGGGGAAACAATGCATCGTTGCTGACTACCTTTTTTGTGATCAGTTGCACATGTAGTACTTGAGGTTTGGTGTTGTGTCCACGCTTGCAAGTGCATGCTGGTTAAATGTCTAAGCATGCAACTGGTATTCAAATTTTTCAGATTTTTCCCTCGGCTAAAGGTCTTTGCGCACTTCTTACAGATAACCTTGGCCTGATCATGAGGATTTTGTTCAAAAAAGTGCCACACTGCACTCTTCCTACTTTGGCAGACATTTTGCGGCCTAGCACGCTGTGATATTTTTACCATCTGGACAAGCTGTCCAGCAACTCTTGATTTTTGGAACCTGTCTTTGGAGTGCTCCGGGCCTGCCAGATAACAGCTGTTGCGATGTCGATGTCTGCTGTGGATGCTCCTCCTCCTCATCTGAGCTATTGGAAGCAGCACCCTCTTCCCCCAATGGATGCCAAACTGGGTCAACAACTGGGTCATTCATCACCTCCTCTTCAATGTCATGTGCACCTTCCTCTGTGTCACCGTGTACGGTGGTATAGTATGCGGGAAGGGGCACCTGAGTCTCAGGGTCAGAATCTAGCTCTGTACACTGCGAGGACAATGTAGTGCTCTGAGTGAATGTACCAGCAGAATCATCTATCAGTGGCTGTGCATCAGTGCACTCCATGTCAGATTCATCTTGGCCTGGGTAATTCACCATTTTACTTGAAAATCCAGGCATGGTATGTGAAAACAGCTCCATGGAGTAATCAGTAGTATGGCCTGCATCATCCTTCAATCTTAGGGTGAAGGACACAAGGAAAGGTGTGGTTCATGAACATGAGCCTCCAATGACGACTCAGTGCTTTTATTTTTTACAACTTCAGAAGAGGAGGCGAGAGAGCTGGAGGCTGAGTCAGCAATGTAAGCCAAAACTTTTTCCTGAAGCTCTGGCTTTAAAAGCGGTTTGCCAACTCCTAGAAAACTAAGCCTTCGAGGCCTTGTGGAGCCAGACGATGACGCAGGCTCAACACCTCCTGCATTCGGTCCTACTTTGCTTTTGCCACTACCATCAGATCCACCACCAACACCATCATTACCAGCTGGCAACCCCCGCCCAATTCCACGGCTTCTTCCACCAGCCTTCCTCATTTTTGGTAGAAATGTAGACCAAATCCAGCAAACTATATAGTAATGTAAAACAAGGTACAAGGTGTCTATAGGACAGGGGAGATTTTGAATTTCTGCACACACTTGTGGACACTGGACACTTTTAGACTGTGTGAGGCCCACTGAATATCACAGCGCTATGTCACAGGCTCGATGTCGCAGGTGTGAAAAATGTCACTAGAGGATAACGGAGATTTTGAATATCTGCACACGCTTGTGGACACTTTTGGAATGTGTGAGGCCCACTGAATATCACAGCGCTATGTCACAGGCTCGATGTCGCAGGTGTGAAAAATCTGACTAGAGGATAACGGAGATTTTGAATTTCTGCACACACTTGTGGACACTGGACACTTTTGGATTGTGTGAGGCCCACTGAATATCACAACGCTATGTCACAGGCTCGATGTCGCAGGTGTGAAAAATGTCACTAGAGGATAACGGAGATTTTGAATTTCTGCACACACTTGTGGACACTGGACACTTTTGGATTGTGTGAGGCTCACTGAATATCACGGCGCTATGTCACAGGCTCGATGTCGCAGGTGTGAAAAATGTCACTAGAGGATAACGGAGATTTTGAATTTCAGCACACACTTTTGGACACTGGACACTTTTGGATTGTGTGAGGCCCAGTGAATATCACAGCGCTATGTCACAGGCTCGATGTCGCAGGTGTGAAAAATGTCACTAGAGGATAACGGAGATTTTGAATTTCTGCACACACTTGTGGACACTGGACACTTTTGGATTGTGTGAGGCCCACTGAATATCACATTGCTATGTCACAGGCTCGATGTCGCAGGTGTGAAAAATGTCACAAGAGGATAACGGAGATTTTGAATTTCTGCACACTTGTGGACACTGGACACTTTTGGATTGTGTGAGGCCCACAGAATATCACAGCGCTATGTCACAGGCTTAATGTCGCAGGTGTGAAAAATGTGACTAGAGGATAACGGAGATTTTGAATTTCAGCACACACTTGTGGACACTGGACACTTTTGGATTGTGTGAGGCCCAGTGAATATCACAGCGCTATGTCACAGGCAGAAATTGGCTAGTGTATGACAAACTACAAGGTGTATATAGAATTGGGCAGAATAGGAATCGCCCTAGAGTGTAGGTCTGTAAGAATGGAACAAGTCCTCGACTTATCCTCACAGAGCGACACACAGATTGCTTCACTGTGGCTGTGATAACAGCCGTTACACGGTACTATGTGAGGAGTGTGCACCGCTGTATGGTGTGAAAAAATGCACGCTCAGTACCTCACCAGGGCAAAAAAAAAAATTGGGATTGCTTTTAAAAAAGCAGTTTGCAGAGCAGTGGGTAAACAGCAATGCAGCCGTCAGGAAGCCTTAGAAGGCAGCCTAACAACCAAAACCGCTGATCAAGCAAAATATAGCCTCCACTTGCACTGCACACACAGTGACTGGTGTGTTGTACAGGCAAAATCGCTAGCAGCAGAAGCAGTTTTTGGTGTCTTCTTCCCTGCCTAACGCTCTCCCTACAAAATCATCAGCAGCAGCAGCTCTCCCTATTCTGAGATCAGCATGAGTAACAAGGCGGTCGGCGTGCACGCCCTTTTATACCCCCTGTGACGCCCACCAAAGCAAGCCAATCACTTGCATGCCCTTCTGAAAGATGGTGGTGACCCCTGCCTATGTCATCACATTGCCCACAGTGTCCGTGGATCCTGATTGGCTGAAAAAGAGCGCAAAACAAACTTTTGAAACGCGACTTTGGCGCTTAAGTCGCCGATCTCGTGGCCGACCTCATCCTAGGGTCGGGTTTCGTTTCATGAAACCCGACTTTGCCAAAAGTCGGCGACTTTTGAAATTTTTCGACCCGTTTCGCTCAGCTCTACTAGAAAGGTCAACTCCTGGACAAAAAATGTACACTTTTCCAATTTGACAAACAATTGATTCTCCCTGAGTCTCAGAAGAACAGTTTTCACATGTACCAAATGAGAGTGTTTGTCAGTCGAGTAGATCAAAATATCGTCCAGGTAAATAACAACATAGCGGCCAATCATGTCTGCAATAGTGTTGAGCATTCCGATACCGCAAATATCGGGCATCGACCGATATTCACTGTATCGGAATTCCGATACTGAGTTCCGATACTTTTAGCATATCAAATACCGGAATCGGAAGTTCCCATAATGCTATGAGCCAGTTTGATTTGATTCAGCCAATGACAATCCTCAGAAGTGTGGGCACATCCTGTTAGGCATGTAGGCATGTTAACTAATGGCATGGCTGTGATTGGCTGCTGAAATGATGTTATGAGGCACTATAAAAGTCGCCGCAGCCGCCATTTCTGGTTCACTCTGCTGTGAATTCAGTTAGGGACGGGCTGCTGTTCAAGACTGTGAGGGACAGTTAGAGATAGCGATTTTCACAATCATGGTGTGCTTTACCTAGGCTACATAGTCCACCACTGTCGCTTTCTTTTGCCTTGCAGCAGTGTTCACAGCTGTCTGCAAGGTCTGTGTTAGTGCAGCTCACGCTGAGTAGTGTGTCCTGCAGCCACGTCTGGTTGTAGGCCGCTCAGCGTGTGTCACTGCCTCATACATATTTTTCTTTTTTCGCTGCTCACTTTTCATTCTCCTATTAGTGTGCATCCATCCGTATCCACATACGTTGGTTGCAAATACCATAGGAGTAGACAGCGGAGCCTTTCTGCAGCCTTTCAGTGCTAGTGCATACTTATCTGCACTGTTTACGGCTGTCTGAGAGGTCTCTGTGTGTGAGTGCAGCTCACGCTGTAGTGTGTCCTACAGCTACGTCTGGTTGTAGGCCGCTCAGCGTGCGTCACTGCCTCACACATTTTTCTTTTATTGCAGCTCATTTTTCATTCTCCTATTAGTGTGCATCCATCCATATCCATCTACATTGGTTGGTTGCAAACACTATATAGGAGTAGATAAAGGAGCCTTTTTTCTGTCTTGTGCCCTTCAGCTGCAGCCAGATTAGTATTACCCTATTTTTTGGAGTCTCATCTTTTGCATTGTAGGTTACCTTCCTGCACTGTAATAGTATCACAAACTTTTTAGAGCTATCGCTTTCAAATCTTTGGTCACATCCTTTTAGTTTTTTTTGAAAAAAGCAAAACAAAATAAAGTTCACCAAACACTCCATTTGACAGTTGTGTGGGCCACATTAGCTTATATTAAAGTGTAGTCCACACACACACTTTATAAAATTAGTGTTTCTTATATCTGTTAGCAGCTGTTCAGGAATAAGCACACTAAGCCCCCCCTTTGTACTTTTCTGCCTATCTTTATTAGTCTACCAAGATGAAGAAGGCAGGGAGTAAGGCACGTGGGTGGGGAGTTTCAGCAGGGAGAGGACGTAGGGATTCTGCAGGGAGAGGACGTGGGGATTCTGTGCCTGCTGCGGGCACCAGTGAGTCAGCATCCCCCAGTTTTTCCAGGCAACAGTCCTTTATGTGCAGCTTTGTAGGACCTTGCCGTACCCCACTGCTGTGGGAGGAACAAATTGAAGCCATTGTCGGATGGATGGCAGCTAACGCATCGACTTCAATGACTTCCACGTCCTCTCAAGGCCAGAGCACTGAAGAGCAACCATCTGTCTCTTCACCACCTGCCAAAGTGTCCAGGCAGTCAGAGAGCCCTGGACAGGAGCCATCACAGTCTCTACTTCTGTTCTCTGAATCTGTTGGCTTGGAAAGAGGGGGCCAGCCAAGCAGCATTCAAGAATGTAATGAGGAAGGAGTATGCAGTGATGCGCAACTTCTTTGTCCCTCTGAATCTGAAGAGGCAGGTGGGCCAGTGCCTATGGTCAGCACACCTCAGTACGCATCAGATGATGACGAGACTCAGGTGCCACTTTCTGGTGCGTACAGTGCTGGCGAGACTACCCAGGAGAAGCAGGTGTTTGAAGAGGGGAGTGTAGATGATGAGGTCCTTGACCCATCATGGCGTGAGGAACAGGAAGGTGGTGGGAGCAGCTCTGAGGAAGAGATTCCCCGACCAAAACAGGAGGGAGAGGGAGGTGGCAGACTTGGTTGCCTGTAGCCTCCACTTCGGCACCCGTTAGGAGCATTCCTCTTCCAAAAGCCAAAACGGGCGCTCCCAAGACTTGCAGTGCATGGTCCTTTTTTGACACAGTTGCAGATGACATTTGCTTTGTCAAATGCAAGCTGTGTCATCAGAAAGTCAAAAGAGGGAAAAATGTCAGCAACCTCAATACCACAAATATGTGGAAACATGTGCAGACCAAGCACGAGCTGGAGTTACACAGACACACTGAAGACATAGGCCAACGTACAGCACCCACCTACCACCTCTTCAGCTCGTGTTGGGGCCTCTTCTTCCAGCTCAAAAACAGCTGGTTCGGCTTCTTCACAGTGTTGCCATGGAAGAACCTCTGGCACTGTTGTCCGGAGACCCAGTGACATTCCACCCACAGCACCACGTTCCCAGTCATCCTCACACTCCCAGGCCACTCTACAGCCATCGGTAGCACAGGCATGGGATAAAAGATGGCCATACTCGGCAAACCATACCCGAGCACAGGCTCTGAATGCTGGCATTGCCAAACTACTGGCCCTTGAAATGCTCTCATTCAGGCTGGTGGAGACTGACACCTTCCGGAACTTCATGGCATTGGCAGTCCCACAATACACCATGCCTAGCCGCTTTTATTTCAGCAGGCAAGCCGTCCCTGCCCTGCAAAGCATGTGGAGGGAAAAATAAAACATGCGCTACTAAACGCCGTCAGTAGCAAGGTCCACCTGACCACTGATACGTGGACAAGTAACCATGGACAGGGACGATATGTTTCCCTCACTGCCCAATGTTGTGGAGCCGGGTACAGATCTGGAGAGTGGCACTGTACGTGTTCTGCCAACTCCACGGATTGCAGGAATCCAGTCTGTACACATTGACTCCTCCTCCTACTCAAGTTCCTCAGAATCAGCGCTGCAGGAGCCTGTTACGACCGATATGAGCACAGCCATGGCCAAACATCAACAGGTCATACTGAAATTAATTTCTTTGGGGAATCGAAGCCACACAGCGCAGGAGCTCTGGAATGCCATCAAGCAGGAGAGCGACGTGTGGTTTCTGCCAGCGAATCTCCAGCCAGGCTTGGTAGTGTGTGACAATGGCCGAAATCTGGTGACAGCTCTGGGCCTAGGCAACCTCACTCACATCCCATGTCTGGCACATGTGCTGAACTTGGTCGTGCAGAGCTTTCTGAGGGACTATCCGGATCTTGATGCACTGCTGCATAAGGTCCGCATAGAGTGCGCTCACTTGCGGCGTTCCAGCATGGCAAGATCGCACCATGCAGCTGCGCAGCGCCGATTACGCCTTCCGGAATATCGCATCATATGTGACCTACCCACCAGATGGAATTCAACGTTACATATGTTGGAGCGGTTGTATGAGCAGCAGGCAGCAGTAATGGAGTACCAGCTGCATCAGGCACAAACAAGTCGCACTGTGCGCCGGTCACACTTCAGCACCACTGAGTGGACCTCTATGAAGGACATCTGCCTCGTTTTGCGTGCCTTCGATGATTCCACGCGGATGGCGAGTGCAGATGATGCACTAGTCAGCATGACTGTCCCCCTTATCTGCCTGCTTCAAAAAACACTGCAAGCACTAAGGGAGGAGGTTTTGGAAGAGGTGGAGGATGAGGAGTCACAAATGCCATCTGCTTCTGGACAGTCTGCGCTACGTGGTTCCTCAAAAAGGCCTAGGCAGGGGACACTTTGTGAGGAGGATGAGGAGGAGTCAATGGAAGAGGAAGACATCTCTCCAGAGGAGGGAGGTACACAATGCTCTAGTCAGTATGTACAGCGAGGGTGGGGTGATGCAGAGCAGGCAGAGATGACGCCTCAAGCAGAGGACAGCATTTCTTTGGCAGTTGGGAGTCTGCAGCATATGGTTGATTTCATGCTGCAGTGCCTGAGAAACGATCGCCGCATCGCCCACATTCTTGGGTGCACACCCTCCTAGATCCTCGCTACTGGGACAACTTACAAAGCCTCATACCACTGTTGAACCGGGAGCATAAAATGCGGGAGTATGAAGACACACTGGTGCAGTCCATCATGTTCTCCATTCCACCCGAGAGCAGTGCTGCTAGTGCTTTACAAAGCAGCTCTGTGCGTCACGGCAGTGGAGGAAGCTCTGCGCAAAGAGGGAGCAGAGGCAGCGCCTCAGCACAAGGCAAGACTAGTATGGCCCAAATGTGGCAAAGCTTTGTGTGTCCGCCACAAATGTCTACACCAACACAGTCGGCTCCAGTCAGCAGGAGGCAACGTTTCCGTCAGATGGTGACAGACTACATGTCTTGACCTGTCAGTGTACTCCCAGACGGCTCTTCCCCCTTCAAGTTTTGGGTCTCTAAGCTGGATACATGGCCAGAGCTTAGCCAGTATGCATTGGAGGTGCTGGCTTGCTCTGCTGCCAGTGTATTATCGGAACACTTCTTTAGTGCCGCAGGTGGTGTACTAACAGACCGTCGCACGAGACTATCCTCCGATAACGTTGACCGGCTTACTTTTCTGAAAATGAACAAGGCCTGGATCGCGCCAGAATTTGTCAGTCTTCTTCCAGAATAAATAATTGGCTGGCAACAGTATCCAGGTCTCCTGTTGTGTTCATGTTTCTACCACCTGAACTGTAATCCCTGGGCTTCAACACAGCCAGTTGTTGCTCAGAAGTGCCGTCTGCACAGAGAAAAACACTAGCTCCTGTGTTAGTGGGGTTCAGTAACGCCAGCTGCTCCCCTTCTGTGTGGATGGCAAAGTCTCCTGCTCCCTCCACATTCAAACTACTACTGATTTTTAACCGTGCTCCACTTAGGCCTCTTGCTCCACTGTCTCTAGTATTTCCCCTGGCCTCCAACCCTGCCAGTTTCTGCTCAGAAGTGGCGTCTGCACAATCCACACTTGTTCCTGTGTTACTGGGGCTCAGTCACGCCCGTTGAACCCCTGATGTGTGTCCGGCAATGTCTCCTGCTCTGTCCACATTCCCATTACTAGTAGTGGGAATGTGGACAGAGCAGGAGACATTGCCTGACACACATCAGGGGAACAGCTGACGTTACTGAACCCCAGTAACACAGGAACAAGTGTTGATTGTGCAGACGCCACTTCTGAGCAGCAACTGGCGGGGTTGGAGGCCAGAGGAAATACTAGAGACAGAGTGGAGCCAGAGGTCTAGTTGGAGCATGTTTAAAATCAGTAGTAGTCTACAACAGATATTAAACTTGATGAAATTAGGCCTCAGCCTGCACCCTGATTGACCCTGGGCTCCAACATCGCCAGTTGCTGCTCAGAAGTGTCTTTGGCACGGGTACTCCCTCCTGCCCATCCTGGTTCCAGCACGCCTGCTGTTTCCGGGGAGTGTCAACGTCACTTTGCCACCAATACGTTGTCCTGTCGTGTTGCGGTCGCGTTAGCCAAGTCTATGGTGCCTGCAGTTTAGGTGCTTCCTATGTGGGCTGTGGGTTCTGGTAATAAAGGCTGGTTCTGTAGTGCCAATAGGACAAGCACCCCCTGTAGGACTGTGGGCTTCGGTAACTGCGGCCTGCTCGCGGCCTTGCAACTTTGTTTATCATGGGTACCTTCTGTTACCCATCCGGGTTCCAGCACCGTCAGCTGGTTCTCGGCAGTGCCTTTGGACGAGGTGCCTCCTTCTTGGTATCCGAGTTCCAGCAACGTCTGCTGGTCCTTGGTAGTGCTTTGTAGCACAGGTACCTCCTGCTTAGAAACCGTGTTCCAGCACCGTCAGCTGGTCCACGGTTGTGTCATTGGCTCTTGTTCCTTCTGCTACCCATCCGGGTTCCAGCACCATCAGCTGGTTCTCGGCAGTGCCTTTGGCCGAGGTGCCTCCTTCTCGGTATCCGAGTTCCAGCAACGTCTGCTGGTCCTTGGTAGTGCTTTGTAGCACAGGTACCTCCTGCCTAGAAACTGTGTTCCAGCACCATCAGCTGGTCCACGGTTGCGCTATTGGCTCTTGTTCCTTCTGCTGCCATTCTGAGTTCCAGCACTGTCAGTTGGTTCTCGGTAGTTCCATTGACTCTTGTAGCTTCTGCTACCCATCCGGTTTCCAGCACCATCAGCTGGTTCTTGGCAGTGTCTTTGGCACGGGTACTCCCTCCTGCCCAGCACGCCTGCTGTTTCCGGGTAGTATCAACGTCACTTTGCCACCGACTCGTAGTCCGGTTGTGCTGCGGTCGGGTTAGCCGAGTCTATGATGCCTGCAGTTTAGGTGCTTGCTATGTGGGCTGCAGGTTCTGGTAATAAAGGCTGGTTCCGTAGTGCCAATAGGACAAGCACCCCCCGTAGGACTGTGGGTTTCGGTAGCTGCGGCCTGCTCGCGGCCTTGCTGCTTTTTCTTTATCATGGGTACCTTCGCACCGTTAGCTGGTTCTCGGCAGTGCCTTTGGCTGAGGTGCCTCCTTCTCGGTATCCGAGTTCCAGCAACGTCTGCTGGTCCTTGGTAGCGCTTTGCAGCACAGGTACCTCCTGCTTAGTAACCGTGTTCCAGCACCGTCAGCTGGTCCACGGTTGTGCCATTGGCTCTTGTTCCTTCTGCTGCCCCTCCGGGTTCCAGCACCGTCAGCTGGTCCTCGCTAGTTCTATTTGCTCTTGCAGCTTCTGCTACCCATCCGGGTTCCAGCACCGTCAGCTGGTTCTCGGCAGTGACTTTGGCCTTGGTGCCTCCTTCTCGGTATCCAAGTTCCAGCAACGCCTGCTGGTCCTTGGTAGTGCTTTGTAGCACAGGTACCTCCTGCTTAGTAACCGTGTTCCAGCACCGTCAGCTGGTCCTCGGTTGTGCCATTGGCTCTTGTTCCTTATGCTGCCCCTCAGGGTTCCAGCACCGTCAGCTGGTCCTCGCTAGTTCCATTTGCTCTTGTTCCTTCTGCCAACCATCTTGGTTCCAGTACCGTCAGCTGGTTCTCAGCAGTTCCTCAGCCTTCTTGTACCTGCTGCTACTTTTCCAAGTTCGAGCTTGTGGAAATGGTTTTTGGTTCTCACTCTGGAACTCCCTGATGACGACCCTGAAGACGACGACCCTGAATACCACACCGAAGAAGACCAAAAAGAAGACCCTGAAGAAGATGACCAAGAGGACAAAGAACATGTAGACAACCACCAAGATGCAGAACAACAAGAGACAGAAGACCAAGAAGCAGAAAAACCAAAAGAAGAACATTAAGCATAAGACTAAAAATCAGAGCAAATGATATTATCTAAATTATAAGCAGAAGAAGACTAAGCAGTGTATGGGGGTGAGTCCGTTCCTCCTCGTGGTGCCCCTGGAAAAGGCCTGCTGCTGCAGGCCAAACTGAACGCGGACAAATCCTGTTGTAAATCTTTTGTGACAGGCAGAACGGAAGGTGTAATCTTCAAACTTTTATAGGTAACAACTACAGGAATGCCTGTCACAAATAAGAATATGATGAAGAAGAAGAATAGGAAGAAGATGAAGACGTAGAATAATAGTTGAATAAGAAGAATATGAAAAATGTAAAAAAAAGAATAATGGGAAGAAGGTGAAGAAGAAGAAGATGAATAAGGTGAAGAAGAAGTTGATGAAAAAGATGCTGCTGCTGAGAATGATGAAGGAGAAAGTGTGCGAGAAGTAAAAAAGAAGGTGAAGAGCATGGAAGTAGTGAAACATACATATCTGACAAAATATAAAAGAGGTTAACATAATCAATATCTTTGTAACTCCAAACGTCTTTAAAAAAAAAAAAAAAAAAAAAAATCCTGCTATTCCATTTGATTGGGCTAAACCTCTATGTCTTTAATGTGTCCTACACCTCCCACAATACATTCTACATTATCATTAGTTGTTTTTCTTCATGTAGAATTAACCTACAAGGAAAGAAAGGGTTTTTTATTTTAATTCTGATATTTCTGTCCCATTGACTTGAATGGGACTTCCGGGATCGGAATTGGCCATACCCGATACTTTTTGGATATCGGCCGATCCAATCCGATCCGATATTTTTCAATATCGGATGGTATCACTCAATACTAGCCTGCAAACATCACATTGATGAAGTTCTGAAAAACTGCTGGTGCGTTAGCGAGACCAAACGGCATCACTAGGTTCTCAAATAACCCCTCAGTAGTGAGGAAAGCCGTTTTCCATTCATCCCCCTCTTTGATTCTTATCAAATTTTAAGCCCCCCCGAGATCCAATTTGGAAAACCATTTTGCCCCCGAGAGTTGGTTGCACAAATCTGGGATCAATGGTAAGGGATATGCATTTTTGACGGTAATCTTGTTGAGTTCTCGGAAGTCGAGGCAGGGGCGCAGGCCACCATCTTTCTTTTTGACAAAGAAAAATCCTGCTGCTATCGGAGAGACTGAAGGTCTAATATGCCCCTTACGAAGACTTTCCGTTATATAATCTTTCATAGTCAGACGCTCAGGTCCGGACAAATTAAATAAACGGGCTTGGGCAATTTGGACCCTGGGATCAGGTCAATTATGCAGTCGAATGACCTATGTGGGGGTAAAACCTCGGCCTCGCTTTTGGAGAACACGTCCTCAAACTCCTTCAGGTATTCCGGAATACCCTCCAGACAGACAGAAGACTCAGACAGGTTTTGTGGGTGAAACACAGATTTATAAGAGCAGTCAATACATTTTGGACCCCACATAACGATTACTCTTCTCTCCCAATCAATAACTGGGTTGAGCCGTTGGAGCCACGGCATACCCTTCGGGCAGATTGTCCATAACAAAATATCTCATCTCTTCAATATAGGAGGAACCCACATGTAAAATAAAATTGTTGGTAACATAACGAATCCCTGAACGGGTGAGAGGGGAAGAGTCAATAGCCACGATTTTCAGAGGGGTCTCCAACCTGACTGTCCCTATCTTGACCCTGGAGACAGTACTGGAACTGATCAAGTTAAGGGATGAACCGCAGTCCACCAAGGCTGTAGAAATAAAACAACAGTTGTCTACTACCAGTTCAACATTCAGCAAAAACTTAGAGCATGAGGAAAAAAGTACCTGAGGATCTGGGCAGCCTCCTCAATCACTTCCCAGACCTAGTAGTTTCCCGATGGCTTGGAAGTCGCAGGACAGGATGGGCAGTGTCTTCTCCAGTGTCCTGACTCCCCGCATTAAAAACACAATTGCTTTTCACGACGGTGCCTCCTCTCTTTCTCTCTGATCGAGGTGGTGCCAATTTCCATAGGCATAGGACTGGCCTCCACCTCTTTACTTCCAGAGAACAAGGAAGTTTCAGAATGTATCACTCCTCTGGCTCTCAGCCGGCGATCTATTCGCACCGCTTGGGTCATGGCTTCTTCCAGAGTATCAGCAGGTGGGTGCAGGGCCAGAGCGTCCTGAAGGTGTTCCGACAGGCCCCTACGAAATAGCCCCCTGAGAGCAGCATCATCCCAGGAGACCTCGGCCGACCGCCGTCGAAACTCTGAACAAAACAACTCCGCAGAGTGCCGACCCTAACGTGCACTCATCACCATGTCCTCCCCCAAGCGAACCCTGTCAGGCTCGTCATAAATGCAGCCCAAAGCCTCAAAAAAATGCATCCACAGTCATGCGCTCAGGGGCTGTAGGTGCTAGAGAAAATGCCAAGGCTTGTGGGGCACCCTGCAGCAACTACTCCTACCCTTTGGAATTCTCCCCTGGACGAACGAGGTCTCAGGGAAAAGAATAATTTACATCCCTGTCGAAAGGCCCTGAACTCCCTTTTGTCCCCAGAAAAGGAGTTGGGTAATTTAACCGGAGATTCTGGAGAAGAAAGGGACACATCCCTACTCTCGGGACCTATAGCCCCCTGTACAGTGTTGACCAGCTGTTGCTGGGTATGAGCCTTAGAACGTTGTTCCACATTTAATTTTTGGAACATCTGAGAAAGTTGTTTTACCTGCTCAGATAGAGCCTGCATAGGGTCCATGATTACAGCGGATCCAGCCACACAGACACCACCTTTTGTTCAGAGGGAGCAGAGGAAAAAAAAACTGTATTGGTCGTTTATCATATCAGGCTCCTGACAGCGCCGGCGTGCAGCCTCCGCTGAGCAGGGACTCACCCATACTGTAGGGGCCCCGGGGACAGGAATAGCCGGAAAGTACAGATGCACAGGACCTAAACTCTGAAGCTTTAGCAAGCAGGCACAGGACTTACGGTCATGTGACAGCAAGGGGCGGGGCTTAGCGTCCTGCTTGCAGAGATGGCAGAAAACTCAGAGTCGGGCAAAATGGAGGTCATAAACAGTACGGGCAAACGAGGTACAGAATAGTGAGTCAGAGAATAGCCAGGCGTAGCAGAGGGTCACACACGGGATGGAGGCAGAAGCACCAGAGGAGCGATCACAGGGAGGTCAGGACAAAGCCAGGGGTCATACATGGGACGGACACACAAGTACAAAATCAGAATCCAAGAGACGTAAACCGAGGCCAAACCAGATCATACACCAAACAATCATACCAGGACAGGCGAGAGCACAAATGGAGCACACTCAAACAAGGAGTATAAAAGACAGGGGAGGGTCCTCACCTGAAGCTATAAAAACCCTCCCCAGACCCAGAAGGAGGCTCTAACATTTAACCCCTACACCGCCTGCCGAGCATTCTGAATATACCATGACACCAGCAACACTAAGTCGAATGCTTTGCTGCCATGTGCCTAATAATGCTGGAGGTGGTCAGGCTGGTAGTTTTGCTACCCCTGCTGATGCTGGCATAGCAGGTGGTGCAAATGGCCTGTTTGGTATTATGGCAGTGTCTTTAAAAAGCAACCAGACTCAGGAAGACCTAACAGTTGTACTACCAACTTACATCATGTTGGTGTTACGAGTAGAGTAGAGCGAAACGGGTCAAAAAATTTCAAAAGTCGCCGACTTTTGGTAAAGTCGGGTTTCATGAAACGAAACCCGACCCTAGGGTGAGGTCGGCCACGAGCTCGGCGACTTTAGCACCAAAGTCGCGTTTCAAAAGTTTGTTTTCCGCCCTTTTTCAGCCAATCAGGATCCACTGACACTGTGGGCAACGTGATGACATAGGCAGGGGTCACCACCATCTTTGAGAAGGGCATGCAAGTGATTGGCTTGCTTTGGGGGGCGTCACAGGGGCTATAAAAGGGCATGCACGCCGACCGCCATGTTACTCATGCTGATCTCAGAATAGGGAGAGCTGCTACTGCTGCTACTGATTCTGTAGGGAGAGCATTAGGCAGGGAAGAAGACATCAAAAACTGCTTCTGCTAGTGATTTTGCCTGTACAACACACCAGTCACTGTGTGTGCAGTGCAAGTGGAGGCTGGTGGAGGCAAGTGGAGACTGGATCAGCTGAGTTGGTTGTTAGGCTGCCTTATAAGGCTTCCTGATAGCTGCATTGCTGTTTTCCCACTGCTCTGCAAACTGCTTTTTTATAAGCAATCCAATCTTTTTTTTTGTCCTGGTGAGGTACTGAGCGTGCATTTTTTCACACCATACAGCGGTGTACGCTCCTCATACAGTACCGTGTAACGGCTGTTATCACGGCCACAGTGAAGCTGTGTGTGACTCTGTAAGGATAAGTCAAGGACATGTTCCATTCTTACAGACCTCCACCTTCTAGTTTTGTCTGGTTTTCAAACAGGTAAGTATATCTGCTGTTTGATCACATTCAAAGCTATAGAGAGAAAGCGTGTCAGTCCGTATACTTAAAAAACACGGAGCTTGACAATTTTACGGACACCGGACAGCAGTGTACGTGCACGCTCCTCTCTCAGTACCGTGTAACGGCTGTTATCACGGCCACGGTGAAGCTATCTATGTGTGACTCTGTAAGGATAAGTCGAGGACTTGTTCCGTTCTTACAGACCTACACTCTAGGGATATTCCCATTCTGCCCAATTCTATATACACCTTGTAGTTTGTCATACACTAGCCAATTTCTGCCTGTGACATAGCGGTGTGATATTCACTGGGCCTCGCACAATCCAACAGTGTCCACAAGTGTGTTCAAAAATTCTACAGCTCCCCTTTCCTATAGTGACATTTTTCACACCTACGACATTGAGCCTGTGACATAGCAGTGTGATATTCACTGGGCCTCACACAATCCAACAGTGTCCACAAGTGTGTTCAGAAATTCTACATCTCCCCTGTCCTATATACACCTTGTACCTTGTTTTACATTACTATATAGTTTTTGGGATTTTGTGTACATTTTTCCAAAAATGAGGAAAGCTGGTGGAAGAGGCCGTGGAATTGGGCGGGGGTTGCCAGCTGGTAATGATGGTGTTGGTGGTGGATCTGATGGTAGTGGCAAAAGCAAAATAGGACCGAATGCAGGAGTTGTTGAGCCTGCGTCATCATCTGGCTCCACAAGGCCTCGAAGGCTTAGTTTTCTAGGAGTTGGCAAACCGCTTTTAAAGCCAGAGCTTCAGGAAAAAGTTTTGGCTTACATTGCTGACTCAGCCTCCAGCTCTATCGCCTCCTCTTCTGAAGTTGTAAAAAATAAAATCACTGAGTCGTCATTGGAGGCTTATGTTCATGAACCACACCTTTCCTTGTGTCCTTCACCCCAACCAAGATTGAAGGATGACGCAGGCCATACAACTGATTACTCCATGGAGCTGTTTTCACATACCATGCCTGGGTTATCAAGTGAAATGGTGAATTACCCAGGTCAAGATGAATCTGACATGGAGTGCACTGATGCACAGCCACTGATAGATGATTCTGCTGGTACATTCACTCAGAGCACTACATTGTCCTCGCTGTGTAATGAGCCAGATTCTGACCCTGATGAGACTCAGGTGCCCCTTCCCGCATACTATACCACCATACACGGTGACACAGAGGAAGGTGCACATGACATTGAAGAGGAGGTGATGGATGACCCAGTTGTTGACCCAGATTGGCATCCATTGGGGGAAGAGGGTGCTGCTTCCAATAGCTCAGATGAGGAGGAGGAGCATCCACAGCAGACATCGACATCGCAACAGCTGTTATCTGGCAGGCCCGGAGCACTCCAAAGACAGGTTCCAAAAATCAAAGGAGTTGCTGGACAGCTTGTCCAGATGGTCAAAATAGCACAGCGTGCTAGGCCGCAAAATGTCTTCCAAAGTAGGAAGAGTGCAGTGTGGCACTTTTTTGAACAAAATCCTCATGATCAGGCCAAGGTTATCTGTAAGAAGTGCGCAAAGACCTTTAGCCGAGGGAAAAATCTGAAAAATTTGAATACCAGTTGCATGCTTACACATTTAACCAGCATGCACTTGCAAGCGTGGACACAACACCAAACCTCAAGTACCACATGTGCAACTGATCACAAAAAAGGTAGTCAGCAACGATACATTGTTTCCCCCACTGTTAGCCCACCGGTTAGCACAGCAGCAAATGTTGAGGTGTCGTTGCAAGGCCACAGCAGTCAGGGAATCCCACTGTTATATCAACGAAGGACTGAATCTAGGCCATCAGAAAGAACACCAACTCCATCACCATCATCAACCCTCTCTCAGTCCGCCCTGTCCACCGCTAGTTCCACCATATGTAGCTCTCAAGTCCAGCTCACCCTCACAGAGACTATGAGTTGGTCAAGAAAGTACTCAGTCTCTCATCCGCGTACACTGAGCTTCAACGCCCACATTGCCAAACTAATCTCGTTAGAGATGATGCCCTATCGGTTGGTGGAAAGCGCAGCTTTCCGCGAACTCATGGCCTATGCAGTATCATGCTATGACCAACCCAGTTGCCACTTCTTCTCTTGCAAAGCCATCCCAGCCGTCCACCATCATGTGAAAGACCGCATTGTCCATGCACTCAAGCAGTCAGTGAGTGAAAAGTTGCACCTCACAACAGATGCATGGTCCAGTCAGCATGGCCAGGGCCGTTACGTGTCCATCACTGCGCACTGGGTAAATGTGGAGGATGCAGGGTCCACAGGGGACAGCGGTGGTGGGACAGTGCTGCCTAGCCCACGGTATAGGAAACAGTTGGTTGTAGGCGTTCGACCCGCCTCCTCTTCCTCCTCCTCCTCCAGAAGCGAAAGCTCATCCACAGAGCGCAGTCGTACGAGCACTCCATCTGCAGCTGCCACTGTTGCACACGAGGTGTCCCCCTATCGAGCAGCTAGTGGAAAGCGTCAGCAGGCTGTGTTGAAGATGATGTGTTTGGGCGACAGACACACCACGGAGGTGCTGGCCGAGTACTTTCAGCGACAAACTGAGTCGTGGCTGGGCAGTATACATCTTGAGGCAGGCAAGGTAGTTAGTGATAACGGCCGTAATTTTGTGGCAGCCATAGCCCTTTCAAAACTCAGCCACATACCTTGCTTGGCTCACACCTTGAACCTGGTGGTGCAGTGCTTCCTCAACAATTATCCAGAGTTAACAGCCCTGCTCCAGAAGGTGCGAAGACTGTGTGCGCACATCCGCCTGTCGCCTGTACACTCCATTCGTATGCAGAAACTGCAGCGATTGCTCCACCTTCCCAACCACCGCCTCATTATTGACATTGCAACAAGGTGGAACTCCACCCTGCACATGGTTGAGCGGCTGAGCGAACAGAGGCAGGCCATAATGCACTTGTGGGAGGATACACGGCCATGCACTTTGAGAGCAGACATGGAGTTGACAGGTGTGCAGTGGTCGAAGCTGAAAGACCTCTGTAAAGTCCTTCAGTGTTTTGAGGAATGCACACAGCTGGTAAGCACAGACGACGCCATCCTAAGCATGAGGATCCCACTTATGCGTCTGCTCATGCAAACTTTGACACACCTTAAGGAGCAGGCGTCTGCAGCCAATGTTGACGAGGAGGAAGAGGAGGAGGGAATCCTTGATGACATTCAGCCATTGTCTGTTTAGGGACCTCTCCTGGACGATGTGGAGGAAGAAGAGGAGGAGCAGGATGATAATGGGGATGATTACTTAGGGGAGGAGGATGCATCTCATGGGGCAAGTGAAAATGTTGGCGTGGCAAGGTCTGGTACAGGGGTTGTGCGTGACTGGAGGGATGTGGATTTGCCAGAAAGTGCTCCTCCAGCCAGCACTCGCAGTGCATCATTGACACCAGGAACATTGGCCCACATGTCAGATTATGCCTTGCAGATCCTAAAAAGGGACCCCAGCATTGCCAAAATGATGAACGATGACAACAACTGGTTGGCCAGCATCCTAGATCCACGCTATAAAGGCAAATTACAAAACATCATGCCACACGAGAACCTTGACCTAATATTGGCTAATAAACAAGCAACTCTGGTAAACCGGTTGGTTGAGGCATTCCCAGCACACAGCAGCGGTGATGGTTCTCACACGAGCCGTACGGGCCGGGGGCAGCTTGGCAGAGGTGTTCGTGGTGCACACAGCAGAAGTGGCGTTGGAGACAGGGGTTTCATGACAATGTTGTGGACTGATTTTTCAAGTACCGCTCACACAACTGGTAATACTGCATCGATGGAAAGTGACAGGAGACAGCAGTTGTCAACTATGGTTACAAACTACTTTTCCTCCCATGTCGATGTTCTCCCGCACAGGTCATTCCCCTTTGACTATTGGGCCGCTAAACTGGACACCTGGCTTGAATTGGCACAATATGCCTTACAGGAGCTCGCTTGCCCAGCTGCAAGTGTGCTATCGGAAAGAGTCTTCAGTGCAGCTGGATCAATCCTGACAGAAAAAAGGACCCGTCTGTCAACCCAAAATGTGGATGATCTAACCTTCATTAAAATGAACCATGCATGGGTTTCCAAGGATTTTGTCCCACCTTCCCTTGATGACACATAGGTTGCCAGAAAAATGGCTTGCTTTGGTACTCCTCCTATTCCGCGAACTTGACCTATTTCGCCTTTTGCAGCAGCTGAATGTCCCACATCAACATATGCCACTTTGTAAACCGCCCTAACTGGGCTGTCCCCCCCATGGCCGGGGTCACCACCTAGCGCATGAAACTGTGCGAGTGCCGTTGCCCTGGACAGGTGGGTAGGCCGACTCTTGGGTGCGGGCACTGGCACAGGGTCCCTCATAGTGCAATCAAGTGTCTGACGGTGGTGGTGCACACCTGCCGTCAGACACACCGCCGTACTATGAGGGGCCCAGTGCCAGTACCGACACCCACGAGTGTGCCCCCCTTGCTTGGGCAGGGCCCCAGCATTTGCAATGTTTACCTCTCCCTGCTCCTCCGCTGTGTAGTCTGGGCTGTCAAATCCTTCACTGGGAGTGACACTACAAATTGATTGAACTGAAAGATGATGGTTAAGATGTAGCTTTGCCCTGTCCTGCTGGCCGGGCTCTAGCTCCAGATGATCAATGGCTTGCATTTCTTATGGACGTCGACTCACAATGACATGCAGTGGTGGTTTATCATCAGCTTTCACAGTTTTCCTACTCACAAACGTGTGACATTCCGGCACACATTTTAAAATGTGCCCTCTCATGCCAATCAAATAGAATCGTTTACGGCCTGTGGCTTCTGTCTTTTGCACTCCAAAGTTACGTGACAGATCATGATAGCCAGTGAGCACCATGTTTACATCGCTCCCTGTGATAAAAATTTGATTGAGATGAGTAACAGTGATGGAATCAACGGAAGTGCGATACAGCAAGACTTTATTCACAAAAAAATGTTTTCACTGTCTCAACACACAAATTAATTGAGGGTCAGCATCGCCTATGAGAATTGTGACGGAAGTTTTTCCCGTGAATAGTAATTCCCAGATTACTGCAATCACTAGCCTTTATGTCAGTAATTGTATGCATCTCATTTCCTATTGTGGAGAGGCTGGACTGTATTACTGAGACAGAAATATATAGGAAGATTTAAAAATAACACCAAAAGTATATAGTTGTGTATGCCTCAAATGCATTTCATTTTTTCCACTTTTTAGATTGCTGTGTAATCCATACTGAGAACACGGAGATTTTACATGTTTAAACTATGCTAAATATACCTGCTATCCAGTGATAAAGTACCCTTTCTCAACTTTGTACAATCTGGTCAAATCCATACTGGGCCTGAGAACATCTGAGTCTGCCTCCTGATCTATAGACATATTTTTAATGTGTAAACTAGGCTACATATATACGTGTTATCCGGTGAAATTGTACCCTTTATCAACTTTCTACAATGTTGTTGAATCCATACTGGGCCTGAGAACGGCTGCCGAGTAGAGTTGAGCGACTTTTGCTTTTTTAGGGTCGCGTTTCGTTTCGTGAAACCCGACTTTTCCAAAAGTCGGATCGAGCAAGATCGTCCGATTATAGGGAAAAGTCGGGGTCGTCCCGAAACACGAAACCCAATGTAAGTCAATGGGGAATAAAAGTCGGCAGTGAGAGGAGGACAGGAAACACACCTACAGTGCCCATTTGAATGCCAAAAGCATCAATTCTTCTTACTTAAGCTTGTCAACCTTAATTAACTTCATAATACAAGTTACGCACTGAAAAATGGGGGTTATTTGGCTAAATTTGTGGGGGGGGAGGGCTGGCTGCAGGTTTTCATGTGCCCTGGGCGAAAGAGCGCCCCTTTAACACATACCACAACTCATCATGCTCCGATACGGCAGAGAAATAGCGGTATAGTACAATGAAAAATACCTCACTTTTTACATCTCATGACGAGGCCCATCTATTTCTCCATACAAAATCATTGGTCCCATATAATGTTTGAAACAGTATATGATGAGCTCCACATAATGCTACAGTATATGTTGGTCCCCATGGATGAAGCTCCACTGTCTTATGGGCCCAAATAATGCTCCAAACATAATGGGCCCCATTTCTAATGCTCTAGTGTATAATGGGCCCTGTAAATGCTGCTCCAGTGTCTGATGTCCACCTTTGGAATGTTCCAGTGTATGGTGGGCCCCATCTATCATTCTCCAGAGTATAGTGCTCCCCAAAAATTGCTGTCCCAACATAGAAAACAATCAAATAAGTCTCCTCGCTAGGGAATCCCTGTACTTGTCTGGACAGGTGCTGTAGCTTGCTTAATAGCTTGCCAGCCATTCTCACGCCCAGTATGGATTGCACGTGATTGCACAAAGGTTAGAAAGGGTACCGTATCCCTGGATAACATGTATGGATAGCGTACACATTCAAAATATATGTCTATACAGCATGAGGCAGGCTCAGACGGTGTTAGGCCCAGTATGGATTGCACGTCATTGCACAAAGGTTAGAAGGGGTACCGTATCCCCGGATAACATGTATGGATAGCGTACACATTCAAAATATATGTCTATACAGCATGAGGCAGGCTCAGACGGTGTTAGGCCCAGTATGGATTGCACGTCATTGCACAAAGGTTAGAAAGGGTACCGTATCCCCGGATAACATGTATGGATAGCGTACACATTCAAAATATATGTCTATACAGCATGAGGCAGGCTCAGACGGTGTTAGGCCCAGTATGGTTTGCACGTCATTGCACAAAGGTTAGAAAGGGTACCGTATCCCTGGATAACATGTACTGATAGCGTACACATTCAAAATATATGTCTATACAGCATGAGGCAGGCTCAGACGGTGTTAGGCCCAGTATGGATTGCATGTCATTGCACAAAGGTTAGAAGGGGTACCGTATCCCCGGATAACATGTATGGATAGCGTACACATTCAAAATATATGTCTATACAGCATGAGGCAGGCTCAGACGGTGTTAGGCCCAGTATGGATTGCAAGTCATTGCACAAAGGTTAGAAGGGGTACCGTATCCCCGGATAACATGTATGGATAGCGTACACATTCAAAATATATGTCTATACAGCATGAGGCAGGCTCAGACGGTGTTAGGCCCAGTATGGATTGCACGTCATTGCACAAAGGGTAGAAAGGGTACCGTATCCCTGGATAACATGTATGGATAGCGTACACATTCAAAATATATGTCTATACAGCATGAGGCAGGCTCAGACGGTGTTAGGCCCAGTATGGATTGCACGTCATTGCACAAAGGTTAGAAAGGGTACCGTATCCCTGGATAACATGTATGGATAGCGTACACATTCAAAATATATGTCTATACAGCATGAGGCAGGCTCAGACGGTGTTAGGCCCAGTATGGATTGCACGTCATTGCACAAAGGTTAGAAGGGGTACCGTATCCCCGGATAACATGTATGGATAGCGTACACATTCAAAATATATGTCTATACAGCATGAGGCAGGCTCAGACGGTGTTAGGCCCAGTATGGATTGCACGTCATTGCACAAAGGTTAGAAAGGGTACCGTATCCCCGGATAACATGTATGGATAGCGTACACATTCAAAATATATGTCTATACAGCATGAGGCAGGCTCAGACGGTGTTAGGCCCAGTATGGATTGCACGTCATTGCAGAAAGGTTAGAAGGGTACCGTATCCCCGGATAACATGTATGGATAGCGTACACATTCAAAATATATGTCTATACAGCATGAGGCAGGCTCAGACGGTGTTAGGCCCAGTATGGATTGCACGTCATTGCACAAAGGTTAGAAGGGGTACCGTATCCCCGGATAACATGTATGGATAGCGTACACATTCAAAATATATGTCTATACAGCTTGAGGCAGGCTCAGACGGTGTTAGGCCCAGTATGGATTGCACGTCATTGCACAAAGGTTAGAAGGGGTACCGTATCCCCGGATAACATGTATGGATAGCGTACACATTCAAAATATATGTCTATACAGCATGAGGCAGGCTCAGACGGTGTTAGGCCCAGTATGGATTGCACGTCATTGCACAAAGGTTAGAAAGGGTACCGTATCCCTGGATAACATGTATGGATAGCGTACACATTCAAAATATATATGTCTATACAGCATGAGGCAGGCTCAGACGGTGTTAGGCCCAGTATGGATTGCACGTCATTGCACAAAGGTTAGAAGGGGTACCGTATCCCCGGATAACATGTATGGATAGCGTACACATTCAAAATATATGTCTATACAGCATGAGGCAGGCTCAGACGGTGTTAGGCCCAGTATGGATTGCACGTCATTGCACAAAGGTTAGAAAGGGTACCGTATCCCCGGATAACATGTATGGATAGCGTACACATTCAAAATATATGTCTATACAGCATGAGGCAGGCTCAGACGGTGTTAGGCCCAGTATGAATTGCACGTCATTGCACAAAGGTTAGAAAGGGTACCGTATCCCTGGATAACATGTATGGATAGCGTACACATTCAAAATATATGTCTATACAGCATGAGGCAGGCTCAGACGGTGTTAGGCCCAGTATGGATTGCACGTCATTGCACAAAGGTTAGAAAGGGTACCGTATCCCCGGATAACATGTATGGATAGCGTACACATTCAAAATATATGTCTATACAGCATGAGGCAAGCTCAGATGGTGGTAGGCCCAGTATGGATTGCACGTCATTGCAGAAAGGTTAGAAGGGGTACCGTATCCCCGGATAACATGTATGGATAGCGTACACATTCAAAATATATGTCTATACAGCATGAGGCAGGCTCAGACGGTGTTAGGCCCAGTATGGATTGCACGTCATTGCACAAAGGTTAGAAAGGGTACCGTATCCCTGGATAACATGTATGGATAGCGTACACATTCAAAATATATGTCTATACAGCATGAGGCAGGCTCAGACGGTGTTAGGCCCAGTATGGATTGCACGTCATTGCACAAAGGTTAGAAGGGGTACCGTATCCCCGGATAACATGTATGGATAGCGTACACATTCAAAATATATGTCTATACAGCATGAGGCAGGCTCAGACGGTGTTAGGCCCAGTATGGATTGCACGTCATTGCAGAAAGGTTAGAAGGGGTACCGTATCCCCGGATAACATGTATGGATAGCGTACACATTCAAAATATATGTCTATACAGCATGAGGCAGGCTCAGACGGTGTTAGGCCCAGTATGGATTGCACGTCATTGCACAAAGGTTAGAAGGGGTACCGTATCCCCGGATAACATGTATGGATAGCGTACACATTCAAAATATATGTCTATACAGCATGAGGCAGGCTCAGACGGTGTTAGGCCCAGTATGGATTGCACGTCATTGCACAAAGGTTAGAAAGGGTACCGTATCCCCGGATAACATGTATGGATAGCGTACACATTCAAAATATATATGTCTATACAGCATGAGGCAGGCTCAGACGGTGTTAGGCCCAGTATGGATTGCACGTCATTGCACAAAGGTTAGAAGGGGTACCGTATCCCCGGATAACATGTATGGATAGCGTACACATTCAAAATATATGTCTATACAGCATGAGGCAGGCTCAGACGGTGTTAGGCCCAGTATGGATTGCACGTCATTGCAGAAAGGATAGAAGGGGTACCGTATCCCCGGATAACATGTATGGATAGCGTACACATTCAAAATATATGTCTATACAGCATGAGGCAGGCTCAGACGGTGTTAGGCCCAGTATGGATTGCACGTCATTGCACAAAGGTTAGAAGGGGTACCGTATCCCCGGATAACATGTATGGATAGTGTACACATTCAAAATATATGTCTATACAGCATGAGGCAGGCTCAGACGGTGTTAGGCCCAGTATGGATTGCACGTCATTGCACAAAGGTTAGAAGGGGTACCGTATCCCCGGATAACATGTATGGATAGCGTACACATTCAAAATATATGTCTATACAGCATGAGGCAGGCTAAGACGGTGTTAGGCCCAGTATGGATTGCACGTCATTGCACAAAGGTTAGAAAGGGTACCGTATCCCCGGATAACATGTATGGATAGCGTACACATTCAAAATATATGTCTATACAGCATGAGGCAGGCTCAGACGGTGTTAGGCCCAGTATGGATTGCACGTCATTGCACAAAGGTTAGAAGGGGTACCGTATCCCCGGATAACATGTATGGATAGCGTACACATTCAAAATATATGTCTATACAGCATGAGGCAGGCTCAGACGGTGTTAGGCCCAGTATGGATTGCACGTCATTGCAGAAAGGTTAGAAGGGGTACCGTATCCCCGGATAACATGTATGGATAGCGTACACATTCAAAATATATGTCTATACAGCATGAGGCAGGCTCAGATGGTGTTAGGCCCAGTATGGATTGCACGTCATTGCACAAAGGTTAGAAGGGGTACCGTATCCCCGGATAACATGTATGGATAGCGTACACATTCAAAATATATGTCTATACAGCATGAGGCAGGCTCAGACGGTGTTAGGCCCAGTATGGATTGCACGTCATTGCACAAAGGTTAGAAAGGGTACCGTATCCCCGGATAACATGTATGGATAGCGTACACATTCAAAATATATGTCTATACAGCATGAGGCAGGCTCAGACGGTGTTAGGCCCAGTATGGATTGCACGTCATTGCACAAAGGTTAGAAAGGGTACCGTATCCCTGGATAACATGTATGGATAGCGTACACATTCAAAATATATGTCTATACAGCATGAGGTAGGCTCAGACGGTGTTAGGCCCAGTATGGATTGCACGTCATTGCACAAAGGTTAGAAGGGGTACCGTATCCCCGGATAACATGTATGGATAGCGTACACATTCAAAATATATGTCTATACAGCATGAGACAGGCTCAGACGGTGTCAGGCACAGTATGGATTTGACGGCCCAGATTACACAGCGGAGGAGCAGGGAGAGGTAAAGATTGCAAATGCTGGGGCCCTGGCCAAGCAAGGGGGGCACACTCGTGGGCGTCGGTACTGGCACTGGGCCCCTCATAGTACAGCGGTGTGTCTGACGGCGGGTGTGCACCACCACCGTCAGAGACACTTGATTGCACTATGAGGGACCCTGTGCCAGTGCCCGCGCCCAAGAGTCTGCCTACCCACCTGTCCAGGGCAACGGCACTCGCACGGTGTCGTGCGCTAGGTGGTGACCCCGGCCATGGGGGGGGAGGCAGCACAGTTAGGGAGTTTTAGAAAGTGGCATATGTTGATGTTGGACATTCAACTGATGCAAAAGGCGAAATAGGTGAAGTACCAGGAAGAGGTGGACCAAAGCAAGCCATTTTTCTGTCACCCTATGTGTCATCAGGGGAAGGTGGGACAAAATCCTTGGAAACCCATGAGTGGTTCATTTTAATGAAGGTTAGATCATCCACATTTTGGGTAGACAGACGGGTCCTTTTTTCTGTCAGGATTGATCCAGCTGCACTGAAGACTCTTTCCGATAGCACACTTGCAGCTGGGCAAGCGAGCTCCTGTAAGCCATATTGGGCCAATTCAGGCCAGGTGTCCAGTTTAGCGGCCCAATAGTCAAAGGGGAATGACCTGTGTGGGAGAACATCGATAAGGGAGGAAAAGTAGTTTGTAACCATAGTTGACAACTGCTGTCTCCTGTCACTTTCCATCGATGCAGTATTACCAGTTGTGTGAGCGGTATTTGAAAAATCAGTCCACAACATTGTCATGAAACCCCTGTCTCCAACGCCACTTCTGCTGTGTGCACCACGAACACCTCGTGTGAGAACCATCACCGCTACTGTGTGCTGGGAATGCCTCAAGCAACCGATTTACGAGAGTTGCTTGTTTACTAGCCAATATTAGGTCAAGGTTCTCCTGTGGCATGATGTTTTGTAATTTGCCTTTATAGCGTGGATCCAGGATGCTGGCCAACCAGTAGTCGTCATCGTTCATCATTTTGGCAATGCGGGGGTCCCTTTTTAGGATCCGCAAGGCATAATCTGACATGTGGGCCAATGTTCCCGGTGTCAATGATGCACTGCGAGTGCTGGGTGGAGGAGCACTTTCTGGCAAATCCACATCCCTCCAGTCACGCACAAACCCTGTACCAGACCTTGCCACGCCAACATTTTCACTTGCCCCACGAGATGCATCCTCCTCCCCTAAGTAATCATCCCCATCATTCTCCTCCTCCTCCTCCTCTTCTTCCTCCACCTCGTCCAGGAGAGGTCCCTGAGCAGACAATGGCTGAATGTCATCAAGGATTCCCTCCTCCTCTTCCTCCTCATCAACATTGGCTGCAGACGCCTGCTCCTTAAGGTGCGTCAAAGTTTGCATGAGCAGACGCATAAGTGGGATGCTCATGCTTAGGATGGCGTCGTCTGCGCTTACCAGCCGTGTGCATTCCTCAAAACACTGAAGGACTTTACAAAGGTCTTTCAGCTTCGACCACTGCACGCCTGTCAACTCCATGTCTGCTCTCAAAGTGCCTGGCCGTGTATCCTCCCACAAATGCATTATGGCCTGCCTCTGCTCGCACAGCCGCTCCACCATGTGCAGGGTGGAGTTCCACCTTGTTGCAATGTCGATAATGAGGCGGTGGTTGGGAAGGTGGAGCAATCGCTGCAGCTTCTGCATACGAACGGAGTGTACAGGCGACCGGCGGATGTGCGCGCACAGTCTTCGCACCTTCTGGAGCAGGGCTGTTAACTCCGGATAATTTTTGAGGAAGCACTGCACCACCAGGTTCAAGGTGTGAGCCAAGCAAGGTATGTGGCTGAGTTTTGAAAGGGCTATGGCTGCCACAAAATTACGGCCGTTATCACTAACTACCTTGCCTGCCTCAAGATGTACACTGCCCAGCCATGACTCAGTTTGTCGCTTCAAGTACTCGGCCAGCACCTCGGCGGTGTGTCTGTCGCCCAAACACATCATCTGCAACACAGCCTGCTGACGCTTTCCACTAGCTGCTCGATAGGGGGACACATCGTGTGCAACAGTGGCAGCTGCAGATGGAGTGCTCGTACGACTGCGCTCTGTGGACGAGCTGTCGCTTCTGGAGGAGGAGGAGGAGGAGGAGGGTCGAACGCCTACAGCCAACTGTTTCCTAGACCGTGGGCTAGGCAGCACTGTCCCACCACCGCTGTCCCCTGTGGACCCTGCATCCACCACATTAACCCAGTGCGCAGTGATGGACACGTAACGGCCCTGGCCATGCCGACTGGACCATGCATCAGTTGTGAGGTGCACCTTTCCGCTCACTGACTGCTTGAGTGCATGGACAATGCGGTCTTTCACATGATGGTGGAGGGCTGGGATGGCTTTGCGAGAGAAGAAGTGGCGACTGGGTAGGTCATAGCGTGGTACTGCATAGGCCATGAGTTCGCGGAAAGCTGTGCTTTCCACCAACCGAAAGGGCATCATCTCAAACGAGATTAGTTTGGCAATGTGGGCGTTCAAACCCAGTGTACGCGGATGAGAGACTGAGTACTTTCTTGACCTACTCATAGTGTCTTGGAGGGTGAGCTGGACTTGAGCGCTGCATATGGTGGAAGTAGCGGTGGACAGGGCGGACTGAGAGAGGGTTGATGATGGTGATGGAGTTGGTGTTCTTTCTGATGGCCTAGAATCAGTCTTTCGTTGATATAACAGTGGGATTCCCTGACTGCTGTGGCCTTGCAACGACACCTCAACATTTGCTGCTGTGCTAACCGGTGTGCTTACAGTGGGGGAAACAATGTAGCATTGCTGACTACCTTCGTTGTGATCAGTTGCACATGTGGCACTTGAGGTTTGGTGTTGTGTCCACGCTTGCAAGTGCATGCTGGTTAAATGTCTAAGCATGCAACTGGTATTCAAATTTTTCAGATTTTTCCCTCGGCTAAAGGTCTTTGCGCACTTCTTACAGATAACCTTGGCCTGATCATGAGGATTTTGTTCAAAAAACTGCCACACTGCACTCTTCCTACTTTGGCAGACATTTTGCGGCCTAGCACGCTGTGATCATTTGACCCTCTGGACAAGCTGTCCAGCAACTCTTTTGATGCTTGGAACCTGTCTTTGGAGTGCTCCGGGCCTGCCAGATAACAGCTGTTGCGATGTCGATGTCTGCTGTGGATGCTCCTCATCTGAGCTATTGGAAGCAGCACCCTCTTCCCCCAATGGATGCCAATCTGGGTCAACAACTGGGTCATCCATCACCTTTTCTTCTATGTCATGTGCACCTTTCTCTGTGTCACCGTGTATGGTGGTATAGTGTGCGGGAAGGGGCACCTGAGTCTCATCAGGGTCAAAATCTGGCTCTGTACACTGCGAGGACAATGTAGTGCTCTGAGTGAATGTACCAGCAGAATCATCCATCAGCGGCTGTGCATCAGTGCACTCCATGTCAGATTCATCTTGGCCTGGGTAATTCACCATTTGACTTGATAATCCAGGCATGGTATGTGAAAACAGCTCCATGGAGTAATCAGTAGTATGGCCTGCGTCATCCATCAATCTTGGTTGGGGTGAAGGACACAAGGAAAGGTGTGGTTCATGAACATGAGCCTCCAATGACGACTCAGTGCTTTTACTTTTTACAACTGAAGAAGAGGAGGCGATAGAGCTGGAGGCTGAGTCAGCAATGTAAGACAAAACTTTTTCCTGATGCTCTGCCTTTAAAAGCGGTTTGCCAACTCCTAGAAAACTAAGCGTTCGAGGCCTTATGTAGACAGACGATGACGCAGGGTCAGCACCTCCTGCATTCGGTCCTATTTTGCTCTTGCCACTACCATCAGATCCACCACCAACACCATCATTACCAGCTGCCAACCCCCGCCCAATTCCACGGCCTCTTCCACCAGCCTTCCTCATTTTTGGTAAAAATGTAGACAAAATCCAACAAACTATATAGTAATGTAAAACAAGGTACAAGGTGTCTATAGGACAGGGGAGTTTTAGAATTTCTGCACACACTTGTGGACAGTGGACACTTGTGGATTGTGTGCGGCCCACTGATATCTGAGCGCTATGTGACACGCTCGATGGCACAGCTGCCTGTGACCAAAGTGACGAGAGGATAATGGAGATTTTGAATCTCTGCGTACACTTGTGGACAGTGGACACTTGTGGATTGTGTGGGGCCCACTGATATCTGAGCGCTATGTGACACGCTCGATGGCACAGCTGCCTGTGACCAAAGTGACGAGAGGATAATGGAGATTTTGAATCTCTGCGTACACTTGTGGACAGTGGACACTTGTGGATTGTGTGCGGCCCACTGATATCTGAGCGCTATGTGACACACTCGATGGCACAGCTGCCTGTGACCAAAGTGACGAGAGGATAATGGAGATTTTGAATCTCTGCGTACACTTTTGGACACTGGACACTTGTGGATTGTGTGCGGCCCACTGATATCTGAGCGCTATGTGACACGCTCGATGGCACAGCTGCCTGTGACCAAAGTGACGAGAGGATAATGGAGATTTTGAATCTCTGCGTACACTTTTGGACACTGGACACTTGTGGATTGTGTGCGGCCCACTGATATCTGAGCGCTATGTGACACGCTCGATGGCACAGCTGCCTGTGACCAAAGTGACGAGAGGATAATGGAGATTTTGAATCTCTGCGTACACTTTTGGACACTGGACACTTGTGGATTGTGTGCGGCCCACTGATATCTGAGCGCTATGTGACACGCTCGATGGCACAGCTGCCTGTGACCAAAGTGACGAGAGGATAATGGAGATTTTGAATCTCTGCGTACACTTGTGGACAGTGGACACTTGTGGATTGTGTGCGGCCCACTGATATCTGAGCGCTATGTGACACGCTTGATGGCACAGCTGCCTGTGACCAAAGTGACGAGAGGATAATGGAGATTTTGAATCTCTGCGTACACTTGTGGACAGTGGACACTTGTGGATTGTGTGCGGCCCACTGATATCTGAGCGCTATGTGACACGCTCGATGGCACAGCTGCCTGTGACCAAAGTGACGAGAGGATAATGGAGATTTTGAATCTCTGCGTACACTTTTGGACACAGGACACTTGTGGATTGTGTGCGGCCCACTGATATCTGAGCGCTATGTGACACGCTCGATGGCACAGCTGCCTGTGACCAAAGTGACGAGAGGATAATGGAGATTTTGAATCTCTGCGTACACTTGTGGACAGTGGACACTTGTGGATTGTGTGCGGCCCACTGATATCTGAGCGCTATGTGACACGCTCGATGGCACAGCTGCCTGTGACCAAAGTGACGAGAGGATAATGGAGATTTTGAATCTCTGCGTACACTTTTGGACACTGGACACTTGTGGATTGTGTGCGGCCCACTGATATCTGAGCGCTATGTGACACGCTCGATGGCACAGCTGCCTGTGACCAAAGTGACGAGAGGATAATGGAGATTTTGAATCTCTGCGTACACTTGTGGACAGTGGACACTTGTGGATTGTGTGCGGCCCACTGATATCTGAGCGCTATGTGACACGCTCGATGGCACAGCTGCCTGTGACCAAAGTGACGAGAGGATAATGGAGATTTTGAATCTCTGCGTACACTTGTGGACAGTGGACACTTGTGGATTGTGTGCGGCCCACTGATATCTGAGCGCTATGTGACACGCTCGATGGCACAGCTGCCTGTGACCAAAGTGACGAGAGGATAATGGAGATTTTGAATCTCTGCGTACACTTTTGGACACTGGACACTTGTGGATTGTGTGCGGCCCACTGATATCTGAGCGCTATGTGACACGCTCGATGGCACAGCTGCCTGTGACCAAAGTGACGAGAGGATAAGGGAGATTGGATTGCTTTTAAAAAAGCAGTTTGCAGAGCAGTGGGTAAACAGCAATGCCAGCGTGTCAGGAAGCCTTAGAAGGCAGCCCAACAACCAACACCACTGATACACCACAATATAGCCTCCCCTTGCACTGCACACACAGTGACTTGTGTGTTGTGCAGGCCAAATCGCTAGCAGCAGAAGCAGTTTTTTTGTCTTCTTCCCTGCCTAACGCTCTCCCTACAGAATCAGCAGCAACCTCTCCCTATACTAAGATCGGCAGAAGTAAGATGGCGGTCGGCGTGCACCCCCTTTTATACCCCCTGTGACGCCCACCAAAGCAAGCCAATCACTTGCATGCCCTTCTGAAAGATGGTGGTGACCCGTGCCTATGTCATCACGTTGCCCACAGTGTCCGTGGATCCTGATTGGCTGAAAAAGAGCGCAAAACAAACTTTTGAAACGCGACTTTGGCGCGTAAGTCGCCGACCTCGTGGCCGACCTCATCCTAGGGTCGGGTTTCGTTTCATGAAACCCGACTTTGCCAAAAGTCGGCGACTTTTGAATTTTTTCGACCCGTTTCGCTCAACTCTACTGCCGAGCTGTTAAGCAAGCTACAGCACCTGTGGCTTGGACACGTAATTTTTTCAGGAATGACGGTTAGGCCTAACTCCGGAATTGCGGTTGACCTGAACTTACTGGGAAATCATCATTCGCGGGGAATAATCTGACTCCCAGATCCCCATCACTAACGGAGTTCAGCAGGTTATCTGCACCTGTAAGCGACAAAAGCTGGTCCTTTCAGTGTAGCGTTGCTCGATCTCACATGACAGAGCCTCGCTTATCCCTCTAGTAAGCTTGACGCATACTGCGGGGGCATGCCGGAGTCTCGGTTGTTAACGGAATAAAGCTGAGAAATCGCTAGCACAACTACAAACACACATACCACACCACACACAGAATCGACAAAGCTTTCAAAGTGTGCATCTTTTCTTTAGGTGGCATGGTTGTGGTTTCCCGGGTGGAGTCCAATTAAGCCACATGCTCCACTCCTGGTGGGGCCTTTTTGGACATTCCTTTAAGGTCGAGCTTTGCAATCATACTGCCCCCGGAAACCAAAAACTTTGCCTTCATGGACGCTGCTTGGAGGTTCGTGGGAATAACGCCGCCTGATCAGCAGTCGGCATATGGGTCGCCCTCCCAGGGCTGTGGGGTACTCGGTACCGGGCCGGTGTCAGTGGGATGTGTCACAGCAGCGGTGACCCGGACGGTGGTCCTGGGCGCCCATGTAAACGGTGTGGTATAATGGTAAAGAGTTTATATAGATAGTTTGACACCACCTGTGGTGTTCGGCAACATAGATGTTAGGCCGACGCTGCATGCAGATCCTCTGGGACTGATGGTGTTGTGCAGCAAAGATGGTGAAGCTCCCCACAGGTGGAGCTGGAGTCCCAGGGAAGTGTAGATGTAGTGATGGGGGAAAGGCACAGGTGGTGTAGGTGCTGGTACCCAAATGTAGCGGTGCTGGAATGACTGTAGGACACCAGAGCGTGCAATTCCAAAGCTTTACTCACAGTCTGCAGGTTACACAGATGTCTGCCTCCGTGCTGTGTCCTCCGGGTCAGGACCTCAGCCAACCACCGGGACCAGAATGGTAAGCTCCCTTCCAACACTCCGCCAACATGTACCTTCCTGAACGTCTCCTTTCTAGCGCTTGTGGGGGAAGCACTCACAGGACCGTGGTTCACTGAAGCGCCTCCTGTCTAACAGATGTTCCTCAGACTTTACTTGTATGGCAGACAGCTGTAGCTTTTTCCTTCTGGCTCCCACACGTCGATGCTGGGGCCTCCGAGCTTTAGTTGGGTACAGAGCATTTATAGCTGCTACTTCCCCCGGTTTCTGCTGCAGGAACATCAGTGTCCCTACAAACTCGGAGACCGGAATCCGGACCATGCGCTCCAGCTAGGAGTGAGCCTTAACTCTGCTCATCCTCCAGCTCCCCTTCTCACGTCCACACACTTCCCCTTCCCTGCACAGAGTGCCCTAACTTACCTCCTCCTGACCACAGAGAGCAGCTCCTCAGCAGTCAGGTTCAGAGGTCTCCCTGCTAGCCTGGAGTGGGAAATGTGTTGTGTGTTGGTTTCACTGCTAGAGAGATCCTTCGTTGCTCCCAAGCTTGACAACACACTCCCTAGGAGGAAGGTAATGCCACAGTGGCGACCGTACTCTTGGGGACGCCACAAGTGCACTGAGGCCCAGCAACTGCTGGATGTTGCTGCTGGTATATTGACCCAGACCACTACATTCCCCTCGCACTCTACTGTGCCAGAATCTGACCCAGAGGAAACTCAGGTTCCCCTTCCCACATGCTATACCACCTTACACGGTGACAAAGAGGAAGGTGCAGATGAAAGTGCAGGTTCCTTGAGCAGGTGGGGGGGCATACTCATGGGCGATGGCACTGGCACAGGGCACCGCATAGTATGCAAAAGTTTCTCTGCCGGTGGGAGGGCCTAAACAGCCAAGTGCAGTGAGATGGAAGATGGGGGACGACAAGGAGTTCAGCGTAGTGCAGGGATTCCCTAGCAAGGAGACTTATGTAATTGTTTTCAATGTTGGGACAGCAATTTTTGGGAGCACTATACTCTAGTGAATGATATATGGGGCCCACCATACACTGGAGCATTCCAAAGGTGGACATCTATCACTGGAGCAGCATTTACAGGGCCCATTATTCACTAGAGCAGTAGAAATGGGGCCCATTATATATGGAGCATTATTTCGGCCCATAAGACAGTGGAGCTTCATCCATTGGGACCAACATATACTATAGCATTATGTGGAGCTCATCATATACGGTTTGAAACATTATATGGGATCAATGATTCCATATGGAGAAATATATGGGCCTCATTACTCTGTATAGCGCACTAAGCGCTGGCCATAATACTGTATGGAGTTATATACTGTCCGTTTTTGGAGGTATTGGAGAATTTAAAATGGATATCAGTCATGAGATGTAAGAAGTGAAGTATTTTTCATTGTACTATACTGCTATTTCTCTGCCGTATCGGAGCATCATGAGTTGTGGTATGTGTTAAAGGAGCGCTCTTTGGCCCTGGGCCCACGAAAACCTGGAGCCAGCCCTTCCCCCCCACAACTGTAGCCAAATAACCCCCATTTTTCAGTGCGTAACTAGTATTATGAAGTAAATTAAGGTTGACAAGCTTAAGTAATAAGAATTGATGCTTTTGGCATTCAAATGGTCACTGTAGGTGTGTTTCCTGTCCTCCTCTCACTGCCGACTTTAATTCCCCATTGACTTACATTGGGTTTCGAGTTTCGTTCGGACCCCTGACTTTTCCCTATAGTCGGCCGATTTTGCTCGACCCGACTTTTGGAAAAGTCGGGTTTCATGAAACGAAACTCGACCCTAAAAAAACAAAAGTCGCTCAACTCTAGTTACGAGGAATGGTTGCCCACCTTCTGTCTGCGGCCACCAAACTGCTTCTTCCTGCCTGTTGGTGGTGCTACTCCTCCCTCCCTTTGTGTGCTTCTGTCAACGCTCTGCATGTCCTCCTGCCAGGTTGGGTCAGTTATTATAGCATCCACCACCTAGTCTTCCACTTCAGCACCCTGCCTGACTTTCTGGCAATTGTGACTCATTATCCACCTCTTGTGACATGTTCCCACTGTCGCCTTCCTGTGACCGTGGCTGCTCAAATATTTGGCCATCGCTACATGCGATCTCATATTGCCCCACTTCAAGTGGACTGGGCGAGAGGACCTCATCTATAAATGGAAAAGTAAACAGCTCTTCGGAGTGCCAAACTGTAGGATCAGTTGTCTCCAGGCACTCAGCATGGTGGGAGGAAGGAGAATCAGGGTGAGGATTATGCGGTCCAGACTCACAGCTACTCAGACTTGACCATGTGGAAGACAGGGTGGTAGTAGTAGTGGCAAAGTGACTGGAAGCATTATCTGCTATCCAATCAACAACCTTTTGACAATGCTCTGGCTTCAATAATGCTGTCCTGCGGTCCCCTAGTAGTTCGGACAGGAAGGTCGGGTGAGAAGATGTGGTTATTTATTGTAGCACAATTTCAGCTTGCCCACAGCCTCGGTCTCTACATGCACCATCACCATCATGTCCATTTTACCGTCCCTTGCCACACACTTTGCCTATTTTAAATAGACTACAATATTTTCCATGTTCACTGCAAATAGCTGAATTTGGAGTAAACTTATATGTGATCCGTGTCCGGGAAAGCCACACTTTAAAATATCTGGCCTGTAGGTAACATTTTTTTTTTCAACAAACCGGTGTCAATAACTAGGCTAAGACACAGGAAAGACAGTTGAATGGAGACCTCAAATTCCACAATTTGTAACCCACAGAGAGATGAGGAGTGTCACGCAGATCCTACACTGTAAAATATGTGGCCTGTATTTTTTTTTATTTACAGGAAAATAGTGTTAATAATTGGAGTAACACACAGCAAAAACAATTGAATGGAAGCCACAAATGTCACAATTTGCAGCCCACAGATAGATGAGGCGAGTGACGGAGATACCACATTTTCAAATATCTGGCCTGTATTATTTATTTTTTTTTATCTAGTAACATTGTGTCAATAAGTAGGCTAATACACAATAAAAACAATTCTATGGAGGCTTGAAATGGCACAATTTTGACCGCAATGGTATACGATCCCTATGGCGAACAAAACCCCGTGGAAAATAATCGGCCCTGTAGCAAATTTTTTTTTGGCAGCTAAGTAATTTTTTGGGCAGCAAAATGGTGTCAAGAAATTGTATAAGACATTCCAAAAAAATCTTACAGTAACACAAAAATGGCAAAATTTTCTGCACACTCTGGTTGTATTCTGCAGTGTCAACAACCAAACGCAGAAAAAAAACTGTGTTCTGGACTGTTTTTGAATAAAATAATCAGGATTAAGATGCAAAAAAAAATATTCCTGGCCACTGATACCTGGGGCTATGTACATACGGTCAATATGTGTAATAGGCAGCTGCAGCAGACAGTAATGGAATGAACCTCTTGATGTATGCAATGAAGTATGCCACATACAATGCCTGCCTGACCAGCAGTGATATCTATATACCCACATACACTCCCTGCCTACCTAGCGAGTCAATCTAAATACCCGTAATCTATATACCCCTGATTTAGCTGGATTTGTGTATTCAATTAAGGTATACCCACAGTAATTGTATACCCCACCTATTCTGTCCCTATCGCTGCAGCAATTCACCTTACACTGGTGATTCTGGAGCTGACCGAGACGCGCAGGGTGGCACCAGGTCTAATATAGACCTGATGATGCTATGAGGCCAGCCAATCACTGTAATGCCACCACCAACATGGCTGCAGCATTACAGTGCATGGCAGACAATCCCTGCATGTTGATTGGTGCTCTAAAGAGAGTCAAACATGCAGGGCGGGGACCCAATCTCCCACCAAATAATCCCGGAAATGCTCGGTGCTCACCGAGCACCGCGAGTATAACAATGCTTGGGCGAGTACCAAGCATTACCGAATATGCTCGCTCATCACTACTGGTCACTAAACGGCAGTTTGCAATTTTCACTCAGTAACATCCATTGCTGCCTGTTTATGGAAAACACCCATGGAGTCAAAATCATCACAACATCTGTAGATATATTCCCAAAGGGTCACTTGAGAAGGGATCTGCTTTTCTAGCAATTAGGGGCTCTTTATATGGATTTCGCAAACTATTCTAGGAAAATCTGAGCTCCAGGAGACAGATAGCGCTCCATACCTCCCGAGTCTCTCTGTATGGCAAAGTAGTGCTTACTGTAAAGCAACATATTGGTCATTGCCACGTTTACCTGAAATTTTGGGACAAATTCTAGTGTCGGTTTTACCCATTTCCCAGTGTGAAAATTTAAAACTTGGGGCTAGCACAACCTTGATGGTAAAAATGTAAATTATTTTTTCTTCAATGCCCAATGGTGTAAAAGTCTGTAACATACCTGTGGTATCAATATAATCACTTCACTCCTAGATTAATTCATTGAGAGGTTTACTTGGTAAATTTGGGTCACTTATGGAGGATTCTGCTGTTTTGGCACCTCAGGGGCTCTGCCAATGTAACATGGCACCCTCAAACAAGTGCAGAAAAATCTGCACTGCAATATGGCGCTACACCCCATTTGAGCTTTGCACTGTGTTAGGCGTCGAATTTCTCCTACTGCACAAGTGGAGTCTCGAGCCATGTCTTCTGCGGTCTCCCATTCTTCTGCAGCCACAGAGGTCCTAGCATCTTGCCCAGGCTAATGCTAGGTATCTGGTTGCTCCTCCAGGCTCAGCTTTTCTACCATGCATGAGTCAACGGAAAGCAGACGCTCCTGGGACTAAGTCCTGCTTTTCTCCTACTGAGCATGCCCGTGGGACGACCTCTCATTGGAGGTCAGAGGTCACATGCTCAGGTCCTGTTGCTGCTCCGATTGGACCACCAGAAAGGTCTCGGAAGCCTGCAACTATAAAAGCTAAGCATGGCCACCTGGCCATGCGCTATTATAGAGAAATATATTGACCATGTGGAGTGAGTGTTGTAAGCATGTATGAATGTGTCTGGTGAATGACTCATTATGAAACACCTACCCTTGGTACGCATGTGTTGTGTAGCCTAGCCTGCTAGCACCCAGGCTGAGGTCCAGGTAGAGGCAGAGTCAGAGACTGGCATCAACATCCACCGGTGGCTTTGTCTGTACGCCACGGTGCACGTAGTCTGCACTCCTCGGTGGTCAGCATTCATTAGAGGCTTCTGCAGGTGCGACACCGCACACTCGGTAGGTCTAGAGGGATTCAGACCTCGTGTGTTATGATTGAGTCACCGTAGGAGGCAAAAATAGAAATGCTAGCTAAGTCCAAAAAATCAGAGAAGTTGGCAGCTATCGGATTGCAGACCCCTGAACCTATCAACACAACTAGCAGTAGCCGTGGGGGGCTCCTACGATGCCCTAGGCCCCTCGATCACAGCCGGAGGACTACATAGCCTAAAGACAGAAAGGGAAGTCTAAACTGCCCCAGAGCAGACCCCAAAGCAAAAGGCAGCCCCCACATATAATGACGGTGAAGCGAGAAGAAAGAACAAAACACAGACAGAAAGATAGACTGAGCAAAGATGGGGCCCACGCTAGCTTAGATAGGAAAGGACAGGAAGGCTGCTGTCTGCAATCCATGAAAAACCCTATGAAAATAAGAGACAACCAACTGACAGTAAAAAAGGCCCTGAAGACGCTAGGCTTCCAAAAAAGCTATGTCAGTACTCAGGAATATTCTGAAGACAGAGCAACAGGCAAAAGGAGATTCAGCTCACCCCAGCAGGGAATGGCAGAATCCAGAAAAGCAAGGAAAACAAAACACTAATGCAAAAAGGCAAAGCAGAAATCTTAGCTTTAGATGAGCAGGAATCAGACTGGTTTCCTAGAAGTCCACAGAGAAATCACCCGCAGGCCAGAAGGGCGTCGGCAGCCTTATATCTAGTCATTAACTCCACTCAGCCAGTCATCATCATCAGCCCCAGGTGTTTGACAATCAGGCTCACTACCTTTCTTCACCAGAAGAGGGAGTTCCTCGGGCCTCAGTAGTGAAGGGGAAAATGAACTCACAACACTCGTGTCCTTGGGGCTGAGTTCTGTGACCATAAACTGAGCGCTCTCTTGCCGAGTGCTGTGAGTTTTAACAGGCTCCGGCATTTATGTTCCTCGGTACTGCGGCTCTGTGATGAAAGAGTCCGCTACTGTTCACACCGGGTGACGTTAACCCATGTGTGACCTTTTGTATATCGCTATATACATCCGCCATTGCAAAGCAGCAGTTTACCACCTCTGCACAGTGGACCCGGGCTGCGAACACACCTTACTATCATTTTATTATTTAGAGCGCTCCACCAGCCCTAACAGACTGTGCCTCAAAAGGATTTTTTTAAGACCACTTACGAGGTACAAATGTATTCAGCAGAAATTGCGCAACAAACTTTGGGGTCCATTTTCTCCTTTTGCCCTTGTGAAAATACAAAATTTGTAGCTAAAAAAAGATTTTTGTGGGAAAAATGTGAATTTTTTTTATTTTCACGGCTTAACGTTATGAACTTCTGTGACGCACTTGGGGGTTCAAGGTGGTCAATACACAAGTAGATAAGCTCCCTAGGGGTCTAGTTTCCAAAATGGTGTCATTTATTGGGGTTTTCTACTGTTTTGGAACATCAGGGGCTCTTCAAACGCGACATGGCATCCGTCAATTATTCCTGAAAATTTTGCATTCAAAAAGTCAAATGGTGCTCCTTCCCTTCTTAGCCCTGCCATGCACAGATGTATTCCCCCACATATGGGGCATCGATGTACTCAGGAGAAATTGCACAATAAATTTTATGGAGAAGTTTCTCTGTCTTGTTACCCTTATGAAAATGCAAAATTTGGAGCTGAAAAAGATTTATCTGGGAAAAATTTGATTTTTTTTATTTTCACAGCTTAACGATAAATATGATAAGTTCCTTGGGGGGGTCTAGTTTTCAAAATGGGGTCACTTGTGGGGGGTTCCACAGTTTAGGTACATCAGGGGCTCTGCAAATGTAACATGATGCTTGCAGACCATTCCATCAAAGTCAGCATTTCATAATATCAGTATTTCCCTTCCGAGCCCCGATGTGTGCCCACATATGTGGTAGAAGTGTACTCAGGACAAACTGTACATCAACTTTTGGGGTCCAATTTATCCTGTTACCCTTGTGAAAAAAAAATTGCAGGCCAAATATCTTTTTTTTAGGAAAAAAAATGATTTTTTATTTTCACAGCTCCGCGTTATAAACTGTTGTGAAGCACTTGGGGGTTCAAAGTGCTCACTATGCATCTATTTAAGTTCCTTAGGGGGTCTAGTTTCCAAAATGGGGTCATTTGTGGGGGAGCTCCAATGTTTAGGCACACAGGGGCTCTCCAAACACGACATGGTGTCCGCTAACGATTAGAGGTAATTTTCACTTCAAAAAGTCAAATGGCGCTCCTTCCCTTCTGAGCCCTGTTGTGCACCCAAACAGTGGTTCCTCCCCACATATTGGGTACCAGCGTACTCAGGACAAACTGGACAACAACTTTTGTGGTCCAATTTCTCCTGTTAGCCATGTGAAAATAAAAAATAGCGTGGTAAAAAATCATTTTTGAGGAAAAAAAAATGTTTTTTATTTTCACTGATCTGTGTTATAAACTTTTGTGAAGCACTTGGGGGTTCAAAGTGCTCAATACACATCTAGATAAGTTCCATAAGGGGTCTAGTTTCCAAAATGGTGTCATTTGTTGAGCAATTCCACTGTTTAGGCACATCAGGAGCTCTCCAAACACGACATGGCAACCGCTAATTATTTGTCATGGTTCCACCCCTCAGGGTGTCTGGGATGCAGTTACTGACAGCTCAGCCGTCCAATCTGGTACAGGGGTGTGCTGAAGCTGTCAGTGTGTTGATTGACAGCTCGACTAGCCAATCTGTGAATGGGAGGTGTTGGCTATCTCAGGTGTTCACTATGCCGGGTAATTGCAATGCCTACTTAACTGAGCAGCTTCTCCCAGACCACTGCCAGATGTACATTCATCTTGTGAGGTTTGTGTGCGCGCCTGTGCATTGTGTTCTGTTTGATCTGTTTCCTGACTTTGGATTTCGTTCTGACCATCTGCCTGTTTAACCCCTTCAGTTCTGATCTGTTAACCTCCCGGTACTCTGACCTTGGAATGTTACCTGACTACGCTTTTATCTCTTCCTTCTGTTTATGACATACCCTCCTGGCTTCTGACATTGGACTCCTTGACCACTCTGACTTGACCGTGAGAAGTGACTAGTGTCACATTATTCCAGCAAATTTTAAATTCAAAAAATCAGATGGTGCTCCTTCCCTTCACAGCTCTGCCATGTGCCTATAGAGTAGATTTCCCCCACATATGGGGTATCAACATGCTCAGGAGACATTGCACAACAAAATGTTTAGTCCATTTTCTCCTTTTACCCTTGCAAAAGTAAAAAAAAAAAAAAAAAAAAAAAAGGTCTAAAGGAAAAAAGTAAAATATTTTTCTTTCCACACTTGAAAAACTCCTGTTAAGCACCTGAAGGGTTAATAAACTTCTTGAATGTGGTTTTGAGTACCTTGAGGGGTGCAGTTTTTAGAATAGTGTCACTTTTGGGTATTTTCTGTCATATAGGCCCCTCAAAATTCCTTCAAATGTGAGGTGATGCCTAAAACAAAAAAATGGTTTTGTTGTAAAAATGAAAAATCGCTGGTCAAATTTAACCTTTATAACGTTCTAACAAAAAAAATTGTTTCCAAAATTGTGCTGATGTAAAATAGATGTGGGAAATGTTATTTATTAACTATTTTGTGTGATATGACTCTCTGATTTAAGGGCATAAAAATTAAGTTTGAAAATTGCAAAATTTGCCAAATTTCCAATTTTCACAAATAAATGGAAGTCCTATTGAAGAAATTTTACCAATAACCTGAAGTACAATATGTCATGAGAAAACAATCTCTGAATCACCAGGCTCTATTGACGCATTCCAGAGAACCACTGTGATCGCCTTACTGCGATCTTTGGGAGGCAGAAGGAACAAATCCACGAAAGGTGAAGAATTGGTTTTATCTTTTACACCGTTCCTCATGCGGTATTAGTGATTTGGCGACTTTACTTTTTGGGTTGGTACGACTACAAAGATACCAGATTTATCCTTTTGTGTTTTTTAGCTTCTGTCACACACTAAAAGACACTTTTTGTAAATAACCTTTGCATTGCCGTATTTTGAGAGCTATAATTTTTCCATATTTCGGCCGACAATCATGTGCAGGCTTGATTTTTGCGAGAAGAGCTGATGTTTTTATTGGTACCATTTTCCGGCACATAACACTTTTTTTTTTTTTTTTTTTTTTTTTTATCGCTTTCTATTCCAATTTTTGTGGCAGCACAATGAACAAAAACCAGCAATACAGGAAGTGTGATAAAATTGGTAAGGCAGCTTTATTCTTTGGGTCACTATGATTACAGCGATTAAAGATTATTTTTGCATCACTTTATTCTGAGAGCAATAACTTTTATTTTTCCTCTGATGGAGCTGTATGGCGGCTTGATTTTTGCGGAACAAAGAGCTTTCAGTGATACTATTTTTATTGCCATTCACTTTTTGATCGCGTCTTCCACATTTTCCAAGCAGTTTGGTGATATCACTTGGAAAAAGTATAATTTGCTACTTTTTTTTTTAATTTTTTTTTTTTTTTTATTTACAGCGTTCACTGAAGGGGTTAACTAGGGTGACACTTTTATGGACGCGGCGATACCAAACGTGTGTTTTTGTTTATTACATTTTTTTTACATAAGTGTATTAGGGGAATTTCTTAATTTTTTTACTTTTCTTTTTTTTTTAAATTTTTTACCTTGTCCCTTTATGGGATTTTCACTTTCATTGCAGGTATAATACATTGCAATGCTCCAATGTATTATGCCTATGCTGAAAGCTGCTCAGACCATGCTGTGAGCATGGTCTCAAAGGCTTTCCGTAGTTGGATGACCTGGAGGTTGTCATGACTGAGATGAAGCCCCGCAATGAAATCATGGGGACACCAAGCAGAAGGCAGAGGGAGCCCCCGACCCTCTGCCTCCCCCCCCTGAACGCCGAGATCGTGCTCAATCATAGCAGTCAGGGGGTTACCAGCCAGAGGCGTCACGGCCGCTCCTTGCTATTAGTGCAGGAAGCTCAGCCACTGGCAGTGCTGAGCTCCGGCACTCACCAGGTGGGAGATGCTGAAATTTCAGCATCTCCTGCCTGATCATCCTGTGATTGGTCAGTCAATCACAGCGCTCTGGGTTCAGGGACTGACTGCAATGGTCCCCGCACCTCTTGCCGTGCCTGTCAGCTGTCTGACAGCTGTCGGCACTGAACTGTCACTGCGTGTTTGCAATGCTGTGACAGTTTAAATGCATGACGTGCTTAGCTGGTCATTATGCGGGAACTTGCATCCTGCCATGATGGGCTATGGACGTTAAGGGGCTAAACCCTAACTGATTTGGTAGGTGGGAATATAGGAAGCAGCCATCTCATTGTTTCAATATACCCCAATATATGAACGTTACTTGAATAAGCTGGGAATGAAAACTAATGTAATGTGACCAGTCTAATATACCGGGAAACGGATACCGGTACAACTGTGTAATGTACTAAAGAACGGAGGTCCTCAATATCTGATACTATGTGGAAATCAGCCTTCTCCACTTTCTTATCATTGACCTGTTTCCCATAGATTAGCTATAGAACCCTTACCACTTACTTTGTCTCTACTCCTTTTTAATGACCTCAGGTATTGTTGGCAATGGAGGGGTGTTTGAGTACATTTATAGCCTTAATTATTTAATTATCTTATCTCAGATTACACTTGAAAGGTGAAAACCGTGATCACAATGGACACAGGGTGTAATCCTTCACATGGAGATCACTGCTCAGGACAATGGATGCAGTATCGGAGCCTGGTGTACATGCAACATTCGCTTTGCACCTGGGTCACCTGCAGGCACTGGTCTTGTCACAATTCCTGACCAACAGCCTAATTATCACTAGTTCCTCTCATTAGATGTCATCCATTTGCTTCATATTTTCAGCATTCATAATTCCGTTACCCCGTCCATATTCCTAGCTTTCATTAACTACATATTGCAAAGTATTCATTCCAGCTCTATAATGCAAATGCGATTGGTCACTTCACTGCAGCACTTCGACCATCTAACAGTCAGTGATATGCACATGTGTGCCGTTCCATGGAATATGCACATCCTTAAAGAAGTTCTCCTTCCATGAAAGTTTCTATATATTTAATATATTGCAATCATATTATGTAGCACCGTGTACTTACAATTGCTTATTTTTCCTTTCTACCCAGTAAATTCTTCTCTTTTCTCTGCTCTTTGTGGAAACAGAATGTATCTTTTCACTGCATGAGTCATTCCTCTCTTCAATTCCTGATCCAGCCGCTATGCTCGTCCCTGGTGCCAAGGATATTGCATTCAATTATGAATCATATAAGGAAAATTGATTTCCTGCTTCTACATAGAGCTTAGCATTGAGCTAGTTAATTGTTAATCACATGATGTCATAGGCCTAATGAAAAGGAGAAGAATTAACTATGTAAAAAGGCAAAATGAGCAATAAGTGCTATATAATATGATGACTGCAATATATTAACAGGATACAATCTTTGATAGGAGTTCAAGTTAATAATTTGTAAAAGTACCATTTGAATTGATGACCGATTTTAAGTCATTCTTGGATAGGAGTCTATGAGCATGGCAGATCTAGAATTGGTGATCTTTGCCCACTGTTCTTTTCAGTAGCTCCACATCCGTCAAATTGTGAGAACATCTCCTGTGTTCAGGACTCAGATCTGTGGTCTTGCTGTGACTTTAATTTGCTTCTGATGGGAGAATTCTTTTTTAAAGTCATTGTATTGAACTCTCAGCTCAACTGTATAAAACAAATCAAACTCAGAAAGGTACATTAGATTGTTGTAAAGTCAACATATACAGGACAACTTCATTCAATAGAAAACCATAAATATCATCTGTATAATTATAAAATCAATATTGTAATATCTGTATATCTCCAGCTCAGACCCAACTTCTGTTCAGCATCAGCGATCAGAACTTTGAAAACATATTGGCTCGGATCAGAAGACAGTTGGAGCCTGAGTGTTAGAGGTGTAGGAGGTCATAAGAGATGCACACCATCCACCCCATACTTTAGTAAATTTTTGTGGACATCCTCTATTTTTGTATACCAAACTTTCCTAGAGAATTGTAATATTAATTCAATTCTTACATTGGGGAAAGGGAGGGGTTCTATCCCCCATCCACTTGAGGGCTATCACCTTCTTTGCTAGGAAGAGGGTTTTCTTTAGAAATATACAAATATGACAGGTCCATAAGGACTCTAAGATACCCCAGAAACAGACCTGTGATGGGTATTCCCAAGATGTCTTCCAGCTATTCTGTCACCTCTCCCCAGAACAAAACAAAGGTGAGTGTATCCCCATGCCATGTGGCAAAAGTCTGTGCAAGATAATTTGCACCAATAAGAGCTAGAGTGGCAATGCCTACCCACTTTCTGAAGCCTTTTAGAGGGTAAATAAGATTGGTGTAAGAAGTATAACTGTATCATTTTGTTATTGATCGCAGGAGACACATGAATTAGATATTCCATTGCCTCCTCCCAATCCTCAATTTACATGAGGAAGCCTAGTTCTCCACATCTCTTCAACAGAGTTGTTTTCAGGTTACCTTTGCGCTTAGTAAGTGTGTGTGTGTGTATAACATGCTGAGAATAACATTTTTGAGGTGTAGATGACAAGAGCGAGCCAATGATCGGATATAGGGAGTCTATGAAATATCTGAATCAAGTATAACCCCAAGACAGTGGGCATGTTGCTGGGGGAGTAATGGTAGAACCACACACAAAAATTACAATATCAGTCATAGGTAGGTTATTAGAGGGTGGAAACACGAGTTCAGTTTCAGTTGGAGGGAGGACATGTCAGTGATAGCAGTAAGACAATCACTGGTGACTTGTAGTAATGCAGGTGTGATGTCCAGAGACTGTGTATAATTGGGTGTCATCAGCGTAGAGATGGTACTGAAAACCAAATCTATTGATCACTTTTGCTTTTGTGACTGTTTCAAGGACAGAGTGAGTGATGTGGAAATTTATATGGGTAGATATACCCTTGTGCATGCTATGGCCTGTCCTAATTAGACAGTCTTATTGATCGCTCAAAGGAAAAGAGGAAGCTACACTTGGTTAGCAAGAACTAATTCCAGCAGTACTCTGGAAGCTTTATTCACATTCATGGTTTATCACTACGTACAGAAAGGAGTGGTTATTCTTTAAGATAAAGACTTTACTTCTTATCTAATTGGCCAGTTTAAATACATTAACATATATGGGCGTCCGACCTAAGGTGACTTAAGAATCAGATGATATACTGCCCTTTGTATTCCAATATCAGCAAGACTCCAGTATCGGCTTGGACCATCTGGCTTAAACTTCCTCTTCTGTGTGTGTATCTGAGACAAATGTCACAAGGCAATGCTATCATGAGATGACTGGGTAGCAGGTCAATTTCCACCAACTAGTTTTAAGGTTCAAAACTGTAAATATGTATGTGTGCATATGAGTATATGTGTATATAGCCTATAGCAGGCAAGTGAGATCTAAATGAAATACATATACATATATATTTCCATAACAATCCCCCCTTAAATATCACTTGCCCAAAGCGCTGCAACTCTTTTATGCTGCCAGTGGACTGACATATGCCTAGTGCATACATCCTCCTCTGTACAGACTTTCGTAAATGGGCGGTCAGGAGAGTTAGGAGTACATTTCCTGCCACATATGCTCAAATTATTATTTGAAATAACTGGCCAGATCGTCAGTTCTGAAGTCGGAGGTTGAGGCCTGTACTCTTGGATTGATGATGGAATGAAAAGTGTCAAAAAGGTGTTTAGGATTGTTGGATAGTGAGGTTATTAGGGTGTTGAAATAGGTTTGTCTGGGGAGGTGAAGAGCAGAGTTATGTTATAATTATATACTTATAATGGATGAAATCTTCTGCTAGACTGTATTTTCTCCTCAAATGATCAGCGCACCAGAAGCACTACTGTAGGAAGTGTTTGCAGCATGTGCCAGGGTTGTCACAGTCTATGCAGTGTTCTATGTGTACACTGTGCAGCTTCATTCATGGCACTCTGTAATGTATCATTATAATGTTTCAGTGTCAAGTCAGGACAGGAGAAAGAGATTGGAGTCACTGATGACTTCAAATTCTTCATAAGTTTGTGCACTTATTTCTAGAAGTGTGGGTGTCTTGAGCGAGGGTGACAGTTCTTGATAGAGAATGAAAGAAGTTTGTTGTGAGAGAGGGGAGTTAGTCAAGTCATGCACTGAGCAAAGCCAGGAGAGGACCAGGTCCAGCATATTTCCATCTTCATGTGTGGGAGAGTTAGTGAGCTGTGAGAGAATGAAGGAGGTTGGCAATAAAAGGTTAGTGGAAGAGGGGATCATCAATGGGGATGTTAAAATCTCCCAAGATGAGGGTGGGCACTTCACAGGATAGAAAATGTGGAGGCCAGGTGGCAAAGTGATCCTGGACCTCTTAGTTCCTGAGGACGGTACACAACTGCCACTTGAAGGGAGAAGGGGCTTTAGAGTCTGACAGTGTGGACCTCAAAAGAAGGGAAGATAAGTGAGGGTACTTGGGTGATAACCCGAAAAGTACATTTGGTTTAATTGGAGCAGATCAACACCTCCCCCTTGTCTGCTCTCAGGTCTGGGGGTATGAGAAAAATGTAGGCCACCATATGAACGAGCAGCAGCTGTAGTGGTGTCTGACTGGTGCATTCAGGTTTCATTAAGAGCCAGACGGTTAAGAGAATCATAAAAGAAGTCTCGGATGTGGGAGAGTTTGTTACATGCAGAGCATGAATTTCAGAGGGCACAGTTAAATGTGACTGAAGACATGCAGGGAATATTAATGAGATTTGTAGGGTTTCTGAGTGTAGTCGGAGAGGGGTTCAAATAACTTTTACAAGAAGGGCCAGGGTTGGGAGAGGTATCCTCTTCAACAAGGATGAAGGAGTGAGCAGATGGTTAAGTGATTTGTTAGTATCTTGTGTTGTATGGTGGTATTGAATGGATCTGTGCAGTTTAGGATTGTGAAAATAGCATTAGTGCTGTACATAGGAGAGGGTCAGATATGGATGGAGCGCAAAGAGTTTGTGTAAGGAAGGTGGATGTGAGTGAATGCAGTAGACACACTATTAATAATACAAATACATATGGTGAATATTTGTTGCAATGCAAATGATTTGAAGTAGGTTTCTTTGACTGTCTTAACTGTCTCCTGCCCTGTCCAACTGCCATGTTTAACAGCCAGTCACTTTGAAAAAATGCACTTGGAATTAAATATGTATAAATGCCCTGTTCATGAATGCTTCTCCAAAGCTCTGTCTGAATATATAGGAATTTTGTTCTTAGATCTATAACTAATGTGACTCATTAACAATCAATTGTTAAGACAGCAGGAGACAAATGCAGAGATAAACAAGTTTGCAGACCAACATGGATCATAAAACTCTGAGCAAGTGAGATGACCTTACAGCATCAGAGAACAGCTCAGTAAGATATGATATGAGGTGTGGCAAAGAAGACCCAAGAAAACATACTCAAAAGGAAGGAAAGAAAATTTCTAAAACAATCCACAGGGAGGAGACTGGAGCAAAGAGACGGACAACACCTCAACAAACCTGGGAAACACAAATTCGCCAGAAGACTCGCTACACTCATCAGGAGAGCGTTAAACTAGAAGAAGAGGGGATAGGAAGAAAAACGTTAGACACGAACATGAAACCAGATATTATACTGATGAATGATATGAGGTGTGTGCAAAGAAGATCCAAGACAACATACTCAGAAGGGAGGTAAGAAAATTTCTATAACAATCAACAGGGAGGAGATGGGAACAAAGCAAAATCCTCTAAACTACATACTTGCAAATGCCAGAAGCCTGGCAAACAAGATGGAAGAACTAGAAACAGAAATATCTACAGGTAACTGACATAGTGGGAATAACCCAGACATGGTTAGATGAAAGCTATGACTGGACAGTTAACTTACAGGGTTTGTCTGTTTAGAAAGAATCACAAAAATCTGAGAGGAGAAAGGGTTTTGTCTTTATGTAAACTCTAAATTCCACGTTAAGGGAGGATATAGGCAAAGGGAATGAGGATGTCAAGTCCTTATGGGTTGAAATACATGGATGGAAAAATAATAAAATTCACATTGAGGTCTGTTACAAACCCACAAATATAACAGAAATCATGGAAAGTCTACTACTAAGGCAGATGAAGCTGCAACCCATAATGAGGTCCTTGTTATGAGGAACTTTACCTGGATATTAACTGGGAAACCGAGACCTGTGAAACCCATAAAGGCAAAAGGTTTCTGCTAATAACCAAGGAAAATCATTTTTCTAAATAGGTGCAGAATCCAACCAGAGGAGCAGCACTTTTAGATCTAATAGACTTGACAGAATTACAAATCTGCAGGTCATCGGGCATCTAGGAAATAGCGACCACAATATTGTACAGTTTCACCTGTCTTTCGTTAGGGGGACTTGAAAAGGAGTCACAAAAACACTGAACTTTAGGAAGGCTAAGTTTGACCAGCTTAGAGATGCCCTTAATCTGGCTTACTGGGACAATGTCCTCAGAAATAAGAATACAGATAACAAATGGGAAATGTTTAAGAACAACCTAGACACTGTAAGCGGTTTATACCTTGTGGGAATAAAAGGACAAGAGAGAGAAAAACCCAATGTGGCTAAACAAAGTAGTAAGAGGGGCAATTAACAGTAAAAAGAAAGCATTTAAACTACTAAAGCAGGATAGCACCGTTGAAGCGGTAAAAAACTAAAGGGAGAAAAATACTTTATCTAAAAAATCTAATTAAAGCTGCCAAAAAGAGTAAAACTAATCCCAAACTGTTCTTCCACTATATCAATAGTAAAAAAAATCATTTGTGAAAGTGTAGGCCCCTTAAAAAATTGTAAGGAAAGTATGTTAGTAGATGACGAGGAAAAAGCTAATATATTAAACACCTTCTCCACAGTATTTACGGTGGAAAATGAAATTCTAGGTGAAATGCAGAGAGACAAAGAAAACCCTACATTAAGGGTCACCAATCTAACCCAAGAAGAGGTGCGAAACCGGCTAAATAAGATTAAAATAGATAAATTTCCGGGTCCGGATGGCATACACCCATGAGTACTAAGAACTATGTAATGTAATAGACAAGCCATTATTTCTTATATTTAGGGACTCTATAGTGATGGGGTCTGTTCCACAGGACTGGCGCATAGCAAATACAGTACCAATGCTCTAAAAGTGAACCTGGAAATTATCGGCCAGTAAAGGACACTTTACATTTAGCGATGCACCAGTGATCCCGACCACGATACGACCTGGTCAGGATCGCTGGTGCATCGCTAAATGGTCGCTAGTAAGCTGCCAAACAGGCAGATCTCACTAGCGATGCAGCAGTGGTCGCTCTTACCTTTCAGATGCGGCAAGGGTGACAGGCTTCCGCCTTTGTCCATGGCTCGCTCATCGGCGCCAGCAGGAAGCAGACTATGAGAAATGGACCAGGCCAATCTCGCGCGATCAGCGATAACCAGCAGGGGAGCCGGTCGGAAGTAAGTATCACATGTAGCGATATCGCTAGCAATATTGCTGCTGCGTCACAAAATCGGTGACGCTTTAGCGATATCGCTATGTGTAAAACTCCCTTAAGTCTAACCTCTGCTGTTGGTAAAATATTTGAATGGTTTCTGAGAGATGTTGTTCTAGGTTATCTCAATGAGAATAACTGTTTAACTACTTATCAGCAAGGGTTTATTAGGAATCGCTCCTGTCAAACCAATATAATCAGTTTTTATGAAGAGGTAAGCTATAGATGGGACCAAGGTGAGTCATTGAACATGATATATCTTGATTTCTTTTCCAAAGTGTTTGATACCGTGCCACACAAGGCTGGTACACAAAATGAGAATGCTGAGTCTGAGGGAAAATGTAAGTAACTGGCTTAGTGATAAATATACCATTTATAACCACCCTCTGCTTTCTAACTGGGTCGCTATGACAAGTGGGATACAACAGGGGGTCAGTGTTGGGACCTATTCTCCAAAATATTTATTAACAATCTGGTAGAAAGCTTGCACAGTGAAATATCGATATTTGCCGATGATACCAAACTATGTAAGGCCAGTTTCACATTAGCGTTTGGCTGGTCTGCAAATGGCTGCATACTTCCTCCCTTAAGCTCCACCTATGCTCTGCCTACTTCTGCATGTGTCCTGTGCACCTATCTTTAACACTGGGTATGTAGGGACATGCAGGACGCATGCTGAAGTAGGCAGAGCTTAAGGGAAGAAGTACACAGACCAGCCAAATGCTAATGTGAACCCAGCCTCAAGCAGTCAATACAAGAGAAGATGGTATTCGGCTACAGATGGATCTGGATAAGTTGGGAACTTGGGCCGAAAGGTGGCAGATGCAGTTTAACAATGACAAATGTAAGGTTATACACATGGGAAGAAGGAATCAATATCACCATTACACACTGAACAGGGAAACCACTGGGTAAATCTGACATGGAGAAGGACTTGGGTATCCTAGTTAATGATAAACTTACCTGGAGCAGTCAGTGCCAGGCAGCGGCTGCCAAGGCAAACCATATCATGGGGTGCATTAAAAGAGGTCTGGGATGCACTTGATGAGAGCATTATACTGCCTCTGCACAAATCCCTGGTTAGACCGCACATGGAGTACTGTGTACAGTTTGGGGCATCGTTGCTCAGGAAGGATATAATGGAACTAGAGCGGGTACAAAGGAGGGCAAAAAAATTAATAAAGGTTATGGGGGAACTACAATACCCAGAGAGATTAGCAAAATTAGGATTATTTAGTCTAGCAGATAGATGACTGAGGGGCGATCTAATAACCCATGTATAAAGCATATAAGGGGACAATGCATATGTCTCCGAGTTTCTGTTTATACCAAAGAATGACACGGTCACAAGGGGGCATTCTCTGCGTTTGGAGGAGAGAAGAGTTTTTTACTAACATAGAAGAGGATTCTTTATTGTTAGGGCAGTGAGAATCTGCAATTCCTTTCCTGAGGAGGTGGTGATGGTGAACTCAGTCAAGGGGTTCAAGAGGCCTGGATGTCTTCCTGGAGCGTAACAATATTGTATCTTAGTTATTAGGTTATTTAGAAGGACGTAGATCTGGGGATTAATTCTGACAGAATATAGGCTGAAATGGATGGACAAATGTGTTTTTTTTGGCCTTCCTAACTATGTTACTAATGAAATATATACCATTAAAACATGCTTCCATAGAAGGAAAAGAGGTTGCAGACTTTAACTTATCTGGTAAGCATCTATGCGGAGTTGCATTCTAAACTGACACTAAAGGGGGTTTTACACATAGCGATATCGCTATAACGTCACCGATTTTGTGACGTGCTAGCGATATCGCTATGTGTGATACTTGCCTCCGACCGGCTGTCCATCGCTGATCGCGCGAGAATGTCCGGCTCCATTTCTTGTCGGGCGCTTCCTGCTGAGCTTCATGCTGGTGCCGATGAGCGACGTGTGGAGGCGGGCGGGAGGACGTCAGGATCGCTGTGTGAAAGGTGAGTATCGTGCACTGCGTCGCTGCTGCATCGCTGTGAGATCTGCCTGTGTGACAGCTCACTAGCGATCATTTAGCGATGCACCAGCGATCCTGACCGGGTTGGATTGCTGGTCGGCTCACTGGTGCATCTCTAAATGTAAAGGGGCCTTAAGGCTCTGGATGTTGTCTAACTGGATTTTAAAAACACATTCAATATGATGCCACATAAAAGGTGGGTATATAAAGTGACAACTATGGTTCTAGGGGAAAATGTGTAATTCAATTAACTTTGTTATACAAAACAGAGGGTTATTAATGGTATACAGTCTCAGTGGTTCACAGAAAACAGTGGGGATTTCACAGGGGTCAGTATTGGGCCAGATTCTTTCTAAAATATTTAATTACCTTGTGGAGATAGAGTAGAATATCAATATCTGCAGGTGATACTAAACTCTGCAGGTAATCAACAGAGGAAAATAATTTCATATTGCATAGAGACTTTTGGAAGCTGGAGGCTTGGGCTGAGAAATTGTACACTAAACTTTAGTAGCCAATGTCAGAAAGCTGCTGCAAAGCAAATGTAATCATGGGCTGTATATAAAGAGGCATTGATGCTCATGATGGAAACATTGTTTTGCTCTATACAAGTCACTAACTGAACTAGAGTGGGCGCAGAAGAGCAATCAATGTTATTAAAGGGAACCTGTCAGCAGGATTTTGCTCAGTAAGCTACAGACAGTGTCAGGTTGGCGCCATTATAATGACTAAAATGATACCTGGGTTGATGAAATCCGCCTTGGGGCTGTTGTTGAATCTTTATTGGTAGTTTTCAGTTAATGTGATTCTTGTGCTTCAGGATGGCATGTGGGTGGGGCTTTGTGGTGCTCTGCTTATATATTCATCCTTATGGGCCTATGACAGGTCAATGATCCTGCTGTCACGTTCAGGATGGGAAAGTCCAGCGGACAGCACAAAGTACACAAACAACTGGATGGAAAAGGAGAGGAAGGCCCTAACAGTAGGGAACGAATGTTGGGGCACCTCCTAACAATCTTAGCCTCTCTCTCAGCTCCCCTAACGCACTATGCGTGTCCTTCCCTCCGCCGCCATCATGTGCCTAGTCCTAAGCTGTTACCTGACTATACACTGGCTAGTGCACTGGCCAGCAAGGACGCTAGTGTTAGCATTTGCCTTTTGAATTGTTTTTTTTTTTTTTCTTTTGTTTGTTTTTTTTTCTTACTTCCTATAGATGAACTTGTTAGGTTATAGGTTGAGCAATATAAAATGGGTAAGGAAAAAAATTTGAAGAAAGAAATATAACTTTTACTGACGCACATGTTAAACTAATTCATTTAAGTACTCTTATTAAATAAATTACACTGTAACTTGACCATAAATGAAGGTAAAGCTGCCTGACCTCTTGTAGTATCCTAATTTAATGAATGTAGTTAAATGCCCGGACAAAAAAAAAATGGTGTCTGGTTTTTTTTTTTTGTTTTTTTTTTTTTTTTTTATCAATTAATTGCTGCCGGATCCATTTCAATAGATTACAGAGATTGTGCTGCAGAAAACAATGTTAGCTATTAAAGCTGTCTGAAGCACAGGACCGGTGACCGTGATAGCTGAACCTTATTGCCGACAGGTAACAGGGATATTTAATTTTTGGTAAATAATAACGGATCACCGAGCAAATGCTGAGAGAATAATGTATACTCACACAATGAACGAGTCGGTATGGAGCGCACTCAGTAGTGAATGCAAATATTCATCCGTTTGGATAGCAAAGCTGACGAAATAATTATAAGAAATTAGATTTGAGAAAATATCTGAAAAATGGCGAGGTGCTAATGAGGGAATCTGTATACTCACAGGTTCATGCAGAAATCCATGAAAAAGGGAGATCTCCCTGAAAAAAGTGCTGAGTACTGATTTTGACAGAGCAGCTAGAACCAGGGTGCTTGCTGGCTATGCGCTTTTTCAGTAAAGAAGCAGAGTGCTTTAGTTACGCACCGCATTTAGCCTCAGATGAGATCATTTATAATGGTCACCATCATCTATCTAGCGCATCTATCTAGCGCACACCACCAGTGTCTCCATCAATTGAGTCGATACCGCTTTTGAACCCCTGGTTGCTACTCCTGCTCATACCGGAGTAAGTGTCCTACATGCGAGTTGGCGTCTATATCACTAACGAGGGCAATATACCATATATACTCGTGTACAAGCAGAGATTTTCAGCCCATTTTTTGGGGCTGAAAGTCCCCCTCTCAGCTTATACACGGGTCATATACCTGGGGGTCAGCAGGGGAGGGGGAGCAGGGGTGTCAGATCATACTTACCTGTTACTCATGCGCATATTCATGTGTAATGAGCGGTACCACTTGACCGCTAAAGGGAGACAGTGGAGAAGCGAGGCTGCAGAGACCGCAGCAGGATGGGTGAGTATAGCGATATTCACCTGTCCCCGGTCCATCGCTGCTCACCGCTGTCTCTGCTGCATCCTGTGTCAGTGACGATTAGGCAGCAGGGGGCGCGGTGACGTGATTAGTGCGCGCCGGCCTTCTGCTGGCTGAACAGTCACTGACACAAGAAACGGCAGACAGCGGCGATGGACCCAGGAGAGGCGAGTATGGCTTTTTTTTTTTTTTTTTTTTTTTTTTTTTTTTTTTGCAGCATATGGGGGCATATTATATGGGCGCATATTCTATGGGGAAGCATATGGGGTCTTATTCTATGGAGCAGCATATGGGGGCATATTCTATGGGGCAGCATATGGGGGGGCATAAACTATGGAGAAGCATATGGGGGCATAGTCTATGGATTCCACCCTCAGCTTATACACGAGTCAATACGTTTTCCCAGTGTTTTTTGTGGCAAAATTAGGGGGGTCGGCTTATACATGAGTATATACGGGTACTCTCCAACCAGCATCTTTCTGTTATTCCCTAAAGCACTCAGCTTCTTTATTGAAAAAGTGTATAGCCAGCAAGCACCCTGGTTTTAGCTGCTCTGTCAAAATCCGTACTCGGCACTATATTCAGGGAGATCTCCCTTTTTCATGGATTTCTGCATGAACCAGTGAGTATACAGATACCTCATTAACATCTTGCCATTTTTCAGATATTTTCTCAAATCTAATATAATTTCTTCGCCAGAAGACTTGTCACACTCATCAGGAGGGCTTTAATCTAGAAGAAGAGGGGATGGGAGGAAAAACAGCAGACAAGAACATGCAGCAGTAGGACAAACTAATCAAGGATACTAGATGTGATAAAGAGGACCAAAGACAGGGTACTCACAAGGAAGCTAAGAAAAATGAAGCAAAAATTCTTTCCTGCATGCTGACCAAAGCAAGAAGCCTGACCAATAAGATTGAAGATCTGGAGTTGGTAATGTATGAGGAAAAATACGACATAGTAGGAATAACTGAGACATGGTTAGACGACAGCTATGACTGGGCGGCTAAGGCTAGTTTCACATTTGCGTTTAAGGCCACAGCGGCGGCCTGCACACGGCCGCTGCTAAGCCCCACCCCCTGCAGTGCCTCCACCAGTAGCTCCGCCTACGGACGCATGACGCTGCATGTGTCCCCTATCTTTAGCACTGGGGATGCAGGCCGTGCACAGGTATGCATTTGGCGGAGCATGCATCCTTTTGACGATGCGCCGACCAGCGCCAAACGCAACAGGTTGCAATTTGGTGCGCTCGGCGCAGCATCAAAAGGACGCATGCGCCGCCAAACGCATACCTGCGCACGGCCTGCATCCCCAGTGCTAAAGATAGGGGACGCATGCATCCATAGGCGGAGCTACCGGCAGAGGCGCAGCAGGGGGCTGGGCTAAGCGGCGGCCGTGTGCAGCCCAACGCTGTGGCCGTAAACGCTAATGTGAAACTAGCCTAACTTGCAAGGATATGATTTGTTTAGGAGGGATCGTAAAAAAAGGAAAGGGGGTGGAGTCTATATATAAAGTCCACTTTAAAGCCCACACTAAGAGAAGATCTACAAGAGGGAAATGAAGAGGTGGAATCTCTATGGGTGGAGATACAAGGAGAGAAAAATAATAAAATCCTCATAAGGGTTTGTTATAAGCCACCAAATATAACAGAAACCACTGAAAATGTATTATTGAAACAGACAAAGCAGCAAATCACAATGAGGTGATTATTATGGGGGACTTCAACTACCCCGACATAGACTGGGAAACTGAAACCTGCGTATCTCAGAAAGGAAACCAATTTCTGTCAGTGACCAAGGATAATTATCTGTCACAACTTGTGCAGGGCCCAACTAGAGGGACAGCCCTTCTGGACTTAATTTTAAGCAACAGGCCAGATAGAATAACAGAAGTACAAGTCGATGGGCACCTAGGGAACAGTGACCACAATATAATACAATTCCACTTGTCCTTCAGTAAGGTGCCCTGGAAGGGGGTAACAAAAACGCTGAATTTCAGGAAAGCAAAGTTTGATCAGCTTAGAGAGGACCTTCGCCGAATTGATTGGGACAATGTCCTCAAAAATAGGAGCACAGAAAATAAATGGGAAATATTTAAATCAATTTTACACACCCACTGCGAGCTAGCCATACCGTACAGAAATAAAAGGGCTAGGAACAGGAGAACACCAATGTGGCTAAATAATCATGTAAAAAGGGCAATAAATAACAAGAACAAGGTATTTAGGAAGCTAAAACAAGAAGGCAATGAAGAAGCATTAAAAAGTTATAGAGAAAATAAAATAAAATGTGTTTAAAAAAAAAAAACCTTAGCAAAAGTGGAAACTGAGAGACGCATTGCTAAGGAAAGTAAAACAAACCCCAAACTATTCTTTAATTATATAAATAGTAAAAAGATTAAAATTGATGGTGTCAGCCCTTTAAAGAACAATGAGGGTGAAATCATAGAGAGCGATGTGGGAAAAGCAAATGTTTTAAATACTTTTTTTCTCAACAGTGTTCACACAGGAAAAGGATTTGCCGGGGGAAATGCAGAGTGATAATGTAAACTCCCCATTAAGTATTACCTGCCTAACCCAGGAAGAAGTGCAGAACCGCCTTAGATTAAAATTGACAAATCACCAGGCCCTGATGGCATTCACCCTCGGGTATTAAGGGAGTTAAGTAATGTGATAGACAGGCCTCTATTCCTTATATTTAAAGACTCTATAGAAACGGGGTCTGTTCCTTTTGTCAGATATTATTCTTAAATAAACTGGTGCTTCCAAGAAATACATACCAAAACCGAAGAAAAAATTGGAAGCTTAAATACCATAAAAAATGGATTTTATTTAGTGCATACAACAATGCAAATCTTTTTACATTTTTTCATCATGAAAAGTAGATTTTTATTTAGTATAATAAATGCAACAATGCCAATAACAAGCGGGGAAACACCAATACAAAAAAATTGCTGCAAAAAAGTCCTATGGTATAGATAGAAAATGCATGCCTTGCATAAGTGCATATACATACATATAGCGGCCAAAAAAGGGGAACAATGTTTAAAGTATAAAATGCGAGAAAGCATCGTAACAAAGTCTTCAAAAAGATGGCCTAAAAAAACCAAATCATTGTAGCAAAGATTTCTACTAATAGAATAATATGTAAAATGCTAGTGCAAATATTAGAAAGGAAATCTACTGATAGGGCAATGTCAACACAGTAATTATAGAAAGAAAGGTAAACTGTCTGTGTAACAATGAACCATTTTCAGACAGATAAGTCTGTTACAAGGATAATTCCATGGTTCTTAAAGCATAATACTAAATCACTGTGTTAGCATTGCCCAAAGTTGTGCAAATACCTGAGACACAAAGTCCCATTAGCATGTATAAATGCTACAAGGAAACAGTAATTATGCAAAAGGTGCTCATGTAAAGAATCTATGTCTTTACCTGCTAGCAGCAACCACCCCAACGCACGTTTCGCACTTGATTTTATGCAGGGGATTGTTATTGGCATTGTTGCATTTATTATACTAAATAAAATCTACTTTTTATGACGAAAAAATGTAAAGATTTGCATTGTTGTATGCACTAAATAAAATCCATTTTTTATGGTAATTAAGCTTCCAATTTTTTCTTCGGTTTTTGTCTGTTGCTTTTGATTGGCGACAAGCAAATGTGGTTCCAATATTCAAAAAGGGGTGTAAAAGGGAACCTGGAAACTATAGGCCGGTAAGCTTAACATCTGTTGTGGGTAAAATTTTTGAAGGGTTTCTAAGGGATACCATTATGGAATATCTCATTGTTAATAAATGTTTAACTCCATATCAACATGGATTTATGAAGGATCGCTCCTGTCAAACTAACCTGATCAGCTTCTATGAGGCTGTAAGCTCTCAAATGGACCAAGGAGAATCATTGGATGTCATTTATCTCTACTTCTCTAAAGCATTTGACACTGTCCCACATAAAAGATTGGTAAGTTAGATGAGAAAGCTTGGGCTAGGGGAAAATGTGTGTAGATGGGTAGGTAGCTGGCTTAGTGATAGAAAACAAAGAGTGGTTATTAATGGTGCATACTCAGATTGGGCCAGGGTTACTAGAGGGGGACCACAGGGTTCTGTATTGGGGCCCCCTACTATTTAATATATTTATGAATGATCTAGTGGATGGCTTACACAGTAAAATATCAGTATTTGCAGATGATACAAAACTATGTAATGTAGTTAACACAAAGGAGGACAGTTTGCAACTACAGACAGATTTGAGTAAATTGGAGAATTGGGCTGAAAAGTGGCAAATGAGGTTTAACACAGATAAGTGTAAGGTTATGCACATGGGAAGGAGAAACAGATGCTACAATTACTTACTAAATGGGAAACTGCTGGGGAAATCAGACATGGAAAAAGACTTGGGCATCTTAGTCAATAAGAAGCTAAATTGTAGTGCCCAGTGTCAGGCAGCTGCCACCAAAGCAAATAGGGTCATGGGATGCATTATAAGAGGTCTGGGGACACGAGATGAAAGCATAATTCTCCCTCTGTACAAATCACTCGTCAACCACACCTGGAGTATTGTGTGCATTTTTGGACGCCGGTGCTCAAGAAAGACATTACTGAACTTGAAAGGAAATTAGGCCAAAAAAAGTGCAACAATTTTTATGTATTAACCAAGCTCAGGTATAGCATAAAGTAACCTGACCCTGATACAAAATACACTAATCAAAAAAAAAAAATAAAGGGAACACTTAAACAGAATATAACTTCAAGTAAATCAAACTTCTGTGAAATCAAACTGTCCACTTAGGAAGCAACACTGTTTGACAATCAATTTCTCATGCTGTTGTGCAAATGGAATAGACAACAGATGGAAATTGTGTGCAAATATCAAGACACCCTCAATAAAGGAGTGGTTCTGCCGGTGGGGACCACAGTCCACATCTCAGTACCAGTGCTTTCTGGCTGATGTTTTAGTCACTTTTGAATGTTGATTGTGCTTTCACACTCGTGGTAGCATGAGACGGACTCTACAACCCAGAGAAGTGGCTCAGGTAGTGCAGCTCATCCAGGATCGCACATCAATGCAAGCTTTGGCAAGAAGGTGTCATGTCGGACACTGTTCGCACCAGGGTGTCCGGCAGACAGCGGTAATACCCCATCCTACCACATGGTTCTCAGCGGCGCTGGTTGGTCTTCTGATCCGGCTTGGATTGGGTTAACCAGGCTGTCATTCTGGCTGAGGGCTTAGCCACGCCCTCTGTCTTTAAATTGCTCTGTGTGACTATGGGCATCGCCGACTATAGCTCTTGCCTTGTGCTAAGCGATACCGGTCTGGAGTGGTGGTCTAAGGAGCATACGGTTGCTGGTGTAGTATATTCCATTGTTGCCATTTTGCCTCCCTGTGTTGTATTATTTGGTTGCCCTTGCACATTACTGTATTCCCCTGTGTGTACGCGGTGTGGTGCATTTCTGTTATCCCTGTCCATACTTATTTGTGGGGTCTGGTGCTTGGTCTCCTCACTGGGTGGAGGGTGGTGGGTTCAGCTTAGGGCTGGACAGGAGACAAGGACAGGGTGGAGGCCCAGGCAGGCACTCCTTCAGTGAAAACCCTGGGTTGAGGGATAGACAGGGTTTCCCCTAGTCTGAGGGACACCGCAGGGGCCCCGGGGTTTCAGCCTAAAGTTACCTAGGCTTCCCATGACAGTCGGCCCAAAAAAAAAAAAAAAATTATTTACCATGGATCCTATAGTCTCCATAACCAAGCAGCTGGAGGCTCTCTCCATACAGGTCACTGAACTGAGGGGGGCGGTCCAGCAACAAGGCCTCTCAGTTCCTGCTGTGCAAACTGAGGCAGCAGTCAGGGCAGCTGAACCCAAGTTGCCTCTCCCTGAACGATTTTCTGGTGATCGCTGTAAGTTCGTTGTATTTTGTGAATCCTGCAAATTGTATTTTCGCATGCGTCCACTCTCCTCAGGAAATGAGGCTCAGCGTGTGGGCTTGGTAGTTTCCTTGCTGGGTGACCCACAAGCATGGGCGTTTTCACTACCTTCTGATTCACCTGCATTTGAGTCCGTAGACTTTTTTTTTTTTTTTTTTCTGCTCTGGGTTTAATCTGACGATCCTGTTGACTGGCGTTAGCCGAATCTAAAATACGCTCTCTACTCCAGGGTGAGCGACTGGCGGAGGATTACTGTACTGAATTTCGTCGCTGGCCTGTGGACACGCAATGGAATGACCCTGCACTAAGGAGTCAATTTTTGCATGGGGTTTCTGAAAGGGTTAAACAAGCTCTGCTAATGTATGAGACTCCCGCTTCTCTGGAGGCTGCTATGGTGCTTGTAGTACGCATTGATCTCCGTTTTCGTCAGAGGTCGCAGGAGACATTGCCTGTGGGGGGAGAGGCAGTCTCTGGTTAGGTCGCCTCAGGTGAATCCGTGGAACCTATGCAGATCGCTGGTATATCACATACACATAATAACAAGCATAAACGTCCCTTGCCCAGAAAGCAAGGGGTCTGTCTTTTTTGTGGCAAAAAAGGACATTTTATTAATGCTTGCCCCCTGGTACCTAAGACATGCCGGCGGAAAACTGCTAGGCTCAGAGGGTTTGGAGGAGTCTAGTCTGAGCCTTTGCATATCCTCCGTGGTGATCTCCCAGTGTATGCTCCCTGCCAAGGTAGTTATCGGGGGGCCAAGAGCTGTCAATTACTGTATTTGTAGATAGTGGTTCAGCCGCTAATCTCATTGATGAAAAGTTTGCGCGTACTGCGGGATTTAAGGTGGTGACGCTGCCTAATCCTCTCCGGGTGGTTACCATCAATGCCTCCCCTCTCTCACAAGGGGAGATAAAAGAGTTTGTGGCTGATTGTAAAACTCCACATTGGGGTCCTACACTCTGAGCAGGTAACATGTAAGGTGCTCAGTAATTTACCTGCTCAGGTAGTTCTGGTGTTTCCATGGTTGTCTATACACAATCCGGTGATTGATTGGAAAACCCAGGACATAATTCAGAGGAGCAGATACTGCCAGGAGAGTTGTCTGGCCACGTGTATCTCCGCTGTGACTCCTAGCATCCCGGAGCCACTGCTGGACTTTGCTGATGTATTTTCTGAAAGAGGTTGTTCAGAGCTGCCACCGCACCGACCCTATGACTGTGCTATTAGGTTAAAACCGGGGGCCAAGTTACCAAAAGCCAGGATGTTTAATATCTCAGGTCCTGAGAGGCAAGCTCTCAAAGAATACATTGCAGAAAGTCTAAGCAAAGGGCACATCAGGCCTTCACCTCCACTGGCGGCGGGGTTCTTTGTCAAGAAGAAAGATGGCAGATTACGCCCGTGTCTGGATTTCAGGGAACTCAACCAGATTACGGTTCGTGACCCCTACCCGATGCCACTGATACCCGATTTGTTCAACCAGGTGTCTGGTGCCAAATGGTTTTCCAAGCTTGACCTCAGGGGGGCGTACAATCTCATAAGAGTCCGTCAAGGGGATGAATGGAAGATGGCATTTAATACCCCTGAGGGTCATTTTGAGAATTTGGTGATGCCATTTGGGTTGACGAGCATGCCAGCAGTATTTCAACATTTCATAAATGATGTCTTTTCTCATCTCTTGGGGAAATTTGTTATTATATACCTTGATGACATTCTTATTTACTCACGCGACCGTGATGCACACATAGAGCATGTTAGGCAGGTGTTGCAGTTGCTCAGGGAAAACAAGCTCTCTGCCAAGCTTGAGAAATGTGTATTTGTCGTCCAAGAATTACCTTTTTTGGGTTATGTAATTTCCGCCTCAGGGTTTAAAATGGACACCGCTTAGGTGCAAGCGGTGCTGCAGTGGGATCGGCCTGATAATCTCAAGGCGCTTCAGCGATTCCTGGGCTTTTCAAACTATTATAGGAAATTTATTAAGAATTTTTCTATGATTGCTAAGCCGCTCACCGACATGACTAAAAAAAGGTGCCAATTTTTCTGACTGGTCTGAGGCTGCTGTGCGTGCATTTAAATTCCTCAAAAACAGTTTTGCTTCAGCTCCCATCCTGGTTCAGCCTGATGTCTCGCTACCATTTACCGTGGAGGTGGATGCATCTGAGGTTGGAGTGGGGGCGGTACTGTCTCAGGGTCCATCCTTGGGCGAATTGCATCCGTGTGCCTACTTCTCCAAGAAACTGTCGCCGGCCGAGCGTAATTACGATATTGGTAACAGGGAATTGTTGGCCATCAAGTTGGCATTTGAGGAATGGCGACACTACTTGGAGGGGGCTGTCCATCAGGTTACTGTTATAACAGACCATAAGAATCTGCTTTATTTAGAGTCTGCTAAACGCCTGTCCCCCAGACAGGCTCGCTGGGCGTTATTCTTCACCCGGTTCAATTTTTTTTGTGACATACCGACCAGGTTCTAAGAATACTAAGGCGGACGCCTTATCCAGATGTTTTCCGGGTGGAGAGCCACTTGAGGATCCGGTGCCTATCCTCCAAAAGGGAGTTGTGGTCTCGGCTCTCACGACAGAGGTTGAGGCAGAGATTGCTGATGCCCAGGAGGCGGTACCGCCGGATCTGCCTCCTAATAAATCATTTGTGCCACTACACCTACGCTTAAAAGTGTTAGGGGAACATCACGATACTGTCCTGGCGGGTCACCCAGGAGTTAAGGGCACTCTGGAACTTGTATCGCGTCGTTTTTGGTGGCCCAAAATCCGGCAGGACGTGGCCTCATATGTGTCAGCCTGTACCACGTGCGCACGGGCCAAGACACCACGCTCCCGTCCTGCTGGCACATTGCATCCTCTGTGTGCCCAGTAAGCCATGGACTGAGAGTTCCATGGATTTCATTACAGATTTGCCCTCCTCGGCTGGGAACACGGTCATTCTGGTAATAGTTGATCGGTTCTCAAAAATGTCGCATTTCGTTGCTTTGCCATCTTTGCCCAATGCGAAGACCCTTGCTCAGGTATTCGTGAGGTGGTCAGACTTCATGGTGTCCCGTCTGACATTGTATCTGATAGAGGTACACAATTTGCTGCAAAATTTTGGAAAGCTTTTTGTTCACGCCTAGGGATTAAATTGTCTCATTCATCGGCTTTCCATCCTCAGTCGAATGGGCAGACTGAGCGTATGAACCAAAACCTGGAACAATACTTATGGTGTTTTGTGTCTGACAATCAGGAAGAGTGGTCGGCGTTTCTTCCTCTGGCTGAATTCGCGATAAACAATCATTATCAGGAATCATCTGGGGAATCCCCTTTCTTTTGTGTTTATGGTCAACATCCCCAATTCTGTACCTTGCGCCAAGAGATCTCTGCGGGCGTCCCTGAGGAGCACCAGTTGGGAGCACAATTGTCATCCGTTTGGAGGAGAGTAAAGCAGCGCTTGCTGAATGTAGGTTCTAGGTATAAACGTGTGGCTGACGGTAGACGTGTGGGTGATTGGGTGTGGTTGTCTACAAGGAACATCAAACTCAAAATACCATCGCTTAAGTTGGGGCCCAGGTTCATTGGTCCATTTAGGATCTCCGCAATTATCAACCCTGTGGCTTTTCGTTTAGAGTTACCTGCCGTATACAAGATACAAAATGTGTTTCACAAGGCGTTACTTAAGAAAGTCGTGGGTGCTGTTGATGATTCTCCCGTGCCACCACCTCCCATCTTGGTGGATGGCACGTTGGAGTTTGAGGTGTCCAAGGTGGTTGACTCTCGGGTAGTGCGTCGCACTCTACAGTACCTGGTCCACTGGGGTGGCTATGGTCCTGAGGATAGGACTTGGGTGCCGGCCTCGGACATACATGCGGACCGACTGATTACAGTGTTTCATCACCGCCATCCGGACAAGCCGGGTCCTCGACATTGTGAGGTTCCTGGGGTCCCTCGTAGAAGGCGGGGTACTGTCATGTCGGACACAGTTCACACCAGGGTGTCCGGCAGACAGCGGTAATACCCCATCCTACCACATGGTTCTCAGCGGCGCTGGTTGGTCTTCTGATCCGGCTTGGATTGGGTTAACCAGGCTGTCATTCTGGCTGAGGGCTTAGCCACGCCCTCTGTCTTTAAATTGCTCTGTGTGACTATGGGCATCGCCGACTATAGCTCTTGCCTTGTGCTAAGCGATACCGGTCTGGAGTGGTGGTCTAAGGAGCATACGGTTGCTGGTGTAGTATATTCCATTGTTGCCATTTTGCCTCCCTGTGTTGTATTATTTGGTTGCCCTTGCACATTACTGTATTCCCCTGTGTGTACGCGGTGTGGTGCATTTCTGTTATCCCTGTCCATATTTGTGGGGTCTGGTGTTTGGTCTGCTCACTGGGTGGAGGGTGGTGGGTTCAGCTTAGGGCTGGACAGGAGACAAGGACAGGGTGGAGGCCCAGGCAGGCACACCTTCAGTGTAAACCCTGGGTTGAGGGATAGACAGGGTTTCCCCTAGTCTGAGGGACACCGCAGGGGCCCCGGGGTTTCAGCCTAAAGTTACCTAGGCTTCCCATGACAGGTTTGCTGTGTCTGTCAGCATAGTGTCCAGAGGCTGGAGATGCTGCCAGGAGGCAGACCAGTACACCTCGAGACATGGAGGGGGCCGTAGCAGGGCAACAACTCAGCAGCAGGACCGCTACCTCAGCCTTTGTGCAAGGAGGAACAGGAGGAGCACTGTCAGAACCCTGAAAAATGACCTCCAGCAGGCCACAAATGTGCATGTGTCTGCACAAACTGTTAGAAACAGACTCCATGAGGATGGTCTGAGTGCCTGACGTCCACAGATGGGGTTTGTGCTCACAGCCCAACACCGTGCAGACCGCTTGGCATTTGCCACAGAACACCAAGATTGGTAAATTCGCCGCTGGCGCCCTGTGCTCTTCACAGGTGAAAGCAGGTTCACACTGAGCACATGTGACAGTCTGGAGACGCCGTGGCGAGTCATCTGCTGCCTGCAACATCCTTCAGCATGACCGGTTTGCCAGTGGGTCAGTAATGGTGTGGAGTGGCATTTCTTTGGAGGGCCGCACAGCCCTCTATGTGCTCACCAGAGGTAGCCTGACTGCTTTAGGTACTGAGATGAGATCCTCAGACCCACTTTGAGACCATATTCTGGTGCGGTTGACCCTGGGTTCCTCCTAATGCAGGACAATGCCAGACCTCATGTGGCTGGAGTGTGTCAGCAGTTCCTGCAAGGTGAAGGCATTGACCCTATGGACTGGCCCTCCCATTCCCCAGACCTGAATCCGGTTAAACACATCTGGGACATCTTGTCTCGCTCAATCCATCAATGTCACGTTACACCACAGGCTGTCCAGGAGTTGGCAGATGCTTTAGTCAAGGTCTGGGAGGAGATCCTTCATGACAAAATCCACCGACTCATCAGGAGCATGCCCAGGTGTTGTAGGGGAGTCAAACAGGCACGTGGAGGCCACACTCACTACTGGGCATCATTTCCTTGTCTTGAGGCATTTCCTCTGAAGTTGGATCAGCCTGTAATTTGATTTTCCACTTTGATTTTGAGTATCCTTCAAAATCCAGACCTCCATGGGATATTAATTTTGATTTACATTGAACATTTTTGTTTTCTTGTTCTCAACGCATGCCACTATGTAATGAATAAAGATTTGCAGTGGCAATATTTCATTCAGTAATATCTATGATGTGATATCTTGGTGTTCCCTTTATTTTTGAGCAGTGTAAATAGCAAGAACATAGCAGTGCTAGAAGTAGCACCTAAGGGCTAAGTTCAGACATGATGGAAGGACCCCCCCTCAGGCACCTTATGTGATTCCTGAATATATAATTAGAGTAATCAGCATGTAAGGAAGGGGTCAGAGAACCATCACAACCACCTATGGTGAAGGGTCTGATCTCATCCTCTGGAGGGGTTTATATATAGCAACTATTCAGCATCTGTTACAGGTGTCTCAGCTGTCACTAAATACAAAATACAAGACCATGGAGCTGATGAACGTGGCCTTCTTGTGGGGTTTGACTGGCCAGGTTCTCCCCAGACTAAGTCATAATCCACTTGCTCGTTTTCCCTATGACTTTGGGGTGCTAGAACTTATGCAATGCTTGTACATACCACATTGAAATGCTTGGGTCCATGCTGGGATCAATTTCTGAAAAGTCTTCAACTTTCTTCTAAGAATTAATGGTCACTTTTTTGCTTCTTCTCACAGAGGTATGAACCTCGTATTCTAGGTAAGTTCTCCACATTTTCAGAATATTAATGTCAATGTATAATATCTCCCACAGATGAAGATATGAATTTGTAATTTACCTAGACTATGTATGTGTGCACCCTTCTCAGAAATTCCTTCTGAGACCACCACTTTAAGATAAGATAATTGTCTAGACCTTTAGATGGCACATCATGATCTGCATAGCCAATGTTATTGGAAGACATGGGATGCCATGCTCGTAATTTGTCTTCATGCATACAGAAATCATGTGGATAATTTAATTCAGGTTGCCAGTCTAGTAGAAAGGGGGCTCCTTAAAAAATGGGAGCCTTTTATAAAAAAAAAAAAAAAAAAAAAAAAAATATTCCTGAAAACCTAACTAATTTGTGCTTATGACCAGATCTGCTCCTCGATATGCGGTACATTACTGGTACATTTCTATATTTGGCAAGAAATATTCACCTTATCAGATGGTGATCCCGCATCTATACAGACTCATTACATTATCCTGTCTTCATAGAGATGGCGCCTTGTCCTCATGTCTTTTATCTCTACAGATGACCGTACCTCCGGCACAGACCGCACTGTATTTGAAGTCATCCAGGCTGCAAAGATTCACTTTTCAAAAAGTTGACTTTTTGCTTCTGTTTTCCGAGGAGGCTCAAAAAGTGTAATTTGCAAGATGCAGAGATATGTAACTAGTCCTCAGTAGATTTAGAGATCATTAAAAATAGATTGCACAATATTGAATGGGCTTCTCATAAAGATCCCTCTTTTCTGAAACCTCAACAATTGTGCCGAGCTGTGGCTGGTCATCGATTTCCCCCTGCAGTGGCCATTGTAGGTAAAATATAGTATTGCATGGCAGTAATTCAAATATATGGACCGGTCCTCCTCCTTAATATCTCTTTAGTCTAGTTCATTAAGCAGGTAAGTTGTCTATGTTTGGTATAATGACTAAGGAGAGGCTTAGATTTTGTGCTACATCTCGATGGAGACATATTTGGCTGGTGGAACAGGAGACAAATGGAAGAGAGTATGACTTTAAATTCAGACTGCATAGCTTGTATAACCATAGAGACACTGTTACTATTTATTTATCAGCCTTTGGCTTGATCTTGAGCCATGTCAACTTGGTAGATGAAGGATATGGAGGAAGATCATTCTTGTGCAAGCCTAGATGGGTCTTCTCTGCTGTTATCTTGATAGTATTAAACCATCAGGTTGCTGGTCATAGAGACACATCAGTTTGTACATGAGCTGTATGCACAAAACTGTACTTTTTTTTTTTTTTTTCCATCAAGATCTATTGCAAAAACATCAGAAATAGTAATAAGTTACTATGTAATATCCATTTCTCCATCTTAGATGTTCGCGTTTTGCTGAAAGAAAGTGATGTAGCCTTTGTCATTAACCGTAATGCCAGAAAATTCACCTCATGCAAATGGGAGAAGAACGCCAATAGAGTCGTCCCAGTACCATATACCATAGCTCCACAGTACTGTAAGTGCCTCCTATTTGTTTTCTCATTGTCTCAAGTAACAAATGAATAATAATTTCCATGACTATTATTGGACTATCTCTAGGATAGTCAGTTACCAAAGTCACAGCAGTGCCTACTATATTATGTACTCAGACAGCACCATCCATACAGTTGTGGCTGTAGCTGGTACTGCAGTTAAATGCAATTCCTATCCAAGTGAAGGGCATGTAGTTGCAGTACCAGACAGTCACATCTGCATATACTGTATAGTGCCATGACTGGGAAAAGAGTGCATGTCACACCAAAAACAATCAGACGTTATTCACTGTTACACCAGACGTCCTTACCCGTGTGTGGCAAGAACTTGACTATCGTTTGGATGTGTGAAGGGCAACAAATGGAGCCCACATCAAACTGCACTGAATAGGTATGAAACTGGGAGAGGTTTTCTTCAATTCGGAGCAGATTTCACTTTTCTATCATCTCTTGCTGCTTTCCAGTGACTGGTCAAAAGTGCACCATGACTTTACGGATACACTGTATATCCCAAAATGTGCAATAAAGTCATCAATGACAAAAATAAAATGTCTTTTATTGGCAAGATAATGTAAGATCCAATATGTCTTGACATGTTAGGACTGAGTATTAACAGACATGTCTGTATATTCTTGATCAATAGGTTCTAGATCCTTCTTACCCAGAGAAATCATAGAATGTTAGAGTTGGAAGGGACCTCCTGGGTCATCTGGTCCAAACCCCTGCTTAAAGCAGGATTCACTAAATCATCCCAGACAGATGTCTGTCCAGCCTCTGTTTGAAGACTTTCATTGAAGGAGAATGTCTATATATACACTTTGAAAAAAAGGCCTTCGTGCCTCCTTGGCCACAGAGATTCCTATATATACTTGATAAACAGACCCTTAGTGTCTCATTGTCCAGGGACATGTCTTTGAATACTTGATAAAAAGAGGCTCTAGAACCTCAAAACGCATAGTATCTTTTGAGACTGTTTCTTCATGCCCATGAACAGGGCTGCCACTAGGAATTTCAGGGCCCCATACTGGTAAAATTTTCGGTGCCCCCTTGACTCTGCCCAGGCTCCACCCCAGCCCCGCCTCCACCCCTCAAACTGTCCAAAGTCCCACCGCTCTCTCTTGGAATAACTCCAATGTTTTGGCCAAAAAAAATTTAAGCCGCCACCATAACAGGGTAGACTCTTTTGGCCGAGCTCTATTCCACTGTAACCTATTAAATATTTGTTAAAATATGTGATACAATTTAGGTTTTTTCAATTTTTAAAATGACCAATAATATCACATACAAGGGAAAAATACCACCGCACCATGACCAGACCACATAGTGACCTATAATACCACACACGGAACAAATACCGCCAGACCATGACCAGACCACATATTACCACCACAGTGACTGAATACTACAATACTGATCAGTAATAAAAAAAAAAACAACACAATACTATCACCATAAGTGCCATTATACACAGGAGATCTGTACTTAGTATGCAGTGTCTGTGTACAGGTAATACAGTGATCAATGACATTATACACAGGGCCTCTATACAGTGTATAGTGTTGGTGTATAGGTGACAAACTAACTCACCAGTGACTTCTCTAGGTGAAGTCCTTAATCTTTGCTTTTCATCTTTCATGCAGCCATCACGTCTTCCAGCCAGGGCTCATCTCTGCAGGAAATAAGTTACCTAGAGCTCCGCTTGCAGAACATATTACTTATATTTCCCAACTTCTACATTACATGAAGGAAAAAAAGGCAACATAGTGTCACAATACACAGTAACAGGACCGCCCTCCCCCCCTTTAAAACAGTATACTAAAAAAATAAAATAAATACATCACTGCAGTAATAATAGCCCCCGTGTCTCTCATTCCTGGATTCAGCCATCCGTTCTCCCATCCCGCCCTCATAAGTATCCATTCTGCCCAATATGATCGCCCCATCTGTCTCCACCGTATCCATCCTGCCCCCAGTGTCTCCAGCCATGCCCCCATGTCTTTGATCCTGCCCCCTGTGTCTCCAATCATGCCCCGTATCTTATTCTGCCCCGTCCTGTGTCTTACTGTCACATTCTGCCCCTTCCTGTGCCTCACTGTCACATTCTGCCCCTGTGCCTCACATTCTGCCCCTTCCTGTGCCTCACTGTCACATTCTGCCCCCGTGCCTCACATTCTGCCCCTTCCTGTGTCTCACTGTCACATTCTGCCCCGTGTCCATTCAGCCCCCTCCTGTGTCTCACTGTCACATTCTGCCCCCATCGTGTCCAGCGTTCTGCCCCTGTACAGCATTCTGCCCCCATGTCTCAGTCTCCCCCAGGCCCCCCGGATTGCCGCTCTTAAAAATTAAAAAAATAAAATTCTTTTACCTGGCCGCTGTCCAGCGGCGGGCGACGCTCGCGCTCCCTCCACACTGCAGCGCGTCCCAGCCGGCGACTGACAGTGACGTCAGACGCCAGCGAGGTGCGTGCTGCAGCTGACATCAGCTGCCGGCCTCCTATTGGCTGGTGGCTGTTAACTATTGACGTGCGGGCCCGCATTGTCAATAGCGTTCAGCCGCGGCAACGCCGAGGGCCCGGTTTACCTACCGGTAGGGGCCCGATGACCAGAGGAGACCGGGCCTTATGCTCTCCTCTTCACCACACAACACTATTTGGATCCCCCAGACCCGTAAACTCCAGTATTTTTATTTTATATTCTATTAGAGGTAGTAGTTTTACTATTATGACACATTCTTATTTCACTCTAATACCATTTTGCATGCACACAGCAGTATTAGGACTCTATTTACGGCAGAACCATCATCAGCTTTCGCAATACAAATGGCATTTGTTGCCAAATAGATCTTACACTTGTTGAAACTACTTTACTTAATATGAAAAATCCAAGTCAGAATGGCTGTTTAATCCTTGGTTGAATAATAATAATTATTATTATTATATAGCGCTAACATATTCCGCAGCGCTTTACAGTTTGCACACATTTCATCACTGTCCCCGATGGGGCTCACAATCTAAATTCCCTATCAGTATGTCTTTGGGAGGAAACCGGAGTGCCCGGAGGAAACCCACGCAAACACGGGGAGAACATACAAACTCCTTGCAGATGTTGTCCTTGGTGGGATTCGAACCCAGGACCCCAGCGCTGCAAGGCTGCAGCGCTAACCACTGAGCCACCGTGCTGCCCTGTTAAGGTTAAACTCAGTTCTCACCCACGTAGCCTGTTTGAAGGCTCCTCAATGTCCCTCTTCCCAATCACGACTCACCTAGCCTGATAGACAGCTCCTCAGCATCCCTCTTGCCTGCTGCTGTGGAGATCTCCCACTTTTCTTTACAAGCTGCATAAGTCTGACTGGGTGGGCAGAGGCTGAACACTTTTGGACTCTTGAGCTCTTTCTAAAGCTGGACTCAAAGAAAAGCTCATTTTACTATTAGAATTTTTTTTTTTTTTGCCATTCTGACAGATTTTTAAAGCAGGCACACAAGTCTCCTCAGGCATAAGTGAACTATTTACTAATGTTTCCAATTTATATTGAAAAATCTGCTGACAAATCCACTTAAAGCACCCTTGCAATTGACCCTAAAGACATAAGGGCCATGAAAATGTCTGAAAAATAAAGAAATCCGGAAAAGCAGATATGCTGCGCTGCTGGCGTCTCAATAAATATACATGGCCAGAAAAAAACTTGATAGTAAAACGGGTAATGCGGTTTTATTAATGCATTTTGAAATATACTCAGTTCTTCATTAGGAGAACCACAAATCACAACCACACTTGTGGATCTCCTGATGAAAAAGTGAACGCATTTGGAAATACATTAATATAGATGTCCAGAAGAAAATTGATAGTTGAACAGGTAATACGTTATCAACGTGTTTCCAAGTACACTCACTACTTCATCAGGAGAAGCAGAAGTCACAACCATGGTTGTGGGTCTCCTGAAGAATAACTGAGCGCACTTGGAAACGCGTTGATAAAACCACTTTGCCTGTACTACTATTTCATTTATTGAGATGCTAGCAGTGCAGCATATCTGCTTTTCCATATTTAATCATTTTGTCACTAGATTTGCCAACCTATGTACCAGCAGCAGCTGGAACTCTTATCTCTGAGCACGTTTAGGAGTTTCCACATTTAGAAGTGCTCATTGTCTGGATAACACCTTATTTTGCGCTCATTTGCCATTTTGGTTTTACTCAAATTCTAAAAAAATCAGACTATTGCTTTAGATGCCTCTATAATGCAGAGTACCCATATAAGAGCACCAAGGGAACCAACCAGTAGGCGCTGTGTACACGGATCTTCCTGATTTTCCTGATTCTAAACTGACACTGAACTCTTCTCATCTTCAGCGGCTTCAGATGTATCTCTGATTAACAAAGCTCTGAAATAGTTTGAAGTGATGACCTATGTGCAGTTTGTGAACCGGAACTCGGAACCGGACTATCTTGGCATAGAACCTGGATTGGGGTAAGTACTAACATTCACTTAAAAGGGCATCTATAACTCATAAATGAATGTTAAATAGTTAATTTTCCCCTTTTGTAAATTGGACAAAGAACGACTCTTTCAATACAGTGGAGAAAATTGGTATTTGATACGATGACTATTTTGCAATTTTTCCACCTACAAAGAATGGAGAGGTCTGTAATTTTTATGGTAGTTACACTTCAACTGTGAGAGACTGAATCTAAAAAAAAAAAAAACAGAATTGCATGATTTTTTTAAATTAAATTGCATTTTATTGCATGAAATGAGTATTTTATACAATAGAAAAACAGAACTTTAAAGGTTTCTGTACCAAATATTGTTTGCAATTACAGAGGTCAGATGTTTCATGTAGTTCTTGACTATGGTTGCGCACACTGCAGCAGGGATTTTGGCCTACTCCTCCATGCAGTTCTCTATGGTAAGAAATGGTAAGACAGGATGTTGAGAAGGCCGAACTTTTTAAATTCCTATTTTGCATCTGTTTTCTCTCAGAAAGGAAATGTAACATCAAATGGTCTTCACTGTCCTATTAAGGGAATAGAAAAATCCAGGATATCTATAAACAGAAAGATAGTGAGGAAACGCTTAGCTAACCTAAATGAATTCAAGTCTCCAGGTCCAGATGAATTACACCCCAGAGTACTGAAGGAGATGGCAGAATAAATTTTTGAACCCCTCTCCATAATCTTTGAAAATTCTTGGAGAACAGGAGAAGTCCCAGAAGACTGGAGAAGAGCAAATGTTGTTCCTATCTTCAAAAAGGGGAAGAAGGTGGACCCAGGCAACTATAGGCCGGTGAGTGACTTCTATACCAGGAAAGATCTTTGAACAAATTATTAAACAACATGTATGTCAGTACCTGGATAAGAATGAAGTGATTAAACAGAGTCAGCATGGGTTTGTAACTAATAAGTCATGTCAGACTAACTTAATTTCCTTCTTTGATGGAATCACTGATTGGGTGGATCAAGGAAATGCTGTAGATATACTATATCTTGACTTCAGCAAAGCATTTGACAAAGTATCTCATACAATCCTTATTGAAAAAATGACTGAGTATGGAATGGACAAGGCAACTGTTAGGTGGATTCATAACTGGCTTAGTGATCGGACCCAAAGAGTGGTCGTAAATGGCTGCACATCCAGTTGGAAGAATGTCTCAAGTGGGGTACCACAGGGCTCTGTCCTGGGCCCTGTATTCAACATCTTTATCAACGATTTAGATGAAGAAATTGAGGGTAAACTGATTAAATTTGCTGATGACACAAAGCTAGGAGGGATAGCTAATACTAGAGAAGAGAGAGGATTCAAAAAGATATAAATAAACTGGAGAAGTGGGCAGCAACTAACAGAATGGTCTTTAACAGGGAAAAATGCAAAGTACTACATCTGGGCAATAAAAATGAAAAAGCATATACAGAATGGGAGGAATAGGGCTAAGCAACAGCACATGTGAAAAAGATTTGGGTATACTAATAGATCACAGACTGAATATGAGTCAACAGTGTGATGCAGCAGCAAAAAAGGCAAATGCAATTCTAGGATGTATTAACAGAAGCATACAGTCTAGATCACGTGAAGTCATTATTTCCCTCTACTCCTCTTTGGTCAGACCTCATCTGGAATATTGTGTCCAGTTTTGGGCACCACATTTTAAAAAGACATCAACAAACTGGAGCAAGTTCAGAAAAGAGCAACCAGAATGGTGACCGGTCTGCAAACCCTGTCTTATGAGAAAGGTTGCAGGATTTGGGATTGTTTAGTTTGCAAAAGAGAAGACTGAGAGGAGACTTAATAGCTGTCTACAAATATCTAAAGGGCTGTCACATTGTAGAAGGATCAACTTTATTCTCATTTGCACAAGGAAAGACTAGAAGCAATGGGATGAAACTGAATGGGAAGAGACACAGATTAGATATTAGAAAAAACTTTGACAAAGTGATCAATGAGTGGAACAAGCTGCCACGAGAAGTGGTGAGTTCTCCTTCAATGGAAGTCTTCAAACAGAGGCTGGACAGACATCTGACGGGGATGATTTAGCGAATCCTGCTTTGAGCAGGGGGTTGGAACAGATGGCCCAGGAGGTCCCTTCCAACTCTACGATTCTATGATATCTTTCAGGTTTTGGGGCAGTACCTGGGCAACATTGAGTTTCAGCTCCCACCAAAGATTTCCTGTTGGGGTCAGGTCTGGAGACTCACTAGGTCACTCCAGGACCTTGAAATGCTTTTTATGGAGCCATTCCTTAGTTGCCCTGGCTGTGTATTTCAGGTCATTGTCATGTTGGAAGACACTGCCATGACCCATCTCCAATGCTTTTACTGAGGGAGCTTGTTGGCCAAAATCACTCAATACATGACCCCATCCATCCTCCCTTCAATGCGGTGCAGTCATCCTGTCCTCTTTGCTGAAAAGCACTTTTTTTTTTTTTTTCCTTCGATCACAGCTGCGCGCTTACGTAGTCCTTTGAGAGCATGGGAACAGCAGCTGTATGACCGGCAGTGATGATTTTTACCACCGATCAGAAGCAATGTTTGACATTCTGTCATGTGCATGACAGCGCGGCAAATGCTATGTTCGGGCCCCCCATTCAAGTGAATAATGTCCGGGTATTATTCTGGTACTCAAACTTTTTGTAACAGTTCAGCCAAACCCGCCGGACCCAAAATCCAGGTGTCCACCTACAGTTGTGGCCAAAAGTATTGACACCCCTGCAATTCTGCCAGATAATACTCAGTTTTACTCTTCGCCACGACAGCACCCACTGGAGGTATCGGATCCGCCCATTTGGAACAGGAAACCCTACAGGAAAGATAAAAGGGGCGGTCCGCCTTTCCTCCTCAGTTTTGGTTTCCTGTTCCAAATGGAGCAGGATCCTGCAGGATCTTACCTGGCCCATGCATCCGCCTGTGCGGTCTCTTCGGGAACGGCAGGGGCTGCGGTCCGGAGGCAGCGTCGGGGGAGACTCCGTTTGACGGCTCCCCCCTCGTCTGGTGGCATAGTGGTAATGGCCGGGTCCGGGGAGGGCCGCCCGGTCTTACCAGGGAGCGCGCCGGTCTGGCATCCGGGAGATTTCCCCCCCCCCCCCATTCCCATCGGTGGGGGTATAGCGTGGATGGTGAGGCCATGTGCGCGCGAGCCGCGTGTGTTAATAGCGGTGGCGCGGGAGCAGGCCGGCGCCCGACGCTCCCATACCCCGGAAGTAATGGTTGAACTTCCGGGGTAAGATGGCGATGACGCGGCGCATGCGCCCTGTGACAGGGCGACTTCCGGGGCAACGATACAGATAAAACAGCGCTGCAACATTGGAACATGTCATCCCCCGCAGAGTCGCAAACCCCAGCAGGGGATTCAGCTGGGGGCAACTCCACCAGGGACCGCAGCGCCAGGACGGAGACTGCCCGCAGGAGCGAGGCAGCAGAAACCCGATCCAAACCGTCTCAGCCATCTGAACCGGTATTAAGCTTCACTGGGTGAGTGTGCAAAGCATATGCTCTACCTATTAAGCTAACCTCCTCCCCCCTCTCTTTACCTTTGACCTCCCGTTTCAGTCAAAGAAAAAAGGAAAAACAAAACATAAAGAATGCGCATTATGTTCAGAGCCTCTCCCTGACTCCTACCCCAAAAAACTCTGCAAACAATGCATGAAAGAGACCAGGCAGGGGCCGACGATATCTTCTCAGGATATCCGAGCCATAATTAGGGAGGAAATACAAGCCATCAACCGCGCCAGCACTCCCGCAGAGTCCAGGCATAGAAAACAGGTTATTGTTAGTTCAGAGTCAGAGGAAGAACAGGGGTTAAACTCAGGCTCCGCATCCACGTCCTCATCATCATCCTCGGAGGTGGAAGGACGCGCATGTTTTCCTCTGGACAGCGTAGATAACCTGGTAAAAGCGGTTAGGAATACTATGGGGTGTGAAGAGGAAAGGGGAGCCCAGACCGCGCAGGACATTATGTTTGCGGGATTGGCAGAAAAAAAGAGGAGATCATTTCCAGTAATACCGGCAATTAAAGATCTCATCAAAAGGGAATGGGAAAAACACGACCAGAGGGGTTTTCTCCCATCCGCTTCAAAACGGAAGTACCCGTTCACTGATGAAGATCTATTAAAATGGTCTAAAATACCAAAGGTGGACGCTGTCATATCCTCCACTTCCAAACAAACCTCGATCCCGGTCGAGGACGCAGGATTGTTAGCAGACCCATTGGACCGAAAGGCTGAATCCTCGCTCAAAAGGTCCTGGGAGTCCACCACCGGGGTATTCAAACCCGCAATAGCCAGCACATGTACTGCTAGGTCAATGCTGGTATGGCTAGATCAATTAGACCAGCAGATTGAGCAAAGAGTGTCAAGGGAGAAACTGCGTGCAGCCATCCCGTTGATAAGAGGGGCAGCTGCCTTTATGGCAGACGCTTCAGCGGACACCCTAAGACTTGCAGCAAGGTCGGCAGCCCTGGTGAATAACGCCAGACGCGCGCTTTGGATAAAAAGCTGGAAAGGGGATGCACAATCAAAATCCAAAATTAGTGCAACCCCATGCGAGGGTGAGTTCCTCTTCGGAAAAGCCTTAGACGAAATTCTCGCCAAGGCAAAAGAAAGAAAAAAGGCCTTCAGTGATTCTCCCATTCCGTTTTATAGGAAAACCTTTAAAAGACGGCCATTCGGGAGAAGAAGACAATCGGACAGAACGAGATGGGCCACGAAAGACGAAAAGCAGAAGGGTACCATCTTCAGAGGGCCAACATATAGGAGAGAAAAAAATTAAAAGTTTAGACCCACCGGTTGGGGGCAGATTAAAATTTTTTTTTACCAAATGGGAACAAATTACGTTAAACCCATGGATTTTGAATATAATCAAGGAAGGAATAAAGATTGAATTCCTTCGAATCCCCTATGAGTTCTTTGTTATAACTCGCCTTAATTCCTCACTTCAGCAAAAGGCTCTCGAAGACGAGATTCGAGTCCTGCTAGCTAAAAAAGTTTTAGTTGACGTCCCTGAGGAACAACAGGGTAGAGGCTTTTACTCTCCCCTGTTTTTGGTGTCTAAACCAGACGGTACATTTAGAACCATTATTAATTTAAAGAAGCTAAATTCATTTATAAAAAATTATAAGTTCAAAATGGAATCGATTAGATCCACTATAAAGCTTCTTTTCCCAAATTGCGTAATGGCAGGGATTGATTTAAAAGATGCTTATTATCATCTCCCTATACACAACAGATTCCAGAAATACCTAAGAGTCGCAGTGGAAGTCGAGGGCAGGATTCGTCATTTCCAATACGCGGCCATGCCCTTCGGGCTTTCCACGGCACCAAGAATATTTACCAAGGTGATGGCAGAAGTGATGGCCTACCTTCGCCAAAAGGACACACTAATTGTACCATATCTAGACGACTTCCTAGTAATTGGGAATTCAGTCAAACAATGTACTGAACGCGTGACTGACGCAGTCTCCTCTTTTCAGAGCCTTGGCTGGATCATCAATATCCAAAAGTCCAGACTCGATCCGCAATCTCTCCAGACATTTCTAGGATTTCAACTAGATTCCTTGACCCAGAGATGTCTACTACCCCAGGTAAAAATCATCCTCACAAAACAAAAAATACAAGCAGCTATAGATAAACCACGTGTATCCTTAAGAGGAGCAATGTCACTATTAGGATCACTAAATTCTTGCAGTCCGGTGGGCCCAGTACCATGTCCGTACACTACAACACCAGATCCTCCAGGAGGATAAGCGACATAGTGGTCGTTTACAGAGCAAAATAACCCTGTCACAAGAAGTCTTGACTTCCCTAGAGTGGTGGTTAGACGATGACCATTTATGTTCAGGAGTCCCATGGGTTATAGTTCCATCCTGTATTGTAACCACCGATGCCAGTCCCCAGGGCTGGGGAGCCCACATGGAGAATGGGTTTTATCAGGGAAGGTGGAGTAAAGAGGAATGTGATTACTCATCTAATTTAAAAGAACTGACTGCAGTGTTCTATGCTCTATACAACTTCCTTCCGCAGCTCCAACAGAAGCTTGTAAGGATCCTGTCGGACAATACCACCACAGTGGCATATATAAACAGACAAGGAGGAACTCGATCAGAGACTCTGATGTCTTCAGCGGCAAAAATTTTAAACTTAGCAGAAAACTATTTTTTGTCCCTCTCGGCCCTTCATATAAGAGGCGAGAGCAATCAAAAGGCAGACTTCCTAAGCCGTCACACTCTACGACAAGGAGAGTGGTGCCTCAATCGGAAGGTCTTCAGGGACATAGTAGCCGCATGGGGACAACCCAAGGTGGATCTTTTTGCCACAAGGGAGAACAGGCAAATAAAAACCTTTGCCTCCCTATCTCCGTCAGATCACCCAAACATACTGGACGCCTTTCTAGTTCCATGGAATTTCAACCTAGCGTATGCGTTCCCTCCATTGATCCTCCTACCTCAAGTAATTCGGAAGATCAGAGACGACAAAGCAAGAATAATCTTAATAGCACCGTTCTGGCCAAAAAGACCGTGGTTTTCGTGGCTGCAGATTATGTCGATAACAGATCCTTGGGTCCTTCCGACTGCCAATCTACTCTCCCAAGGCCCCTTTTTCCACCCTCAAGTGCTCAGCTTGCACTTGACGGCGTGGAATTTGAGAGGCAGTTATTGAGGACAAGAGGATTCTCGGAGTCCTTAATTGCTACACTACTACAAAGTAGAAAACAGTCCACGACCCAGATTTACATTAGAATATGGAAAAAATTTCTTCAATTCCATACAGTACCTCATACAACAGAAGTTCCGATAATCCCAATCTTGGAATTTCTGCAGAAGGGGAAAGACTTAGGCTTAGCAGTAAATACACTGAGAGTACAAATATCGGCATTAGGAGCACTATATGGCCATAATATAGCAGGCAACAAATGGATAACTCGTTTTATTACAGCATGTGAACGAATAACTCCAATCCACATACCCTCCGTCCCTACATGGGATCTAAATCTGGTCTTAGACGCCCTAACGGTAGACCCCTTTGAGCCGATCGACACAATACCCTTCAAATACTTAGCACTTAAAATGGCCCTCTTAGTATCACTAACCTCAGCTAGAAGAGTGGGTGATATTCAGGCCTTGTCAATAGATCCACCTTTTTTTTCAAGAATACCAAGACAGATTGGTATTAAAACCAGACCCTGCCTACCTGCCAAAAGTGGCAACAAAATACCATAGATCTCAGGAGATACTCCTCCCAACCTTCTATAAAAATCCCTCTACTCCGGAAGAGCAGAGGTTCCATACTCTGGACGTCAAAAGAACTGTCCTAAAATGTATTGAGAGGTCCAACAGTTGGAGGCAGAGTAGGGCCCTATTTGTTTCATTTCAGGGCTGTAAGAAGGGGTATGGAGTCACGAAGAGCACCATTTCCCGGTGGATCAGAGAGGCCATTCGTTTAGCCTACTCCGCAAAAAACGAAGATCCTCCAGGGAACATCAGGGCGCATTCCACCAGGGCAATGGCAACCTCTTGGGCGGAAAAGGGAGATGTTCCGATTGAAACTATATGTAAGGCGGCAGTTTGGTCATCCCCTTCTACCTTCTATAACCACTACAGACTTGATCTTTCATCAACCTCTGACTTAAGCTTTGGCAGGACTATCCTTGGCACGGTGGTCCCACCCAGGTGATGGTCTCTGGAATCTCTCCAGTGGGTGCTGTCGTGGCGAAGAGTAAAAAGCCGGATTACTTACCGGTAATGCTCTTTTAATGAGTCCACGACAGCACCCGTTCACTTCCCCCCCTAAAGATATCAATAGTTAAAGTATTACCAAATAATGGATAAGAAAGATGTTAAAATAAGAGAACATTGCCTAATCCTTGGCGGTCCTTCTGGTACTCTGAAACGTAAAACTGAGGAGGAAAGGCGGACCGCCCCTTTTATCTTTCCTGTAGGGTTTCCTGTTCCAAATGGGCGGATCCGATACCTCCAGTGGGTGCTGTCGTGGACTCATTAAAAGAGCATTACCGGTAAGTAATCCGGCTTTTCTTCCTGAAAATGATTGCAATACCCAAATTCTTTGTTATTATTATCTTCATTTAATTTGTCTTAAATGAAAAAACACAAAAAGAATTGACCTAAAGCCAAATTGGATATAATTCCACACCAAACATAAAAAAGAGGGTGGACAAAAGTATTGGTACTGGTAGAAAAATCATGTGATGCTTCTCTAATTTGTGTAATTAACAGCACCTGTAACTTACCTGTGGCACCTAACCAGTGTTGGCAATAAATAAATCACACTTGCAGCCAGTTGACATGGATTAAAGTTGACTCAACCTCTGTCCTGTGTCCTTGTGTGTACCACATTGAGCATGGAGAAAAGAAAGAAGACCAAAGAACTGTCTGAGGACTTGAGAAACCAAATTGTGAGGAAGCATGAGCAATCTCAAGGCTACAAGTCCATGTCCAAAGACCTGAATGTTCCTGTGTCTACCGTGCGCAGTGTCATCAAGAAGTTTAAAGCCCATGGCACTGTGGCTAACCTCCCTAGATGTGGACGGAAAAGAAAAATTGACAAGAGATTTCAACGCAAGATTGTGCGGATGTTGGATAAAGAACCTTGACTAACATCCAAACAAGTTCAAGCTGCCCTGCAGTCCGAGGGTACAACAGTGTCAACCCGTACTATCCATCAGCGTCTGAATGAAAAGGGACTGTATGGTAGGAGACCCAGGAAGACCCCCACTTCTTAACCCGAGACATAAAAAAAAAGGCCAGGCTGGAGTTTGCCAAAACTTACCTGAAAAAGCCTAAAACGTTTTAGAAGAATGTTCTCTGGTCAGATGAGACAAAAGTAGAGCTTTTTGGGCAAAGGCATCAACATAGAGTTTACAGGAGAAAAAAAGAGGCATTCAAAGAAAAGAACACTGTCCCTACAGTCAAACATGGCGGAGGTTCCCTGATGTTTTGGGGTTGCTTTGCTGCCTCTGGCACTGGACTGCTTGGCCATGTGCAAGGCATTATGAAGTCAGAAGACTACCAACATTTTCAGCATAATGTAGGGCCCAGTGTGAGAAAGCTGGGTCTCCCTCAGAGGTCATGGGTCTTCCAACAGGACAATGACCCAAAACACACATCAAAAAGCACTAGAAAATGGTTTGAGAGAAAGCACTGGAGACTTCTAAGGTGGCCAGCAATGAGTCCAGACCTGAATCCCATAGAGCACCTGTGGAGAGATCTAAAAATGGCAGTTTGTAGAAGGCACCCTTCAAATATCAGGGACCTGGAGCAGTTTGCCAAAGAAGAATGGTCTAAAATTCCAGCAGAGCATTGTAAGAAACTCATTGATTGTTACCGGAAGCGGTTGGTCGCAGTTATTTTGGCTAAAGGTTGTGCAACCAAGTATTAGGCTGAGGGTGCCAATACTTTTGTCTGGCCCATTTTTGGAGTTTTGTGTGAAATGATCAATGTTTTGCTTCATTATTTTGTGTTTTCATTTAAGACAAATTACATGAAGAGAATACCAAAGAATTTGTGTTTGCAATCGTTTTCAGGAAGAAACTGAGTATTGTCTGACAGAATTGCAGGGGTGTCAATACTTTTGGCCACAACTGTATCTATCCATGATAGCATATTGTGTTACTATTGGTAATGTACTGAACCCTCTATTGGGATGTTTAGCCTGACCATCTTGTTTTATCCTTCCATTCCACACATTGGTTTCACACAGAAAGTTCTCTTTTAACTGTAGTATTCTCTTCAAGCTTCTGACACTTCCTTAAAGCTCGTGTTAGCGCCATCTAGAGTCTCTTTATAATACTACAACCCCCCCTTTTTTTACATTGTTACCATGTTTTTATGATTTAATATATTTAATATTAAAACACTACTGCACTTTATTTCAAATTTTTTATTTCTTTTTTACAATCTGCATTATTTTTTTTTTAAATATAAGTGCCCTTAATCAATTTATTTATTTATTTATTTATTTATTTTTTTTTTTTTTAATCCGTTATTCAGGGTACATCTCTTTGGATTTACTCTTTATTCTGGAAGTGAATAGATTGATCTTAACATTGATCTGAAAAATCATACCCCATTCCTCACTAGTCACCATGGTCATGTGGATTAAAACACCATACAGATTGTATATAAACTCTTGCATTGCATGCTTGTATCATGCCCTGATGAAGTGAGCTTGGACAGCTCAGGAAACATGTAGGCACCAATAAATTTCCTTGAATTATACCTACAGTAGCGCAGTGTATCATTGCACCTTAAAGCCATCTTCACTTACTACTCCCAGAAAAGGGAGCCTTACTGGCCTTCATGAGCTACACCATAACGCAAGCTCAACACCTCCTGCCCTAGCTGCTATTGTGTTTTTGGCACTACCAGCAGATGCACCACCATCACTAACAGGAGGCCCCCAACACCCACATCCTCTTCCACCATACTTCCTCATGTTTTGAAAAATGGACCCAAAATACTAGCAGATATAAGGCACTGTATCAGAATCATACAGCTCTATACAGTCTAGGGATAACAGTAAATCTCCATATATATTTCATGAGGCACACAGACACTCACAGGCTCAGTATGGATTACACAATAAAATAAAAAGTTGAAAAAGGGTTCAATATCACCAGATACAAGGGGTGTGTGTGTGTGTGTGTGTGTGTGTGTATGTATATATATATATATATAGTATAGTGTAAACATTCTGAATATATTTCAGGAGGCAGACACAAACGCTCTCTGGCCCAGTAAGGATTGCACGAGAATATGAAAAGCTGTAAATGGGTAATGTAACACAAGCGTACAGCTGTATACAGTGTTGGGGTAATCTTAAATCTCCAAATATATTTCCGGAGTAACAGACAGACATTCACAGGCTCATTATGGATTACACCTTAATCTAAATAGCAAAAAAGGTTACTGTATCAGAAGCGTACTGCTGAAATCAGTGTTGGCCAAATTTGAAATCTCCGTATATATTTCCGGAGTCATGCTCACTCAGTCTGGGTTTGACCATAATAAAAGATGTTGTTAAAAAGGTACGGGATAACAAGATAGCATCCATATATATTTTAGGGTACAATAAAAATCTCCATATACATAGTCCCGTAGTCACTCTCAGGCACTTACTCAGTATGGATGTGACCGTAACACTAAATGTCGACTAAAGGTATTGTATAACAAGATACAAGCTGTATAGAGTAAAAATTGCTATCTCCGATTCACAGTCTATATAGAAGGCGGAAACCACACACGCTCACTCACTATGGATGATGCCTTAATAAAAAATTTTTGAACAAAGGTACTGTATCAGCACATACCAGGTATATCCAGTCTAGGGGTAATTGTAAATTTCCGTCTACACTTCCGGAGTCAGAGACACACTCACAGGCTCAGTGTGTATTACACCAGAATTTAAAAAGTAGAAAAAGGGAAAAGTGTTCGAGGCGTACACCAGTATACAGTGTTGTGGTACTTTTAAATCTTCGTATATATTTCAATCTCAGTAAGCCAGTCCAGACTCTCCGCTACTGCAAACTACATGGATAAAAGTACAGACGGAAATTCATGAGTTTGCAGAAATTTGGGAATTACTCATTGTGGGAAAACCTCCCGGTAGATGTTGCAAAGGCGATGCAGACCCTCAATTACTGTGCCTGTTGAGACAGCGAAAATGGTTCTTTGTGAAGAAAGGATAGCTTTATCGCAATAGCATGGATCACATCACCGTTACTCGTCTCCATCAAATTGTGATCACAGGGAGAGATGTAGACATGGTCCTCACTGCCTATCATGATGTGTCTGGGCATTTTGGAGGGCGAAAGACAGAAGCCACAGGCCGTAGGCGATTCTATTGGATTGGCATGAGAGTAGACATTAAAAAATGGTGGCAGGAATGTCACACGTCTGTGACTATCACAACAGTGAGGGGTGATCATAAAGCACCACTGCATCCGCTTGTAAGTTGATGTCCATTACAAATGGTATCCATTGATCATCTGAAGGTAGAGGCCAGCAGGACAGGCCATAGCTACATCTTAACAATCATCGATCAATACACCAATTTTCTAGTGGCTGTCCCTGTGAAGGATTTAACTGCTCAGACTACACAGCGGTGGAGCACAGAGAGGTAAGTATTGCAACTTGCAAGTGCTGTGGCCACGACCAAGCGGGGGGGCACATTCGTGGGCAATGGTACTGGCACAGGGGCCCTCATAGTACGCTGGTGTCTGACGGTGAGTGGGCCCCCGACTGTCAGACACTGAGTTGTACTATGAGGGGCCCTGTGCCAGTGCTGTCGGCCATCAGTGGGCCCATCCACCTGTTCAGAGCAACGGAACTTGCCCAGGTGTTGACCCCAGCCCTTGGGGGGGGGGGGGGGGCCCAGTTAGGGAGGCTTAAAAAATGGCATGTGCTTATGTGTAGGCTGGACATTCAGCAGCTGTAAATGGCGGAATTGGGCAAGTCAGAAGAAGAGGAGAACAAAAGCGAGGCAGTTTTCTGGCAACCTGTGTCATCAGGGGAAGGTGGGACAAAATCCTTGGAAACCCATGGTTCATTTTAACCCCTTCATGACCCAGCCTATTTTGACCATAATGACCTAGCCATTTTTTGCAATTCTGACCAGTGTCTCTTTATGAGGTAACTCAGGAACGCTTCAACGGATCCTAGCGATTCTGAGATTTTTTTTTCGTGACCTATTGGGCTTCATGTTAGTGATAAATTTAGGTCGATAATTTTTGTGTTTATTTGTGGAAAAAAATGGAAGTTTGGCGGAAATTTTGCAATTTTCAAATTTTGAATTTTTATTCTGTTTAAACCAGAGAGGTATGTGACAAAATAGCTACTAAATAACATTTTCCACATGTCTACTTTACATCAGCACAATTTTGGAAACATTTTTTTTTTGTTAGGGAGTTATAAGGGTTAAAATTTGACCAGCGATTTCTCATTTTTACAACATAAATTAACAAAACCATTTTTCCAGGACGTCCACCTGACAGCACCATGGAGGACGTCCTCCTCCTCCTTACAGGGACAGGAAAGCACACGAGAGGTTAAAAGGTCATGTCCCACCCCCTCTCCCTCAGTGTTTTTCCTGTCCCTGCACGGAGGGACACACGAGAACTTACCGGAGGGGCTCGGGGGGATCGTACGGCCAGTCCAAGCCTTCCCCTGTCAAGAGGTCCCGGGGCCGAAACTCTCCGATGGGGAGTCCCTCTGCTCCAAAGGCCAGGAGCAGGACGACGCTCCTGGAGGGAGCAGTTCCTCCCTATGGGAGGCTCTCGGCTCCAGGACTCACCGCCATAGCAGGCGAGGGTTGGCTCCCCGCAGGCGGCTGGCCGAGCGGGCACCGGCAGAAGGATGACGCAGTCGGCGCTGGGCTCCAGCAGCGCCATGACAGGTGGAGGTCGGGCCCCCGCAGGCGGCGGGACGAGCGCCCGCAGGATGGCTCCAACGACTACTAGGTCAGCGCCGGGAGATGGCTCCAACAGACCGCCATAGCAGGCGGGGGGCGGTTCCCTGCAAGCGGCCGGCTGATCGGGCACCAGGGATAGAAGCAGAGCGTGGTCGCGCGCAGGAGCAGCCGGGAGGAAGTGGAGGAGGCGGCCTATCGCGAGAGGTCGCGCGTCACATCCGGTGACGTCACACGCCGGTTTTGAATCCCGGGCGCGCTCTCCAGAGCTCCACAGCACTCTGCAGAATCGTGCCAGGATGGAAGGCAACGCTCCAGCAGGTGGAGGGGTAAGTGCGCATAGCGCAGACCACCCTCCCCCACCCATCCTCACAGCCCAGGTCTGAGTAGGTGCCCCTTCTGTATTAGGAGAAGGGAACCCTGGCAGAATCCCCCTCGGGGGTGAAGGACCCGGCAAAAGCCACCTCCAAAATTGGTCCGATGTCCCGTATGCAGGGTAAAGCTGCCAGACAACTATAACAAGACCTTATGCGGACCCTGTACCTCAAGGGTCATAGGCGAGGAACAGCCATCCCTTCTTGCCGAAATGAGATCCCTAATAAGGGAGGAAGTTCAGGCCTCTACAGCCAGCCTCACATGGCGCCAGTCCCCCAGCCCAGGACCAAGTCGCAAGCGTCCAAGATGGGAAGCAGACCCAGTGTCGGAAGCAAGCCCTAGCGAGGACTCCGACTTCTGGGATTCAGATCAGGAGGAAGAAGGAGAGATCCTGGGGGATAGACAGGATCAGAGCAGGAAGTACCTGTTCAGACTGGAGGACACGGACGAGTTGGTCCAGGCAGTCAGAAATACTATGCAGATAGAGGAAGTCCCTAAACCACAGTCCAGACAGGACTTAATGTTTGGAGGACTAGTGGCCCGGAAACAGGTAGTGTTCCCCGTAAGTGAACACATCAAAACAATGGTCCAGGAGGAGTGGAAAGAGGCAGAGCGTCGGTTGATACTCTCCCGAGACTTTAAAAATAGACTGCCTTTTGATCCCGAGGAAACACGGGCATGGGAGGAAGTCCCTAAAATAGATGTCCCAGTCGCCAAGGTTACCAAAAAGACTGCCATCCCTTTCGAGGACTCATCAGGTCTCCGAGACCCGATGGATAGGAAGGCGGACGTCTTGTTAAAGAGAACATGGGAGACGTCGGCGGCTCTTATTAGGGCCAACATATCAGCCACCTCGGTGGCCAGGTCTATGTTTTTGTGGATGGGGCAGTTGGAGGAACACCTAACCAACAAGACCCCTAGATCAGAGATCCTAGCATTACTTCCTCTCATGAAATCAGCCACGGCGTTCCTGTCGGATACGTCGGCTGAATCAGTAAGGTTTGCAGCCAGAAACGGCTCCCTCTCTAATGCGGCCCGGAGAGCAGTCTGGCTTAAATCCTGGTCGGGGTATAACTCTTCTAAAACAAAGCTGTGCGCCATCCCTTTCTCGGTCCTGAGGGTATTTGGTCCAGCCCTAGATAACATTCTAGAGCTAGTGTCCGATAAAAATAAAGGATTCCTGGAGGAAAAACCCAGGCGGCCCCAGTCCTTTCGGAGAGGCTCCTTCTCCAGGAGACACAGACTTCAGGGGTCGGGTAAGGGCTCCTTCAGCCAAGGTGGGAGGAACAGGGGTCCCTTATTCACAGCAACATCTAGATCGAGGAGGCAATGACGCCATAGGTATTGGGGGGAGCCTTCGCCACTTCGCAGCAAACTGGTCCCGAGTCACCCACAATCCGTGGGTCCTCAGAACCATCGCGGAAGGCTACAGTATAGAGCTTTATTCACCTCCCCCCGACAGATATATTGCCCCCACTGTCGTCCTGGAGGACTCCGCAATGTGGACGGATCTACAGGACATGGTAAACTCAAAAGGTCATAATACCAGGTCCCCCGACGGAAAGAGGCACTACTCTTCCCTGTTTTTGATCACAAAACCATCCGGCGAGGCCCGTACCATCATAAACTTGAAACCACTAAATTCCTGGGTCAGGTTCAAGAGATTCCGGATGGAATCTATCTGATCCGCAATCCTCCTAATAGACAGGGACGCCGTCATGTGCACCCTAGACCTAAAAAAGGCATACTACCAGGTCCCTATCCATCCCTCATCCCAGAGCCTACTAAGATTCGCGGTCAGTTTACCCGCACGGATCTGCCACTTCCAGTTCCAGTGTCTTCCATTCGGGTAGGCCTCAGCTCCCAGAATCTTAATCACCCAAAACTGGTGGTAGAGGTGGTGGCCTACCTGAGAGATCAGGGTATTGTGATCATTCCATTCCTGGACGACTTCCTACTGGTGGCAAGATCCAAAGAAGCTCTCATTCGAGACAGGATCCGAGCAAATACCGTATTGGAGTTCCTCGGCTGGGTGATCAATTGGGAGAAATCGGACCTCAGGCCAGACACTGGAAAAGTATTCCTCGGAGTCCTTCTAGACTCAGCCGACAGAATATCCTGGCTACCCGAGCAGAAGCAGAGGACTATTCAGGCCAGAACCAGAGACCTGTTGAGGCGTCAATGCTCCATAAGAGAGGCAATGGAGGTTTTGGGCCTCATGACAGCCTGCATCCAGTGTGTCCGATGGGCCCAATTCCACTCGAGATTATTACAGAGAGAGATCCTCGCAAAGTGGGACAGAAGTCAGGCGTCGCTAGACAAACCCCTAAGGCTGCCAGAACGAGTGAAGGAGTCCCTTCGGTGGTGGACACAGTCCAGAAACCTTCAAGTGGGCGTACAATGGACAACCTCTCCATACGTGGTAGTCACCACAGACGCCAGTGCGTGGGGATGGGGAGCCCACATAGAAGGGAAGATCTTCCAAGGGAAATGGCCAGTAGGCATCAGGACCAGATCCTCCAATTTCAGAGAGCTCTTCGTGGTCTGGGAAGCGTTGTGGAGAAACCAGTCGGTACTAAATCGTCACGTCCGCATATTATCCGACAATATAAAGGCAGTGGCATTCCTGAAGCACCAGGGAGGGACCAGACATCAACCACTACAGGCCCTAACGGAAAAAATATTCGCTTGGGCGGAACGAACAGTCCAATCTGTGACCGCAGTACACCTAGAAGGTTCTCAGAACGAAGTAGCCGACTACTTGAGCAGACAACGGATCCACTCGACAGAGTGGGAATTGAACGTAGAGATCTTCGACCATCTTTGTCAGCGTTGGGGGACCCACAGTATAGATCTTTTTGCAAGCCGAAAGAACTCGAAGGTCCCCAGATTCTACTCCCTGAATCCAGCGGACCACCCAGAAGGCGTAGACGCCCTGAGCCAGACTTGGAGCGAGTCCCTCTCTTATGCGTTCCCACCACTGGCTCTCATACCAGCAGTGCTCAGGAAGATACGCGAGAGTAATGTTGATCGTTCCATACTGGCCGAAGAGAAGCTGGTTTCCCCTTCTATGAGCCATGGCGGTGGGAAATCCAGCCGAACTACCCCCGTGGAAGGACATCATCCACCAGGGCCCGATCCACCACCCGAACCCAGCAAGACTCCACCTATCGGCTTGGATCCTGAGAGGGACATCCTGAAGGCAAAGGGATTGCCGGATCAGGTCATATCCACCCTACAGGCCAGTAGGAAACCGGTGACATCCGCAATCTATCGAAAGATATGGAAAAGATTCTGTCTGGAGGGTGGCAGGTCCGATCTTGTAGCAGGCACCCCTGACCTCCCTAGCATACTAAGCTTTTTGCAGGCAGGGTTTAATAAAGGCCTTAAGCCCAGCACTCTAAAGGTCCAGATTTCAGCCTTGATTACCAGTTAGCTTCGCATCCCTGGGTAATAAGATTTATAAGATTTTATAAGAGCCACACAGCACCTGCACCCCACAATTAGGCAGCTCACCCCGCCTTGGGGCCTAGGCCTGGTACTTGGGTTTCTCTGTACAGACCCCTACACTCTCGGTGAGAAAATAACCATCTCTGCTCTCACTCGTAAAACGGCCTTCCTAGTAGCCATTACCACGGCCAAAAGAATAGGGGAGATCCAGGCCCTGTCCACTAAGGACCCATATCACCAGATAAGAGATGACTGTATAATCTTAAGGTTAGACCCGGCATTTACCCCAAAGGTAGCCTCTCCAAAAAATCTAAACCAAGAGGTAGTGTTACCATCTTTCTGTGATAATCCCCGTAATCAAAAGGAGCAGCGTCTTCACTCGCTGGATGTGAGGCGCGCAGTTCTAGACTATCTAGAGGCCACCAATAGCTGGCGCATCGACCCAAACCTGTTCATCCTTTTTGGGGTAGAAATAAGGGGAAGAGGGCCTCTAAAGCGTCCATCGCGCGCTGGATTACCTCAGTAATCTCGGACGCTTACCAAGCTGAAGGCGCCAACCCGCCAGATTCCATTAAGGCCCACTCTAAGAGGGCGGTATCGGCCTCATGGGCTGAACGGGCGGGGGCGTCGGTTGATCAAATCTGTAGAGCAGCAACCTGGACCAGTCTTAATACATTCTGTAGGCACTACAAGCTTGATGTGTTAGCTGGTCAACAGACCGCATTCGGGAGAAAGGTTCTCCAGGCGGTAATCCCACCCTGAGGAGGTGCTTTGGTACTCTCCATGGTGCTGTCAGGTGGTCGTCCTGGAAAATAGGTATTAGACCTACCGGTAATGGTTTCCAGGAGTCCATCCTGACAGCACGGGTAGTTCCCTCCCGGTTGTGTTATACTATGTATTATGTTATGTCATATGCTGTAATATGATTGTTTCATTAAACTGTTACTAGAATCATCCACCTTGTGGTACTTTTTAAATCACTGAGGGAGAGGGGGTGGGACATGACCTTTTAACCTCTCGTGTGCTTTCCTGTCCCTGTAAGGAGGAGGAGGACGTCCTCCATGGTGCTGTCAGGATGGACTCCTGGAAACATCATTACCGGTAGGTCTAATACTTATTTTTTTTTTTTAGGGACCACCTCACACTTGAAGTCACTTTGAGGTGTCTATATGGCAGAAAATACCAAAAAGTGACACCATTCTAAAAACTGCACCCATCAAGCTACTCAAAACTACATTCAAGAAGATTATTAACCCTTCAGGTGTTTCACAGGAACTAAAGCAACGTGGAAAGAAAAAATGGACATTTTAATTTTTACAACACAAATTTTATTTTAGCAACAATTTTTTTCATTTTCACATGGGCAACAGGAAAAATTGGATCCTAAAATTTGTTGGGCAATTTCTGCTGAGTACACCGATGCCTCATATGTGGTCATAAACCACTGTTTGGGCACATGGCAGGGTTCAGAAGGGAAGGAGCGCTATTTGACTTTTTGAATGGAAAATTAGCTCCAATCGTTATCGGACACCATGTCGCGATTGGAGAGCCCCTGTGTGCCTAAACAGTGAAATTCCCCCACAAGTAACACCATTTTGGAAACTAGACCCCTTATGGAACTTATCTAGATGTGTGAAAAGCACTTTGAACCCCCAGGTGCTTCACAGAAGTTTATAACGCAGAGCAGTGAAAATAAAAAAATCATTTTTTTTCCTCAAAAATGATTTTTTTAGCACGCTATCTTTTATTTTCACAAGGGTAACAGGAGAAATTGGACCACAAAAGTTGTTGTGCAATTTTTTTCTGAGTACACCGATACCCCAAATGTGGGGGGGAACCAATGTTTGGGCGCACGGCAGGGCTCAGAAGGGAAGTAGCGCCATTTGACTTCTTGAAATGAAAATTACCTCTAATCGTTAGCGGACACCATGTCGTGTTTGGAGAGCCCCTGTGTGCCTAAACATTGGAGCACCCCCACAAATGACCCCATTTTGGAAACTGGACCCCCTAAGGAACTTATCTAGATGCATAGTGAGCACTTTGAACCCCCAAGTGCTTCACAAAAGATTATAACGCAGTGTTGTGAAAATAAAAAAATTTTTCCTCAAAAAAATTTTTAGTGCGCAATTTTTTTATTTTCACAAGGTTACCAGGAGAAACTGGACCCCAAAAGTTGTTGTCCAGTTTGTCCTGAGTACGCTGGTACCCCATATGTTGGGGGGCCACTGTTTGGGCACACGTCGGGGCTCAGAAGAGAAGTAGTGACATTTTGAAATGTTGACTTTGATGGAATGGTCTGCGGGCATGATGTTACATTTGCCGAGCCCCTGATGCACCTAAACTGTGGAAACTGCCCACAAATGACCCCATTTTGGAAACTAGACCCCCTAAGGAACTTATCTAGATGTGTGGTGAGCACTTTGAACCCCCCAAGTGCTTCACAGAAGTTTATAACGCAGAGCCGTGAAGACAAAAAAACATTTTTTTCCTCAAAAAATGATTTTTAGCTTGCAAATTTTTGTTTTCACAAGGCTAACAGGAGAAATTGGACCCCAAAAGTTGTTGTCCAGTTTGTCTTGAGTACGCTGATACCCCATATGTGGGGGGGGGACTACTCTTTGGGTGCACGTAAGGGCTGAGAATGGAAGTAGTGACGTCTTGAAATGCAGACTTTGATGGAAAGGTCTGCGGTCGTCGTTACGTTTGCAGAGCCCCTGATGTGCCTAAACAGTAGAAACCCCCCACAAGTGACCCCATTTTGGAAACTAGACCTTCCAAGGAACTTATCTAGATGTCTGGTGAGCACTTTGAACCCCCAAGTGCTTCACAGAAGTTTATAACGCTGAAACGTGAAAATAAATCACTTTTTTTTTTTTTCCACAAAAATTTTTTTTAGCCCCCAATTTTTTACTTTCCCAAGGGTAACAGGAGAAATTAGACCACCAAAGTTGTTGTGCAGTTTTTCCTGAGTATGCTGATACCCCATATGTTGGAGTAAACCACTGTTTGGGCACACGTCGGGGCTTGGAAGGGAGGGAGCACAGTTTGACTTTTTGAACGCAAAATTGGCTGGAATCAATTTTTGCACCATGTCACGTTTCAAGACCCCCTGATATGCCTAAACGGTGGAAACCCCTCAATTCTAACTCCAGCCCTAACCCCAACACATCCATAACACTAATCCCAACACACCCCTAACCCTAATTCCAACCCTAACCCTCTTTCCAACCCTAACCCTAATGGAAAAATAAAAATAATTTCTTTATTTTATTAGTTGTTCCTGCCTATGGGGTTGATAAACGGGGGGTTTATTTACTTTTCATTCTATTTTGATCACTGTGATAAACTCTCAGTGATCAAAATAGAAAGAATGAATCTGCAGCATCGGCCATGGCTGGATTGTAATATTTCATCAATTTTCATTTATGAAATATTACTATTGCTCTGATTGGCTGTTTTACTTTTAACAGCCAATCAGAGCGATCGTAGCCACGTGGGGGTGAAGCTATGCCCTCTATGGTGAAGAACAAAGCCCCCTGTATCTGCGGGTCGGGTGACCTTTCAGTGACCTAGGTCACCCGACCCGCAGGGGGGCTTTAAAGTCATGACGCTACATAGGCGTCATGGGTCGTTTTGGCACGACTTTTCATGACGCCTATATGGCGTCAAAGGTCGTGAAGGGGTTAATGAAGGTAAGATCATCAACATTTTGGGTCAACAGATGGGTCCTTTTTTCTGTCAGGATTGATCCAGCAGCACTGAAGACTCTTTCAGATAATACACTAGCAGCAGGGCAAGCGAGCTCCTTTAGGCATATTGTGCCAATTCAGGCCAGGTGTCCAGTTTAGAGGCCCAATAGTCAAAGGGGAATGACCTGTGAGGGAGAAAATCGATATGGGAGGATAAGTAGTTTGTAACCATAGTTGACAACTGCTGTCTCCTGTCACTTTTAATCGATGCAGTATTAGCAGTCGTGTGAGCGGTACTTGAGAAATCAGTCCACAACATGGTCATGAAAGCCCTGTCTCCAACGCCACTTCGGCTGTGTGCACCACGAACACCTTTTCTGTTGTTCCCACTACGGCTCGTGGGAGAAACAGCACCGCTGCTGTGTGCTGGGAAAGCCTCAAACAAACGGTTTAACAGAGTTGCTTGTTAGCCAATATTAGCTCTAGGTTCTCCTGTGGAATGATGTTGTGCAATTTGCCTTTGTAGCATGGATCGAGGATGCTGGCCGGCCAGTAGTCATGATCCTTGAACATTTTGGCAATGCGGGGGTCCCTTTTTTGGATCCGCAAGGCATAATCGCACATGTGGGCCAATGTTCCAGGTGTCAATAATGCACTGCCACTGCTGGGTGGAGGAGCACTTTCTGGAAAATCCATATCCCTACAGTCACGAACAAACCCTGTACCTGACCTTGGAACGCCAACATTTTCTCTTGCCCCCTGAGAAGCATTGTCCTGCCCAAAATAATCATCCCCTTCATCTTCCTCCTCTTCCTCTTTTTCCTCTACCTCATCCAGGACCGTTCCCTGACCAGACAATGGCTGACTGTCAGCAAGGCTTCCCTCCTCCTACTCCTGTTCCTCCTCCGCTGCAGATGCCTGTTCCTTAATGTGCATCAAACTTTGCATGAGCAGACGCATAAGTGGGATGCTCATATTAATGATGGCTTCATCTGCGCTTACAGCCATGTGCATTCCTCAAAACACTGAAGAACTTTACAGAGGTCTTTCAGCTTTGACCACTGCACACCCGACAATTCCATGTCTGCCCTCAAACTGGCTGCCTGTGTATCCTGCCACAAATGCATTACAGCCTGCCTCTGTTCGCACAGCCTCTCAACCATGTGCAGGGTGGAGTTCCACCTTGTTGCAACGTCTATAATTAGGCGTTGCTTGTGGAGGTGGAGCAATCGCTGCAGCTTCTGCACATGACTGGAGTGTACGGTTGAGCGACGGATGTGCGTGCACAGTCTTCGCACCTTATGGAGCATGGATTTTAACTCTGGATAATTATTAAGGAAGCACTGCACCACCAGGTTCAAAGTGTGAGCCAGACAAGGTATGTGTGTGAGTTTTGCAAGGCCTATGGCTGCCACAAAATTATGGCCGTTATCACTGACTACCTTGCCTGGCTCAAGATGTAGACTGCCCAGCCATGACTCAGCTTGTTGCTGCAAGTAGTCGGCCAGTACCTCCGCAGTGTGTCTGTCTCCCAAAGACAATCTTTAACACAGTCTGACGCTTACCACTAGCTGTTCGATAGTGGGACACCTCGTGTGCAACACTGACAGCTGCGGATGGAGTACTCGAGCGACTGTGCTCTGTGGACGAGCTTTCTCTTATAGAGGAGGAGGCTCAAAAGCCTACAGGCAACTGTTTTCTATACCGTGGGCTAGGCAGCACTGTTCCACCGCCGGTTTGCCCTGTGGAGCCTGCATCCACCACATTAACCCAGTGCGCAGTGATGGACACGTAACTGCCCTGGCCATGCCTACTGGACCATGCATCTGTTGTGAGGTGCACCTTTCCACTCACTGATTGCTTGAGTGCATGGACAATGCAGTCTTTCACATGCAGGTGGATGGGTGGGATGGCTTTTCGAGAAAAGTGCCGACTGGGTAGGTCATAGCATGGGACTGAGTAGGCCATGAGCTCATGGAAAGCTTCGCTTTCAACCAAATGGTAGGGCATCATCTCTAATGAGATTAGTTTGGCAATGTAGGTGTTCAAGCAGTGTACGCGGATGAGAGGATGAGTACTTTCTTGTCATACTCAGAGTGTCTAGTAGGGTGAGCTGTACTGGAGAGCTGCATATGGGGGGAAGTAGCGGTGGACCGGACAGAGTGAAAGGGGGTTGGTGATGGCAAAACCATTATGATTCCCTGAGTGCTTTGGCCTTGCGACGACACCTCAACATTTAGTGCTGGTGGTGTTACAGTGGGGGAAGTGATGGAGCGTTGCTGGCTACCTTCAGTCGGAGCAGGTGCACATGTGCTACCTGACGTTTTGTAGTCCGTCCATGCTTGCAAGTGCATGTTCGCTAAATGTCTAAGCATGCAACTGGTATTCAAATTACTAAGTTGTTTACCTTGGCTAAAGGTCCTTCCGCACTGCCTATAGGTAACCTTTGCCTCATCAGTAGGATTTTGGACAAAAGTGCCATACTGCACTCTTCCTACTATGGTAGACATTTTCTGGAACTGCACGCTGTGCTAACATGACCGTCTGGCTAAGCTGTCCTGCAACTTTTATTTTTTGGACAGCTACGGGTCTGCCAGATAACCGCTGCTGCGATGTCAATGCCTGCTGCGGATTCTTCTCCTTATCTGAACTATTGCCAGCGCCACCCTCCTCCCTAATGGATGCCAATCAGGGTCAAGAACTGGGTCATCCATCACCTTCTCTTCAAAGTCGTCTGCACCTTCCTCGTTACCTTCCTCCGTGTCACCATGTAAGGTGGTATAGTATGAGGGAAGAGGCACCTGAGTTTCATCTGTGTCAGATTCTGGCTCATGAGACTACGAGGGCAATGTAGTGTTCTGGGTCAATGTACCAGCAGAATCATCTAGCAGTGGCTGTGCATCAGTGCACTCAATGTCAATTCATCTTGGACTGGGGAATTCAGGATTTGACTGGATAACCCAGGCATGGTATGTGAAAAGAGCTCCATAGAGTAATCTGAAGTGTCGGCTGCCTCATCCTTCACTTTTGGTGGGGGTGAAGGGCACAAAGAAAGGTGTTTTTCCTGACCAGAACTCTGCACTGACGACTCCGTGCTTGCAGGTTTGGAACATTCAGAAGAGGCGGCAATAGAGCTGGTGGCTGTTTTGGCAATGTACGCCGAAACCTGTTCCTGATGCTCCGGCTTTAAAAGCGGTTTTCCTACTCCAAGAAAAGGGAACCTTACAGGCCTTCTTTGGCCAGACGATGACGCAGGCTCAACACCTCCTGCCTTAGCTGCTATTGTGCTTTTGCCAGAACCAGCCGATGCACCACCACCATCAGTACCAGCCGCGCCCCCCCCCTGCCCATGTCCGCGGCCTCTTCCACCATACTTCCTCATGTTTGGGAAAATGTACCCAAAATACCAGCAGAGAGATGGTACTGTATGAGGAGCGTCCAGCTGTGTAAGGTGTATTAAAAAAATTAAATCTACATATATTTTGTTAGTCACAGACGCTCTCCCAGTATGTATTTGACCGCAATCAAACAAGCAGATATACGGTACTGTATCAGAAGTGTACAGCTGGATACTTTTTTTGTGCAACTAACAATCTCCGTATATGTTTTTACAGAGTGTCACACACACGCTGACTCTGCGTAGATGTGACTGTAATGCGAGCAGTAGATATGCAATTCTGTTTGTGAATCGGACAGCTCAATACGGTGTAGGTCTGGAAAAATGGAAAATCTCCTCAGTTTGTTTTTCCAGAAAAACACACAAATAGCTTCACTGTTTGAAAAGCCGACAGCTCTATATGGTGTAGGTCTGGAAAAATGGAGAATCTCCTCGTTTTTTTTTTTCCAGTGTCACTCTCAGCTTGTATTTGTCCGTGATACCAGCCGGTACACGGTAGTGTGAGGAGCGTGCACTGCTATACGGTGTGTGAAAAAATGAACGCTCGGTAACTGAGCAGAACAAAATAATAAAAGTTGGAGTGCTTTGAAAAAAGCAGTTTGAACAGCAGTGTGCACACAGCAATGCAGCTATCAGGTAGCTTTAAAAGGCAGCCTAATCACCACCATCGCTGCTGCACACAACTAGAATCATCCACTTTCACTGCACACAAACTGTACAGTGAAAAGCACTAGCAGCAGAAGCAATTTGTTTTTCTTCTTCCCTGCCTATCGCTCTCCCTATTCAGAATCTGCATCAGTCACAGCCTTTTATAGCCCTTGTGACTCCACATAAAGCCAGCCAATCACTTCAATGCCCTTTTCTAAGATGGTGTTGGCCGCTGCCCATGTCATCGCGTTGCCTACAGTGTGCGTCTGCCATCATTGGCTGAAAAAAGGCGCTGGAAGCATCATTTGAAATGCGACTTTGGCGCGCGGTTCGGCGACCTCATGGCCGACCTTACGCTATGGTCGGGTTTCGTTTCATTAATCCCGATATTGGTGAAAGTCGGCTTTTTTTTTTATTTGACCGACCCATTTCGCTCAACTCTAGTTGCAAATAATACAGGTAATGAGTGCAGAGTATGAGGGCTTCTCAAAGAAAGACGGTCATGTGTCAGAACCAGAATTCTTGCTGGTTGGTAGGTGATCAAATACTTCTACAATAATTTATACAATACAGTTTAATTATGTAAAAATCATACAATGATTTTCTGCTTTTTATTTTTAGATTCCGTCTCTCACAGTTGAAGTGTACCCATGATAAAAATTAGACCTCTACATACCTTGTAGGTGGGAAAACTTGCAGAATCGCCAGTATATCAAAACTTTTTATCCACACTGTACCTGACATTTTTCATTGACATTGCTGTGAAAGTGTGTTCTTGTGTGTGAATTTTAAGCTATAAAAAATAATGTAAGTACAATTCACAAAAAATCCTGTGGTTTTTTTAATGTTTCCCAAAACTCAATTATTTTAATTCATTGTTCTAATTACTGTATATACTCTTGTATAAGCCGACCCCCCCCCCCCTCCCCCAAGTTTGCCACAAAAAACTGGAAAACTTATTGTCTCGCGTATAACCCTAGGGTGGAAAATGCAGCAGCTACTAATAAATTTCAAAAATAAAAATGGATACCAATAAAAGTAAAATTAATTGAGACATCAGTAGGCTAAATGTTTTTGAATATCCATATTGAATCAGGAGCCCCATATAATGCTCCATACAGTCCAAGATGACCCCATAAGATGCTCCAATGCTCCATACAAAATACACCCCATATAATGCTGCACAAAGGTTAATAAAGCCCCATATGCTGCCCCATAAAGTTTATGGCCCCATAAGATATTCCATAGATTATGCCCCTATAAAATGCTCCATAGATTATGGCCCATATGCTGCCCCATAAGATGCTCCATAATCATGCCCCCATATGCTGCTCCATAGTTTGTCCCCATATATTGCTGCTGATGCTGCAAATAAAAAAAAAAAAAAAGACTCCCCTCTCATCGCTGGGGGCCTGGTGTCGGTGTCCTGAGCAGGTGGTGACAGGTTCTGATGTCACCGCTGGCTCAGGACCCCGGAACTGGTGATATCTACTGATCCCCTCTCCATGGCTGCGTGCTGCTCTGTCCTCTCCTCCGCATCCTGTCAGTGACATTCAGGCAGAGGACGCAGTGAGCACTAACTTCATCACCGCGCCCTCTGATCAGATAGAGGATGCAGAGGAGAGGACAGTAGCGTGCAGCGATGGACCCGGGACAGGTGAATATAGCTTATACTTACTCTCTCCTGGCGCGGTCTCTGCAGCCCCCCTGCTTCTCCCGGTCTCAGGCTCCTTCCTTCAGCGGTCTCGTGGTACCGCCCATTAGTCATAAATATGCGCATATTCATGACTTTAATAAGTGGTACCATGTGACCGCTGAGGGAAGGAGCCTGAGACCGGGAGAAGCATGGGGGCTGCAGAGACTGTGCCAGGAGGAGGTAGGTATGACATGACACCCCCGCCGACCCCCTGGTATATGACTCGCATATAAGCTGAGAGGGGGACCATCAGCCCCAAAAAATGGGCTGAAAATCTCGGTTTATATGCTAGTGTATATGCGGTAAATTTCTTTATTCTTGTTTTATTAAAATAGATTTTTATTTACATCTTATTTTTTAAACTTAAATAAGATTTGTTTTTAAATATTCCACTTTTCCCTTGCACCAATATTTTTTAAAAAATCTACTAAAAAAAATCCCCAAAAATGATAGCAAAAGCTTGAGTAAAGGATTAGATGTGTAACATCTTCCAAGACAAGTGTACATTTTACCAAGATTCTTATATGAAATGTATTTAATATCATCCTATTCATATCTTATACCTAGCTGCTGGTCTTGCATCGGGAAAATTTCAGGCAAGCAGACTGTAGGCCTGGCTAGACCAAGCTGTATGATGTACCGTGTGATACAGCATGAAGGTATGCACAATCTTGGCTTCTACCATGAGCATACCAGAAGGGACAGGAATGACTACATTGACATCTTGTGGCAGAACATGGATCAAGGTGAGAAGCTGTATAAATGTTGGTGGTCAGTTCTCTGTAGATATTGGTTGCATAAACTTCACTCATTGTCTCTAGAGAGAAGCTGCTAAATCCTTCCATTCGGTAGTATTAAAATGTAATATCATTTTCATCTCTTACAGCTAGCTTTGGTAATTTCGACATTGTTGATAGAAACGCCTTTAATCTTCCGTATGATTTTATACCTCAGTGATGCATTACCACAAGTCAGTGCAGATGATGTACCTTGTTCCATTTCCCATTACATTGCCACAAGTGTTTTGGACAAGAAATATTTGGCTTTTAGAAAGTCAAGTTTGCATTATTGTAGGTATTCCCCAAGACATTGGTCCTTAACCGTCAAGAGCCATATTCAGTTCTGAGATGGTTGCAATCCATGATCTGTGAGAAGAAATATCAGCTATATTGCGACCAATACACCAGTGTGGCCTGTAAATCAGACCATACTACAGTATGGTGTGATTTCTTTCACAGCACATAGTATACCAGCGTGTGACGTCACACAGTCCACAGACCGTGAAATCCAGTGCAATCCATCAGTCCTTTTCTAACGTATTTTGGGAAAACTTTCGGTCTTCAGAAGTTTAGTCACCCCTGAAGAAGGAAACTGAGTTTCAGAAATGTGTTATGACAAGGACAGGCGGCTTGTACTGGCTTTTCACAGTCTGTTGACCGTGTGACGTCACACGTTGCTGTACCTGTGGCTGCATTGCCTTGTTTTTTTGTGTTCAGGCACCAGATGGGGCTGCCTGTTCGCTATATTGTAGCTCTATTTGCTTTTTTTACTTAGTCAAGGACCTCCACACACCCACCGAAAGCGGCTCTTTAAAGTTGATGCAACTAAGTATTTGACAGCACATAGCATAACATTTGACAATGCATGGATAAGAAAATAAGTTTGTTTAAACGTATCTTAATGGTGGAGACAGGATCTGATGGTTCCCTGCTCCCCTATTATATTCAACTAGATGGTGGCCCGATTCTATCGCATCAGGTATTCTAGAGTCTCTGTTAAAATAAAAAATAGTTACTGTATATACTCACCTTCCGACGGCCACCGGACTCTTTCTCTCCTCCCCACGCTCCCGGCATCTTCCGGTTCCAGTAATGCTTTGTGTGAAACACTGCTGATGATGTCGCGCTCTCGCATGAGTGACGTCATCATCAGCCCTTCCCTCTAAGCATTGCTGGAACCGGAAGATGCCGGGCGCGTGGTGAGAGGAGGGACAAAATCCGGGGGCTGTCGGAAGGGGAGTATATAATTATTTTTTATTTTAACAGAAACTCTAATATACCCGATGCGATAGAATCGGGCCTACCATCTAGTGTATTATACTCCTGTTACACCCGGAGCTGCTGTCACTGTTCTACTGTTACCTAATGTATTGTATTGTACTCCAGTTGCACCCAGATCTGCAGTCACTGTTCTGCTGTTACCTAATATACTCCTGTTACACCCAGAGCTGTAGTCACTGTTCTGCTCTTACCTAATGTATTGTATATGTACAGGACTGTCCCTGTGTAATGAGCGATGTAGCGGTGATGCCTTTAATGGCTGTAATGTGCCTGTACAATAAGCAATGCGGCAATTTTGCCGCGACGACTAAGCGACTAGTCACAGCCTAACTACCACAACCAATCAGCGACGCAGGATTTCGGTTACAGACAGACATAAGACAATTATATAGATAGATTGTATGTGTGCCCTGAGATGTCACACTGCTGAGGTCAAGACATGGCCTCAAGCTCCTAACCATTTTGGATTAAGTAGGACTATCCTGATTTTTGAGGAGCTGTCATAGTGGACATGAGAGTTTGAAAGTATGGTGAATAAATGAGGCTCTCAAGTTTGGGTCAGGAGACCTGTGGACATTCCATACTCAAAACATGATACATGGAGGTACGAATTCAGACTCAGACTGTTCTGAAATATGGCCCCGTGAGAGAAGAGAGCCATACATTCATCAGCTCTCTCCACTTGAGTGAAGCTCACAATTCATATACTATGTGCAGACACAGGAGGAGAGACAGTTACCTCTCTGAACCAATGGAGGAACTGGGGTGCTTATGTCCTACCATAACCACCTTGGGCCAATATATAGTTATTCCTATGGAAGCATGATTGTAAAAGTTGCTTCAACTAAAATTACTGATATCGATGGACCAACAGTATTAAATAGGTCTCATTCTAATGGGTGATATCGACAATGTCAAGCATGGCTAGACCATGTTATGTCATGGTCCTTAAACCTGGATAATAGAGAGGTGTCCTAAGGAGCGAAATCCCAACTCTTTCACTTAATGTAGTCCACCCCTTCTAATAATTGTGTATTTATGTCAATTTTGTTGTATCACTTGGATATGTATTTATAGGACTGACTGGCTGCAGTTTTCCATGGCAAAATAAAGCTGCAAACTCGAAGGAATTTACTCTAATGCAGCAAATTTCTACATGGTGAAAATAAGGATGATGACTAATGACTAGAGTTGAGCGAAACGGGTCGAACAATTTCAAAAGTCGCCGACTTTTGGCAAAGTCGGGTTTCATGAAACGAAACCCGACCCTAGGATGAGGTCGGCCACGAGGTCGGTGACTTGCGCGCCAAAGTCGCGTTTCAAAAGTTTGTTTTGCGCTCTTTTTCAGCCAATCAGGATCCACGGACACTGTGGGCAACGTGATGACATAGGCAGGGGTCACCACCATCTTTCAGAAGGGCATGCAAGTGATTGGCTTGCTTTGGTGGGCGTCACAGGGGGTAATAAAAGGGCGTGCACGCCGACCGCCATCTTAATTCTGCCGATCTCAGTATAGGGAGAGGTTGCTGATTCTGTAGGGAGAGCGTTAGGCAGGGAAGAAGACAAAAAAACTGCTTCTGCTGCTAGCGGTTTGGCCTGCACAACACACCAGTCACTGTGTGTGCAGTGCAAGGGGAGGCTATATAGTGGTGTATCAGTGGTGTTGGTTGTTGGGCTGCCTTCTAAGGCTTCCTGACATTCCTGCATTGCTGTTTACCCACTGCTCCGCAAACTGCTTTTTTAAAAGCAATCCAATCTCCCTTATCCTCTAGTCACTTTTGTCACAGCTGTGCCATCGAGCCTGTCACATAGCGCTCAGATATCAGTGGGCCTCACACAATCCAAAAGTGTCCAGTGTCCAAAAGTATGTGCAGAGATTCAAAATCTCCCTTATCCTCTTGTCACTTTGGTCACAGCTGTGCCATCGAGCCTGTCACATAGCGCTCAGATATTCATTGGGCCTCACACAATCCAAAAGTGTCCAGTGTCCAAAAGTGTGTGCAGAGATTCAAAATCTCCCTTATCCTCTAGTCACTTTGGTCACAGCTGTGCCATCGAGCCTGTCACATAGCGCTCAGATATCAGTGGGCCTCACACAATCCAAAAGTGTCCAGTGTCCAAAAGTGTGTGCAGAGATTCAAAATCTCCCTTATCCTCTAGTCACTTTGGTCACAGCTGTGCCATCGAGCCTGTCACATAGCGCTCAGATATCAGTGGGCCTCACACAATCCAAAAGTGTCCAGTGTCCAAAAGTGTGTGCAGAGATTCAAAATCTCCCTTATCCTCTAGTCACTTTGGTCACAGCTGTGCCATCGAGCCTGTCACATAGCGCTCAGATATTCATTGGGCCTCACACAATCCAAAAGTGTCCAGTGTCCAAAAGTGTGTGCAGAGATTCAAAATCTCCCTTATCCTCTAGTCACTTTGGTCACACCTGTGCCATCGAGCCTGTCACATAGCGCTGAGATATCAGTGGGCCTCACACAATCCAAAAGTGTCCAGTGTCCACAAGTGTCTGCAGAAATTTAAAATCTCCCCTGTCCTATAGACACCTTGTACCTTGTTTTACATTACTATATAGTTTGTTGGATTTTGTCTACATTTCTACCAAAAATGAGGAAGGCTGGTGGAAGAGGCTGTGGAATTGGGCGGGGGTTGGCAGCTGGTAATGATGGTGTTGGTGGTGGATCTGATGGTAGTGGCAAGAGCAAAATAGGACCGAATGCAGGAGGTGTTGAGCCTGCGTCATCATCTGGCTACATAAGGCCTCGAACGCTTAGTTTTCTAGGAGTTGGCAAACTGCTTTTAAAGCCAGAGCATCAGGAAAAAGTTTTGTCTTACATTGCTGACTCAGCCTCCAGCTCTATCGCCTCCTCTTCTTCAGTTGTAAAAAGTAAAAGCACTGAGTCGTCATTGGAGGCTCATGTTCATGAACCACACCTTTCCTTGTGTCCTTCACCCCAACCAAGATTGAAGGATGACGCAGGCCATACTACTGATTACTCCATGGAGCTGTTTTCACATACCATGCCTGGATTATCAAGTGAAATGGTGAATTACCCAGGCCAAGATGAATCTGACATGGAGTGCACTGATGCACAGCCGCTGATGGATGATTCTGCTGGTACATTCACTCAGAGCACTACATTGTCCTCGCAGTGTACAGAGCCAGATTCTGACCCTGATGAGACTCAGGTGCCCCTTCCCGCACACTATACCACCATACACGGTGACACAGAGGAAGGTGCACATGACATAGAAGAGGAGGTGATGGATGACCCAGTTGTTGACCCAGATTGGCATCCATTGGGGGAAGAGGGTGCTGCTTCCAATAGCTCAGATGAGGAGCATCCACAGCAGACATCGACATCGCAACAGCTGTTATCTGGCAGGCCCGTAGCACTCCAGGTTCCAAACATCAAAAAAGAGTTGCTGGACAGCTTGTCCAGAGGGTCAAAAGATCACAGCGTGCTAGGCTGCAAAATGTCTGCCAAAGTAGGAAGAGTGCAGTGTGGCACTTTTTTGAACAAAATCCTCATGATCAGGCCAAGGTTATCTGTAAGAAGTGCGCAAAGACCTTTAGCCGAGGGAAAAATCTGGAAAATTTGAATACCAGTTGCATGCTTAGACATTTTAACCAGCATGCACTTGCAAGCGTGGACACAACACCAAACCTCAAGTGCCACATGTGCAACTGATCACAACGAAGGTAGTCAGCAACGCTACATTGTTTCCCCCACTGTAAGCCCACCGGTTAGCACAGCAGCAAATGTTGAGGTGTCGTTGCAAGGCCACAGCAGTCAGGGAATCCCACTGTTATATCAACGAAAGACTGATTCTAGGCCATCAGAAAGAACACCAACTCCATCACCATCATCAACCCTCTCTGTCTGCCCTGTCCACCTCTACGTCCACCATATGCAGCTCTCAAGTCCAGCTCACCCTCCCAGACACTATGAGTAGGTCAAGAAAGTACTCAGTCTCTCATCCGCGTACACTGGGTTTGAACGCCCACATTGCCAAACTAATCTCGTTTGAGAGGATACCCTTTCGGTTGGTGGAAAGCACAGCTTTCTGCGAACTCATGGCCTATGCAGTACCACGCTATGACCTACCCAGTTGCCACTTCTCTCGCAAAGCCATCCCAGCCCTCCACCATCATGTGAAAGACCGCATTGTCCATGCACTCAAGCAGTCAGTGAGCGGAAAGGTGCACCTCACAACTGATGCATGGTCCAGTCGGCATGGCCAGGGCCGTTACGTGTCCATCACTGAGCACTGGGTTAATGTGGTGGATGCAGGGTCCACAGGGGACAGCGGTGGTGGGACAGTGCTGCCTAGCCCACGGTATAGGAAACAGTTGGCTGTAGGCGTTCGACCCTCCTCCTCCTCCTCCAGAAGCGAAAGCTCGTCCACAGAGCGCAGTCGTACGAGCACTCCATCTGCAGCTGCCACTGTTGCACACGATGTGTCCCACTATCGAGCAGCTAGTGGAAAGCATCAGCAGGCTGTGTTGCAGATGATGTGTTTGGGCAACAGACACACCGCCGAGGTGCTGGCCGAGTACTTGAAGCGACAAACTGAGTCATGGCTGGGCAGTGTACATCTTGAGGCAGGCAAGGTAGTTAGTGATAACGGCCGTAATTTTGTGGCAGCCATAGCCCTTTCAAAACTCAGCCACATACCTTGCTTGGCTCACACCTTGAACCTGGTGGTGCAGTGCTTCCTCAAAAATTATCCGGAGTTAACAGCCCTGCTCCAGAAGGTGCGAAGACTGTGCGCGCACATCCGCCGGTCGCCTGTACACTCCGTTCGTATGCAGAAGCTGCAGCGATTGCTCCACCTTCCCAACCACCGCCTCATTATCGACATTGCAACAAGGTGGAACTCCACCCTGCACATGGTGGAGCGGCTGTGCGAGCAGAGGCAGGCCATAATGCATTTGTGGGAGGATACACGGCCAGGCACTTTGAGAGCAGACATGGAGTTGACAGGTGTGCAGTGGTCGAAGCTGAAAGACCTCTGTAAAGTCCTTCAGTGTTTTGAGGAATGCACACGGCTGGTAAGCGCAGACGCCATCCTAAGCATGAGCATCCCACTTATGCGTCTGCTCATGCAAACTTTGACGCACCTTAAGGAGCAGGCGTCTGCAGCCAATGTTGATGAGGAGAAAGAGGAGGAGGGAATCCTTGATGACATTCAGCCATTGTCTGCTCAGGGACCTCTCCTGGATGAGGTGGAGGAAGAAGAGGAGGAGGAGGATGATGATGGGGATGATTACTTAAGGGAGGAGAATGCATCTCGTGGGGCAAGTGAAAATGTTGGCGTGGCAAGGTCTGGTACAGGGTTTGTGCGTGACTGGAGGGATGTGGATTTGCCAGAAAGTGCTCCTCCACCCAGTACTCGCAGTGCATCATTGACACCGGGAACATTGGCCCACATGTCAGATTATGCCTTGCAGATCCTAAAAAGGGACCCCCGCATTGCCAAAATGATGAACGATGACGACTACTGGTTGGCCAGCATCCTGGATCCACGCTATAAAGGCAAATTACAAAACATCATGCCACAGGAGAACCTTGACCTAATATTGGCTAATAAACAAGCAACTCTGGTAAATCGGTTGCTTGAGGCATTCCCAGCACACAGCAGCGGTGATGGTTCTCACACGAGCCGTACGGGCCGGGGGCAGCTTGGCAGAGGTGTTCGTGGTGCACACAGCAGAAGTGGCGTTGGAGACAGGGGTTTCATGACAATGTTGTGGACTGATTTTTCAAATACCGCTCACACAACTGGTAATACTGCATCGATGGAAAGTGACAGGAGACAGCAGTTGTCAACTATGGTTACAAACTACTTTTCCTCCCATATCGATGTTCTCCCACACAGGTCATTCCCCTTTGACTATTGGGCCGCTAAACTGGACACCTGGCCTGAATTGGCCCAATATGCCTTACAGGAGCTCGCTTGCCCAGCTGCAAGTGTGCTATCGGAAAGAGTCTTCAGTGCAGCTGGATCAATCCTGACAGAAAAAAGGACCCGTCTGTCAACCCAAAATGTGGATGATCTAACCTTCATTAAAATGAACCATGCATGGGTTTCCAAGGATTTTGTCCCACCTTCCCCTGATGACACATAGGGTGACAGAAAAATGGCTTGCTTTGGTCCACCTCTTCCTGGGACTTCACCTATTTCGCCTTTTGCATCAGCTGAATGTCCAACATCAACATATGCCACTTTCTAAAACTCCCTAACTGTGCTGCCTCCCCCCCATGGCCGGGGTCACCACCTAGCGCACGACACCGTGCGAGTGCCGTTGCCCTGGACAGGTGGGTAGGCCGACTCTTGGGCGCGGGCACTGGCACAGGGTCCCTCATAGTGCAATCAAGTGTCTCTGACGGTGGTGGTGCACACCCGCCGTCAGACACACCGCTGTACTATGAGGGGCCCAGTGCCAGTACCGACGTCCACGAGTGGGCCCCCCTTGCTTGGGCAGGGCCCAAGCATTTGCAATCTTTACCTCTACCTGCTCCTCCGCTGTGTAATCTGGGCCGTCAAATCCATACTGTGCCTGACACCGTCTGAGCCTGCCTCCTGATGTATAGACATATATTTTGAATGTGTACGCTATCCATACATGTTATCTGGGGATACGGTACCCTTTCTAACCTTTGTGCAATCCATACTGGGCCTAACACAGTCTGAGCCTGCCTCCTGAGACATATATTTTGAATGTGTACGCTATCCATACATGTTATCCAGGGATACGGTACCCTTTCTAACCTTTGTGCAATCCATACTGGGCCTAACACCGTCTGAGCCTGCCTCCTGATGTATAGACATATATTTTGAATGTGTACTCTATCCATACATGTTATCCGGGGATACGGTACCCCTTCTAACCTTTGTGCAATCACGTGTAATCCATACTGGGCATGAGAACGGCTGGCGAGCTGTTAAGCAAGCTACAGCACCTGTGGTTTGCACACGTAAGTTTTTCAGGAATGACTGTTAGGCCTAATTCCGGAACTGCGGTTGACCTGCACTTACTGGGAAATCATTGTTCGCGGGTAATAATTGTAATCAGTGATCCCCATCACTAACGTTGTTCAGTGGGTTATCTGCACCTGTAAGCGACAAACGCTGGCCTTTTCAGTGTAGCGCACATTCAGCCACGGACATGTAAGGGCATGACACACCAGTTATTGGCCAATCTCATGTGCCAGAGCCTCACGTGTCCCTCTAGTAAGCCGGACTCGGACCACGGGGCATGACGGAGTCTCGTTCATTAACGGAATTAAGCTTGCAATGTGTGCATCTGTTCTGTAGCTGGCATGGTTGAGGTTTCCCAGGTGGAGTCGAATTTAACCGTAGGCTCCACTCCTGGTGGTGCCCTTCTGGACATTCCTTTAAGGTTCAGCTTTGCAACCATACTGCCCACGTAAAACAAACACTTTGCCTTCATGAACGCTGTTTGGAGGGTCATGACTCGTGGGAATAACGCCGCCCAATCAGTTAACCTGCTAGAGAGATCCTTCGTTGCTCCCAAGCATGACATCACACTCCCTAGGAAGAAGGTAATGCCACTGTGGTGACCGTACTCCTGGGGGCGACACAAGTGCACTGATGCCCAGCCACTGCTCGATGAATCTGCTGGTACATTGACCCAGACCACTACATTCCCCTCGCACGCTACCCGGCCTGAATCTGACCCTGATGAAACTCAGGTTACCCTTCCCATATACAGTTCCATCTTACACGGTGACAAAGAGGAAGCTGCAGATGAAAGTGCAGGTTCGGCCCACCCGCCATCAGACACACCACCGTACTATCAGGGGCCCTGTGCCAGTGCCGTCGCCAACGAGTGGGCCCCCCCTGCTTGCCCAGGATCACAGCACTTGCAAAGTTGAAATACTGTGCAGTGAGATAGAAGATGGGGACGACGAGGAGTCTAGACTAGTACAGGGATTCCCTAGCGAGGAGACTTATTTGATTGTTTTCAATGTTGGGACAGCAATTTTTGGGGAGCACTATACTCTGGAGAATGATAGATGGGGCCCACCATACACTGGAACATTCCAAAGGTGAACATCAGACACTGAAGCAGCATTTACAGGGCCCATTATACACTAGAGCATTAGAAATGGGGCCATTATGTTTGGAGCATTATTTGGGCCCATAAGACAGTGGAGCTTCATCCATGGGGACCAACATATACTGTAGCATTATGTGGAGCTCATCATATACTGTTTCAAACATTATATGGGACCAATGATTCTGTATGGAGAAATAGATGGGCCTCGTCATGAGATGTAAAAAGTGAGGTATTTTTCATTGTACTATACCGCTATTTCTCTGCCGTATCAGAGCATGATGAGTTGTGGTATGTGTTAAAGGGGCGCTCTTTCGCCCAGGGCACATGAAAACCTGCAGCCAGCCCTCCCCCCCCACAACTTTAGCCAAATAACCCCCATTTTTCAGTGCGTAACTTGTATTATGAAGTTAATTAAGGTTGACAAGCTTAAGTAAGAAGAATTGATGCTTTTGGCATTCAAATGGGCACTGTAGGTGTGTTTCCTGTCCTCCTCTCACTGCCGACTTTTATTCCCCATTGACTTACATTGGGTTTCGTGTTTCGGGACGACCCCGACTTTTCCCTATAATCGGACGATCTTGCTCGACCCGACTTTTGGAAAAGTCGGGTTTCACGAAACGAAACGCGACCCTAAAAAACCAAAAGTCGCTCAACTCTACTAATGACTATATGTATCAGGTCGACTTTACAGCAGCCATTAAACACATCTTTTTTACAGCCATTAAAAGTCTACAATATCATGACTAGGGCAAATACATCTTCATCCATTCTCTTTATAGGTTTGCCTTTTCCCTAAGGGGCACTTTGTCTACTATTGTCCCGAAGCCTGATCCTAATGTGCCCATAGGACAGAGATTGGGAATGAGTAGTGTGGACGTGATGAAAATTAATGCCAACTATGGCTGCAGTAAGTTTTCTTTGCCTGGTGTCTTCTCTGAATTCCTAGTTCTTATCTCTGTGATTTGATGTTAACTTACACTCCTCGCTAACATTATCCATATATATCGCCACAAAAAGACCTTTGCAGGAAAAAGCTGGTGACGGCCTCAGGATCTCTATCTGAAAGCAGCTTTTCAGCAAATCAAGGTGGTGGAAACTGCCTCTGGCTTATTCAAGTCCCATACATGAAGGTAAAATGAATATAGCAAAAAAATCATTGAGCATAAAAATTAGATCTTTGTGGATTTTTTTTTTTTTAATTGATCCAAATTAATAACACTCTTTGGTTTTTGTTCCAGATTTTATTGCAGTTTAACTTTCTTAACATTGCGACTACTGACTATGTGACAGTCTATGATGGTGCTACTAAATAGTCACCTGTCCTATTGGGGAAAACCTTTGGGTCTGGACAAATCTCACCTCTGTTTTTTTTCTGGGTGAATCATGCTCGTAGAGTGTGACCAAAGCCAATTCCATGTCAAGTGCATTTACTTCCTCTTATGTCACTGGTAAGTGTTTGACATTCATCCTAAGACGGCCAAAAATATTCATCCAATGGAAGATGCATAACCGCAACGTTTGGCTCAGCCTAACCCATTCTTAAGCATCTTCTGTTTAACGAAATGTTCCGATTAATTCAGAGGGCGGCCGATCACCTCTAATAAATTTAAATGGTCGATCTTTGTGGCGATCAGCTTGACAATATTAAAGGACTCTTTGCCAGGTGCCATAGAAATGAAATGGGATCAACTAATAATGTATTGTCTATGGTCAGTTTTGCTTTTTTTCCCCCTGTTGACCATAGAAATTAGATCATTGTTGTCTTGATCCAAAGTCTTTAGTCTATGTGCACACAATTCTAAAAGCATTCGGAAATCCCTGTCGGTTCTCCATTTTCCTCATTCTATAGCCATCACTATCTTATGTTTGTTACCTGTTTTAGTCACTTTGGCCTTGATTCATCAAGGCCAGTGACTTTCTCGCTGATCTTGATGAGGGGCGTGTTGAAATCAGACACTCCTCATTCATTAAAAGATGCACAACTCTTAATTAACCAGGAACATCTAATGTGTGGTGTGCACCTCCCTGCACCACAACAGAAACCTAACTCCAGTCCCCAACTGGAGGATTTCTGATGTAAAGAATGCCACAGCTCATCATGAATTAGGTGTCATGCCCTTGTTGCACCCGTGTCCTACCTCAACTCCACCCAATTAACAGCTGGGAGAAACTTGTGAAAATATCAATAGTCTCAAAATGTAATCACAGCACCAAGTTATGCAAAAATGTTGAGACTTTTCAAAGCAATTGACACCAGAATTCAGTATAGATGGAGGGTTGTTCTCAGAATCAGTTCTTCTGGTGGATGTAAGAAGCCTCACAATAACATTAGAATCACCGCATAGATGTCTACAAATCCACCAGAGATAAGTGGACAATAACACTATAATCACTTAAGAATAGGATCAGAAAAAGGACAAGATTGGATTCTACCCAATGACCACAAAAAAGAAAAAAAAAAGTGTCCTGTAGTAATTCCTTGTTTCTAATCATTAATTTTCTTTACTTTTCAGTGCTTGCAAACTATAGGAAATAAAATGATCCGTGAGAAGATGCCAGCAGATGGCAGGAAGCATAAATTATTTTGTTCCCTCCATTTCAATCCTTTATTTTTCCCATGGTACATGACGGCACCACGAGAGAGGGGATCTGCCCTACGAGGACAGGAAACCTTCAAGATAAAAGGGGGCGGCTCCTCTCTCCGCATCAGTTGGTTTCCTGTCCTCGACGGGGAACCCTCAAGATGAAAGCCTCTTTGAAGATTCCGAAGAGGATGCCTGGGCCTGGGTCGGGTGATTAGTGGCAGGCACTGGTCGGCTACACCCGTCACCAGGTACCGGTAGTCGCCTCGGGGGCCATATATTCCTATGTCCCCCCTGAGCGAGTGCATGGCCACAGCCCGTGAGGCAGTTGCCCGGGTGAAGTAATGATGCCTCGGAGACCATAGTTCGTGTACCCTCCAAGATGACCAAAACTTGCCCCATAGAAGTCCACGGAGGCCACTTTCCGTGCTCCCTCCCTGTCGACATATAGTGGCCATGCAGCCCAGGAGACACATCAGTGCCCGGGCAGAAGAGCTCCTCGGAGGCCACGGACAGTGACCCTCCCTGTCGAAGGCCAGACACCGGACCCCGCAGCGTACCTGCAGTCAGAAGGTGCTCTGCAGCATGGGAGTCCAGGCCCACCATGGATGACATCAGCGGAGTGCGGCAGGTATGGCTGATCCGTGGTCCAGGTCCATCGGGGGTAAGGGGTGTCTGGGGGCCCCGAAATAGGGGGCCCAAGCGCTCACCCGGCCCGCACAGCAGGTCGTCTGGCCGCACCGGGGGCAGCACGCACTCGGAGCGCGCATGATGGCCGCCGAACCGGAAGCGGTTGCGTGCGACCCAGAAGTGGAGGGGGCGCACAGCACCGCGGGGCCTGGGAGTGACAGGAAGAGTGCGTGGTCCCGGGGGGGGCACGGGCGCGCACGGGGGCGCGCGCGCGCGTCCGCACACAGGTGCGAGACCAGCTGGTCCAGAGGAAAAAAAAAAAAAGGTACTATTTAAATCGCCAGGAAAGGCGAACGGGCGTCACAGCACCAATTCTGAGTGGGGTGACTGCTTGCAGCCATATGCAGCATAATGGAGAGCCCTTCGCCAGAGCATATACAACCGCGCCAGGAAGCGAAGGAGAGGCGGTCGTGCTCAGACGAAAAAGCAAAAGCACGCCGCAGCAGTAGTGAGCCACTCGGGCAGCACACGGGCGGATCGTCACCGCAAAAAAGAGGGGTTCGTAGTCTCGTTGGGAGACAGTGAGAGGACCAGCCAACCTCCAGATCCGGTACCCATTCTATGAAGCGTCCGAGTGGTGAGTGAACCTCGAGAAAGTCCAGTAATCTAATGTCTGTTCTCTTTCTCTGTTTTGCCTCTCTTTTTCCTCTCCTCCTCCTTATATATATATATATATATATATATATATATATATATATATATATATATATATATATAATATATATATATATACGGGGTGGAGTATAGGAGGTCCCTAAGAAATATAGAGGAAAGTCAAAAAATAAAGAATGTGCTTTATGTAAAAGTCCCGTAGAAACAGCCTGGAACAAAAAATTATGCCAGGAGTGCATTAACAAGACCATAGCGGAGGAGACACCCTCATTTTCGGATAGTTTGAGGGCCATAATTCAGACAGAAGTTTCCAAGTCAGTAAGAGCATTACAAACGGTAGATACGGAAAGAAAAGCTAGGAGATTAAGCCCCTCAGGGGTCTCTCAACAGGACTCTACAGGGTCAGAAGACGACTCAAATAAGTCGCAGTATTCAGGAAGTAGCTCGGACGGCGAAGATACGTTTCCAGTAGAAGCTACGGATGAACTCATTAAAGCAGTTAGATCTACCATGGGGCTAGTAGAAGAGCGGACAAAAAAGACAGCCCAAGATCTCATGTTTAGTGGACTGCAAAAGAGAAAACGTAGAACCTTCCCTGTTAATGAGCAACTGAAAGCACTCATAAATCGCGAGTGGGAAAAACCAGAAAGGAAGTCCCAGAATACAAATTCCCTGAAGAGGAGATACCCATTTGAGGAAGAGGCATCCTCATCCTGGGATAGGGCCCCCAAAATTGATGTGGCGATATCAAAGGTCGCCAGAAAATCCTCCCTACCCTTTGAAGACTTGGGGTTTCTAAAAGAGCCACTGGACCGAAAGGCGGATAGTTGCCTTAAGGCAGCCTGGGAAACCTCGGCTGGCGCACTAAGACCCGCCATCGCTGCCACTTGTGTGGCTAGGTCCTTAAAGATATGGACAGACAACTTGGAGGATCAATTGGAGCAAGGGGTTCCCAGAGAGACGATTCTGGAATCATTGCCGGCTATTAGGGCAGCGGCGAACTTTCTCGCAGAGGCATCAGCAGATTCGGCCAGACTAGCCTCAAAATCAGCAGCCTTAACCAATGTAGGACGGCGGGCGGTATGGCTCAAATGCTGGCCGGGGGACACCCAGGCGAAAATGAAACTTTGCTCTCTACCATGTGAAGGAAATTTCTTGTTCAGCCCGGCATTGGATGAAGTGCTGGAGAAAGCGAGTGATACCAAAAAGAATTTTCCGAAACGACCATTTCAGGCCTTTCAGCGCTCCTTTCAGAGGGGCCGAAAGTTCAGGAGACAACAATTTAAAGATCGTGACAGGAGCAATTCCGACAGACGATACAGAGGAGGGAGAGGCTTCCTCCCAGCCTGGGAAAGGATCTCATCCAGCACCTGGATCCGACAGATAGTAGGGTCAGGTCTGGAGTTAAAATTCCACCATTGGCCACCACAAAAATTCATTCAAACTCCGGTACAATCATCTCATTAAAGACAAAAGAGTTTGGAAGAGGAGGTATTATCGCTTGTACAAAAACTCGTACTGGAAGAAGTTCCAGAAAAAGAAAAGAAGAAAGGCTTTTACTCCCCCCTGTTTCTGATAAAGAAACCAGACGATTCCTGGAGGACGATTGTAAACCTGAAAGGCCTCAACAAATATCTAGTAGTCCCATCATTCAAGATGGAGACAATAAGATCTACAGTAAAACTCCTCTTCCCTCGGTGTTACATGGCGGTCCTGGATCTCAAGGATGCTTACTATCATGTCCCGATTCGGCAGCAAGACCGCAAATATCTCAGGGTGGCAGTCCAGATAAACTCTCAGTGGCATCATTTTAAATACAAGGCTCTGCCCTTTGGGGTAGCAACAGCCCCCCGGGTCTTTACGAAGTTAATTGCGGAGGTCACGGCACATCTCAGAGAAAAAGATGCTCTAGTAATACCATATCTGGACGACTTCTTGATAGTGGGGAAAGATTTCGCTCACTGTCAGGAACAAGTCAAGACAGTGATAGAGACTCTTCAGACTCTGGGTTGGCAACTGAACTTCAAAAAATCCAGGTTGGAGCCAACAATGGTCCAGAATTTTTTGGCCTAACAATAGACTCGGTAATACAGGAGTGTCGCCTCCCAAAGGAAAAAGAGAAAATCAAAAACCTAATCAGAACAACATTAGGAAAGCCAACAATGACTCTGAGGAAAGCCATGTCAGTGCTGGGGTCCCTAACCTCCTGCATACCAGTGATAAAATGGGCACAATTTCACGCAAGGGAACTTCAGTGGTGTGTGTTACAAAGCGATCTGACGCTTCAGGGGCTGTTAGAACAGAAGCTCACCATCCCGGATCCTGTACTCCAGTCGCTAAAATGGTGGTTACAGATAGAGGCCGCTCCGAGGAGAGTACCCTGGACATATGCAGCCTCCAGAGTAGTCACGACAGATGCCAGTCCCTGGGGCTGGGGAGCCCATCTAGACACCCTATGGCTCCAAGATACTTGGGCTCAGGGGGAAAAAGATCTATCCTCAAACGAGTGGGAACTGCTAGCCATCGAAAGAGCGCGGGAAGGATTACTGACACACCTGAGAGGACATCATGTGAAAGTCCTATCAGACAATCGTACAGCGGTTGCATACGTGAACCATCAAGGGGGCACTCGTTCTCAGTCATTGATGGAAATAGCAAAAAGAATCCTGACTCTGGCGGAACATCAGTTCCTTTCATTATCGGCCCTGCATATCCGAGGCGCGGACAACCTGAGGGCAGACTTTCTGAGCAGGAACCACTTAAAGCAAGGAGAATGGTGCCTAAAAGAGTCCATTTTTCAGCAAATTGTGCAGAGGTGGGGAAAACCCATAATAGATCTCTTCGCCTCAAAAACCAACAGAAAAGTTCAAAAATTCTGCTCCCTAAGACCAGCAGACATGCCACTGGCGGTAGACTCCTTCAGAATAAAATGGACATCAGGTCTCCTGTACGCATTCCCTCCGATATGCCTCATTCCATTAGTCCTGAAAAAGATCAGGGAGGACCAAGCCAGAGTAATTATGATAGCTCCCTTTTGGCCAAAAAGGCCGTGGTTCTATTGGCTGAGAGTAATGTCAGTGACAGACCCATGGGTGCTCCCAGAGGATCACGACCTCCTAACACAGGGTCCCTTCAATCATCCTCCGAATTCCAGGCTGCATTTGACAGCCTGGAATTTGAAAGGTCACTATTAGAAAAGAAAGGGTTTTCAGCGAGATTGATTTCCACCTTAATCAGCAGCAGAAAACCAGTGACTACAAAAATATATGGGAGGATATGGAGGAAGTTCTTATCCACCTCAGGCCCAATACAGGAAGGGGAAGTACCGGTAAGGGCAGTGCTAGAGTTTCTGCAAAGGGGCTTAGACTTGGGCTTAGCGGTCAGCACCCTGAAAGTACACGTTTCAGCCCTGGCAGCATTATTCAACTATGATCTGGCAAGCGATAGATGGGTCGCCAGATTTATCCGGGCCTGTACTAGAGCTGACTCTGTCCCATCGCCTAAACCTCCTCCCTGGGATCTAAATTTAGTCCTATCATCCCTAACGGAAAGTCCATTTGAACCAATAGACGCAATATCAGACAAAGTGTTAACCTTAAAAACAGCCTTATTAGTGGCACTCGCATCGGCACGTAGGGTTGGGGACTTACACGCACTATCAGCAGACCCGCCATACACTCAGGTTATGGACGATAGAGTCGTGTTAAGATTAGATCCAGCATACCTCCCTAAGGTAGTGTCGAAATTCCACAGAGCTCAGGAAATAATCTTGCCATCCTTCTGTCCTAACCCTGGTAACAAAAAGGAAGAGAGGTTACATTGTCTAGACGTTAGGAGATGTATCCTACAGTATTTAGAGGTGACAAAACCATGGAGGAAACAGAGGGCCTTGTTTATCTCATACCAGGGGGCAAGGAAAGGCCTTAAAGCCTCTAAGCAAACTATAGCTAGATGGGTGAGAGAGGCCATCATACTAGCATATAGTAGTGCAGGCAGGGCTGTTCCAGAGGGCCTAAAAGCCCACTCCACGAGAGCCATGGCAACATCCTGGGCGGAGAGAGCGGACGCCTCCATCGACCAAATATGTAAGGCGGCCACTTGGTCCTCTCCATCTACCTTTTTCAGACATTACAGATTAGACCTATCTGCTACCTCTGATCTCACATTTGGGAGAAGAGTGTTGCAGGCAGTGATCCCCCCCTAAAAGAGAATACAAATCTCTGTAACTCTCTCGTGGTGCCGTCATGTACCATGGGAAAACACGGGTATTACATACCTGGTAATGTGTTTTTCCAGGGGACATGACGGCACCCTTATATTCCCGCCCTATTTGATCACGTCATTAGTTGGGTGTTTTTTGTTAGTATTATACACTCCCTTGGTGTGGGAAATTTAGCAGTGTAAAATAGGTATTATTTATGTGTGCACTAACTGGCGGAGTTCCTCTTGTGCTCTGTAAAACAACTGATGCGGAGAGAGGAGCCGCCCCCTTTTATCTTGAAGGTTTCCTGTCCTCGTAGGGCGGATCCCCTCTCTCGTGGTGCCGTCACGTCCCCTGGAAAAACACATTACCAGGTATGTAATACCCGTGTTTCTATATTGTAATTAAGATAATGTTTTCTATAGCATCTCCCCATATTGCCTGTTATTCCATAGTTATTTATGCTGTAATACTGTATTTCGAAAGAAGACTCTTGAATCCGTTAGATTGCAAGCAAGACCCTCGCTCCTCTATTTGAATTGTCAAATGTCTGTCTGTACGATTCCCTTCTGAATTGTTAAGTGCTGTGAAATATGGTGATGGTATGTAAATAAATGATTTTTTTGTATTATATCATAATACATGACAGCTTAAAATAGAAGTCAATGCAAAAAAATCCAAAAATATAAAAATAAGGGTCAGAAAAATAACATGCACACTTTACATATAAATGGAGTATAATATGATGACTAGTGTTGAGCATTCCGATACCGCAAGTATCGGGTATCGGCCGATACTTGCTGTATCGGAATTCCGATACCAACTTCCGATATTTTTTCAATATCGGAAGTCGGAATCGGAAGTTCAAAGTTGATTGACAGCCGAAATGACGTCATCATGATGCGCGGTGTGTGCGCATCATGATGCGCCGTCATTTCGGGCCTGCCGGGGGTCTCTGCCGGCCTGCCGGGGGGCTGTGTGGACTGCCCGGGGTCTGTACCGGCCTGCCGGGGGGCTGTGTGGACTGCCCGGGGTCTGTACCGGCCTGCCGGGGGGCTGTGCCGGCCTGCCGGTGGTCTGTGCACCCTGTGGGGGTCTGTACCGGCCTGCCGGGGGGCTGTGCTGATGTCCGGGGGTCTGTGCAAGCATCGTCCGATGGGACTACAAGTCCCATCGGGCGATGCCTGCTACCATGACAGTGATTGACACATTAGCCAATGATGGGACAGTAGTAGTCCCATCATCCGGCTAATGTGTTAAATGTTTAAAGAAAAAAAAAAATATATATATATACTACATGCATGCTACATACATACCACATATATACTACATGCATGCTACATACATACTACATATATACTACATACATACTACATATATACTACATGCATGCTACATACATACTACATATATACTACATGCATGCTACATACATACTACATACATACTACATATATACTACATGCATGCTACATACATACTACATGCATACCACATATATACTACATGCATGCTACATACATACTACATGCTACATACATACTACATATATACTACATGCATGCTACATACATACTGCATGCTACATACATACTACATACATACTACATACATACTACATACATACTACATGCTACATACATACCACATATATACTACATATATACTACATATATACTACATACATACTACATACATACTACATACATACCACATATATACTACATGCATGCTACATACAATACATACATAGACATACAGTACATATAACATAGAGTAACATATTTACCAATACTTGTCACATTGTTCCCCGAAGCCATTGTCTTTTACGGAATAAATATTAACATAACAAACCACAAAAATACTCACCCATGATCCGAAGCAGTCCACGAGTGTGTCCCATGACGATCTTGGGTAGAGAACTGCAGCATCAGCTGATGCTGCCGCTCTCTACGGGCTGCAGGAATCCAATGACGGAAGGTAGGTATCCTTCTGCACTGTATTCCTCCGCCACTTAAAAAAAAAAAGTCCCTCGTCTCACTTTATGCCATTGCTGCGTGGGAAATTCCCACACAGCAATGGCATAAAGTGAGACGAGGGACTTTTTTTTTTTTTTAAGTGGCGGAGGAATACAGTGCGGAAGGATACCTACCTTCCGTCATTGGATTCCTGCAGCCCGTAGAGAGCGGCAGCATCAGCTGATGCTGCAGTTCTCTACCCAAGATCGTCGTGGGACACACTCGTGGACTGCTTCGGATCATGGGTGAGTATTTTTGTGGTTTGTTATGTTAATATTTATTCCGTAAAAGACAATGGCTTTGGGGAACAATGTGACAAGTATTGGTAAGTATGTTACTCTGTTATATGTACTGTATGTCTATGAATGTGTAGTATGAATGTGTAGTATGAATGTGTAGTATGAATGTGTAGTATGAATGTGTAGTATGCATGTTGCATGTAGTATATATGTAGTATGCATGTTGCATGTAGTATATATGTAGTATGCATGTTGCATGTATGTAGCACGTAATTTTTTTTTTTTTTTTTTTTTTTTTTACATTCAACACATTAGCCGGATGATGGGACTACTACTGTCCCATCATTGGCTAATGTGTCAATCACTGTCATGGTAGCAGGCATCGCCCGATGGGACTTGTCCCATCGGACGATGCCTGCACAGCCCCCCCGGCAGGCCGGCACAGCCCCCCCGGCAGGCCGGCACAGCCCCCCCGGAGCCTGCACAGACCACCGGCAGGCCGGCACAGCCCCCCGGCAGGCCGGCACAGCCCACCGGAGCCTGCACAGACCACCGGCAGGCCGTCACAGCCCCTCGGCAGGCCGGCACAGACCACCGGAGCCTGCACAGACCCCCTGGCAGGCCGGCACAGCCCCCCGAAAGGCCAGTACAGACCCCAGAGAGGCTGTACAAGGCAAAAATAGGGTTTTTCTTATTCCGATACCGGAAGTCCCATAGACTTGAATGGGACTTCCGGTATCGGAATCGGCAATACAGATACTTTTTTTTTAAGATCGGCCGATCCATTCCGATCCGATACTTTGAAGTATCGGACGGTATCGCTCAACTCTAATGATGACACAAGAAAAAGGTTAACTTAAAGAAGATGTCCAACTTTGGGGAAAATTTTTTTTAACTTAAATACTCCCACCAATGTTTTTATCCTCTTAATATATTGAAGTCATCATGTTACAGTGGGTACAGAAAGTATTCAGACCCCTTTACATTTCACTATTTGTTTCATTGCAGCCATTTGGTAAATTCAAAAAAGTTCAATATTCTCATTAACGTACACTCTGCACCCCATCTTGACTGGAAAAAGCAAATGTAGAAATTTTTGCAAATTTATTAGAAAAGAAAAACTGAAATATCACATGGTCATGAGTATTCAATCCCTTTGCTCAGTATTGAGTAGAAGCACCTTTTGAGCTAGTACAGCCATGAGTCTTCTTGGGAATGATGCAACAAGTTATTCACACCTGGATTTGGAGATCCTCTGTCATTCTTCCTTGCAGATCCTCTCCAGTTCCGTCAGGTTGGATGGTGAACGTTGGTGGACAGCCATTTTCAGGTCTCTCCAAAGATGCTCAATTGGTTTTAGGTCAGGGCTTTGGCTGAGCCAGTCAAGAATGGTCACAGTTGTTCTGAAGCCACTCCTTTGTTATTTTGGCTCTGTGGAAGGTGAACCTTTAGCTAAGTCTGAGGTCCGGAGCACTGTGGAAGAGGTTTTCATCCAGGATATCTCTGTACTTGGCCGCATTCATGTTTCCTTCAATTGCAACCAGTCGTCCTGTCACTGCAGCTGAAAAACACCCCCATAGCATGATGCTGGCACCACCGTGTTTCACTGTTGGGATTGTATTTGGTAGGTGATGAGCAGTGTCTGTCTCCACACATATTGCTTAGAATCAATCACCAAAAAGTTCTATCTTCGTCTCATCAGACCAGAGAATCTTACACTGCTCAAAAAAAAAAATATAGGGAACACTAAGATACATTGTAAATATCACTGAATGAAATATTGCAGATGCAAATCTTTATTCATTACATAGTGGCATGCATTGAGAACAAGAAATAATAAAAATGATCAAAATTAGCATCCCATGGAGGTCTGGATTTGAAAGGATACTCAAAATCAAAGTGGAAAATTAAGTTACAGGCTGATCCAACTTCAGTGGAAATGACTCAAGACAAAGAAACTTAAGAGCCTGTCACACTAAGCAATATCGCTATAACTTGTGACGTTATAGCAATATTGCTAGCGATATCGCTGTGTCTGATACTTGCCTCCGACCCGCTCCCCCGCTGGTTATCGCTGATCGCGCGAGAACGTCCAGGACTGTTTCTCGTCATCAGCTTCCTGCGGCGCTTCCTGTGGAGCGACGAGCGTGGACGCGGGCGGGAGGACGCAGGATCGCCTAGTGTGACAGGTAAGTAGCAACCCCCGTCCCCAGCGATGTCATTGGTGAGATCTGCCTGTGTGGCAGCTCACTAGCGACCACTTAGCGATGTACCAGCGATTCTGACCGCGTCATATCGCTGGTTGGGATCGCTGGTACATCGATAAGTGTGACAGTACCTTAAGGCGTCGGGTTCCTGCCACTGCACAGCAGGAATCCAGAGCCTTGCACCCAGCGGTCTCCAATTCTTCTTTGGCTGCAGTGGAGCCTGCTCAGCAGATTCGTCGGTCCCGGCGCTCAGCCCAGGCCAACTCCGTGGGTTTGTTTGCTGCCACCTCTGGCACAGCTATGACAATGCATGCTGATCAGCAGCGAGATCCTCCAGGGACTAAGTCCTCATGTTGGGCCACTGAGCATGCCTGTGGAGTGATCTCCCATTGGAGATCGAGGGTCACGTGCTCAGGTCCTGCTTGTGTTCGGATTGGCCCATCCGAGAAGCCAGGAAGGTCCCGGATACCCATGGCTATAAAAGATTCGCATGGCCGCTCACCCAGGCACTAGGATAGACTGTATTTACAGACTATATGGTGTGACAGATGTAAGCACGTATGAATGTATCTGGTGATCGACTCATTATGAAACCCCTACCCTTGGTACGCATGTGTTGTGCAGCCTAGCCTGCTAGCGCCCAGGCTTAGGTGTAGGTAGGTTAGGGTTTGAGTCAGACATTGGTCCTCACCAGCGATCCAGCACGCCTCAGTGCACGTGCTCCACACTCCTCTGCCAGCGTCTTTAGTGGCGCTTGTGGCAGCGACGCCGCGTGCTCAGTGGGCCTAGAGGGACTCTAACCCCGTGTCCTTGGGGTAGCGTTCTGTGGCCGTACACTGTGCGCTCTTTTAGCCGAGCTCTGTGAGCACAAACAGGCTCCGTCAATTATGTTAAGCGATAGTGCGGCTCTGTGAAGCCACAGAGTCCGACCCGGTACACACGGTGATGATAACCCGCATGCACTTGCAAGCGTGGACGGACTACCAAACCTCACGTACCACATGTGCACCTGCTCCGAATGAAGGTAGTCAGCAACGTTACATCGCTTCCCCCACTGTAAGCCCACCGGTTAGCACACCACCAGCAGCAAATGTCGAAGTGTCATCGCAAGGGCAAAGCAGTCATGGAATCACAATGTTTTTGCTATGAAAGACTGAATCTAGGCCATCAGCAAGACCACCAACACCATCACCAACCCTCTCTCAGTCCGCCATGTTCTCCGCTTGTTCCACCATATGCAGCTCTCACGTCCAGCTCACCCTACCAGAGACTCTGAGTAGGACAAGAAAGTACTCCTGCTCTCATCCGCGTACACTGGCTTTGAACGCCCACATTGCCAAACTAATCTCGTTAGAGATGATGCCCTACCGGTTGTTTGAAAGTAAAGCTTTCCGCGAGCTCAAGGCCTACGCAGTACCACGCTATGACCTACCCAGTCAGCACTTCTTTTCGCAAAAAGCCATCCTAGCCCTCCATGTGCATGTGAAAGACCGCATTGTCCATGCACTCAAGCAATCAGTGAGTGGAAAGGTGCACCTCACAACAGATGCATGGTCCAGTAGGCATGGCCAGGGCCATTACGTGTCCATCACTGTGCACTGGGTTAATGTGGTGGATGCAGGGTCCACAGGGGACAGGGGCGGTGGGACAGTGCTGCCTAGCCCACGGTATAGGAAAGAGTTGACTGTAGGCGTTCGACCCTCCTCCTCCTCCAGAAGCGAAAGCTCGTCCACAGAGCGCAGTTGTACGAGGACTCCATCCGCATCTGCCAGTGTTGCACACGAGTTGTCCCACTATCGAACAGCTAGTGGTAAGCGTCAGCAGGCTGTGTTGAAGATGATGTGTTTGGGCGACAACAGACACACCGCAGAGGTACTGGCCGACTACTTGCAGCGACAAACTGAGTCATGGCTGGGCAGTCTACATCTTGAGGCAGGCAAGGTACTTAGTGATAATAGCCGGAATTTTGTGGCAGCCATAGCCCTTTCAAAACTCAGACACATACCTTGCCTGGCTCACACATTGAACCTGGTGGTGCAGTGCTTCCTCAATAATTATCCGGAGTTAACACCCCTGCTCCATAAGGTGCGAAGATTGTGCTCGCACATCCGCCGGTCACCCGTACACTCCAGTCGTATGCAGAGGCTGCAGCGATTGCTCCACCTTCCCAAGCACCGCCTAATTATCGACGTAGCAACAAGGTGGAACTCCACCCTGCACATGGTTCAGAGGCTGTGCGAACAGAGGCAGGCTGTAATTCATTTGAGGGAGGATACACGGGCAGGCAGTTTGCAGGCACACATGGAGTTGTCTGGTGTGCAGTGGTCGAAGCTGAAAGACCTCTGTAAAGTCCTTCAGTGTTTTGAGGAATGCAAACGGCTGGTAAGCACAGACGACGCCATCATAGGCATGAGCATCCCACTTATGCGTCTGCTCATGCAAACTTTGACGCACATTAAGGTGCAGGCGTTTGCAGCCGAGGAGGAGGGAAGACTTGATGAGTCAGCCATTGTCTGCTCAGGGAAGTCTTGTGGACGAGGTGGAGGGAGAAGAAGAGGAGGAGGAGGATGATGGGGATGATTATTTTGGGGAGGAGGAGACTTCTCAGGGGGCAAGAAAAAATGTTGGCATGGCAAGGTCAGGTACAGGGTTTGTGCGTGACTGGAGGGATGTTGATTTGCCAGAAAGTGCTCCTCCACCCAGCACTCGCAGTGCATCATTGACACCTGGAACATTGGCCCACGTGTCAGATTATGCCTTTCAGATCCTAAAAAGGGACCCCGCATTGCCAAAATGATGAACGATGATGACTACAGGTTGGCCAGCATCCTGGATCCACGCTATAAAGGCAAATTCCAAAACATCATGCCACAGGAGAACCTAGAGCTAATATTGGCTAACAAACAAGCAACTCTGGTAAACCGTTTGTTTGAGGCATTCCCAGCACACAGCGGCGGTGATGTTTTTCCAACAAGCCATAGGGGGCAACATGGAAGAGGTGTTCGTGATGCACACAGCCGAAGTGACGTTGGACACAGGGGTTTCATGACCATGTTGTGGACCGATTTTTCAAATATCGCTCACACGACTGGTAATACTGCATCGATCGAAAGTGACAGGAGACAGCAGTTATCAACTATGGTAACAAACTACTTCTCCTCCCATATCGATGTTCTCCCTCACCGGTCATTCCCCTTTGACTATTGGGCCAGTAAACTTGACACCTGGCCTGAATTGGCACAATATGCCTTACAGGAGCTCGCTTGTCTTGCTGCTAGTGTGTTATCTGAACGAGTCTTCAGTGCTGCTGGATCAATCCTGGCAAAAAAAAGGACCCGTCTGTTGACCCAAAATGTTGATGATCTAACCTTCATTAAAATGAACCATGCATGGGTTTCAAGGATTTTGTCCCACCCTCCCCTGCTGACACGTAGGTTGCCCGAAAAATGGCTTGCTTTTGTCCTCCTCTTCTGCGGATTTCTCCAATTACTCCATTTGCAGCTGCTGAATGTCCAACATCAACATATGCCATTTTTTCCACCTCCCTAACTGGGCTGCCTCCCCCCACGGTGCCGGGGTCACCACCTGGCGCATGCACCCGTGCGAGTGCCGTCGCCCTGAACAGGCGGGTGGACAGACTCTTTGGCAACGGCACTGGCACAAGGTCCCTCATAGTAGAATCAAGTGTCTCTGACGGTGGGGGTGCACACACGCCGTCAGACACACTGGCGTACTATGAGTGGCCCGGAGCCAGTACCGCCACCCATGAGTGGGCCCCCCTGCTTGCTCAGGGCACCAGCACTTGCAATACTTACCTCTCCCTGCTCCACCACTGTGTAGTCTGGCGTGTTAAATACTTCACTGGGACTGCCAATACAAATTTGGTGAAATGATAGATGATTGTTAAGACTTAGAGTCCAGCAGGACAGGGCATAGCTATCTTCAGATGATCAATGGCTTCCATTTGTTATGGACGTCGACTCACAATGAGATGCAGTGGTGGTTTATCATCAGCTTTCATGGTTTTCCGACTCACAGATGTGTGACATTCCTGCCAACATTTTTAAATGTGTCCTTTCATGCCAATCCAATAGAATCGCCTACGGCCTGTGACTTGTGTCTTTTGCACTCCAAAGCTACCTGACAGATCATGATAGGAAGTGAGGACAATGTCTACATCTGTCCCTGTGATCACAATTTGATGGAGATTAGTAATGGTGATGGGTTCCACTGTACTGCGATACAGAAAACCTTTCTTCACAAGAGCTGTTTTCGCTGTCTCCACAGACAAAGTAATTGAGGGTCAGCATTGCCTCTGAGAATTCTCCCGGGAGTTTTTACCGTGATTAGTAATTCTAAAATTTCTGCAATCAGTCGACTTTCCGTCTGTACTTGTATCCATCTTGTGTCCTCTTGCGGAGAGTCTGGACTGTCTTACTGAGACTGAAATATATATGAAGATTGAAAAATACCCCAACAGTGTATACTGGTGTACGCTTCAAATACATAACCCTTTTTCTACTTTTTAGATTCTTGTCTAATCCATACTGAGGCTGTGAGTGTCTTTGTCGGACTCCGGAAATATACACGCAGATTTTTAATATTTAACCTATGCTATATATACCTGCTATCCAGTGATACTTTACCCTTTCTCAACTTTCTACAATCACGTCAAATTCATGCTGGGCCTGAGACCGTCTGAGTCTGCCTCCTGATATATAGACATAGGTTTTTAATGTTTAAACTATGCTATATATACCTGTTATCCGGTGATACTGTACCCTTTCTCAACTTTGTGCAATCACGTCAAATCCATACTGGGCCTGAGACCCTCTGAGTCTGTCTCCTGATATATAGGCATAGATTTTTCATGTGTAAACTATGCTACATATATACCTGTTATCGGGTGATACTGTACCCTTTTTCAACTTTCTACAATCTTGTCGAATCCATACTGGGCCTGAGAACATCGGAGTCTGCCTCCTGATTAGAGATGAGCAGTGTTCGAGTCGACCTGTTCGCCAAGTTAAAATTCCAGCTGTTTTGGACGGTGTTCGAGCCGTTCGTCAAACTCGAACACTTTGCTTAAAATTCGGCTGTTCAAGGTTCCGTTCGAGAACGGTTCGTTCACCAAAAGTGTAACTTCATTTTCACATTAATAATGGTTTTCAATGTTAATAGATAGAGTTGAGCGACTTTTGTTTTTTTAGGGTTGCGTTTCATTTCGTGAAACCCGACTTTTCCAAAAGTCGGGTCGAGCAAGATCGTCCGATTATAGGGAAAAGTCGGGGTCGTCCCGAAACACGAAACCCAATGTAAGTCAATGGGGATTAAAAGTTGGCAGTGAGAGGAGGACAGGAAACACACCTACAGTGCCCATTTGAATGCCAAAAGCATCAATTCTTCTTACTTAAGCTTGTCAACCTTAATTAACTTCATAATACAAGTTACGCACTGAAAAATGGGGGTTATTTGGCTAAAGTTGTGGGGGGGAGGGCTGGCTGCAGGTTTTCATGTGCCCTGGGCGAAAGAGCGCCCCTTTAACACATACCACAACTCATCATGCTCCGATACGGCAGATAAATAGCGGTATAGTACAATGAAAAATACCTCACTTTTTACATCTCATGACGAGGCCCATCTATTTCTCCATACAGAATCATTGGTCCCATATAATGTTTGAAACAGTATATGATGAGCTCCACATAATGCTACAGTATATGTTGGTCCCCATGGATGAAGCTCCACTGTCTTATGGGCCCAAATAATGCTCCAAACATAATGGGCCCCATTTCTAATGCTCTAGTGTATAATGGGCCCTGTAAATGCTGCTCCAGTGTCTGATGTCCACCTTTGGAATGTTCCAGTGTATGGTGGGCCCCATCTATCATTCTCCAGAGTATAGTGCTCCCCAAAAATTGCTGTCCCAACATTGAAAACAATCAAATAAGTCTCCTCGCTAGGGAATCCCTGTACTTGTCTGGACAGGTGCTGTAGCTTGCTTAACAGCTCGCCAGCCGTTCTCACGCCCAGTATGGATTACACGTGATTGCACAAAGGTGAGAAAGGGTACCGTATCCCCAGATAACATGTATGGATAGCGTACACATTCAAAATATATGTCTCAGGAGGCAGGCTCAGACGGTGTTAGGCCCAGTATGGATTGCACGTGATTGCACAAAGGTTAGAAAGGGTACCATATCCCCGGATAACATGTATGGATAGCGTACACATTCAAAATATATGTCTATACAGCATGAGGCAGGCTCAGATGGTGTTAGGCCCAGTATGGATTGCACTTGATTGCACAAAGGTTAGAAAGGGTACCGTATCCCCGGATAACATGTATGGATAGCGTACACATTCAAAATATGTCTCAGGAGGCAGGCTCAGACGGTGTCAGGCACAGTATGGATTGGACGGCCCAGATTACACAGCGGAGGAGCAGGGAGAGGTAAAGATTGCAAATGCTGGGGCCCTGCTCAAGCAAGGGGGGCCCACTCGTGGGCGTCGGTACTGGCACTGGGCCCCTCATAGTACAGCGGTGTGTCTGACGGCGGGTGTGCACCACCACCATCAGAGACACTTGATTGCACTATGAGGGACCCTGTGCCAGTGCCCAAGAGTCGGCCTACCCACCTGTCCAGGGCAACGGCACTCGCACGGTGTCGTGCGGTAGGTGGTGACCCCGGCCATGGGGGGGGAGGCAGCACAGTTAGGGAGTTTTAGAAAGTGGCATATGTTGATGTTGGACATTCGGCTGATGCAAAAGGCGAAATAGGTGAAGTACCAGGAAGAGGTGGACCAAAGCAAGCCATTTTTCTGTCACCCTATGTGTCATCAGGGGAAGGTGGGACAAAATCCTTGGAAACCCATGCGTGGTTCATTTTAATGAAGGTTAGATCATCCACATTTTGGGTTGACAGACGGGTCCTTTTTTCTGTCAGGATTGATCCAGCTGCACTGAAGACTCTTTCCGATAGCACACTTGCAGCTGGGCAAGCGAGCTCCTGTAAGGCATATTGGGCCAATTCAGGCCAGGTGTCTAGTTTAGCGGCCCAATAGTCAAAGGGAATGACCTGTGTGGGAGAACATCGATATGGGAGGAAAAGTAGTTTGTAACCATAGTTGACAACTGCTGTCTCCTGTCACTTTCCATCGATGCAGTATTACCAGTTGTGTGAGCGGTATTTGAAAAATCAGTCCACAACATTGTCATGAAACCCCTGTCTCCAACGCCACTTCTGCTGTGTGCACCACGAACACCTCTGCCAAGCTGCCCCCGGCCCGTACGGCTCGTGTGAGAACCATCACCGCTGCTGTGTGCTGGGAATGCCTCAAGCAACCGATTTACCAGAGTTGCTTGTTTATTAGCCAATATTAGGTCAAGGTTCTCCTGTGGCATGATGTTTTGTAATTTGCCTTTATAGCGTGGATCCAGGATGCTGGCCAACCAGTAGTAGTCATCGTGCATCATTTTGGCAATGCGGGGGTCCCTTTTTAGGATCCGCAAGGCATAATCTGACATGTGGGCCAATGTTCCCGGTGTCAATGATGCACTGCGAGTGCTGGGTGGAGGAGCACTTTCTGTCAAATCCACATCCCTCCAGTCACGCACAAACCCTGTACCAGACCTTGCCACGCCAACATTTTCACTTGCCCCACGAGATGCATTCTCCTCCCCTAAGTAATCATCCCCATCATCCTCCTCCTCCTCCTCCTCCTCTTCTTCCTCCACCTCGTCCAGGAGAGGTCCCTGAGCAGACAATGGCTGAATGTCATCAAGGATTCCCTCCTCCTCTTCCTCCTCATCAACATTGGCTGCAGACGCCTGCTCCTTAAGGTGCGTCAAAGTTTGCATGAGCAGACGCATAAGTGGGATGCTCATGCTTAGGATGGCGTCGTCTGCGCTTACCAGCCGTGTGCATTCCTCAAAACACTGAAGGACTTTACAGAGGTCTTTCAGCTTCGACCACTGCACACCTGTCAACTCCATGTCTGCTCTCAAAGTGCCTGGCCGTGTATCCTCCCACAAATGCATTATGGCCTGCCTCTGCTCGCACAGCCGCTCCACCATGTGCAGGGTGGAGTTCCACCTTGTTGCAATGTCGATAATGAGGCGGTGGTTGGGAAGGTGGAGCAATCGCTGCAGCTTCTGCATACGAACGGAGTGTACAGGCGACCGGCGGATGTGCGCGCACAGTCTTCGCACCTTCTGGAGCAGGGCTGTTAACTCCGGATAATTATTGAGGAAGCACTGCACCACCAAGTTCAAGGTGTGAGCCAAGCAAGGTATGTGGCTGAGTTTTGAAAGGGCTATGGCTGCCACAAAATTACGGCCGTTATCACTAACTACCTTGCCTGCCTCAAGATGTACACTGCCCAGCCATGACTCAGTTTGTCGCTTCAAGTACTCGGCCAGCACCTCGGCGGTGTGTCTGTCGCCCAAACACATCATCTGCAACACAGCCTGCTGACGCTTTCCACTAGCTGCTCGATAGGGGGACACATCGTGTGCAACAGTGGCAGCTACAGTTGGAGTGCTCGTACGACTGCGCTCTGTGGACGAGCTTTCACTTCTGGAGGAGGAGGAGGAGGAGGAGGGTCGAACGCCTACAGCCAACTGTTTACTATACCGTGGGCTAGGCAGCACTGTCCCACCACCGCTGTCCCCTGTGGACCCTGCATCCACCACATTAACCCAGTACGCCGTGATGGACATGTAACGGCCCTGGCCATGCCGACTGGACCATGCATCAGTTGTGAGGTGCACCTTTCCGCTCACTGACTGCTTGAGTGCATGGACAATGCGGTCTTTCACATGATGGTGGAGGGCTGGGATGGCTTTGCGAGAGAAGAAGTGGCGACTGGGTAGGTCATAGCATGGTACTGCATAGGCCATGAGTTCGCGGAAAGCTGTGCTTTCCACCAACCGAAAGGGCATCATCTCAAACGAGATTAGTTTGGCAATGTGGGCGTTCAAACCCAGTGTACGCGGATGAGAGACTGAGTACTTTCTTGACCTACTAATAGTGTCTGGGAGGGTGAGCTGGACTTGAGAGCTGCATATGGTGGAAGTAGCGGTGGACAGGGCGGACTGAGAGAGGGTTGATGATGGTGATGGAGTTGGTGTTCTTTCTGATGGCCTACAATCAGTCTTTCGTTGATATAACAGTGGGATTCCCTGACTGCTGTGGTCTTGCAACGACACCTCAACATTTGCTGCTGTGCTAACCGGTGGGCTTACAGTGGGGGAAACAATGTAGCGTTGCTGACTACCTTCGTTGTGATCAGTTGCACATGTGGCACTTGAGGTTTGGTGTTGTCCACGCTTGCAAGTGCATGCTGGTTAAATGTCTAAGCATGCAACTGGTATTCAAATTTTTCAGATTTTCCCCTCGGCTAAAGGTCTTTGCGCACTTCTTACAGATAACCTTGGCCTGATCATGAGGATTTTGTTCAAAAAAGTGCCACACTGCACTCTTCCTACTTTGGCAGACATTTTGCGGCCTAGCACGCTGTGATCTTTTGACCCTCTGGACAAGCTGTCCAGCAACTCTTTTGATGTTTGGAACCTGTCTTTGGAGTGCTCCGGGCCTGCCAGATAACAGCTGTTGCGATGTCGATGTCTGCTGTGGATGCTCCTCATCTGAGCTATTGGAAGCAGCACCCTCTTCCCCCAATGGATGTATGGTGGTATAGTGTGCGGGAAGGGGCACCTGAGTCTCATCAGGGTCAGAATCTGGCTCTGTACACTGCGAGGACAATGTAGTGCTCTGAGTGAATGTACCAGCAGAATCATCCATCAGCGGCTGTGCATCAGTGCACTCCATGTCAGATTCATCTTGGCCTGGGTAATTCACCATTTCACTTGATAATCCAGGCATGGTATGTGAAAACAGCTCCATGGAGTAATCAGTAGTATGGCCTGCGTCATCCTTCAATCTTGGTTGGGGTGAAGGACACAAGGAAAGGTGTGGTTCATGAACATGAGCCTCCAATGACGACTCAGTGCTTTTACTTTTTACAACTGAAGAAGAGGAGGCGATAGAGCTGGAGGCTGAGTCAGCAATGTAAGACAAAACTTTTTCCTGATGCTCTGGCTTTAAAAGCGGTTTGCCAACTCCTAGAAAACTAAGTGTTCGAGGCCTTATGTAGCCAGACGATGACGCAGGGTCAGCACCTCCTGCATTCGGTCCTATTTTGCTCTTGCCACTACCATCAGATCCACCACCAACACCATCATTACCAGCTGCCAACCCCCGCCCAATTCCACGGCCTCTTCCACCAGCCTTCCTCATTTTTGGTAGAAATGTAGACAAAATCCAACAAACTATATAGTAATGTAAAACATGGTACAAGGTGTCTATAGGACAGGGGAGATTTTGAATTTCTGCACACACTTTTGGACACTGGACACTTTTGGATTGTGTGAGGCCCACTGATATCTGAGCGCTATGTGACAGGCTCGATGGCACAGCTGTGACAAAAGTGACTAGAGGATAAGGGAGATTTTGAATCTCTGCACACACTTTTGGACACTGGACACTTTTGGATTGTGTGAGGCCCACTGATATCTGAGCGCTATGTGACAGGCTCGATGGCACTGCTGTGACAAAAGTGACTAGAGGATAAGGGAGATTTTGAATTTCTGCACACACTTGTGGACAGTGGACACTTTTGGATTGTGTGAGGCCCACTGATATCTGAGCGCTATGTGACAGGCTCGATGGCACAGCTGTGGCAAAAGTGACTAGAGGATAAGGGAGATTTTGAATCTCTGCACACACTTTTGGACACTTTTGGATTGTGTGAGGCCCACTGATATCTGAGCGCTATGTGACAGGCTTGATGGCACTGCTGTGACAAAAGTGACTAGAGGATAAGGGAGATTTTGAATTTCTGCACACACTTGTGGACAGTGGACACTTTTGGATTGTGTGAGGCCCACTGATATCTGAGCGCTATGTGACAGGCTCGATGGCACAGCTGTGACAAAAGTGACTAGAGGATAAGGGAGATTTTGAATCTCTGAACACACTTGTGGACACTGGACACTTTTGGATTGTGTGAGGCCCACTGATATCTGAGCGCTATGTGACAGGCTTGATGGCACTGCTGTGACAAAAGTGACTAGAGGATAAGGGAGATTTTGAATTTCTGCACACACTTGTGGACAGTGGACACTTTTGGAGTGTGAGGCCCACTGATATCTGAGCGCTATGTGACAGGCTCGATGGCACAGCTGTGACAAAAGTGACTAGAGGATAAGGGAGATTTTGAATCTCTGCACACACTTGTGGACACTGGACACTTTTGGATTGTGTGAGGCCCACTGATATCTGAGCGCTATGTGACAGGCTCGATGGCACAGCTGTGACAAAAGTGACTAGAGGATAAGGGAGATTTTGAATCTCTGCACACACTTGTGGACACTGGACACTTTTGGATTGTGTGAGGCCCACTGATATCTGAGCGCTATGTGACAGGCTCGATGGCACAGCTGTGACAAAAGTGACTAGAGGTTAAGGGAGATTGGATTGCTTTTAAAAAAGCAGTTTGCGGAGCAGTGGGTAAACAGCAATGCTAGCCTGTCAGGAAGCCTTAAAAGGCAGCCCAACAACCAACACCACTGATACACCACTATATAGCCTCCCCTTGCACTGCACACACAGTGACTGGTGTGTTGTGCAGGCCAAATTGCTAGCAGCAGAAGCAGTTTTTTTTTCTTCTCAGCAGGACAAAAAAGAAAAATTGGGATTGCTTTTAAAAAAGCAGTTTGCGGAGCAGTGGGTAAACAGCAATGCCAGCCTGTCAGGAAGCCTTAAAAGGCAGCCCAACAACCAACACCACTGATACACCACAATATAGCCTCCCCTTGCACTGCACACACAGTGACTGGTGTGTTGTGCAGGCCAAATCGCTAGCAGCAGAAGCAGTTTTTTGTCTTCTTCCCTGCCTAACGCTCTCCCTACAGATCAGCAGCAACCTCTCCCTATACTAAGATCGGCAGAAGTAAGATGGCGGTCGGCGTGCACGCCCTTTTATACCCCCTGTGACGCCCACCAAAGCAAGCCAATCACTTGCATGCCCTTCTGAAAGATGGTGGTGACCCGTGCCTATGTCATCACGTTGCCCACAGTGTCCGTGGATCCTGATTGGCTGAAACAGCGCAAAACAAACTTTTGAAACGCGACTTTGGCGCGTAAGTCGCCGACCTCGTGGCCGACCTCATCCTAGGGTCGGGTTTCGTTTCATGAAACCCGACTTTGCCAAAAGTCGGCGACTTTTGAATTTTTTCGACCCGTTTCGCTCAACTCTATTAATAGACTGTTTCATGGCATAGTAGCGGTGTGTGGTAGCAAGCGGTGTAGTACACCTGTCAAGGAGCTACACCGTGTGTTTCTAATCATTTTTTACCGCATCTTGTCCAGAAAATCCTTTTGGGCCTTGTAGCACCGTCTGCTACTCAGCCGTGGAGGCCACCAGTGAACCAAGCTATGCCACCTGTTTATGTAAGAACTGCGTGCTACTCAGCATAGGAGCCCAGCTGGTAAGCAAGCTACAGCACTTGTGGTTGGGACACTTAATTTTTCCACTTTTTCTGGAATGCCGGTTAGACCTAATTCCGGTTGACCTGCACTTACTGGGAAATCTTTGTTCGCGGGAAGAATTGTAATCCCAGATCCCCATCACTAACGGGGTTCAGCGGGTTATCTGCACCTGTAAGCGACACACGCTGGACCTTTCAGTGTAGTGCGCATGCAGCCCCGGACATGTAAGGGCATGACAGACCTGTTATTGATCCATCTTGCGTGCCAGAGCCTCGTGTGTCCCTCTAGTAAGCTTGACGCGTACCTCAGGGGCATGCTGGAGTCTCGTTCGTTAACGGAATAAAGCTGACAAATCGCTAGCACAAGTAAAAACTGACATCCACCCACAGAATCAACAAAGCTTGCAATCTGTCAATCTTTTCTGTAGCTGGCATGGTTGAGGTTTCCCGGGTGGAGTCTAATTAAGCCGCAGGCTCCACTCTTGGTGGTGCCCTTCTGGACATTCCTTTAAGGTTCAGCTTTGCAACCATACTGCCCCCGGAAACCAAACACTTTGCCTTCATGGACGCTGTTCGGAGGTTAGTGGAAATAACACCGCCCGATCAGCAGTTGGCCTAATTTATGGTGGGAAGTCCGATGGTATATGATAGTCTTCGATTTCAGATTTTTACTGTTTTTTGGCATTTTACATTTTTATTCCAGCCTTTCTTGACTTCATAAGGGCATGACATGCCTTTATCTGTGTCTCCTCCTCCTTCTTTTACTCCTCCACCTTTTTTCTATATGTTGTTGCCCTTTTCCATATGTTATTTTTGTATTCTGAGCATTTTGCCTGCTTTGGGACACCTTTTAAGGTGTTTTTTAATTGTTTTTTATGTGTTTGTATGTGTTTGTCTGCCATTGTTTTCAATGGTGTTCAACGAACTTGCTTCGTGTTCGACGAACCAAAACGAACTGGAACACTAGCGGAGTGGCTCAACACTACTCCTGAATATACAGACGTACATTTTTAATGTTTAAACTATGCTATATATACCTGGTATCTGGTGATACTGTACCCTTTCTGCCAGGAAGTCCTCCTCCACCCACCACTCTAAGTGTATCATTGACACCTGGAACATTGTCCCACATGTGTGATTATTTCTTGCGGATCTTCTTGTTATATTGTGGTGTGATCCATCCTGAGCGTGTGACAGTCTGTGGGTTGCTCCTGCAATTTAGATGTACATTTAAAAATTACCCCAACACTAGTGTATACAGCTCTACGCTTGTGATACATTACCCATTTACTGCTTTTTATATTCTGGTCTAATCCAAACTGACCTAGTGAGAGTTATTTTCTGACTATGGAAATAAATACTGAGATGGACAACAATGACCCCTACACTGTGTACAGCTGTACTCTTCAGATCCATTACCGTTTTACGGCTTTTTATATTGTGTTGTAATCCATACTGAGCCTGAGGGCGTCTGTGTCTGCCTCCTGAAATATCTACGGAGATTTAGAATGTTTAAACTATACTATATATACCTGCTATCTGATGATACTGTACACTTTTTCTACTTTTTATATTCTTGTCTAATCCTTACTGAGCCTGTGAGCGTCTCTGTGTGACTGATGGTATATATAGGGAGATTGACAATCATCCTTTGACTGTATAGAGCTGTATGCTTCTGATACAGTACCATATATCTGATGCTATTTTGGGTTCATGTTCTGCAACATTTTGAAGTTTCGTGGAAGAGGTCGCGGACGTGGGTGTGGGGGGGCCAGCTGGTGCTGGTGGTGCATCTGCTGGTAGTGGCAAAAGCACAATAGCAGCTAGGGCAGGAGGTGTTGAGCCTGCGCCATGGTCTGGCTCCAGAACGCCTGGAAGGCTACTTTTTCTGGGAGTAGGTTAACCGCTTTTAAAGCCGGAGCATCAGGAGCTGGTTTTGGCTTACATTGCCGAAACAGCCTCCAGCAAATATGCCCTCCTCTTCTGAAGTTTTAAAAAATGCAAGCACTGAGTCGTCAAGTGCTGGCTCTTGGTCAGGAAGAACCCCTTTCCTTGTGTACTTCACCCCCACCAAAAGTGAATGAGGCAGCAGGCCACACTTCACATTAGTCCATGTAGCTCTTTCTCACATACCATGCCTGGGTTATCAAGTCAAATCGTGAATTCCCCAGTCCAAGATGAATCTGGCATGGAGTGTGGGTGGCCAGCCAGGGCAGTAGGGTTAATCGGTACCGGGCCGGTGACTCAGAGGGATGTGTCACGTTGGTGGTGATGACCCGTTCTGTGGCCCTGGGTATCCATGCAAAGGGGTGAATTACGTTTATAGGTGAATGATACGTGACGATACCTGTGGTTTCTGATCAGATTGACCTGCGCTGCAGTGTCGCTTCTCTGGTGCAGATATTGTGGTGCAGCTAAGATGTAGAAACCCTGCACAGGTAGGGCCGTAGTCGCAGGGCAGATGAAAGAGTTGGTAGATGGTGTGCAGTGCAGGATGTAGCAGAGCCGTGCGCCAGGTACAGGAGAAAGATGACAGACACAGTCGTGCAGTTCCTTTACCTGTACTTGGTAAGTGCCATCCAGGACCAAGAGTACAGATGGAGAAGGAGTTGGTCAGCCTGGAAGCAAATTTGGAATTCGCTCTCTGCTGGTTGGTAGTGTGGCCTCCGTTCTAGCGCTTAGCTGAGGTACTTACAGTACTGAGTTCACTGAAGTTCCCCCTGTTGACTCTTTTGGAACTTTCTCGTATGGCAGGCAGCCATAGCCTTTTCCTTCTGGCTCACACACGTCGCTGCTGGGGCCTCCGAGTCTTAGTTGGGAACAGAGCATTTACAGCTGCTACTTCCTCCGGTTTCTGCTGCAGGACCATCAGTGTCCCTACAAACTCCGAGACTGGATTCCCGACCATGCACTCCAGCTAGGAGTGAGCCTTAACTCTGCTCATCCTCCAGCTCCCCTTCACTACATTCCTCTCGTAATCTACACAGCCAGAATCTGACCCTGATGAAACGCAAGTTCCCGTTCCCGCATACTATACCACATTAGGCCGGTTTCACATTTGCGCTTTATAGCGCAGCGATGGCATGCGCACGGCCGCTAAGCCCCGCCCCCTCCCTGCACACCCCATCCGGTCATCGCCGCCTACTAGCGCACATGGACGCTTGCTATCTGCGCACCCTATCTTTAGCATAGGGTGCGCAGATCGTGCGCTGCGCACTTTTGAAGGTGCGCCCGTGTGCGCCAAACGCAGCATCTTGCATTTCGGCATGCACCTTCAAAAGTGCGCAGCGCACCCTATGCTAAAGATAGGGTGCGTAAATCTCATGCGTCCATGTGCGCTAGTAGGCGGCAATGACCGGACGGGGCGGGCAGGGAACCAGGAGGGGGCGGGGCTTAGCGGCAGCCGTGCACAGGCTGTCACTGCGCTATAAAGCGCAAATGTGAAACCGGCCTTACACGGTGACAAGAGGAAGGTGCAGATGAAAGTGCAGGTTCCTTGAGCAGGTGGAGGGGGCATGCTCATGGGCGACGACACTGGCACAGGGCCCCTCATAGTACGCAAAAGTGTCTCTGCCGGTGGGAGGGGGAGGAGGGCCCACCCGCCGTCAAACACCACCGTACTATGAGGGGCCCTAGGCCAGTGCCGTCGCCAACAAGTGGGGGCCCCCCCTTCTTGCTCAGGATCACAGCACTTGCAGAGTTGAAATACTTACCTCTCCCTGCTCCTCCGCCGTGAAGTCTTCCGCGTTTCCTGACTGACATTCTGGTCAGAGAGCGCGATGACATCACATTTGTACCCCCTCTGCCTAAATAGTCCAAGTGCAGTGAGATGGAAGATGGGGACGATGAGGAGTCCAAACTAGTACAGGGATTCCCTAGTGAGGAGACTTATTTAATTGTTTTCAATGTTGGGACAGCTATTTTTGGGGAGCACTATACTCTGGAGAATATGAGGCCCACCATACACTAGAACATTCCAAAGGTAGACATCAGTGCATAATGGGCCCTGTAAATGCTGCTCCAGTGTCTGGAGCATTAGAAATGGTGCCCATTATATATGGAGCATTATTTGGGCCCATAACACAGTGGAGCTTCATCCATGGGGACCAGCATATACTGTAGCATTATGTGGAGCTCATCATCTACTGCTTCAAACATTATATGGGACCAATGATTCTGTATGGATTAATATATGGGCCTCATTACTCTGTGTAGCGCACTATGCGGTGGCCATAATACTGCATGGAGTAATATGCTGTCCGTTTTTGGAGCTATTGGAGAATTTAAAATGGATATCAGTCATGAGATGCAAGACGTGAAGTATTTTTCTTTGATACGGCAGAGAAATAGCGGTATAGTACAGAGGATCATGAATTGTGGCATATGTTAAAAGAGCCCAGTGACACTCTTTGGCCCAGGGACCACGAATATCTGGGGCCAGCCCTACCCCCCCCCCACAACTTTAGCCAAATAACCCCCAGTTTTCAATGCCTAACTATTATTATAAAGTAAATTAAGGTTGACAAGCTTAAGTAATAAGAATTGATATTTTTGGCATTAAAATGAGCACTGTAGGTGTGTTTCCTGTCCTCCAACTCCCTGCCGACCTTGGCTCCCCATTGACTTGCATTGGGTTTCGTGTTTCAGTCGGCCTTCGACTTTTCACGATAATTGGCCAATTTAGTTCGACCCAACTTTTGAGAATGTCGGTGTTACAGAACCACTCAGCCATATTCTGGGTGCTGAGTAGTTCTGTAACAGTCAGGTTTCAAGAAACCCGACTTGACCCGAAAAAAGGCAAAGTCGCTCATCTCTACTGATGTGGATTTTTTGGTTGGGTGAATTTACCCCTGTGTGTACTGTGGCCTGTACTAATTAGACAGAGTCTTATTGAGCGCTCAAGGAAAGAAAAGACGCCACACATGGTTAGCAATACCTGCCAGCAGAACTCTGGACACTTTATTCATATTCATGGTCTTTTATCAGTTCGTATAAAGGAGTGGTTACTCATTAACATAAAGGCTTTACTTATCTAATTGGTCAGTTTGAATACATGAACATATATGGTTGTCCAACCTGGGGTTACTTAGACACCACATGACTTACTGTCCGGAGTCTTGCACTCATCAGCAAGTCTCCAATATCGGCTGGACCATCTGGCCTTGCGTCCTCATTCCCTATGTCTGCTAGATATTTCTCAAGTCACAAGACAATGAGATGACTGGGTAGCAGGTTATTTCCACCAACTAGTTATATGGTTCAAATTGTGAATATGTATCTGTGTGCAGTATATATGAGTATATAGCCTATAGCAGGCAAGTGAGATCTAGATGAAATACATATATTTCCAAAAAGTAAAGAATTAAATTGCACCTGCGCTGGCTGTCTAAATCCTGCAATGACCACCTAAGTGGGTCATGAATGAGTATTGTACTTACTTCCTGTGAACTGTGGGGCTGCAGAAGAATCCAGCATGTGCCATGTATGAAAATGGCTGTACCCCGATGGAAACCAGAGACGCAACACCAAGGAGGTGTCCCTCCTGTAGACAGTGGTGTAGGAGCGTCCCTTCAGCTGACAGCCGCTGGACACGCTGAAAAAGATGGCGGCGCGCTCCGGCCGAGAGGCGCCGCCGGCGTGCAGCGGCAAGGAGGGAGAACCAGGTGACGTCACCGGGGAAAAAAAGGAAGGGAGCGCGTACAGGCCAAACTAGAAGCCAACGCGTTTCTAAGGTCTGCAGACCTTCTTCATCAGGGCTCTGATGAAGAAGGTCCGCAGACCTTAGAAACGCGTTGGCTTTGCCGCTGCACGCCGGCGGCGCCTCTCGGCCGGAGCGCGCCGCCATCTTTTTCAGCGTGTCCAGCGGCTGTCTCTGGTTTCCATCGGGGTACAGCCATTTTCATACATGGCACATGCTGGATTCATCTGCAGCCCTACAGTTCACAGGAAGTAAGTACAATACTCATTCATGACCCACTTAGGTGGTCATTGCAGGATTTAGACAGCCAGCGCAGGTGCAATTTAATTCTTTACTTTTCGTTATTTACTTTTCCTGGGTGTGCACAGACCCTGGGTATTCGCCAGCAGCGGCTGTATTGCACATATCCATTATTATTTTTACTTGGTAGCGCCGGTGTATATTTGTTATTCGTACATATATATTTCCATAACAATCCCCCCTTAGATATCACTTGCCCTAAAATCCTGCTCCTGGCCCAAAGCACTGCAACTCTTTTGTGCTGCCAGTGGACTGACATATGCCTAGTGCATATATCCTCCTCTGTACAGACTTTTCGCAAATGGGCAGTCAGGAGATCTGTCCCTAAAGGGGGTGTGGTGCAATGTAATCAAAGTCTTAGCTAGCAGTCTATGCAGTCAGTGCATGTGTATTCTCCATCAGGTAGGTAATTTATTCAGTCAGGGAGGTCATCCACAGCATCATTCCAGCTCAGGTGTATCTTCTGGTATGAAGGCCTTTTCCTGCAATGCTATGCATGGATCCAGGTGGGGTTTTCCCTCCAGGTCCGTGGCGTCAGCACTTGGAGAAGGGCCATCGGATCTGGGATTGAGTGCTTCTCTTTACGGACTTTTTTCACCCACACTCAGCAGTCTCCTGACTTCAGGGCGTGCATACCAGGCACCGAAACTGGACCTGGCAATGAAGGAGAAAAAAAACTCGAGAATGGACATTAGCAAGATTCTTGATAAATTCAATTACACATGCAGACAAAATATCATATTGCATAGTCAACTGCTAAGTGAAGAATACCCCTAAACTGGGTTTGGACAGCTTTTTCTGAGCCTATGGGAGAGTCTAATGCCAGGGTTTGTCTGTCTCTTGGGCAAATTTTTTAGCATGCTGCTCTTAAGTGTCCCACCTAGTCTATGATGTGGGATGGTGGGAAGTGTGTAGGCCTAAGTCTGACCCTACTGCTGATCAGGTCTTGTGTCAGGTTTTCTGTGTATGCGGGTCCCTGATCACTTGCCATTGCTTCTGGAACCCCCATATCTGCACACTATTTTTGAGAGTAGCTTCTTTGCGGTAGTCTTCGCCAACCGGTTCCTTACTGGGAAGCCTTCAGGCCAGACGATGTGGGGGAACTTTTCCTGCTGGTCCGATGTTGAATTTTGTCGGAGGCCAAACAGCTGCTGGGAATCTTTGCTGTTAAGGTGGGAGTCCAGTCTAATCAGGTCATTCATCTGTGTCTTCAATTCTGTGTGGGGGCCATGTGCCCATTGAACCACCGTAGGGTACACACTTTGAGATAGACTGGGTCTGTCTTGAGGTAGACGTTTTGATGTAGACGGTTTCTTGGAGCCCAGTGTTTTTGGCCTTCAGCTTCCAGCTTTCCTTCTCCTCCTTCCGAGTCTGATCCTGTTACTACTTATGCAGGTTTCAGGAAGTCATTTTGTCAGGTTTAGTGACTTGGTTGTGGTAAATGACATTCTCTGAGCTGATTGTGGGATTTCAGCTGAGGTTTCGTCTATGTCCGCGCCTCCATCTGTATGAAGACTCGGGTTAGACTGTCAGAGGAGGACTTGGGACTCTTTGCATTGGTACACATCCAGCCGGTATTCTCCGGGGATGAGGGGGAAAGGTCAAAACTGTTGTAGCCTTGGGATGCCTTCGGACTCATGCAGCTCGTCTCGGGGAGTGTTGCCGTGGACTGCCGATCGTAGGACTGTGCTGGAGAAGAAGCGTCCCCACGAGAGGGTGGTGGAGGACAATCTTCTGGAATGTTCTCCATCAAATACGTCCTTTCTGGTAAAGGTGGGCACCATTCTTCTGCCTCAGAATTCATATCCACGTCAGAGTCTTCATCCTGGAAGGGATTCAGCTTGTTGGCTGGTGGAGGAGGAGGCAGCACTTCTGTCCAATTCAGAGATGGCATAGTCATCGGTTTTCCCATTGACTTCTGTTTGCCAGGTTTTCTCGTCTTCAGTCGTCATGTAGTAGCCGTCCGGCTCTACGACCTCTCCCATTTTCCATATGGTCTTCCTCCGGCTGCTTTTTTGGCTACCATGTCTGCCATGTTGATGCCCCGTGTCTCTACTGTGTTCAGTTTTCCATGTGCCTTGACCTTCAACACTGCCACCATTTTTAGTAGTTGAAGGGCAGCCAGCAGGTCTCTGTGGCTCCATGGTGCTTCACGGTCGATCCGCTTGCTGTGATGAAGTTTCTTGCAGCCCAGATGAGTCCGAAGTCGGGAGCATGTCATGCGAGTACCTGGAAGTTTTTGTTCTTCACAATCTGGCAGGTCTTTCATCACCTCTATTAGCTCCACTTCTTGGGCTGACAACCTTCTGGACCATAGAATGTCTTGATTGCTGGTCACTGCACATCCCATGTGGAACCTTCCTTCATCTGCAAAACTGGAGCCATCTACGGTATCTTGCAGATTTTTCATCTGAGGGCCCGTATCCGCATCCCCCCCTTGGGAGTGGGAGTAGAGACAGGTAACGGCTGCGAGCACTGAAGAGTGGTGGAGAGCAGCCTTGTCAGGAGGGCGTGTGCTGCGGGTATTGTTTTCATGCAGGAGGGCCCCCCCCTTGCAACTGGATCCAGGCCAGCTGAGAGGTAGTCTAGAGGCCTCTGGTTTTCCTCGGCAGGGTCTGTTTTAGGACTGGCCAGTAGCATGACCTTCTCCATCTTTGTCCTTCCTTTTCCGTTCGGCCAAGACGGGATGGCTTCTTGTAGTCAGGGAGGCCTAGAGTTGGCGCAGAGACTATGAAGTCTTTCAGTTTCCTGTACGAGATGAAGGCTTCAATGCGTTGATGCAATTGTACAGAGGCTGCATTAAGCCTGGAGCACCAGGGATCCAAGTTCTGCAGTACGAGACTAGCCTAAGGAAGGCCTGCATCTTTGAAGTTGTTGAGGGAGCCCTCTTCTCCTCCGCGGTCCTCCGGTCACCTGTCAAGCGTTTCGTCCAGTGGGCGATACGGTGTCTTCAGGAACTTGCTTTTGACACCACTAGACTCTGCCTGATGGAGCAGCAACGCAAGTTCTGCAAAACAGAGTAGAGGAGACATGGAAAGCGCTGTTCAGGTAGCAATGTCGATGACTTCTGCTTGCTCCGCAATCCAGTTGTCGGGGATGGAGGACAATGCTCTGGCGAGCTGTGAAAGGCTGTTCTGGGCCCTCTTGGGCCTCACTGTCCATTTGTTCCGCACCCCCCTTGTGAGTTTTCAGGAACTAATCGTCCAGGTGAGGGGGGGACATTGAGGGGAGCTTCGGGCAGATCCATTGCCGTGAGAACCGTTGCTGTGGCTGGCACGTTTGTCAGCAGAGTGTGCAGATCTGGCACAACTGGGGTTTCAAACACGGTTGCTTCACTCACAGCCCTCAGGTTATGCACCAATCTAGTCTGGTTCTCCTTTCACAGACTTCCTCTTGATCGAGAGGAGATGGGACTGCATGATGATTCCCGTGGGTGAGGCGGCTCAATCTGGCCTTGGTCTTCACAGTGCCGTGAGTGACTCCCATCTTCTGGCACAGGGCCGGCAGGAAAACAAGCCATTTGCTGGGGTCCTTTTCGTCAGAGGTGATGTTCAGCTGAGCTTTCTTGCTCTCACAGGGGTTTTTTCTTGCTGGGGCGTCTTCTTTACCAGCCAGCAGCAGTTCCTTTCACCCAGCTTGATCTCAGGTCGGCATTTGTTAATCAGTTTGAGGAGCTGAGTGGCTGTCTTCTGGTCCAGGGCCTGAATTAACTTCAGGGAGCACCTTCAGAATCTTGTCCAAGATAATCCTCTGGCGCTGGAGCCAGAAGCAGTGCAGCCATTTCACGAAGCAGGTGTGGTCTCTCTGGGTTGAGAGTTTTCCTGACCCATGCCAAAGTTCTTAGGCCGTTTCTTGAACAGCAGTTCCACTTAGACCTCCAGCTGGTCAGAGGCAGTTTAGCTCTAGGTGAAGAGCAGCGGATGCTGGGCCTTCTGAGCATCCGGGGTTGCAGACTTGAGTGACAACCACACTGGCGCAACTTGAAGTCTCCCTTGGGCCATAGGCTTCTGGGTGCTATGTCCAGCACCTCCTTGGGTAGGCTTGCACCGGTTCTTCGAGTGAGGCTCTTGTAGGGCCCCCAGCATGGGCATGATTGATTCTTCTTAGGTCTGGGGTGGAGAAGAGGTCAAGGTCACATCTCCATGGGAAACTTTGGTCACCTTCAGTAGGTCTGCGCTCATCAGGTGGGGCGGGCAGGTCTCCACCATAGACTGGAACAGGATGGAGTATCCTGGCTGTGTCAACATTCTCAGGGGCTTGTGAGCTGGGGGAACATCTGTCTTGACCTTTAATCCCCATACAAGACACACAGTGCTCTGATAGACTGGTGGGGTCGAGGATTTTCACTTCTGATTGCACCAGTGTCCACAAGGAAAAATATGACAGCCCCCAGTGATTTGAGGTATTGGGTCCGCTGACAGGCTTTCACATGTCAGGGGCGTGACGTCTGGCAGACCAGGCTTTGCCTCTGTCCTATGGACTGGGTTCTTCATTGTCTCCTGCATTTCTTTCTTGGCCTATTCCTCTGCGGGATGACCTGGGTTACCGGGGTGCTGTGCACTGGTTCCGGAAATGGCCAAAGTTGCCACAGTTGAAACATCTGCCAGCTCTAACTCTGTGTGATAGTTGCTCCTCCACGTCAGTGGCCATCACGGGAGGGCCTGTCCTCCGTACTCCTGGGAGGGTCTCAATTCTTCTGGCTACTGTAAGCAGGACATGTGCTGCTATTGTCCTGTACTCAGGCCTGGCCACTATCAGCAATCTCTTGATTGGTTCTTAGTCCATGCACAAAGGCCTGTGCCAACATCTGTCCGTGTACCTGATCATGAACAGTGAAGCCTAAAATTTGGAATACTTGCCTCACTCTGCTGTGCAACTCATCTACAGACTCTGTCTCGGCTTGGCTCATGTTATGTAGGCTGAGTGCTTCTCTGGTGCTGGCCCACTCTCTAAGCTGTTCAAATAGCTTTGATCCTGATTCCCAGAAATGCACATCTAATTCTGATGGAAGCTTGAAGTGTTCCTTCATGATTGGCCAGAATGTTTCACCTGCTTTAATCTCCATTATGGACCAGAGATCACTCCAGGTTGCAGCATATGTCTGCTGGCTCTGCTGCATTCTTCGGTAAAATGGCATGGGGTCCATATCTGAGTCTGGCAGGGTTTTTAGAATACTGAACCCCTGACTAGGGGTGAAGGGCACATAGTGAAAGAGTTCTGGCTCTATCTGCCCCTGCCTTCTTGGTGTCTGAGTTTCCCCTAGTACTATGGCACAGTTCCTCCTCTGATGAACATGAAGAGGAGATTATGCTGCATTGTGTGATTGTCTTTCTGTGTGTGTATAGCACTCCCCCCTTCTGAGACTGCAGCTCCATGTGGCACTTAGGATCTTCACTCTCAGCAAGTGCAGTGTCTGATGGCTCACACCTCCCTTCTGCTATCTGTTGTATCGGGAGGGCACCTGTGTTGTCATGTGTGGGGAGTGATTCACTTTCTTCTCCTGGTGTTATAGCTGTCTCTCTAGAGAGAGTGCCCTGTGGAACTAGGGACACTTCATTGTCTGGATCTGGCACTGGGCCAGCGGGTGACGAACTGAGAGGTAAAGAAAGAGAGGGAAGGGTAGAGTAAGTATTTGGAATAGGAGGAGAAGTGGGAGATAGTGAAGGAGAGTGGGGAGGAGGGAAGAGGAGAGGGATGAGAGGTGGGTATTGGTGATGGAGAGGGAGGAGAGATAGGAGAGAGAAGAGGAGGGATAGGAGGAGAGATAGGAGGAGAGAGAAGATAGAGGAGGGAGAGATGGTGAGGGAGGAGGAAGTATAGGAGGAGAAATAGTTGTGAGATGGGAGGTGGGAATGAGAATAGCAGAGATGATGGGAGCAGGGAAGAGTGGGGAAAGAGGAGATGGTGGGGGGGAGTGAACTGCTTCCCCCCCTCTGCCATCACAGAAGGCATTCTTAGACCTATGGTCCTTCTCAGACGGCACAAATTAGAATGCCGCTGAAAACACTTTCTACAAGTAAAAAAACAAAACAAAAAACCAATCCTTTCTTGTTCACACTATCTGCTAGTACTTTCTGCGCTGTAAAATCCTGTCACTTTAAGAAATGCAGACTGCAATTGAGCTCAACTAGCTACTTCCCTTTTCTTTTCAATACATCATGTCATGCTACAGCTTAAAGAAAAAAACTGTTCTTGCAAAACCACATACTATGTCTGTTCTAAAGACTGGAGAAAAGTGATTAAAACTTTAAAAACTTTTGTTCCCTTTTAAGCAGGTTAAAAGGGGTTGCAAACAAGAATATTTAGTGAATAACCTAACGCAGGTAAAAATTCTCTTTAACAAAAACTGAAAAAAGTGAAAACTAAAACCTAAAAAAAATAACTGATAAAATGTCACAAAGTGGAGAAAACCTAAAAGAAAAAAAGGAAAATGATTTTTAAAAGATTTTAAAACCAAAAAAAGTTGATAAAATCAAAAAGTATATAGTATATAAACTTTAGAAGAACCACTTAAAAAAAAAAAACACAATAAATTCAGGGAAAATGGAGGGAAAAAGAAAGAAAACCAAAAGACACAATCAAGAAGTTGATAAACCTTGGAAAAAACACTCCAAAAAGGAAGAAAAAAATAAGAATAAAACTCCAAAAAAATCAGTACAACTTCCAACAATAAAAGGGTTAATGTAGAATGCAGGCACCCAACTTCCTCTCTTTTTTTTTCCCTGCCAGCGTCTCAGTGAAATCTGAGAACAATGGAAAACCAAAAAAAAGACTCAAAATGACCCAGCTTTCCCGAACATTCTCATACTACAGTAACAAAAGCCTCTACCAAAAATACAAAATAAAACAAAATGGGGAAAAGCACAGTCCAAAATATAACAATATTAAACAAAATATATCAGGGGCACACCCCGCAAGCAAAAGAGGAAGTTTACAATAAAAAGGCGAAACTCTTTCTGCTTCAGATCTTTGCGGAAAGCTGCAATGAATTCACATATAGACGTCCGGGGAGAGAGACACGTCAAACAGCTCCTGACAACCGGTAACTGCCAATCACCCGTGGCGCTTTGGTTAGCACCGGGATGTATCACCCTCCGTCTGCTGGGAGACAGGCGCCATGATATCCCACTAGATTATCACCCCTCCGTGTGCACCCGGGGACGGTGGTAATCTCTCCAGTGATCAGTCTGTGATATCTCTCCAGTCTGCCAGCCTCCGCTTGATGCGGGGACGTGTGACAGCCGAGGGATTCACCTGTGATACCTCCCTTAAGCTGACACCTCCGTGTATGTGTGCAGGGACCGTGACAGATAGCTTTTTCAGAGGAATTCACCTGTGATATCCTAAGTCAAAACCTCCGTGTGGTGCAGGGATGTGATCTGACTTAGTCAGAGAGACTCAGTCTTGTTATCGGTGTCTCAGCAGCCACAAATCAAGTCACAGTCTCCACCAACTCTCTCACCCGGATCTCAGACACACAGGATCACAGAAGACACTTAGCTTATCCCAGGGTTTGGATTTGCGTGTGGACTTTTTTACACTACCTGGGTTTGGTGACCACACTGACCGGCTAGAGATGCTGACCCAGACTGGGCACAGGGAACATTCAGGTAAGAGGACTATATTTTCTTACCTTACTTATGGAGTTGCACAAATGTCCGTTCCCATGAGCCAAGGCCTTGGTCGGCACCTCTGTCCTCTCCGATCAGCAGGATCCCCGTGCGTTTTCGTCCACAGCCCCACGTTGGGCGCCAATTGATGTGGATTTTTGTCCTAATTAGACAGTCATATTGAGCGCTCAAGGAAGGAAAGACGCCACACATGGTTAGCAGCAATACCTTCCAGCAGAACTCTGGACACTATTCATATTCATGGTCTTTTATCAGTTCATATAAAGGAGTGGTTACTCATTAACATAAAGGCTTTACTTATCTAATTGGTCAGTTTGAATACATGAACATATATGGGTGTCCGACCTGGGGTTACTTAGACACCACATGATTTACTGTCTGGAGCCTTGCACTCGTCAGCAAGTCTCCAATATCGGCTGGACCATCTGGCCTTGCGTCCTCATTCCCTATGTCTGCTAGATATTTCTCAAGTCACAAGACAATGAGATGACTGGGTAGCAGGTTATTTCCACCAACTAGTTATAAGGTTCAAATTGTGAATATGGGGGGCGTGGCCTGAGCTGTGATGGTGTGAGGAAGTGTCTGCTCAGGGCTCCTGCTCAACTACCTATATGAAGCAACTTTGAAGCGACAGGAATCCTCCAATCAAGAATTCATACTCACAACAAGAGTCTAGAAGTCGCCTGGAGCATTTTGATACCAAGAATGTGAAGATTGGACCAAAAATAACAGAACTACAGCTACTGAGGAGGAGCAGTGGTGTTTTCCTGTGCTGAGCAGAGGAGAGGGGCCTGTAGCTGACTCCTGCAGAAGAAGAAAGGAGATGGAAGAGTTTCACATCTACCGAACAGCTATCCTGTTGTATCGGTGATCAGGAGGAGTGGAGGTGACCGGGCTGTTTGTGTGCAGAGACCGGAGGACTGGCGCTTGTCCGTGGGTCCTGTTCAGGCCCGCGTTCTACATTACCCGCTGTTGCCTGCCTGTTGGAGAAGGAAAAGGAAAAGGGCTTCAGGAGAGAAGCATACTGCTGAAAAGTGCAAGCGGCCGGTGTTTGGTAATATTCCTGGACTCTGAGGTGGCTACGGAAGACCAAGGAAGGAGAAGAGCAGGACTTGGAGTGTGACGTTAGCAGCCGCGGCATCCACAGACCCGCCGCGGTTTTCAGGGTGTTGTACCACGCCGGTGGACATGATCCCGGGGGATCCTGCTTAGTAGGATCCGGAGAGATTCTGAGCAGATCAAGACTGGGCACGAAGAAATCTGCTGAAAATTGGAGGAGTTATTGGCTAAAATCCTTGGCGGGGCAGGAGAAGCAGGAGCAGGCAGATGATTGACAGCTGCTGCCGGTGCGGAGATTCAACGCGGTCTAAGGTTTGTTGTGAGCCCTTGCCGATCCGGATCGGAGTCCTTTCTTGAGTGGGCCTCTGGGGAGGAGAAGAGGGTACTGGCACTGGATTTGAGTGACTGCCATACTCCCAGATTTGCCGCGATCGCTGTGGTGTTGCATTCTTCTTGCTGGCTTGATCCATGGGAAATCCCTTTCTTTGGTGCCAAGGAGACTTTAAGGAAGAAGACGGAGTCCTGATATATTGGAATACAAGGAGAACTTTGTAATCCCTGATAAGCAGATTTTGGTGGGTCAGGAGAGTGTGGAAGCTGAGCTTTACTGAAAGCGGCTGTTTTATATTTGAGTGGAAGCTGAGCTTTACTGAAAGCGGCTGTTTGATACTTGAATGGAAGCTGAGCTTTACTGAAAGCGGCTGTTTGATATCTGAGTGGGGGCTGAGCTTTACTGAAAGCGGCTGTTTGATACTTGAATGGAAGCTGAGCTTTACTGAAAGCGGCTGTTTGATATCTGAGTGGGGGCTGAGCTTTACTGAAAGCGGCTGTTTGATACTTGAATGGAAGCTGAGCTTTACTGAAAGCGGCTGTTTGATATCTGAGGGGGGGCTGAGCTTTACTGAAAGCGGCTGTTTGATATCTGAGGGGGGGCTGAGCTTTACTGAAAGCGGCTGTTTGATACTTAAGTGGAAGCTGAGCTTTAAATGATCACGGCTGTTTGATAGAGCTTTAAGTGTTCGCGGCTGTCTGATACTTAAAACCATTGAGGAAAAAGAGTGGAAGCTGAGCTTTAAAAATCCGCGGCTGTTTGATACCTAAAGTCAATGAGGATAGAGAGTGGAAGCTGAGTTTTAAACGATAGCGGCTGTTTGATACTTAAGACTGCTGTGGATAGAGAGTGAAGCTGAGGTTTAAAAGATCGCGGCTGTTCGATACTTAAGGCCACTGAGAATAGAGAGTGGAAGCTGAGCTTTAGATGATCGTGGCTGTTTGATACTTAAAGCCACTGAGGATAGAGAGTGGAAGCTGAGCTTTAGATGATCGCGGCTGTCTGATACTTAAGGCTACTGAGGATAGAGAGTGGAAGCTGAGCTTTAGATGATCGCGGCTGTTTGATACTTAAAGCCACTGAGGATAGAGTGTGGAAGCTGAGCTTTAAATGATCGCGGCTGTTTGATACTTAAGGCTACTGAGGATAGAGAGTGGAAGCTGAGTTTTAGGCGATTGCGGCTGTTTGATATTTAAAGCTACGGAGCTCCTGAACATAACTTATATTTTATTACTTATAATTTGGTACCTGGATGGCAGTACAAATTATATACATTTTTACTATTATTCACCAGGCTCTAATAACCCAATCGACATTAGATATATATTATATGCTATTGTTAGATGCTTACTTGATTACTGTGGTTGTATATACTATATATTATTTCTATCCTCATAACTAATATTTCAAATCATATACAATAATCTTTGGTTTAGCTGCTTATTAGCAGTATATCCTACACAACTCTATATATAGGCTTTTGTTCTCTTTTCTCTTTTTAGGAAAGATATAGGATATAGAGATCTATAGGAAATCTTTAGTACTATTGTTGATAGGCAACGATACATAAGTCAGGTATTATTCTAACTTAGGCCTTTTTGAGGTTATAGAGTTTGTTTTTGTGATATCTCTAACTCCTAACTAATTTAATAGGATAATAATCCCTGTTGCCAATTTGGGTAGACCCTTGAGTGAATTCAGGATTCTAACTATCTGATTCATAGATACTATTAAGGTGATTATTCAATTACAAATAATCAGGAATTAATATTCTGTATATTAAACTGTCTTAATTCATAAGATGACCTCTTCAAACAGAAATCAAAAAGGAAAGCAACCTCCACATAGGTCTTATAATAAACCCAGGGAAGACTCCCCCAACATATTAAGTCCTATGAAATCAAGGTCTCCATTAAAAAGGGATCCACAGGCTAGTCAGGTACCTACAACAGCTCAGAGTAAACCACCAAAAAAGGATATAGAAGGTAAAGGACTAGAGCCTAATCATCCTATTCAGGTGCCCACAATTAAAGAGGTTAACTCTGACGCAATGGATACTTCCAAATCCACAAAAAGAAAAGAACTTGAAAGTTCAACACCAGCCGAATCTGGAAACAACTCAGAATACTCTTCACCTGACGGTAGTCCAACTAGACAACGTACTAAAAAAGATCGACCTTCATCTCCTCACCCTTTAAAACAAGGGCTATCTCCCACTGATCTAGATATATTTTTAGCCTCTGAAAAGGTAGTGACAGAAAGCTCTATGGCTAGATTTTGTAAAATGCTTAGTGACTATGGCTTTGGGATTTGAAGCTCAGAATAAGAAAATGGATGAAGTAAGTGACAAAATCACTAAGATTAGAACAGAATGAAAACAGGATCTTAGTTGTTGAAAATAAAACGGATACTTTGCTTAAACAGAATTCTGAATTGAAAATGGAAATACAGACATTGAAAACTAAATTGATGGATGTGGAGGATAGGAGTAGGAGGAATAATCTTAAAATAAGAGGTATCCCTGAAAATATCTCACAAGATGGGCTTTCCAACTACACGAAAACTATATTTAAAAAGGCTCTACCTGATCTTCCAGATTTTGAATTCAGGATTGACAGAATCCACCGTATTCCGCGTCCTAGAGGCTTGTCTGTCGATAAGCCGAGGGATACTATCCTCCATATGCATTATTTTGAAACAAAGGAAAAAAATTTTACACTATATCAGAGACAAGGGAAACTTTCCAGATCCTTATACTAGCATAAGAGTTTTTGGAGATTTCTCCAAGGCAACCATGGAGTTCAGAAAATCTTTTAGAGAAGTAAATACAAAAATAAAAGATCTTGGCATTTCATATAGATGGGGTTATCCTGCTAAACTTTTGGTGTGGTATAGGGGGAAGACAATCCCTTTTTTTTACACCAGAAGAAGCAATGCTTTTCGTCCAATCATTCCTTGATGACATTGGCTGAACTTATTGTCAAGAAGTACCGGGTTTCACTTTCATTATTTGGAATGTTTATAATGCTTAAAAATTAGAAGGATTAATAGAAATATTAGGTGTAAGGGTAGGAGTTGAACCACTTTTTTTTTCATATAACCCCAAACTAGGTGAGAATCCTTCTAGGTTGGATTCCTCCAGGGGTACTCATTCGAGTTTACTTTTTGATTTTTTATTTTTCTTTTGTTTCTCTCTTTTTTTTTTTTTATTGTTGTTTGTTACACAGACTTACTGAAGTCTTATTTCTATCACTTGGTATTTACAGTGCTGTAGTTAGGAGTCTTATTTGGATTTGTTCCACTTCCTACTTTATTTCACAGCGACATAAACATGAAGCTTAAAATTTTGTCTTTCAACGTTAGGGGCCTAAATATCCCTTATAAAAAGGCATACACTTTGGAGGGAGATACAATGTCCGCTTTGCTATATTCTATGTCTACAAGAAGTCAAGTTTACTAGGGAAAGTCATCCGTTCTTTCAAAATAAGAAATTTCCACATATGTTTCAATCCCTGAAAGGGAAAAAGAAGGCCGGGGTCATTACACTTATAAAAAAATAATATTCCATTTGAATTAATAGAAGAAATCACAGATCCACAAGGGAGATATCATATCTTCATATGTCAACTCAATCATAAACTTTGCACAATAATTAATGTATACGCTCCAAATAAAAAGACCATTTCATATCTAAATAGATTAATGGATAAGATCAATAAAGTTAAGAAAGGGATGCTTATGTTCGCAGGAGACTTTAATATAGTCCCTGATAGTACAATGGATTCTTCATCACCAGTACGCCATAAAGCACCTTCTCTTAGTAAATGGTTAATTTCTAATGAACTCTGACATTTATCGCTGTCCGAATACTTCTTCGTGTGAATACACGCACTATTCGGACACGCACAAAACATCATCGAGAATAGACCTAATATTGACAGATGTTTTTGCCATTTCTAAATTCAAAAAAATTAGTATCTTGGGCAAATCTATATCAGATCATGTCCCTGTGCTGGCGGAGTTTGAATTGAGATTCTATTCAGAAAACATGTTTCTCTGGAAAGCTAACTCCACTTTATTTAAAAATCCCGAATATAAGGAAATAATTTCAAATACAATCTAACTATTTTAAAGAAAATGACGTTGGTCATATAAATCCGTTCGTTCTTTGGAACGCTCACAAGGCGGTCCTGAGAGGCCATTTGATTCAACTTTTGTCCAAATCAAAAAGGATAAAAAGACAGACAATCACAAATTTACAGTCTCAGATAAAACTGAAAGAAGAGTTTCAAAACAGTTTGCCGGTTCCATCCTCGAGTGTTCACTTGGAAATACTGAAATTAAGGCAGGAATTAAGAACTGCAATCATTTTGGATTATGATGCAGTTATCAAAAATTCAAAATTTAAATTTTACTCATCTATTAACAAACCAACTGCATATATGATGAACAGATTCAAACGAGAGAATTAATAAGAGAATATAGTTAAAATCAAAGACAACAACGGAAATGTTAAGACTCATCCTCGGGATATTGCAAACGCCTTTGCAGAGTTTTTTCAAGGCTTATACAATTTAGCTTCGGACGCTGAAACAGCACAACCAGATGTTAAATTGATAGATACATTCTTAGACAAATTAGATATCCCCCGAATTGATCCTTTAGAGTTGGAACATATAAACAGACCCATATCAACAGAAGAAATATTTGATGCGATTAATAAACTTAAAGCCCAGAAATCACCAGGGCCTGATGGGATTACCAATGAATATTATAAGACCTTTCAAACTATCCTAGCTCCTTATCTGCAAAACATATTTAACTTGGCTACCTGTCAGGGCTCCTTTCCAAAGGAAATATTAGAAGCTACGATTGTTATGATACCTAAGGAGAAGGGAGACCCTGACAAGGTTCAGAGCTACAGACCAATTTCACTCATTAATGGGGATGCAAAGCTGTACTCAAAAATATGGGCTGAAAGACTTAAAAAGGTTCTACCTTTTTTTAATAAAAGACGATCAAATTGGCTTTGTAGAAGGTCGTCAAGCTGCTGACGGGACTAGAAGGATCTTGAATATAATTACCGCTACTAAATTTTCTACAGATCCTTCAGTTCTAGTTACGCTAGACGCTGAAAAAGCCTTTGATTGGGCGTATCTAAAGAAAGCATTATTGAAATTTGGATTTAATGATCACTTCATTTCTTCAGTTATGGCCTTGTATTCAGAGCCTTGTGCAAAAGTATACACGAATAATCATTTATCAAAGTCATTTCCTATTTCAAATGGTACAAGGCAGGGGTGTCCCCTTTCTCCACTTTTATTTGTTTTGGCAATAGAACCCCTGGCAGAAAAAATCAGATCTAATCCTAACATCTTTGGCCTTGAAACTCCTCAACGCACATTTAAAATCAGTCTGTTTGCGGACGATATAGTGCTGACACTCTTAAACCCAGAGATTTCTATCACAGCATTGTCATCAGATTTAAAGCTATTCTCAAATATATCTTATTTTAAAATAAATCATTCAAAATCAAAGATTTTACCCTTTAACTTAAATCCTCAAGAAGTGGAACGTTTAGGAACTCTCTCAAAATTTTCGTGCAAGGAGGAGGAAGTTGGATATTTGGGGATGAAGCTGACAAATTACATTCAACTATCTCAATTAATCTTAACAACTTAATTCATAATGTCACCACAGATTTTGTAAATTTTAAACGTATTGGTTTATCCTTGTTAGGTAAAACAAATGACTTGACAGCCAATATTTTCCCTAAGATATTGTATTTGTTTAGGATCCTTCCAGTATACATTCCTTCAGCGCAATTGTCAAAAACTCAAAAATTAAATAAACTCCTTTGTTTGGGATGGCAAAAAATCAAGAATTGCGTCGAACATCCTTTATAAAAGTAAAAAAAATGGAGGTCTGGGGCTACCGAATGTAACAGCTTATTACCAAGCCTTATTGATTAAAGCTAGCGTTTATTGGTTTAGTCGTAATACAACACCTGCGTGGATCGCCTTGGAAGAAAGTCAAAGTAATAATGACATATTCCACAATATTCTTTGCTAATGTATTGGGTTCCCGACCAAGTTTGCCTTCTCATCCCATATTCCAAGCCATACTCTTGGCTTGGAAAAATTTTATTAGACCAGGGAGAAATTGAAACAAATTGAGACAAATGTGTAATTTTCCACTAAACTTTATATCTTTCTTTTACAAGTGTACTATTCCAGAAATTTGGACTACATGTAATATTAAAAAAATAGGAGATATATACAATGGTACCTTCCTTTCCTTTAGTGAGATTAAAACAAAATTTAATCTTCCCTCCTCAGAATTTCTCTTTCACCATTCTAAAAAGCTACATTAAAAAATTAAGCCACTAAATTTGGACATTATATCTTTATACTTGGGAAACAGAAAAAGAACGTTTGGAGCTTAAAGAACATATATAAAATTTTCAATAAAGACACGTTTATACTAAAGAGCGCATATATGAAACGATGGGAGTCAGAATTAAACATTACACCCACACTGGAACAATGGCAAGATGCCTTGAAGTTTTCTTACATAGCAACAATCTCAATGACACTACAAGAGTCTTACTACAAAATGTTTGTGAGACGGTATTATACCCCTTCGAGGCTGAATTTTATAAATCCAGGTAACTCCAACTTATGTTGGAGAGAGTGTGGAATGGTGGGAAACATCACATATTTTGGGAATGCCCTAATGTTAAGAGTCTATATGAACAGATACTTCCTTCCATAAACACCTTTTTGGGAAGGAAATTGGTTATTTCCCCTAGTATGGCTCTTTAATTAGATCTAGAAAATTTAGACTTTTCAGATACATTAATGATAGTACATATTTTACTAGTAGTTAAAAACTCAATAGCAGCACACTGGAAAAAAAACGATACCAAAATTCGAAGATATTTTTCACAATCTTCTGATACATAGCGCATTAGAAAGACGCTTTGCTCTACATAATAACTTCTTGGACAAATATAATAAAAAGTGGGAAGTATGGAATAAAACTTTTCTTACAAAAAACTAGTTATGTTGTCACTGATGAATCCAGATAGGATCTTATTTTTCTTTTCTTCTGTTTATTTTAGATTTTAGACTTCAGATGTTAAGTTTTAGTTATATTCTTAGCTTTTAGCTTTAAGATGCTTATGGAGTAATGGCTATAAATAATCACTCAGAGTTTCCTATTGTATTTTCTTTTCCCTTCCCTTTCCTTCTGTATCCCATTTCCCATACCCTTTTTTCCTATGTTTGTTAAATTTGAAATACCTTAATAAAAATTATTGGAAAGCAAATTGTGAATATGTATCTGTGTGCAGTATATACTGTATGAGTATATAGCAGTATATAGCCTATAGCAGGCAAATGAGATCTAGATGAAATACATATATTTCCATAACAATACTAATTAGCTTTACTTTTCTAGGTGCTTCAATAGTCTGCAGAAATCCAAGTGGTACAGAACTTTGAATCCATAAATGCTATAGCACAAGCTATTACTGATTTTTGAAGAGAGCACCACAGATTTCACTGTTTTAGAAAAACAAAAAACTTTGGAAATGAAGGTGTGTGATTTAAGCTAACATTACATGATTTATTATAAGAAGTGTATTTATTTTATTTTTCCATCTATATAGCCAAATGAGGGCTTGGCTGTTTGAATAAATCATCATTCAAAAGTACAATCGTCCTGCATCCATATAGTGTACTGGAAAATGTTAAGTTGCCAAAAAAAGGCATGTACACAAGTTTTTTTTTTTTTATAAAAATCTGTCTACAATAGAGTTGAGTGAAACGGGTCGAAAAATTTCAAAAGTTGCCGACTTTTGGTTAAGTCGGGTTAGACGAAGTGAAACCAGACCCTAGGGTGAGGTCAGCCACGAGCTCGGCAACTTTAGCGACAAAGTCGCGTTTCAAAGTTTGTTTTTCCGCCAATCAGGATACACAGACACTGTTGGCAACGTGATGACATAGGTAGGGGTCACCACCATCTTTGAGAAGGGCATGCAAGAGATTGGCTTGCTTTGGGGGGGCGTCACAGGGGGTATAAAAGGGCGTGCACGCCGACCGCCATGTTACTCATGCTGATCACAGAATAGGGAGAGCGTTAGGCAGGGAAGAAGACACCAAAAACTGCTTCTGCTGCTAGCGATTTTGCCTGTACAACACACCAGTCACTGTGTGTGCAGTGCAAGTGGAGGCTATATTTTGCTGGATCAGCTGTGTTGGTTGTTAGGCTGCCTTATAAGGCTCCCTGATAGCTGCATTGCTGTTTTCCCACTGCTCTGCAAACTGCTTTTTTAAAAGCAATCCAAATTTTTTTTTTTGTCCTGGTGAGGTACTGAGCGTGCATTTTTTCACACCATACAGCGGTGTACGCTCCTCACACAGTACCGTGTAACGGCTGTTATCACGGCCACAGTGAAGCTGTGTGTGACTCTGTAAGGATAAGTCGAGGACATGTTCCGTTCTTACAGACCTACACCTTCTAGTTTTGTCTGCTTTTCAAACAGTTAAGTATATTTGCTGTTTGATCACATTCCTATTCTGCCCAATTCTATATACACCTTGTAGTTTGTCATACACTAGCCAATTTCTGCCTGTGACATAGCGGTGTGATATTCACTGGGCCTCACACAATCCAACAGTGTCCACAAGTGTGTTCAGAAATTCTACATGTCCCCTGTCCTATATACACCTTGTACCTTGTTTTACATTACTATATAGTTTGTGGGATTTTGTGTACATTCTTACCAAAAATGAGGAAGGCTGGTGGAAGAGGCCGTGGAATTAGGTGGGGGTTGCCAGCTGGTGATGATGGTGTTGGTGGTGGATCTGATGGTAGTGGCAAAAGCAAAATAGGACCGAATGCAGGAGGTGTTGAGCCTGCGTCATCGTCTGGCCCCACTAGGCCTCGAAGGCTTAGTTTTCTAGGAGTTGGCAAACCGTTTTTAAAGCCAGAGCTTCAGGAAAAAGATTTGGCTTACATTGCTGACTCAGCCTCCAGCTCTATCGCCTCCTCTTCTGAAGTTGTAAAAAATAAAAGCACCGAGTTGTCATTGGAGGCTCATGTTCATGAACCACACCTTTCCTTGTGTCCTTCACCCCAACCAAGATTGAAGGATGACGCAGGCCATACTACTGATTACTCCATGGAGCTGTTTTCACATACCATGCCTGGGTTATCAAGTGAAATGGTGAATTACCCAGGCCAAGATGAATCTGACATGGAGTGCACTGATGCACAGCCACTGATAGATGATTCTGCTGGTACATTCACTCAAAGCACTACATTGTCCTCGCAGTGTAATGAGCCAGATTCTGACCCTGATGAGACTCAGGTGCCCCTTCCTGCATACTATACCATACACGGTGACACAGAGGAAGGGGCACATGACATTGAAGAGGAGGTGAGGGATGACCCAGTTGTTGACCCAGATTGGCATCCATTGGGGGAAGAGGGTGCTGCTTCCAATAGCTCAGATGAGGAGGAGGAGCATCCACAGCAGACATCAACATCGCAACAGCTGTTATCTGGCAGGCCCGGAGCTCTCCAAAGACAGGTTCCAAAAATCAAAAAAGAGTTGCTGGACAGCTTGTCCAGATGGTCAAAATAGCAGAGCATGCTAGGCCGCAAAATGTCTTCCAAAGTAGGAAGAGTGCAGTGTGGCACTTTTTTGAACATAATCCTCATGATCAGGCCAAGGTTATCTGTAAGAAGTGCGCAAAGACCTTTAGCCGAGGGAAAAATCTGAAAAATTTGAATACCATTTGCATGCTTAGACATTTAACCAGCACGCACTTGCAAGCGTGGATACAACACCAAACCTCAAGTACCACATGTGCAACTGATCACAAAGAAGGTAGTCAGCAACGCTACATTGTTTCCCCCACTGTAAGCCCACCGGTTAGCACAGCAGCAAATGTTGAGGTGTCGTTGCAAGGCCACAGCAGTCAGGGAATCCCACTGTTATATGAACGAAAGACTGAATCTAGGCCATCAGAATGTCGGATTAAGTACATAACGGCTATGCGTGATACACCATTCAGATGAACCCCAGTTGACTCGCCTGATGAGAATAGACGAAACGCGTCGGGAGATAGGGGTATCGCGCTCACCAGTCACGGGGATGGCAATCAGAGAATGCCCCTGCTACTTGGGTGAGATTGCTCCGTGTTTTACTAAATATTTTGGTGTCATAATATTAGTCTCACATCTATAGGAGACGGTTTGAGATATTTATGCATACCTGGTGGATTTAGATCCGGTACTAAGGTATATGGAGGGTATGAGGGAGTATATATCTTTATTATGACACACGATACATTTCTATCTGATACATTATTTGTGTGTTATAGAACCCGTAGCAAATGCGGCAACTGAGGCTATGTGGTTCTTATTAATGCTGTGTAGCAGTATTGTGCCTTGTATTATATGGTACTCCTGATCAGGAGAGGGGTATGGTTATGCCTAACTTGGGAATATACTGATGGCATGACACCTACTCTCAATAAGAGATGGCTAATGTAATGACATGTTAAGCATAGAGATTTGCTGTGTTTGATGTAATTTGAGCACCTTGCACTCTATTTTATTGTATATTAATCTAATAAAAAGGTATATTTTAATTATTCTATCCATTGGCTGGTTAAACAATTTAGGAAGTGGATATACTAGTGCTGTTTATATAGCCATCAGAAAGAACACCAACTCCATCACCATCATCAACCCTCTCTGTCCGCCCTGTCCACTGCTAGTTCCACCATATGCAGCTCTCAAGTCCAGCTCACCCTCCCAGAGACTATGAGTAGGTCAAGAAAGTACTCAGTCTCTCATCCGCGTACACTGGGTTTGAACGCCCACATTGCCAAACTAATCTCGTTAGAGATGATGCCCTCTCGGTTGGTGGAAAGCGCAGCTTTCTGCGAACTCATGGCCTATGCAGTACCACGCTATGACCTACCCAGTCGCCACTTCTCTCAAAGCCATCCCAGCCCTCCACCATCATGTGAAAGACCGCATTCATGCACTCAAGCAGTCAGTGAGAGGAAAGGTGCACCTCACAACAGATGCATGATCCAGTCGGCATGGCCAGGGCTGTTAAGTGTCCATCACTGCGCACTGGGTTAATGTTGTGGATGCAGGGTCCACAGGGGACAGTGGTGGTGGGACAGTGCTGCCTAGCCCACGGTATAGGAAACAGTTGGCTGTAGGCGTTCGACCCTCCTCCTCGAGAAGCGAAAGCTCGTCCACAGAACGCAGTCGTACGACCACTCCATCTGCAACTGCCACTGTTGCACACGAGGTGTCCCCCTATCGAGCAGCTAGGGGAAAGCGTCAGCAGGCTGTGTTGCAGATGATGTGTTTGGGCGACAGACACACCGCGGAGGTGCTGGCCGAGTACTTTCAGCGACTAACTGAGTCATGGCTGGGCAGTATACATCTTGAGGCAGGCAAGGTAGTGAGTGATAACGGCTGTAATTTTGTGGCAGCCATAGCCCTTTCAAAACTCAGCCACATACCTTGCTTGGCTCACACCTTGAACTTGGTGGTGCAGTGCTTCCTCAATAATTATCCGGAGTTAACAGCCCTGCTCCAGAAGGTGCGAAGACTGTGCGCGCACATCCGCCGGTCGCCTGTACACTCCATTCGTATGCAGAAGCTGCAGCGATTGCGCCACCTTCCCAACCACTGCCTCATTATCGACATTGCAACAAGGTGGAACTCCACCCTGCACATGGTTGAGCGGCTCTGAGAACAGAGGCAGGCCATAATGCATTTGTGGGAGGATACACGGCCAGGGACTTTGAGAGCAGACATGGAGTTGACAGGTGTGCAGTGGTCGAAGCTGAAAGACCTTTGTAAAGTCCTTCAGTGTTTTGAGGAATGCACACGGCTGGTAAGCGCAGACGACGCCATCCTAAGCATGAGCATCCCACTTATGCGTCTGCTCATGCAAACTTTGACGCACCTTAAGGAGCAGGCGTCTGCAGCCAATGTTGACGAGGAGGAAGAGGAAGAGGGAATCCTTGATGACATTCAGCCATTGTCTGCTCAGGGACCTCTCCTGGATGAGGTGGAGGAAGAAGAGGAGGAGGATGATGGGGATGATTACTTAGGGGAGCAGGAGGCATCTCGTGGGGCAAATGAAAATGTTGGCGTGGCAAGGTCTGGTACAGGGTTTGTGCGTGACTGGAGGGATGTGGATTTGCCAGAAAGTGCTCTTCCACCCACCGCTCGCAGTGCATTATTGACACCGGGAACATTGGCCCACATGTCAGATTATGCCTTGCAGATCCTAAAAAGGGACCCCCGCATTGCCAAAATGATGAACGATGACAACTACTGGTTGGCCAGTATCCTGGATCCACGCTATAAAGGCAAATTCCAAAACATCATGCCACACGAGAACCTTTACCTAATATTGGCTAATAAACAAGCAACTCTGGTAAACCGGTTGGTTGAGGCATTCCCAGCACACAGCAGCGGTGATGGCTCTCACACGAGCCGTACGGGCCGGGGGCAGCTTGGCAGAGGTGTTCATGGTGCACACAGCAGAAGTGGCGTTGGAGACAGGGGTTTCATGACAATGTTGGGGACTGATTTTTCAAGTACCGCTCACACAACTGGTAATACTGCATCGATGGAAAGTGACAGGAGACAGCAGTTGTCAACTATGGTTACAAACTACTTTTCCTCCCATATCGATGTTCTCCCACACAGGTCATTCCCCTTTGACTATTGGGCTGCTAAACTGGACACCTGGCCTGAATTGGCACAATATGTCTTGCAGGAGCTTGCTTGCTCAGCTGCATATGTGCTATCGGAAAGAGTCTTCAGTGCAGCTGGATCAATCCTGACAGAAAAAAGGACCCGTCTGTCAACCCAAAATGTGGATGATCTAACCGTCATTAAAATGAACCATGCATGGGTTTCCAAGGATTTTGTCCCACCTTCCCTTGATGACATAGGTTGCCAGAAAAATGGCTTGCTTTGGTCCTCCTCCTATTCCGCAAACTTGACCTATTTAGCCTTTTGCAGCAGCTGAATGTCCCACAACATATGCCACTTTGTAAACCGCCCTAACTGGGCTGCCCCCCCTGTTGTGAGTTCATTTTCCCCTTCATTACTGAGGCCTGAGGAGCTCCCTCTTCTGGTAAAGAAAGGTAGTGAGCCTGATTGTAAAACACCTGAGGCTGATGATGATGACTGGCTGAGTGGAGTCACAGACTGGATATAAGGCTGCCGACGCCCTTCTGCCCTGCGGGTGATTTCTCTGTGGGATCCTTGGAGACCAGTCTGAATTCCTGCTCCTCCAAAGCCAAGTTTGCTGCTCGGCCTTTTGCTTTTGTGCTTTGACTTTGTTTTGCTTTGTTTTTCTGGATTTCTGCCATTCCCTGCTGGGTTGTGCTGAATTCTTTTAGCTCTGTCTTCTGAAAATACCCGAGTGCTGATTTAGTTTTTGAAGCCTAGCTGCTTCAGGGCATTTTTCATATCAGCTTGTTGGCTTAGGTCTTTGATATGGTTTGGGCAGATTGCAGACAGCAGCCTTCCTGTCCTTTCCTATCTAGGTAGTTTTGGGCCCTGTCTTTGCTCAGTCTGTCTGTCTGTGTTAGTGTTTTCATCTTGCTTCACCATCATTATATGTTGGGGGCTGCCTATTGCTTTGGGGTCTGCTCTGGGGCAGTTTAGATTTCCCCTTTCTTTCTTTAGGCCTACGTAATTCTCCGGCTGTGATCGAGGGGTCTAGGGCATCGTAGGAACCCCCCACGGCTACTGCTAGTTGTGTTGATAGGTTCAGGGGTCTGCAATCTGATAGTTGCCAACTTCTCTGGTTTTCTGGACTTAGCTTGTATTTCTGCTTTTGCCTCCTACGGTGACTCATTCATAACACCCCCCCCCATGGCCGGGGTCACCACCTAGCGCACGAAAGCGTGCGAGTGCCGTTGCCCTGGACAGGTGGGTAGGCTGACTCTTGGGCGCGGGCACTGGCCCAGGGTCCCTCATAGTGCAATTAAGTGTCTGACGGTGGTGGTGCACACCCGCCGTCAGACACCGCCCTACTATGAGGGGCCCAGTGCCAGTACAGATGCCCACGAGTGTGCCACCCTTGCTTGGGCAGGGCCCCAGCATTTGCAATGTTTACCTCTCCCTGCTCCTCCGCTGTGTAGTCTGGGCTGTCAAATCCTTCACTGGGAGTGCCAATACAAATTGATTGAACTGAAAGATGATGGTTAAGATGTAGCTATGCCCTGTCCTGCTGGCGTGGCTCTAGCTCCAGAAGATCAATGGCTTCCATTTCTTATGGACGTCGACTCACAATGACATGCAGTGGTGGTTTATCATCAGCTTTCACAGTTTTCCTACTCACAAACGTATGACATTCCGGCGCACATTTTAAAATGTGCCCTCTCATGCCAATCCAATAGAACCGCCTGTGGCTTCTGTCTTTTGCACTCCAAAGTTGCGTGACAGATCATGATAGCCAGTGAGCACCATGTTTACATCGCTCCCTGTGATAAAAATTTGATTGAGATGAGTAACAGTGATGGAATCAACGGAAGTGCGATACAGCAAAACTTTATTCACAAAAAAATGTTTTCACTGTCTCAACACAAATTAATTGAGGGTCAGCATCGCCTATGAGAATTGTGACGGAAGTTTTTCCCGTGAATAGTAAATTCTAGATTTCTGCAATCACTAGCCTTTATGTCAGTAATTGTATGCATCTTATTTCCTATTGCAGAGAGGCTGGACTGTATTACTGAGACAGAAATATATATGATTTAAAAATAACACCAAAAGTATATAGATGTGTACACCTCAAATGCATTTCCTTTTTTCCCACTTTTTAGATTGCTGTGTAATCCATACTGAGAACACAGAGATTTTACATGTTTAAACTATGCTATATATACCTGCTATCCAGTGATAAAGTACCCTTTCTCAACTTTGTACAATCTGGTCAAATCCATACTGGGCCTGAGAACATCTGAGTCTGCCTCCTGATCTATAGACATATATTTTTAATGTGTAAACTAGGCTACATATATACGTGTTATCCGGTGAAACTGTACCCTTTATCAACTTTCTACAATGCTGTTGAATCCATACTGGGCCTGAGAACGGCTACCGAGCTGTTAAGCAAGCTACAGCACCTGTGGTTTGGACACGTCATTTTTTCAGGAATGACGGTTAGGCCTAACTCCGGAATTGCGGTTGACCTGAACTTACTGGGAAATCGTTCGTGGGGAATAATCTGAATCTCAGATCCCCATCACTAACGGAGTTCAGCAGGTTATCTGCACCTGTAAGCGACAAAAGCTGGTCCTTTCAGTGTAGAGTGCATGCAGCCCTGGACATGTACGGGAATGCTAGAACTGTTATTGCTCGATCTCACGTGCCAGAGCCTCGCTTATCCCTCTAGTAAGCTTGACGCGTACTGCAGGGGCATGCCGGAGTCTTGGTTGTTAACGGAATAAAGCTGAGAAATCACTAGCACAACTACAAACACATACCACACCACACACAGAAATCGACAAAGCTTTCAAAGTGTGCATCTTTTCTTTAGGTGGCATGGTTGTAGTTTCCAAGGGGGAGTCCAATTAAGCCACAGGCTCCACTCCTGGTGGTGCCCTTTTGGACATTCCTTTAAGGTTCAGCTTTGCAATCATACTGCCCCCGGAAGCCAAAAACTTTGCCTTCATGGACGCCGTTTGGAGGTTCGTGGGAATAACGCTGCCCGATCAGCAATCGGCATATGGGTCGCCCTCCCAGGGCTGTGGGGTACTCGGTACCGGGCCGGTGTCAGCGGGAAGTGTCACAGCAGCGGTGACCCGGACAGTGGCCCTGGGTGCCCATGTAAATGGCGTGGAATAATGGTAAAGAATTTATATAGATAGTTTGACGCCACCTGTGGTGTTCGGCAACATAGGTGTTAGGCCGACGCTGCATGCAGATCCTCTGGGACTGATGCTGTTGTGCAGCAAAGATGGTGAAGCTCCCCACAGGTGGAGCTGGAGTCCCAGGGAAGTGTAGATGTAGTGATGGGGGAAAGGCACAGGCGGTGTAGGTGCTGGTACCCAGATGTAGCGGTGCTGGAATAACTGTAGGACACCAGAGCGTGCAGTTCCAAAGCTTTACTCACAGTTTGCAGGTTACACAGATGCTTGCCTCTGTGCTGTGTCCTCTGGGTCAGGACCTCAGCCAACCTCCGGGACCAAAATGGAAAGCTCCCTTCCAACACTCCGCCAACATGTACCTTCCTGAACGTCTCCTTTCTAGCGCTTGTGGGGGAAGCACTCACAGGATCGTAGTTCACTGAAGCGCCTCCTGTCTAACAGATGTTCCTCAGACTTTACTTGTATGGCAGACAGCTGTAGCCTTTTCCTTCTGACTCCCACACGTCGATGCTGGGGCCTCTGAGCCTTAGTTGGGTACAGAGCATTTATAGCTACTTCCACCAGTTTCTGCTGAAGGAACGTCAGTGTCCCTACAAACTCGGAGACCGGAATCAGGACCATGCGCTCCAGCTAGGAGTGAGCCTTAACTCTGCTCATCCTCCAGCTCCCCTTCTCACGTCCACACACTTCCCCTTCCCTGCACAGAGTTCCCTAACTTACCTTCTCCCAACCACAGAGCAGCTCCTCAGCAGTCAGGTTCAGAGGTCTCCCTGCTAGCCTGGAGTGGGAAATGTGTTGTGTGCTGGTTTCACTGCTAGAGAGATCCTTCGTTGCTCCCAAGCTTGACAACACACTCCCTAGGAGGAAGGTAATGCCACAGTGGCGACCGTACTCTTGTGGACGCCACAAGTGCGCTGAGGCCCAGCCACTGCTGGATGAGGCTGCTGGTACATTGACCCAGACTACTACATTCCCCTCGCACTCTACACAGCCAGAATCTGACCCAGAGGAAACACAGGTTCCCCTTCCCACATACTATACCACCTTACACGGTGACAAGGAGGAAGGTGCAGATGAATGTGCAGGTTCCTTGAGCAGGTGGGGGGCATACTCATGGGCGATGGCACTGGCACCGCATAATATGCAAAAGTGTCTCTGCCGGTGGGAGGGCCTAAACAACCAAGTGCAGTGAGATGGAAGATGGGGACGACAAGGAGTTCAGAGTAGTGCAGGGATTCCCTAGCAAGGAGACTTATGTAATTGTTTTCAATGTTGGGACAGCAATTTTTGGGGAGCACTATACTCTGGAGAATGATAGATGGGGCCCACCCTACACTGGAGCATTCCAAAAGGTGGACATCAGACACTGGAGCAGCATTTACAGGGCCCATTATACACTAGAGCAGTAGAAATGGGGCCCATTATATATGGAGCATTATTTGGGCCCATAAGACAGTGGAGCTTCATCCATTGGGACCAAGATATACTATAGCATTATGTGGAGCTCATCATATATGGTTTGAAACATTATATGGGATCAATGATTCCATATGGAGAAATATATGGGCTGCATTACTCTGTATAGCGCACTGAGCGCTGGCCATAATACTGTATGGAGTTATATACTGTCCGTTTTTGGAGGTATTGGAGAATTTAAAATGGATATCAGTCATGAGATGTAAGAAGTGAAGTATTTTTCATTGTACTATACTGCTATTTCTCTGCCGTATCGGAGCATCATGAGTTGTGGTATGTGTTAAAGGGGCGCTCTTTGCCCTGGGCCCATGAAAACCTGGAGCCAGCCCTACCCCCCCACAACTGTAGCCAAATAAACCCCATTTTTCAGTGCGTAACTAGTATGAAGTAAATTAAGGTTGACAAGCTTAAGTAATAAGAATTGATGCTTTTAGCATTCAAATGGGCACTGTTGGTGTGTTTCCTGTCCTCCTCTCACTGCCGACTTTAATTCCCCATTGACTTACATTCGGTTTCGTGTTTCGGTCGGACCCCCGACTTTTCCCTATAGTCGGCAGATTTTGCTCGACCCGACATTTGGAAAAGTCGGGTTTCATGAAACGAAACTCGACCCTAAAAAAACCAAAAGTCGCTCAACTCTAGTTTTGTGTGTTAAAGGGGCCCACTGACACTTTGGCCCGGGGGGGGGGAAGAAAAAAAAAAAAAAAAAAAAAAAAAGCCTGGAGCCAGCCCTATCCCCCAAACTTTGGCCAAATAACCAAAGTTTTCAATGCGTAACTATTGTAAAGTAGATTAAGGTTGACAAACTTAAGTAATAAGAATTGATGTTGTTGGCATTGAAATGGGCACTGTAGGCACATTTACTGTCCACCACTCCCTGCAGACTTTGCTTCCCCATTGACTTGCATTGGGTTTCGTGTTTCAGTTGGACCTCCAACTTTTCCCTATAGTCGACCGATTTTGTTTTACTCGACTTTTGAAAAAGTCGGGTTTCTTGAAACCCGACTCGACCCTAAAAAAGGCAAAATCGCTCATCTCTACTCATCTAGAAAGCCATTTAACATGTCTGCAGATTTTTATTCACCCCCACCCCATCTCCAGTGCAGACACTACTCAAATGCCAAGGAGGATGCAGTCTGAACAGTTTAATAAAATTCCTTACATACTGTTTTATTAACACCATCTGATCTTTTTAGAACTAATGGCCAATAGACTGGTCCATGACCAAGACTTCAACCTCCTCTTCACAGTTATGGATTTTACTAGATTTGCAGACTTCTGGACAGTAGACATTTAATGATAATGATTAATTGCCTCACATCTGATACAGAAATAATGACTTGGTAATTAAATCAAAGGGTCAATTTGTCATTCCTGTAGTTACAGCAAGAACTTTTCCCTGTCTGGTTTGGTGGAGCATCACAATGAGAGGGGTAAAGATCCCAACCCATGAGTTTGGTGCACCAGCATTACATCTTATTTCACAACTAGCTGAAGAGGCTGGCGCTGCCCGGGCATGGTAATTAACTGGTTAGTTATAGCAAATTATCCTCCATCCCATGGTCCTGTGCCCATATACCCATCACACATCCTCCATCCCATAGTCCTGTGCCCATATACCCATCACACATCCTCCATCCCATAGTCCTGTGCCCATATACCCATCACACATCCTCCATCCCATAGTCCTGTGCCCATATACCCATCACACATCCTCCATCCCATAGTCCTGTGCCCATATACCCATCACACATCCTCCATCCCATAGTCAACCATTATGACATCATAATGAGCGGCGGGGCTTGCAACCTATGACATCAGCGTCGCCATGGCAACCATTATGACATCATAATGAGGGGCGGGGCTTGATACGCTTTCCCCATTATGTAGATAGGGGCAAAATTGTTTGGCGAATTGGAACGTGCGGGGTTAATTTCACCTCAACATAGCCTAGGACACTCTCAGGGTCCAGACGTGTGACTGTGCCAAATTTTGTGGCTGTAGCTGCGATGGTTCGGATGCCAATCCCGGACATACACACACACTTGAGCTTTGATATGCTGAAAAAATATTTATTTCACCGTTAAACCTCCAATCATTCAATGCACAGTAAGAAAAAGGCCAAAGTATTAATTCAGAATCGTCAAGAAAAAAAAATCTTATAAATAAAAGGCAGAAATAAGACAAACTTGTAACAATCTCTAGGTTTAATACTTTTTAAAAAAAAAAAAAAAATAAAAAGGGAAGGAGCCCCTAGGGAGGGCGGCGCAATTCTCATCCTTTGCTGATAATGGTGAATTTACACCAGCTGACATCAACTTTCTAGAGAATTTTCTAGAAATTCTTAGTTTGGTTATGTAGATGAGATTTTTACATTCTGCTCCGATGACATGGTGGCAATTTTAAATCTTTAAATATATAAGTAACTGAATCTACATTTCATTTTTATTATGACCAAATGCAAGAGTCTCCTATGAAACAGATGTGTGAACACGGCCTTTGGCTGTATGCCAGTTTCACAAAGGCATCTATGGTATTCTCACATTAGATGCTACCAGTTGTCATTTATGTGGAGCGAGCGTGGCTTGATACACTCATAGATGGAGACACCAGAGGAAACTGAAGGAGTCTAGACAGTTTTGGAAAATAAATGTCAAATATATATAACATATCAGATTGGCATTCAGTTACAATAAAGATTTAATAGAACTGAAAATAAGCCATTATAGACCTTGACATTGCCTGTTATGCCACAATACATAAAATTCAGCACTCCATTTAGTACACAATTCAGTCAGAAAAAAAACAAAATACCTCCCACATTACATCAGAATTTTGTTTCTTAGAAGCTAGTCGACAGTAGATATAATGAAACTAGGAAACAGAAAAGCGCAATAGGGTCTTATCTGGTGGATAATTGAATAGATGTAACAAAAGTCTACTCACCCTTTCCAGGAGAGGTAAAAGCATATAAACCCGCCGTCAGCCTGCTGCACGCCCGAAGGTCCACTGCGTGACCTCCAATACGAATCCTTATGGATATAATGTTATTCTCGGGCTTACTGTGCGCTGCTTGACCAGGATAAAATCACAACATGAGAAATTTGACCATTTAATTCCCAACGCGTTTCAAAGTGTGAACCACTTCTTCAGGGGATGACAAAGTAAACAGATACAGCCGCATCTGGTTAAATACATACAATGTTTGAAATTTGGCGCCAAGAACACATGTGACAGGGAACAAGAGTCAGAGTTCAGAGGTTAAAACTGCACAAAAACAAAGTTATAATCGTTATACTCATTTTTCTTTTTCTGTTGCAGAGGATATCTTGAAAAAAATTTTTTGAAACCCTGCGGATTTAGTCCAAGATGCTTATAAGAAGTGCAAAGATCTCTCTCAAAATTCCCTAATCAATGGGTCTAAGATGGTCAAAACGGATAACAAGAACTTTACCAGTATTTTTATTACACAGTACTATGCTGAGAATTTGAAAATCAGAGATTTTAACACGGAATTGGCACATTTTATTAAATGACCCGGTTTTATTTAAAATTCTTCCAAAAAATCCTGGGATTACTTTCCGAAGAGCACCCACAATTAAAAATCTAGTGGCTCCTAGTCGCCTTAAAACAGAAACCCAGTTTTCTCCACAAAACCCTACAATGGGAATTTATAAATGTGGCAAAAGAAATTGCCTGTGCTGTAAATCCATTTCTCACAGCTTAAACATGTTCACATCAACTTCTACCAAGGAATGTTTCCCTATAAAAAGTTTTCTTAATTGTTCCACAGAATTTGTGATATATGTGACTGAATGTGATTGTAATAAACAATATGTAGGGAGAACCACGCAACCCCTACATCGAAGGGTTAATTCTCACAAGCATAACATTAAAATAGGTTTCCTACAGCACGGGCTATCCAGACACTTTGCCTTAAAACACAATAATAATGGATTTAAAATAAGTCCTATTGAGCATATACCTAGTGATCATCCTGATAGAATAGGACAATTAAATCGCAAAGATCTTCTGGATATACAGACTAAATACACTGAAACCTAACGGTCTCAACGAAATTACGGAAGTCTTTTTATAATTTTATAATCTTATAATTGTATCTCTCAATAAAGTAATTTCTCTTCAATAATCTTTACAAGGTCAATCTGACAGAACTTTTTTTATATATAATATTTTTATATGTTAAGTTGTAATATGCAGGGTATTTTCTGTTTTCATATAAACCCCAGTAGATTTTCTAACAAACTTATGTTCTGATTTGGTGTAGAATTGTTAGAGATAAATCAGGTTCTTTATGTCTGCGAGTCCGCTCCCGATGCCCTACCAAGTGATCTTTTATATTTTTTTCCCAGCGAGTTATACGCCTTAATTTTAGACAAGTCTACAAACGGCCGCTGTCTACTATACTTATCCCTATTTCCCCTCCAAAAACTATCTTTCCTTCCTGGGTGGCGATCCTGCTCCCACGGAGAGATATCTGAATTCTGAACTGCGGGTCCTTTCCCTGTGTCTCGTGCTAAACGTTCTCTTGCATTCCTCCCTCACCATTTTCTCAGGAATCACACTCATTATAGATAACTTTCCTTCACATATTTTAATAACCCCCCTTTTCCCTTTCTTTTATATGAGAGATTCGCTCGACTGCGGGTCTATTCCCAGAGCCTCACGCTAAATGATCCCTTTTACCACTTCCAAGCTATTTTCTCAGGAGTCACACTCCTCATCAGAGATAATCTGCTTCTTTTTTATATATTCTTTTTTATATATATTTTTTTATAGAATGTAACACACCCTTTTATGTATATATTTATACATCCTACAAACTTGGTTAACTCTAATTTTTAATTATATACTAAAGTGTGTTTTAGTGGAATTATTATGTACGATTTTGTCCTCCCAGACGCGTTTCCTTCCAGCCCGGCGGTTTTCGCCCTAGACTTAAGTCCTGTTTTCCCTCCTCATGGATGGGTTCGTTTTTTCTATATGCACAAGCGGCTTGGTTCCTGCACCTCGCGCTCATTGAGCCTTTTTTCACTCTTTCCAATTTTATCATGTTAATACATCTGTTTTATATACAATTTTATAGAAGAGACAATTTAATAAAAGATGAAAAATATATATATTTTTTCATTTTACAAAAAAATGTTTTAATAATTTTAAAATATGGAATTAATACTCTTCTCCCAAGCGTGTTCTTCTCCAGCCCAGTGGTTCTGGCTCTGGACTTTCAATCCTTTTTCTCCCCTTTTTTTGACGGGTTCGTTTTATATCTTCTCTTTTACTTTATTGGGAGAATTTCTCTCTCACCCCCCTTCTTTCAAAAAATTTTTTTTCAAGATATCCTCTGCAACAGAAAAAGAAAAATGAGTGTAACGACAACTTTGTTTTTGTGCAGTTTTAACCTCTGAACTCTGACTCTTGTTCCCTGTCACATGCGTTCTTGGCACCAAATTTCAAACATTGTATGTATTTAACCAGAAGCGGCTGTATCTGTTCACTTTATGTCAACCCCTGAAGAAGTGGTTCACACTTTGAAACGCGTTGGAAATTAAATGGTCAAATTTCTCATGTTGTGGTGATTTTATCCTGGTCAAGCAGCGCACAGTAAGCCCGAGAATAACATTATATCCATAAGGATTCGAGTCGACAGTAGATGACATTGTAGGCAAGAGGCGAATCTAAGACATTTTAACCCCCAGACTATTATGCATAGTTTAATACGGCTGACAAAGGGTTCATTTTAAAATATTGGAAATAGCAGATGCAATGTTTGCCCAATGACAGCTAAAACTGAAATCACTCACTACTCCACATGGTGTGATTCACAGGACTGAAAATTTTATTAAATGCCATATCCATCACACAAGTTATTTCACACAATGTGCAGTTTCAATATTATACTGGCTGCACTACACAAAAGTTTAAGTTAAATACTAAGGAATCATTGCATTTGGATGTGGTCAAATATTTTGCTTTTGAGGCTGTCAGTTCACATAACTGGGTTAATAGATCACCCAGGGAGCAATAGGTGAAGACGTCTATTAGTAAGAGTACTGGATTATAGAACTGGGTACTTGACAACTAAATTGCAGGAATTTTAAACCTTTTCTTACATATTATGTTCCTAATTTTCATTGGTTCACTGAGGATCTCTGCAGATTCTATTTAGATTTTGATTGAGAGCAAAAGAGTTGTCAGAAATGCAGAAGCGTCTCGGACCAAAAGCTTGTATATATTCCCAGTACAAGTCAATTCTTACATTTGGAACTACCAATTTAAATTTTCCTCTTTCCTTCAAGCACAGTTTCAACAACTTGGACTGGTTTTTCCCCTTCCACATCAGTAAACCAAGATGCAATGCCTTAAGGTATTTCAGTCATATCTGGACTGTGTTCTTGGCGTCAGGGCCATTGAGGGGCAATTTTTTCTACTGGTATAATTTTCTGATCCAGAATGTGCAACACCCAAGCTGTCCAAAGTGTGAAAAACCTTACATTTGTGCAACTGAAGTCAGGAGTAGATGAGAAACATCAACTAACAGATGTTGAGGATTTGGTTTGCCAATCCCAGCAGATGGAACTGCCAATATCACTGTTGCTGGCTGCCTGTCTCATGTTCCATACTGCACTATTGCTGCTGCCCCTCTATATCCATTTTAGCCTCTGCTTATCCATTCTGTTCAATGCTCTGCCTTTATTCCATTGCCATGAGTTGGAAGGTGTCATGAAAATATAAACCAATTTTCCAGGGGTTTGAATACACTTCCAGGACTTTCCACTGCATCTACTGGGACGCATGCTGCCCCCCCATTAGGTGTGTACAGTACATACAAGCTGCAGCATCCGACCTGCTCTGCCTGCTCGTAATTCATTCCCCCTCCCTCAGGAATGTGTGTGCGATTCCCCCCACTCCTCCCTCCTGCTATACAGCTGTGAAACCGAAAGTAAAAGGTTAGGAGCACATGGTTTTGGAAATCTTTGTTCCTTTAAACTGGTATATAATAAAGCAGACTTGGCGTGGAAGTAGGAAAACTATTTTTGGGATCAACATCATGAAAGCTATCAACAGTGGCGTTTTCCAGCTTATGCATGCATCAGAAGTAAGAAAAAGGTTCCTGCCTTCCTCTAGCTGGCAGATAGTTCTTGTTTAGCGTCAATAGAAAGCATATTTCGTAGTAAGAAAAAAAGATAGTCCTGCATCACCCTATGAGCCTCGCATCCGAGAGTTATGGTTCTCATAAGGTTTTATTAACTTCTGAAAAGGGGAGTGCATTCCATAGCTCAGCCCACCCCATGAGGTCATCCAGGGGGGAAAAAATCCTTAGTATTGGGCAAAAGATATAAAGCTCAGAGGCCCAGACAAAAAGGGGGGGGGGCATTTGCCCAGGGTGCCAGCTGTGCAGATACACTACTTTCCCTTGGGGAAAGCTGTTATGATTGAGTCACTGTAGGAGGCAAAAATAGAAATGCTAGCTAAGTCCAGAAAACCAGAGAAGTTGGCAGCTATCGGATTGCAGGCCCCTGAACCTATCAACACAACTAGCAGTAGCCGCGGGGGGCTCCTACGATGCCCTAGGACCCTCGATCGCAGCCGGAGGACTACATAGCCTAAAGACAGAAAGGGAAATCTAAACTGCCCCAGAGCAGACCCCAAAGTAAAAGGCAGCCCCCCACATATGACGGTGAAGCAAGAAGAAAGAACAAAACACAGACAAAGACTGAGCAAAGATGGGGCCCACGCTAGCTTAGATAGGAAAGGACAGGAAGGCTGCTGTCTGCAATCCGTGAAAAACCCTATGAAAATAAGAGCCAACAAACTGACAGTAAAAAAGGCCCTGAAGACGCTAGGCTTCAAAAAAGCTATGTCAGTACTCAGGAATATTCTGAAGACAGAGCAACAGGCAAAAGGAGATTCAGCTCACCCCAGCAGGGAATGGCAGAATCCAGAAAAGCAAGGAAAACAAAACACTAATGCAAAAAGGCAAAGCAGAAATCTTAGCTTTAGATGAGCAGGAATCAGACTGGTTTCCTAGAAGTCCACAGAGAAATCACCCGCAGGCCAGAAGGGTGTCGGCAGCCTTATATCCAGTCATTAACTCCACTCAGCCAATCATCATCAGCCCCAGGTGTTTGACAATCAGGCTCACTACCTTTCTTCACCAGAAGAGGGAGTTCCTCGGGCCTCAGTAGTGAAGGGGAAAATGAACTCACAACAGAAAGCGCTCCTCCCCCTCACCCACATGGTGTGCTATTGACGGAGATATGAAAGTTCCTTCTTTTAATCCATGTTATTTTGTAATTGCCTATACTGTATATTGTAGTTGCCTCATTTGTAATATCTTTTTATATTTTTGTAAATGCTGCCTATCTTTTCTGGAGTAAAACTATAAAAATTTACTAGCTTCGCTTTCCTTGCTCTAAACGTATTGCCACGTCCTCTGGGCTAAATTCATGCTACAGTTGGGTTGGCCCATGACCAGATATTGATTTTAATATAACCAAGAGCTGGTGGCAGCAAAGTGTGTCCTGGAGTATTTGGAGAGACAATGGCAGTGATGGAAGGAGGATATTATGTGTATTACCCTCCTAGGCCTGTGGATCTACATACCGCCCTTCCTGCAGAGTGCCCAATATCCAGTACACGTCCAGGCAGCCTGGCAACTACTTATCCTTAGTGTAGTTCCCTGACTGACCTGAGGGTAAGGAGGGTGGCACCAGAGAGCTGCAAGTTCCAAACCAGGAACTGAAGGTGGGACAGTGAAATATAATATATGCAATGTCCATGTTGACTTTTCAGGAATGCTAAGAGCATTGAACTCCCAAGTGGATGCATGATCTCAGAACACCCATGGCCTTCATCAAATGAATTGTAGAGGACATTACAAAAGTTATGGAGGCAGAAAGGCAGTTGCAGCTTGCAGTATATGGTCCTTTGTTTTGTTAACAGAAGAGAAACCTTTCCATGTAAATTGGCATGGTGTCTTCAAACATCACTGAGGTTATGCACCTTCAAAGAGACTGGAGTAAAAAACTTGCTCCTAAATTGAAAATCCTCTCTGGTTTCTTTTAAAGGTAATCGGTCACCCCATTTTTTGACTATCAGCTGCTGGCACCGCCATCAGGGTCTTATCTACAGCATTCTGTAATGCTGTAGACAAGCCCCCAATGTAACCTGAGAGAAAAACCAGTTATCACCCAGAGGCAGTTCAGGTCTGGTTTTGGCACGATGGGCGTCGGTCTGGTCTGTCACCTCTCATCTTGTAGCAGTGACGTCCTCTTTTCTTCCTGTCGTGGCTCTGGTGCAAACGCACTGCTCTGCCCTGTTGAGGGAAGAGCAGTGTACTGCAGTGCGTAGGTGCCGGACCAGGTCAGAGAGGTCCGGCGCCTGCGCACTGCAGTACTTTAATCAACAGGGCAGGTAAAGTATGCCTGCACCGAAGCCATGACGGGAAGCAAAGAAGAAGAGGATGTCACCACTACAAGATGGGCGGCATCGGACCGCAACACCCATCGGACCAAGACCGTTTCACCCCCCCGGTGAGTATATTATAACTCGTTTTCCTTATCTTTCAGGTTACATTGGGGTCTTAAGGCCCTGTCACACTAAGCAACTTACCAGCGATCCCGACACCGATATGACGGTGTCATGATCGCTAGTAAGTCGCTGTGATCGCTGGTGAGCTGTCACACAGACAGCTTCACCAGCGATCAGCACAGCGATGCCGAGCGCCCAGCATCGCTGGCCATCGCTGTAAAAAATAGAATCAAAATAAAAAATACATTTATTCTCACCTTCCGACATCCCGTTCAGCCATCCTGCCTCTCTCCACGCTCCGGTCCCAGTGTCCTTTGCACAAATGACCGCGAGATGTCACGGTCTCAAGGGATAACAAAGTCTCACGGTCATTCGTGAAAAGGATCACTGGGACCGGAGTGTGGAGAGAGGCACAATGGCTGAACAGGACGTCGGAAGGTGAGAATAACTTTTTTTTTTATTATTTTTTACACCTGATCGCTGGTCTCCCGCTGTCACACAGCGATGCGTGCTGGCCAGAGGGAGACCAGCGGCCAAAGAAATGTCCAGAGGTTTCTTCCAGCGATACCGGAAGGGGGGCCGCTCGCTGATCGCTGTCACACACAGCGATCTCGCTGGTGAGATCGCTGTTATGTCACAAAACTTGTGACTCAGCAGTGATCTCGCTACAGAGATCGCTTAGTGAGATGGGGCCTTTATTTACAGCATTACAGAATGCTGTAGATAAGCCCCTGATGGCAGTGCCAGCAAGTGACAGTTAAAAGATGGGGTGACAGATTACCTTTAATCCAGCTTCACATGAGCTGTTTACAGATGTACCTTCAAAAAGATTGTTCATGAGATGGACATCTAGTCTCTGGCCCAAATGAACACCCCACTGCAACCATATATGTCTAATACCAGACAAGGATGACATCTGCAGGATAATGACCACTGCAACCATATAATCTCATGTTATCAGAAGAGAATTAGACATCCATCACAGTAAACTGGAGCAAGGGTGGAATTAGGGATTGTATATTTGAGTGGTATAAGGCTACTTTCACACATCAGTTTTTGTGCATCAGGCGCGATGCGGCGAAAAGTGTAAAAACCAGATCCGGCGCCTGTTGCCACCGGATCCGGTTTTTTCCCCATAGAGTTTCATTATCGCCGCATCGCGCCTGATGCCTATGCGGCGTATCCGGTTCTTGCCAGATCCGGCAAAAACAGCCGGTCCAGCGTCTGGAAAAAAACGTTCTCTGCAACGTTTTTTCTCAGCGCCGGACCAGCTTTTTCCACAGCGCATGCCCGGACTCTCTGAATGTTAACCCCACAAGTTCCCGGTGAGAGAGATCTCTCTGTCACCCAGACACTTGTGAGAGATCTCTCTCGCCGGGCACTTGTGGGGTTAACACTCAGTGTCTGGGTGAGAGAGATCTCTGTGGGGTTAACCCCACAAGTGCCCGGCAAGAGAGAGATTCTCTCGCCCGGACACTGAGTGTTAACCCCACATGCCTCTCTCTCTCTCCAACCCCCTCTCCCCTCCCCTCTCCTCACCTCCCTTTCAGCAGCTGTCTCTCTCAGCGGCTGTCTCTGTCCACCTCCTCCTGTGGCTCCTTTAAATCACGTCCGAGCCGTATCAGACGCCGCACACACATCCGGTGTCACGGCTGCAGGCCGGATCCGGCGGCCCGGCTTTTCGCCGCACGCCGCCGGACCCCACACACCGGATGTGTGAAAGTAGCCCAAGTTGACCACAGCAGGTCAGATATGACATTGGTCAGATGCGCATCATTTCAAGTGTGACATCTTTCAAGTGTTGTATCAGAAGTTAATAACCACTGCTTTCTAATTTCAATTGTCTCTTACCCTGCTCGTTAACCACTCACATTTGCCCTCACCGTTTTTGCTCCACTAATCTTCTCATTTGCTATCCCCAAACCACTGCACCCTCGAACCAAATAATACTTTCCCCCCTACCTCGATTCATCGACAGACAGACAGACAGACAGACAGACATACTCCTTAACCTCTGACCTCTTCTACTAAAATACAAGACACTCCTTCACCCACCTGCTTTCCGCTTCTCTGCTTCTTCTCATTGCTGGTGACATATCCCCCAATCCTGCCCACCTCATACATCCCACTAATCCTCACCCCTATCTTCTCACACTAAGAAACTACTGCAATTCCTTACACTTAATATATGTGCCACTGACCACCCCCCCCGCTTCCTCTCTGGAATGCTCGTTCCATCTTTCACCTGCAGCAAGCTCCACAATCTCTACTTCCTGCAACCTTTCCTTCCTGGCCCTCACTGAGACCTGGCTGTCGCCCCCTGACACGGCCTCATCTGCTGCACCATGTTACAGTGGCCTCCACTTCACACATTCCTTGCTCTGGCAACAGACATGGCAGAGGAGTGGGTTTCCTTCTTTCTAAAAACTGCTCCTTCAACCCTATCCAACCCCCACACTACCTTATCCTCCCCTCTTTCAAGGTTCACACCATCCCTACCTACTCTCCCTCTAATCTCCAATTGGCTTTCATATGCTGACCACCGGGCTTAGTCACCGCCTTAATCAACCAATTCTCCACCAGGCTCCTCCACTTTCTCTGCTGACTTCCCCACCATCATCATGGGGACGTCAACATCCCCATTGACACCCACCAGCCTCCAAACTCCTGTCACTTACCTGATCTTTTGGACTTATTCAGTGGTCCTCCACAGCTACTCACACAGGACATGTGTTGTGACCTCATTTTTGGGTTGGCCTCTGGCTTCTGGTGAGGGTTATGGAACTGGCTGTGCTGACAGAGGGGTAGTGCGTTCTCTATCTGGACTCCCTCTGTTGGTGAAGGGATGTACTGAGGCAGTTTTGGGCACCACATTTTAAAAAAGACATCAACAAACTGGAGCAAGTTCAGAAAAGAGCGACCAGAATGGTGACCAGTCTGCAAACCCTGTCTTATGAGGAAAGGTTGCAGGATTTGGGAATGTTTAGTTTGCAAAAGAGAAGACTGAGAGGAGACTTAATAGCGGTCTACAAATATCTAAAGGGCTGTCACATTGTAGAAGGATCAACTTTATTCTCATTTGCACAAGGAAAGACTAGAAGCAATGGGATGAAACTGAATGGGAGGAGACACAGATTAGATATTAGAAAAAACTTTTTGACAGAGTGATCAATGAGTGGAACAGGCTGCCACGAGAAGTGGTGAGTTCTCCTTCAATGGAAGTCTTCAAACAGAGGCTGGACAGACATCTGACTGGGATGATTTAGCGAATCCTGCTTTGAGCAGGGGGTTGGACCAGATGGCCCAGGAGGTCCCTTCCAACTCTACGATTCTATGATTCTTATCTAAATGGCAGAGACCGGCCACCTGAGGAAGAGGACTGCGATTAGACATCAGGAGTTTGATTGGATTTAAGGCAGCTGACTCCCTAGTTTCTTGCTGGTGATATTTCCTGACTGTGGCTCCTGGTTTCCAGTTTGGTTACTGCCTTCCTAAAGCTGTTTTCTCTGCTATTGTTCATATGAGTTTGTCTGGTTTACTTAGTTTTTTTGTGTTCAGCCAGCCCTGGCTGGGACTGAGCTGAATCCCCATTTTGTCTCTGATCAGTTGATCTCTTTTGTTCTGTTTCAAAATATACCTGAGAGCTGATATAGTGATTTGAAGTATAGCGACTTCAGGGCCTTTTTCCATCAGATGTGTTGGACATTCTTTTTGGCAGGGTTTTTTGCGTGATTGCAGACAGCATCTTTCCTTTCCTGTCCTTTCTAGTTAGCGAGGGCCCCATCGTTTGCTCAGCCTATCTTTCTACCTGTGTCTGTTTTCATCTTGTTTCACCGACACTACATGTTGGGGGCTGTCTATTGCTTTGGGGTCTGCTCTGGGGCAGTTTAGATTTTCCCTTTCTTTAGGCTTATTTAGTTCTCCGGCCGTGACGAGGTGTCTAGGACCAGCGTAGGCACGCTCCACGGCTGCTGCTAGTTGTGGATAGAATCAGGGGTCTGCAATCCGCTAGTTACCAACCTCTCCGGTTTTCTAGGCTTAGCTTGCCTTTTGTTTTTTCCTCCTCGGTGATTCATTCATAAGAGAATCACCAGCCATACTGCAGGAGAGAATTGTATAAAAAAAAAAAAAATAAAAAAAAAGTGTCTTTTTTTTTTTTTTTTTTTTTAATATGTATATTTTCCCCTCTTTCTCTGGGGCCGTAGGAGGACTTTTTTTTTTCTTTTTCTCCTTGATGGAGATTAAGCAATTGTCTGATCGGGTGGAGCAGCTCGCTGCTGAAGTGCGGGGAATTTCCACATCTCACTCATTCACATGCTGTTGAACCAAGGATCCCTGCTCCTGATGTGTTTTCTGGGGGATCGGTCTAAATTTTTGAATGTTAAGAATTGTAAATTTCTTGCCTTAAAGCCCAACTCATAGGGGGGCTCTGCGCAGCAGGTTAAAATGGTCATCTCCTTGCTGCGCAGTGATCCCCAGGATTGGGCGTTTTCTTTGACACCTGAAGATCCTGTTTTGACTAATGTGGATGCATTTTTTCAAGCCTTGGGGTTGTTATATGGTGAACCTAATGCTATTGATCAAGCTGAGAAAGCCCTATTGGCATTGAACCAGGGGCAAGATCCGGCAGAGTTATACTGTCAGAAATTCCGAAAGTGGGCGGTCCTTACTACATGGAATGATAGTGCATTGGCAGCTCTTTCGGAAGTGTTTGTCTGAGACTTTAAAAGATGCTATGTTGGGATTTCCTGTTCCCTCTGGTCTTGACGATTCTATGTCATTAGCCATTCAAGTTGATTGGCGCTTACGTGAATGCAAGACTACACGGGAGGCGCTGCCACATTTTGAACAAATGTCTGAACCTATGCAATGTGATAGAGTTTTGTCTAGGGCGCAACATCAGGAGTTTAGAAGGCGTAATAAGCTGTGTTTTTTCTGTGGAGATGCCTCATGTTATTTGTCTGCCCTAAACAAGAGAAACGTTTTGCACAACCTAAGTTTCTTTTGGCAATTACTCTGATCTGCTCCTTATCCTCATTTTCCAAAGGCTTTTGTGGATTCAGGAGCTGCCTTGAATCTAATGGACTTGGATTTTGCTAAACGTTGTGGTTTTCCTATGACACCTCTGCGGACACCTATTCCTTTGAGGGATATTGATGCCACTTTGGCAAAGAATAAACCTCAGTTTTGATATGTATACCGTGGCACAGCTGAAATGGTGCACAAAAAAGGTTCCCACACCAGAGAATATATAAAATAAATTTTTGGCACTCAACTTGAAATGATTGGTAGAATTTTATTCGCAGTCATAATAGACGTTTCGGTCAATTCATTCTGACCTTTCTCAATATACTGCAACGGTACAGAGGTTGAAGAGAATATATAATAACAATAAATCAAAACTATGAACAATAATGTATGATCATCACATCAAGAAATAAAGACATCAAAATCATGTGCATGAGTGGTGGGAAGACCTAGATATAAAATGTGAACAAGAGGTAAAAGTCACAGAAAACGAAAAAAAGGAGGGGGGGGAAAAATAAAGTATGAAACATACCCGACTGCTCTTGAGATGTAGAGAAAAATTGTGTGGCAGATATCTAAATTCAAATATATGTTCATGTCAGTCAAAACAAGAAACCGGGGTGAGGTAAATATGTTCAGTATATGGGATCACTTACATAAAGGTATAACAGGGAGCAAAAGGGTCCGTGAATCATGATTTTGAGGTCTTTATTTCTTGATGTGATGATCATACATTATTGTTCATAGTTTTGATTTATTGTTATTATATATTCTTTTCAACCTCTGTACCGTTGCAGTATATTGAGAAAGGTCAGAATGAATTGACCGAAACGTCTATTATGACTGCGAATAAAATTCTACCAATCATTTCAAGTTGAGTGCCAAAAATTTATTTTATATATTCTCTGGTGTGGGAACCTTTTTTGTGCACCATTTCAGCTGTGCCACGGTATACATATCAATAGTCACTTACCTTTACTTGTGCACGCTGTATACTATGTCTTCATTGATTTTTTTCCTGCAATCAAGAAGAAACTAATGCAATTTTGTCTAAGACAAATTTTTCTAGTGATTTCCTCAAGGCTCCACCGAGAGAAACGAGAGGAAGAGATCTGGAGCGTGAGTCACGACATCTAATTAATCTCGAACTACATTGTGCCACATTGACCGAATATCTTCAAGTCAATCGCATCCCAAGGGGTCTTAGAGTTCCATTACGACCAACCCTCTTTAGTGATTCCTCTGTTTTCTGTCAGAAGTTTGAACAGATTTTGAACAAATGTTCATTTGATTTAATGACTTTGACTGTCGAACACCTGCAGGGTGCCATTACCTCTTCAAAAGATACGATACAGAACATTGAATCACAATTATCTTCCAGCACAGCAGATGAACTGAGCGCTTTAAAATCCAAAATTAAGATTGTCACTGACCAACATAAGAGGGATACGGAAAACAGAAAAAGAATCAAGTTTCAAAGGGACCTTGAGGATTATGATAATAATAGAGTATATCACTGGCGTGTTAACAATTTTCCCCGCTCTGACTCCTCTAGGTTTGAGTATCGCTCTTCTAATGAATCTTGCACCTCAGGCTCTGAGACTGAAAGGAGAGACACTCACCTAGGTCCACCTCATTTTTTGGACCAACGCAGACGACGTCCAAGAAGAAGAGGCCACGCCGTAGCCAACGAAGGAAGAGGTCCAGACTTCTACAAAGTGACACGGTCTCAGGTACAAGCTCGTTAGTCATCAATATTTCTTCAAGGTCCCTTGGCATTGCAGAATACAACCTTTTACAGAAGGGTCTGTCTTTCTGCCCATCCTTCAAGCTAAGTACCTTTGATCTTGACATGGAATTACAGCGCTTCTTTCATCGCATTAGACTACTTACACATTTTGCCATGAGTGTTCGGAGTGGTGACCCCACTCCCTCCGAGGGACAACCCCTGATTTCTATAAAAGATCTGGGCCTCCGGAATAAAAGCTCCTATAGACCGCCACAGAGCTCCCATGCTGTTGAATCCTTCATTGAATTTGTGGGGAAGGCATTCTCGAAAATCCGTTGAGATACTGATAATGGTTTACTACACTTCCCCTCCAATCTAACTAACTTAGACTTTCAGGCCCTACAGTCCCTACGTAGCGACAATAACATTATCATCAAACCTGCTGATAAAGGTGGGGCTATAGTTGTGATGGATAAGACTGATTACATCAGGGAAGCCCTTCGCCAACTTGGCGATGAATCAGTCTATATCAAATTAGGACACGACCCAACAAGAGAGATTAGTGACATCATATCCAACATTCTCACTACTTATCATGAAAAGGGAGTCAGACTCCAAAACAAAAGAATACCTGATAAAAACACATCCTATTATACCGGTATTTTACATGCTTCCGAAGGTACACAAGAGTTTAGAATGCCCCCCGGGCCGACCCATTGTAGCGTCTTCTGAATCGATCTTATCTCCCATATCAATCTTCTTGGAGAAGATATTAACCCCATTGACACGGAAAGCACAATCCTTTCTACTTGATACGGGTGATTTTCTCGACACTATTAAGGACATTGGTACCATACCCAAAGAGTCCATTTTGGTCTCTTTTGACGTCAAAGATCTTTACACGTCCATTCCCCATAACCAGGGAATTCAATGTGTAAGACAATTGCTGACACGGTCGGGTCTTCACCCTGATATGATCGATATGTGCCTCGAATTACTCACAGTGGTTCTCACCAAAAACCACTTTCTTTTTGAGGAGACATTCTACCTACAGGCGAAAGGGACCGCAATGGGGTCTAACGTAGCGCCCCCATATGCTAACACATACATGGCCACCTTCGAAGATGAGGTGGTGTATCCTGATCCCCGCTATATGACACATTGCATTATGTGGAAACGATTCATTGATGACGTGTTCTGTATTTGGACAGGTCCACCTGACACATTGGAAGATTTCTTTGCCACACTGAATCAAGCCTGGCCGGGCCTTAGATTCACTATTACTATGGACTCATACAGAGTCAGTTTTCTTGATACCATGATTATCAAGGATGGAGAGGGGGTACTCAGTACAGATCTATATATAAAACCTACAGACCGTAACAGTCTACTTCATTTCCAGAGTCTTCACCCACCATCCACAAAGAAATCCATACCACGTTCTCAATTCAAAAGATTAGAACGCATTGTCACGGATCCAGTTACTAATGATGTGAGAAGGGAGGAGATGTTTCAGAAATTTAGGGAGAGAGGCTATCCCCCTAATGTATTACATCAAGCTTTACAACCCTCACCATCACTCAAACAACCCATTACTGGGAGCATACCCTTTGTTCACACGTTCCATCCCTATGTTCACATCCTCCACCATACGATTAGGAAACATTGGAATCTCTTAAGGGAAGCACATCCTGATATACCAGAATTTCAACAAGATTTCCTACCGTGTTACAAACGTCCTCGTAACATACGTGACACTCTGATCAAAGCTGATATAGGATCAGGACCACGCCCCTCCACACAGAGGTTCTTATCACAACCAAGAACCGGTACTTACCCATGTTTACATTGTAATCAATGCAGCAATGTCCTCAAGGGGAATTACTTCCATCATCCACATTCAGGTAAACGCTATAAGATTAAGGACTATTCCACCTGCGAAACGTCGTACGTGGTATATTTGATCAAGTGCCCATGTGGCCTCCTTTATATTGGTGAAACCACACAATCCATAAAAGACCGCATAAGTAAACACAAGTCCACCATAAGATGCAGCAACACATTATTACCCCTACCCCATCACTTCATTAGTGCAGGACATACGATACCCCAATTGAAATTCCAGGTTATTGAACAGATCCCATTGCCAAGACGAGGGGGCAACCGGATCCAGACTCTAAAAAAAGAGAGAGGCTTACTGGATGCACGAGCTGGAGACCCTATCTCCAAGGGGTCTCAATAGGGAATACGATCTTTTGTCCTTTATTTGAACTTATAACAATGGGGTATCTTCATTATTTGCAAATCCCTAACGGACTCATTTCACCGATGTGAGGACATTATAGATACTTAACTCATGGGTAATGCATAGTTTTGTGTTTTACCAGGTATATTCTGCAGCATATATATACATTGGAAACACTGATATACTACTACTATGTAGTCATTTATACATATCCTTTTTTAATATATGTTCATTGACATACAGTTTTGTCTTTTACAGAGCCGTTGCTATTGAATAGACAACATGCAATTTGTCACCTCCCGACCCTTCCTTCTGGATCCCTGACCTCTCCTCATCTCGTCTTCCTATTTCTCCTATCTCCTTACCCGCTGCCTTATATATACACATTATAGTTTGCTCTAAATATCGTATTCTTCCCAATAAATAACATTTCTCATACACTCCTATGTCTGTGTTTGTGCCATTGTGCCATGTACACTACTTATCATGAGGGATCTCATGTTTACATTCCCTTTCGAGTGTCATTTGACACTATCACATAGCGCGACGTCACTTCCGGTGACGTACTTCCGGTTTTACGGCCGGATTGTTAGTCCCGCCCCTAATGTTTAAAAATGAGCGCCTTCCACTGTCACCTTGCCCATGAACAAGCGGTGGATGCAGAGTTACATTGTGGCAGGAGGCACTACTATCTACTACTGGTAAGGGACCTCACTAGTTTACCTTTTCATATATTGTCATTCCTTCGGTAGGGACGCATTTTGACCCACATTCTCTTATATAGACCGCATTGGTAATCAGAGTTCTGGACCCGGGCCTCATTACCAAGTTCATTGATGGTGGGTACACATTTTTCTTGGGACATGCTCTTTTACGCTGAATGTCAGATATTTATGACTTATTCTGGCTGAAAGCCAGACATCTAAGACGTATTTTTTGATCATGGTTTCAGATAGAAAAAGGAAATTACGGGGCAATACAGATTTGAATTGACAAGTACTTACAAGGATATCATGATCAGGGACATACAGACTTATCTCTAGTGTATTTATGGTCCGGGTCCCATCACCCTGCATATAGAGACATATATGGTACGGTTTTCATTATATATTCTCTGTATATATATTTTCTTCAACAATCAATGTATGATCTGGAGAGATCTATTTACACCTTATTTATTGCCTAGGTACATTTATACCAGTGACCCATGTCGCAGGACATACGAAATTTTGTATGATATACCACAGGTTGGTAATTTTCCTCATACACAGATTGCTATATATATTTAAACCGATGCTCCTACCATAGTCAACATATAACAAGGCTTATTTTTTCATATCGACTTAGGCCTCATTCGGACCGTAGGCAATTGATTCACGGACCCTTTTGCTCCCCGTTATACCTTTATGTAAGTGATCCCATATACTGAACATATTTACCTCACCCCGGTTTCTTGTTTTGACTGACATGAACATATATTTGAATTTAGATATCTGCCACACAATTTTTCTCTACATCTCAAGAGCAGTCGGGTATGATTCATACTTTATTTTCCCCCCCCTCCTTTTTTTTCGTTTTCTGTGACTTTTACCTCTTGTTCACATTTTATATCTAGGTCTTCCCACCACTCATGCACATGATTTTGATGTCTTTATTGCTTGATGTGATGATCATACATTATTGTTCATAGTTTTGATTTATTGTTATATATTCTTTTCAACCTCTGTACCGTTGCAGTATATTGAGAAAGGTCAGAATGAATTGACCGAAACGTCTATTATGACTGCGAATAAAATTCTACCAATCATTTCAAGTTGAGTGCCAAAAATTTATTTTATAAACCTCAGTTTTGGACCCAGGTGATAATGCGGGTCGCCCCAGACCACCAAGAAAATTGCAGATTTTTGGTGTTGCATAATTTACATGATACCATTGTTCTGGGTTTTCCCTGGTTGCAAATCCATAATCCAGTTTTGGATTGGAAATCTGTCTGTGGCGAGTTGGGGTTGTCGGTGTGCTCTTGGTGACAATCCTGTTTTCTCCACCTCTCCCCAGTCGCATGATGTTCCTGACCATTTCACTGACTTTTATGATGTATTTAGTGAGAGTAAGTCTGCGTCTTTGCCTCCGCATAGGAGTTATGACACTGCAATTGAGTTGAGACCTGGGTGTAAATTTCCCAAGGGTCGACTTTTCAATGTATCTGTACCCGAACACGAGGCTATGCGATCTCATTAAGGAGTCATTGGAGAAGGGTCATATTAGACCATCCTCTTTGCCCTTAAGTGCTGGGTTTTTTTTCATGGCCAAGGAGGATGGTTCATTAAGGCCTTGTAGTGACCATCGTTCCCTCAACAAAATTACGGTTAAATTTCAGTATCCGTTACCCCTGATTTCTGATTTATTCTCCAGAGTTAAAGGTGCTTGCTGGTTTACTAAGCTTGACCTCAGGGGGCATATTAATCTTATTCGCATCAAGCATGGGGATGAATGGAAGACAGCGTTTAATACTCTGGGACATTTTGAGTACCTGGTGATGCCTTTTGGGCTCACTAATGCCCCTTCTGTCTTCTAGTCCGGACTTTGTGGATACGTTTTTGATCATCTATCTGGATGATATTTTGATCTTTTCCAGGGATTGGGATTCTCATGTGGAACATGTTCGGACTGTTACGGATTTTGAGGGAGAATTCCTTGTATGTTAAGGGATCGAAGTGCCTTTTGGGTGTACAGAGGATTTCATTTTTGGGATTTATTTTGTCTCCGTCAACTATTGAAATGGACCCGGCCAAGGTACAGGCCATTTATGATTGGGTTCAGCCCACTTCTTTGAAGGCTCTCCAGAAGTTTTGGGGTTTTGCTAATTTTTATTGTAAATTTATAGCTAATTTTTCTGGTGTTGCTAAACCACTGACTGATTTAACTAAGAAGGGTGCTGATGTGCTGAATTGGTCTTGAGGCTGTTTCGGCCTTTCAGGAGCTGAAGCGGAGGTTCACTTCTGCTCCAGTTTTGCGTCAACCTGATGTCTCACTTCCTTTTCAGGTGGAGGTGGATGCTTCAGAGATTTATTGCAGGAGCTGTTTTGTCCCAAAAAGATCTGGTGACGTCTAAAATGAATCCCTGTGCCTTCTTTTCCCAAAAGTTCTCCCCATCTGAACGCAACTATGATGTGGGGAATCGGGAATTGTTAGCCATGAAATGGGCATTTGAGGAGTGGAGACATTGGTTGGAGGGAGCTAGACATCAAGTTGTGGTCCTCACTAACCACAAGAATTTGATTTACCTTGAGTCGGCCAAACGCTTGAATCCTAGACAGGCTAGGTGGGCCTTGTTTTACGCGTTTTGATTTTGTGGTCTCCTTTCTTCCAGGCACTAAGAATGTTAAGGCAGACGCCCTTTCTTGGAGTTTCTTTGCCGATTCTCCTATTGTGACCAAGCCTACTACCATCTCACCCGATTTGAGATGTGCTCTGGAAGAATTCCAGGAGGACAAACCTGAGCATTATCCCATTGGAAAATTGTATGTTCCTGACCAGTGGAGAAAGAGTAATGTCTGAAGTTCATTGCTCTGCATTGGCTGGTCATCCAGGTATTTTTGGTACCAGAGATTTGGTGAGTCGGTCTTCTTGGTGGCCCACCTTATCTCATGATGTCAGGAATTTTGTGCAGTCCTGTGGGACTTGTTCCCAGTCTAAACCCTGTTCTCTCTAGTGGGTTGTTGATGCCCTTGCTGGTGCCATGGACCCATATTTCAATGGATTTTATTTCTGATCTTCCTGTCTCTGAGAATGACTTATCTGGGTGATTTGTGATAGATTCTCTAAGATGGTCCATCTTGTACCACTCCCAAAGTTGCCATCTTCCTCAAAGTTGGTACCCTTGTTTTTGCAACAGGTGGTTCGGTTGCATGGGATTCCTGAGAACATTGTATCGGACAGAGGAGTTCAGTTTGTTTTCAGATTCTGGAAAGCCTTTTGCTCCAAGCTGGGAATTCAGTTGTCCTTCTCCTCTGCGTTTCACCCTCAGACCCATGGGCAGACGGAAAGAACAAACCAGACTTTGGAGTCCTATTTGAGATGTTTTATATCTGCTGATCAGGATGATTGGGTTTCATTTTTGCACTTGGCCGAATTCGCTTTAAATAGAGCTAGTTCTGCCACCTTGATGTCGCCCTTTTTCTGTAACTTTGGGTTTCATCCTCAATTTTCTTCAGGACAAATGGAATCTTCAGCCTGCCCAGGTGTTGACACACTGGTAGAGAGAATGCAGCAGATTTGGGACCAAGTAGTGGATAAGTTGTCTCTCTCCCAGGAAAAGGCCCAGCGGTTTTCTAACCGGCATAGGACCATTGGTCCCCGGCTTAAAGTCGGTGATATGGTCTGGTTGTCAAAGAAAATCTCTATGAAGGTGGCTTTTCCAAAGTTCAAGCCAAGATTTATTGGACCTTACAAGATTTTGGAGATTCTTAATCCGGTTTCTTTTCGATTGGCTCTTCCTGTTACGTTTAAGATCCATAACGTGTTTCATAAGTCACTGTTGGAGATATGTTGAGCCAGTAGTTCCTATGGCTGCACCTCCTGACCCTGTATTGGTTGAAGGTAATGTGGAATATGAGGTAGAGAAAATACTGGATTCTCGTCTGGCTAGATGGAGACTCCAGTATTTGGTCAAGTGGAAGGGTTATGGCCAGGAGGACAATTCTTGGGTCTCTGCCTCTGATATTCATGCCGATAGATTGATTCGTGCTTTTCATCGGGCCCATCCTGATCGGCCCAGTGGCGTGGATGAGGGTTCGGTGACCCCTCCTCGGGGGGGTACTGTTGTGAGCTCATTTTCAGGTTTGCCTCTGGATTCTGGTGAGGGTTATGGAGCTGGCTGTGCTGACAGGAGTAGCAAGTTCTCTATCTGGACTCCCTCTGTTTGCAGAGACCAGCCACCTGAGGAAGAGGACTGCGATTGGACATCAGGAGTTTCTGATTGGATTTAAGGCAGCCGACTCCCTAGTTTCTTGCTGGTGATTTTTCCTGACTGGCTCCTGGTTTCCAGTTTGGTTCCTGCCTTCCTAAAGCTAAGTTTTCTGTTATGAATGAGGCACCGTAGGAGGCAAAAACAGAAATACTAGCTAAGTCCAGAAAACCAGAGAAGTTGTAGGCTATCGGATTGCAGACCCCTGAACCTATCAACAACAACTAGCAGTAGCTGTGGGGGGTTCCTACGGTGCCCTAGACCCCTCGATCACAGCCGGAGAACTACATAGCCTAAAGACCGAAAGGGAAATCTAAACTGCCCCAGAGCAGACCCCAAAGCAATAGGCAGCCCCCAACATATAATGACTGTGAAGCAAGATGAAAAAACACTCACACAGATATAAAGATAGGCTGAGCAAATGATGGGGCCCAAGCTAACTAGATAGGACAGGATAGAAAAGCTGCTGTCTAATCCGCCAAAACCCTATCAAAACAAGAGCCAACAGCTGATAGGGAAAAAAGCCCTGAAGACGCTAGGCTTCAAAAAGACTATCAGTACTCAGGTATTTTCTGAAGACAGAGCAAAAAGGAATTCTGCTCACCCCAGCAGGGAATGGCAGAAATCAAGGAAAACAATGCAAAACAAAACCAAAACACAAATGCAAAAAGTAGAGCAGAAAACTTAGCTTTTGAGGAGCAGGAATCAGACTGGTCTCCTAGAATCCCTCAGAGAGATCACCAGCAAGGCAGAAGGGCGTCGGCTGCCTTATATCCAGTCAGTAATTCCCACCACCCAGTCATCATCCTGCCCAGGTGCTTGGTAATCAGCCTCACTACCTTCCTTCACCAGAAGAAGGAGTTCATCAGATCAATGGTGAAGGGGAAAATGAACTCACAACAGTTCTCTCCTATTGTTCATATGAGTTTTTGTCTGGTTTACTTAGTTTTTGTGTTCAGCCAGCCTTGGCTGGGACTGGGCTGAATCCTCATTTTGTCTCTGATCAGTTGATCTCTTTTGCTCTGTCTTCAGAATATACCTGAGTGCTGATATAGTGATTTGAAGTCTAGAGACTTCAGGGCCTTTTTCTATCAGACGTCTTGGACATTCTTTTTGGCAGGGTTTTTTTGTGTGATTGCAGACAGCAGCTTTCCTTTCCTTTCTAGTTAGCAAGGGCCCCATCGTTTGCTCAGCCTCTTTCTACCTGTGTCTGTTTTTATCTTGTTTCACCGGCAATACATGTTGGGGGCTGTCTATTGCTTTGGGGTCTGCTCTGGGGCAGTTTAGATTTTCCCTTTCTTTCGGCTTTAGTTCTCCTGCCGTGTCGAGGCGTCTAGGACCACCGTAGGCATGCTCCACGGCTACTGCAAGTTGTGGATAGGATCAGGGGTCTGTAATCCGCTAGTTACCAACCTCTCCGGTTTTCTGGGCTTAGCTTGCTTTTTCCTCCTCGGTGAATCATTCATAACAGACATAACTTCCCCTGACGAAGCTGCAGGCAGCAGCGACACGCGTTGGGCGTTTGTGGGCTGAGTGGTCTCCCTTGGTAATTATATGACTTAATCTTTTCTCTTTCCTCTCTTTTCCCCATATGCATCAGATGTTATCCGAGATCTGTATGGATATCCCTGGGTATGTTACCATTATGTGAACTAGCATTGCTCTTTTCACCTGTTCATCTGCATGAGGCACAAACCCTCTTTGAGGATGCATGCACAATTGATACAAATTCATTATTTATAGTGCAAGCTATTCATTAGCTAGTCCTTTTTCATATTCTTAAGAGGTAAGAGACATCTAATAAATAACAGAAATTTAATACATTATTTATTATCCATTGGGAGAAAGAGCATTGCTGCAAATTTGTGCTATTTGAATATTTGTGATTGCTATATCATTTATACATTGCATGTATATGTATGCTCACATCCATTTGCCCACATTGCTTTCATTGGTGTTTTTAACTGCTTATTATACATTTGGTTTTCTTGGCCTTGTATGAATAAGTCTTTTTGCATATTGATATTCAGCTGTGAGTGCGCTCCATTCTGCACTTTTTCTTGTTTCTTGCTTGACATCCCCATTGACACCCACCTGCCTCCAAACTCCTGTCACTTAGCTCATCCTATGGACTTAGTGGTCCTCCACAGCCATCCACACAGAAGGACATACATTAGACCTCATCTTCACCAGTCTCTATAAGATTAGGTAGGGAACAACCTCTCCCTTCCCCCTGTCTGACCACCATCTACTCACCTTCTCATTCTTGTCATCATTCTCACCTGCCCCCCCTCCCCATGTCCAGCCACTAGCACATTCCCATCAAAACCTCACACACCTAGACATTCATAGACTACAACTCTCTTCTACCTCTGTCCTCCATATATTCAATCCACGATATGGACACTGTCACCGCTTTCTATAACGCCACCCTCACATCAGCCATAGACTCAGTTGCCCCTCATGCATGGCAAAGTGCAATGAATCAATAGGCAACGCTGGCACAACAACCTCACCGAAAAACTTCAAGCATCCAGGGTCACAGGCATTGGAAGAAAACATGCCTACCAGACAACTTCACTGCTCTCAAACAAGCTACACTTTCCTTCAAATTAGCCCTCATCTCTGCTAAACAAACCTATTTCACAAACCTTGTATCTTCACTATCCCACAACCCAAAACAACTGTTCTGCACATTTAACCCTCTCCTCCACCCACCACTGCCTTCTCCAATTCACCTTATATCTACAAAGGACTTTACCACCCTCTTCAAAAACAAGATCGACCAAACAAGGCAAACCTTCACTGTTCCACCACCCCAACCACTCCACATACCAGACCTCTGCCCTTCCTCAATAACCTACCTCTCCAACATCACTGAAGGAGAGCCAACTCATCATCCCAAATCACACCTCACCCCTTCCCACCTGCTCCCCAACCCATCGCTATCTTCTGGTACACTACTACCACGCCCACTACTACAAAGCCCACTACTACGCCCAGTCCTGGATTGCCTCATACCCCTCTGACCACACAGATAATGTTTCCCACTCTCACAATACCTCCAAATCCTGCCCTCTGTGTTGGAGTCCCCCCACCAAGGCTATGTGCTGGAGTTCCTACTCCCCCCCCCCCCCCCCCATCTATACCCTTGGCCTAAGACAACAAACTCCCATGGCTTCCTGTACCACCTGTATGGGGATGAAGTTCAGATCTACCCCTCTTGCCCAGATGTCACCTCTGCTGTCCAGAATCCCAGGAGTGTCCATCAGCCATATCCTCCTTCACCTCTCGCTTCCTAAAACTCAATGTAGACAAAACTGAACTCATCTTTGCACCAACTCACATATGTTCCCTACCCATTCTATCCATTGTGGTAAATGGTATCACGCTTTTTCCCGCACCTGAAATTCTCTACCTCAGAGTAACTTTCTACTCTGCCCTGTCTTTCAAACCACACGTCCAAACTCTTGCCACCTCCAACTCAATTAACAGAATCTGTCCCTTCCTCATCCTTCAATCTACTAAAAAACTATTGTACATACACTCATCTCCTGCCTTGACTACTGCAACACTCTCCTCTGTGGCCTCCCTGCCAACTCCTGCACCACTCCAGTCTGTCATCAACTCTACTGCCCAACCAATCCTCCTCTCCTAGCTACTCCCCTGTATATCCCTTCTGCAATCCCTCCACTGGCTCCCAATTCCCCAACAAATCCAGTTCAAACTACTAACACTAACCTACAAAGCCATCCACAACCTGTCCCCTCCATATAACTCTGAACTAAAACAATTTGTAAAGGATTAGAGTTGTAACATCTTCCATGACAAGTGTACATTTTACCAAGATTCATATATATATATATATATATATATCTCTATCATCCTATTCATATCTTATACATAGCTGCTGGTCTTACATAAGGAAAGTTTCAGGCAAGCAGACTAAGCCTGGCCAGTCCAAGCTGTATGGTGTATGGAGTGATACAGCATGAAGCTATGCACAATCTTAGCTTATATCATGAGCATACCAGAATGGACAGGGTTGACATCTTGTGGCACAACATGCCTCAAGGTGAGAAGTTGTACAAATGTTGGTTGTCAGTTCACTGTAGATATTGGTTGCATGATCTTCACGCATAAACTTACAGTACCTCATTGTTTCTAGAGAAGCTAAATCCTTACATTTGGTAATACTATTAGGCAATATTATTTTCATCTTACAGCTAGCTTTGGTCATTTTGACACTTGACGGAAACACCTTTAACCTTCCGTATGATTATACCTCAGTGATGCATTACCACTAGAGTTGAGCGACTTTGGTCGGATCGGGTTTCGTGAAACCCGAATGAAACAAAATAAGTTTCAGATGAAACTCGTCCGACTAGAGCAAAACAAAGTCGGAGTTTCGTCCGAAACCCGACCCCAATGCAAGTCAATGGGAAATAAAAGTCGGACGAAACTCCGACTTTTTTTGCTCTAGTCGGACGAGTTTCATCTGAAACTTATTTTGTTTCATTCGGGTTTCACGAAACCCGATCCGACCAAAGTCGCTCGACTCTAATTACCACAAGTCAGTCTAGATAATCTTCCTTGTTGTACCTTATTCCATTTACTGCTAGGCTTTTAGAAAATAAAGTTTGTATTATTAGAGGTATACCCCAAAACATTGGTCCTTAACCTTTGAGAGTCATTCAGTTTGAGATAGTCACAATCCTTGATCTGTGAGAAAAAAATTATAGAGGCCATATTGTGACCAATACACCAGTGTGGCCTGTAAATCGGATCAGACTACAGTATGGTATAATTTTTCCCAGCACTTCGTATAGCAGCATGTAACGTCACAGTCCACAGACCTTGAAAGCCAGCACAATCCACCAGTCCTTTTCCATATGCATTTCGGAAAACTCTTTCCTTCAGGGGGTTAACTGTCACTCTGAAGGAAACAGTTTTCCGAAGCGTTTTATGACAGACTGGTGGATTGCACTGGCTTTCACTGTCTGGACTGTGTGACAGCACACGCTGCTGTACCTGTGGCTGCATTGCCTTGTTTTGTGTTCAGGCACCAGACAAGGCTGCTTGTTTGCTACATTGTAGCTCTATTTGCTTTTTTTGTCAAGGACCTCCACTCACCCAACAAATGCAGCCCCTCTTTAAAGTTGATGCAAGAACTTTATAGCACATAGAACATTTGACAATACATAGGCAAAAAAATTAAGTTTGTTTAAACGTACCTTACTGGTGGAGAAAGGATCTGATGGTTCCCTGCTCAACTATTATATTCAACTGTATGTGTGCCCTGAGATGTCAGATACTGCGCTGAAGTCAGGACATGGCCTCAAGCTCCTTACCACTTTGAATTAAGTGGGACTATCCTGATTTTGGGGAGTTGTCATAGTGGACATGAGATGGTTTGGAGGTATGGTGAATAAATGAGGCTCTCAAGTTTGGGTCAGGAGACCTGTGGTCAGTCCATACTCAAAACGTGATACATAGGGGGTACGAATTCAGCCTCAGACTGATCTGAAATAAAGCCCCGTGAGAAGAGCCATACATCCATCAGCTCTTGTGAAGCTCACAATTCATATACTATGTGCAGACACAGGAGGATTGAAACAAATCTATGAACCGATGGAGGAACTGGGGTGCTTGTGTCCTACAATAACCACCTCGGTCCAATATATACAGATATTCCTTTGGTAGCATAATTCTAACAGTTGCTCCAACTCAAATTACGGATATTGGTGGACCAACAGCATTACATAGGTCTCATTCTAATGGGTAACGTCAACAATATCAAGCACGGCTAGACCATGTGTCAAAGCTCTAGAACCTGGCTAATAGAGAGGTGTCCTAAGGAGTGAAATCCTGACTCCATCATGTAATGTATAGTCAACTCCTCTTAAACTGGCCAAAGATCCCAAAATTATTTATTCTTGGTACCAGCAAATTATTGTATACTTTGTCAATCTTGTTGTATCACTTAGACATAGGACTGACTGGCTGCAGTTTTCCATGGCAAAAATCAAGCTTCAAAATCAAAGGAATTTACTCTAATGCAACAAATTTTTATGCAGTGAAAATAATGACTAATGACTATATGTATCAGGTCATGGAAAAAAAAAAATGGAAAGGGGCGCAATGAGTGTACCTGTGTTAAAATTAGCTTCCCTAACTAAATAAACAGGGTGCTCACCTTGGGGGGTTGTGCCACCCTTGCACAACTCCGGTGTAAACGTTAGGTGAGAGGAGACGTTCCCCACCCACCACTATGGAGGGCGCTGCACGTGGCTGTCAGAAAACTCCGCTCTCCTGTTCGGTCCGTCTCTTGCCGGCTTCCGGATGTGATCCTGTAGCCAGCCCCAGCTGTAGGTACGGCACCAAAGATACTGGAGTTTAAGTGTCACCAGCAACCGCAAGTCCTCTCAAACATCTGCCCTCCAAGCTGCGCCTGCCGCTAGTCCTCAAAAAGAGGAAATTTAGTAAGATACTGCAAAAAAAGTGGTCTATAGGAGAGGCATAGACCAATAAAGTTTAAAAAACTCAGCTTTTAATCTTCCTCCAATACCCATTGGAGTTAGATTAAAAGCTGAGTTTTAAACTTTTATATTGGTCTTGGCCTCTCCTTTAACGCTCCTGTAGACTTTTTTGAAGTATTTTATATGTATCAGGTCGGCTTTATAGCAGCCATTAAACATTTTTACAGCTGTTAAAAGTCTACAATATCATGACTAAGGCAAATACATCTTCATCCATTCTGTATAGGTTTGCCATTTCCCTAAGGGGCACTTTGTCTACTATTGTCCCAAAGCCTGATACTAACGTGCCTATAGGACAGAGATTGGGAATGAGTAGTGTGGACGTGATGAAAATTAATGCAAACTATGGCTGCAGTAAGTTTTCTTTGCCTGGTGTCTTCTCTGAAATCCTAATTGTTCTCATCTCTGATTTGATGTGAACTTTACACTCCTCGCTAACATCCATATATTGTCACAAATAGACCTTTGTAGGACAAAGCTGGTGACGGCCTCAGGATCTCTATCGGGAAGCAGCTTTTCAGCAAACCAAGGTGGTGGAATCTGCCTCTGGCTTATTTAAGTCCCGTACATGAAGGTAAAATGAATACAGACAAAAATCACTAATAAAAAAAAATTAGCACTCTTTGGTTTCTGTTCCAGATTTTATTACGGTTTAGCTTTCTTAACATTGCGACTACTGACTGACAGTCTGATGGTGCTACTAAATAGTCACACGTCCTAATGGAGAGAACGTTTGGGTCTGGGCCAATCTCACACCTGGTTTCATCTTATTGAAACATGCTCGCAGAGTGTGTGACCAAAACCAATTCCATGTCAGGTACTTCCTCTTATGTCATTGGTAAGTGTTTGACATTCATCGTAAGAGGGCCAAAAATATTCATCCAATGGAAGATGCATGAACGCAAATTTTGGCTCAGCCTAACCCATTCTCTAGCATCTTCTGTTTCCCAAAATGTTCCAGTTATTTCAGTAGAGGGCGGCCTGTAATCTCTGGCAGAGAGAAACATTTTAGTGGTCGATCTTTGTGATGATCAATTTGCCAATATTAAGGGACTCTGCCAGGTGCCATAGAAGTTACATGTGCTTTGACAATTTGGGTTCATATAACTAAGGACGTTTCCTCTTCCCATATTCCCTATATGTGATTACTACTAATGATTTGCTACTGGATGCCATCTAGTGTTGCTTTTAGTTACACTTTGTATGGATGTGGATTTTTCTCTACTATTTAGTATTACTTGTCCTTTACATATGGTATTGTTGGAGTGGTTTTTCTAGGGGCCAAGTTTGTTTTTTCTTCAAGGCTTTTTCCGTTAATATGAGTCTGGGTTTATGTTTATTGGCCATAGAAATGAAGTGGGGTCAACTACTAGCATTGTGGATGGTCTGTTTTGCTTTCTCTGCTGTTTTCCTCATTCTATAGCCATCACTATCATTTACCTGTTTTAATCACTTTGGCCCAGATTCATCAAGGCCGGTGACATTCTTGCTGGTGTTGATGAGGGCCGTGTTGAAGTCGGACACTCCTGATTCATTAAAAGGTGAACAACTCTTAACGAGGAACATCTAATGTGTGGTGTGCAGCTCGGCACCACAACAGAAGCCTAACTCCAGTCCTCGGCTAGAGTAAGATTTCTGATGTAAAGAATGCCACAGCTCATCATGAATTAGAAGTCATGCCCCTGTCGCACCGCGGTCCTACCTCAACTCCACCCATTTTGTAACAGCTGGGAGAAACTGTCGTGAAATCATCAATAGTCTCAAAATGTAATCAACACCAAGTGGTGTAAAAATGTTGTGACTTTTCAAAGCAATGGATACCAGAATTCAGTATAGATGGAGGGTTGTTCTCAGAATCAGTTCTTCTGGTGGATGTAGGAAACCTCACTATAACATTAGACCCACCACATAGATGTCTACAAATCCACCAGAGATAAGTGGACAATAAAACTATAATCACTCAAGTATAGGATCAGAAAATGGAGGACAAGATTGGATTCTACCCAAAGAAAGACCACAAAAAAAAAAAAAAAATTAGTAATGTAATAATTCATTGTTTCTAATAATTGATGTTCTTTACTTTTCAGTGCCTACAAACTATGGGAAATAAAATTATCTGTGAGAAGATGCCAGCAGATGACAGGAAGCAAATTCTTTTGTTCTGTCCATTTCAATCCTTTATTTTGTATATTGTTATAGAAAACGTTATCTTAATTACATCTCCCCTTATCGCTGTTATGATCCCAGTGCGGGTTGGACCCGCTCGCTTGGGTTTAATGTCTGGAGCCCAGTACTGGTTGACCTGCACTCCAGGGTTTAATGTGATCCCAGTGCAGGCTCTCACCTGCACACCTGAGGCTTATTATTGTGGCCTCTCCTTGGTTCAGGGAGAGCTTCTTAGTGTGTTGACCCCTGAGTGTGTTTGTGCTGTGTTCTTGTTTGCCTGATAAATTGGAAATATTTAAATCAGTTTTACACACCCACTGCGAGCTAGCCATACCGTACAGAAATAAAAGGGCTAGGAACAGGAGAACACCAATGTGGCTAAATAAGGATGTAAAAAGGGCAATAAATATCAAGGCAATTAAGAAGCTAAAACAAGAAGGCAATGAAGAAGCATTAAAAAGTTGTAGAAAAAAATAAGAGTGTAAAAAACAAATACATTTAGCAAAAGTGGAAATAGAGACTTATTGCTAAGGAAAGTAAAACAAACCCCAAACTATTCTTTAATTATATAAACAGTAAAATGATTAAAATTGATGGTGTCGGCCCTTTAACGAACAATGAGGTTGAAATCAGAGCGATGTGGGAAAAGTAAATGTTTTAACTACTTTCTCAACAGTGTTCACACGGGAAAAGGATTTGCCAGGGGAAATGCAGAGTGATAATGCAAACTCCCATTAAGTATTACCTGCCTAACCCAGGAAGAAGTGCAGAAACGCCTTAGTAAGATTAAAATTGACAAATCACCAGGCCCTAATGACATTCACCCTCGGGTATTACAGGAGTTAAGTAATGTGATAGACAGGCCTCTATTCCTTATATTTAAAGACCCTATAGAAACAGGGTCTGTTCCTTTTGATTGGCGGCAAGCAAATGTGGTACCAATATTCAAAAAGGGGTGTAAAAGGGAACCTGGAAACTATAGGCCGGTAAGCTTAACATCTGTTGTGGGTAAAATTTTTGAAGGGTTTCTAAGGGATACCATTACGGAATATCTCCCATGTTGATATGGAATTAAACATTTATTAAGGATTGCTCCTGTCAAACTAACCTGATCAGCTTCTATGAGGATGTAAGCTCTCAAATGGACCAAAGAGAATCATTGGATGTCATTTATCTCGACTTCTCTAAAGCATTTGACACTGTCCCACATAAAAGATTGGCGAGTAAGATGAGAAAGCTTGGGCTAGGGGAAAATGTAAATGGGTAGGTAGCTGGTTTAGTGATAGAAAACAAAGAGTGGTTATTAATGGTGCATACTCAGATTGGGCCAGGGTTACTAGTGGGGTACCACAGGGTTCTGTATTGGGCCCCCTACTATTTAATATATTTATTAATTATCTAGTGGATGGCTTACACAGTAAAATATCAGTAATTGCAGATGATACAAAACTATGTAAGGTAGTTAACACAAAGGAGGACAGTTTGCAACTACAGACAGATTTGAGTAAAAAGGAGAATTGGGCTGAAAAGTGGCAAATGAGGTTTAACACAGATAAGTGTAAGGTTATGCACATGGGAAGGAGAAACAGATGCTACAATTACTTACTAAATGGGAAACTGCTGGGGAAATCAGACATGGAAAAAGACTTGGGCATCTTAGTCAATAAGAAGCTAAATTGGAGTGCCCAGTCTCAGGCAGCTGCCACCAAAGCAAATAGGGACATGGGATGCATTAGAAGAGGTCTGGGGACATGAGATGAAAACAATTCTCCCTCTGTACAAAACTCGTCAGACCGCACTTGGAGTATTGTGTGCAATTTTGGACGCCGGTGCTCAAGAAAGACATTACTGAACTTGAAAGGGTTCAAAGGCGGGCTACTAAAACGATAAATGGAGTTGGTTCACTACAATACCCAGAAAGGTTATCAAAATTAGGTCTATTTACTCTAGAGAAGACTTAGGGGAGACTTAATATATATGTGCAAGTATATCAGAGGGCAATACAGAGATCTCTCCAATAAACTGTTTGTACCAAGGACTGTGACAAGAGCAAGGGGGCATTCTCTTCGTTTGGCGGAAAGACAATTTCTGCACCAGCAGAGAAGAGGGTTCTTCACGGTAAGAGCAGAGGCCCTGGAATTCTCTTCCTGAGGAAGTGGTGATGGCAAACCCACTGAATGAATTTAAGAAAGGAATGGATGCTTTTCTTGTGAGTAACAGTATAGAAGGTTATGAACAATATTATAGGTAGATGGTTGACCCAGCTTAGGGGGAAGGAATTTTTTTCCCTATGGAGAAAATTGGCTTCACTCTGGGTTTTTTGCCTTCCCCAGGATCAACAATGCATAACAGCTGCACTAAAAATAGGCTGAACTAGCTGGACATAAGGTCTTCCTTCAGCCTTCAAAACTATGTTACTTTGGTTTCGACTGTCTGTTCTCTGGATACTGCTTATTGGATTCTGCTTTGATACCTTCTATTTCACTAATCCCCTCCACGACAGCACATAGGAGGTTGCCTCCCCATCCTGATTAGGGACAGGAAACAAGAGGTTAAATAGCCCTCCCCTTCCTCTAATCCCCAGTGTTTTCCTCTCCCTTAACAGGAATGAAGAGGATGTGCTCCGTGGATGGGGCCGGCGACATCCCGGGGTTCTCCTTACCATGAGCCGGGCAGCCAGGGTCGATCCTCCTGCACCTTCCTCCCTGTTTCTGTTCCCGCCGCTGGCGGGTCCCGCACCATCCTTCGGCGCATCGACAGCGCTGGATGGTGAGTGGGGCTGGGGGCCTCCCGTAGCTCCCCAGCCCGGTATTTGCTCCCCCCTGCACGCTGCATGCCTGTCTCTCCTGAGAGGCATGCACTGGAAGTGACGCGCACCACGAGGCCCGGAGACGCGACGTCACCTCCCTGCATTCCACAGTGGAATGCACCATCTTGGTGGGAAATTAAAAAAAAAAAAAAAAAAGAAAGTGGCAGCAGGAACTTGAGAGCTTGAGGGGTAGCGATCTCATCCAATTGGATGAGGGAAAGGAAGCTGGATCTCAGTTCCTATTTATGGACCCTGATGGAAGACGCCATAAGGTAGGACAAACTTCTGCATGATGGATACGTCTTTCCTAAAAGCTGCGTCTGCAAAGCCCAGCTCAAACCCTGGCCCAGTGAGAACACTCAGAAAAGGATATATATCTTTTTGGTTTAGGACCCATTCTTAGGGCCCCCCTCTCTTTCAGGGAGACAAGGATCCTACACCAAAAACGGAAGATAAACCACTCCAATTATAAAAAGACATTGTGCCAGCAGTGCATGGCGAAAATCGTATGGGAGGAACAACCATCCCTGATAGAGGAATTGAGGATGATGCAACAGGAAATCTAGTCATCCCCGTCTACCTTCTCCCAGTCATCTGGGGGGTCCTCAACTTCAAGGAAGAGGAAATACGCCCCTGAGGACATCTCAGATTCAGAACCCGAATCATCGGTTTCGTGGACTGGAGGGAAGAGGGTGAACTAACCCCTGTCCAGGCAGAAGAGGATAAGAAGTGGTTCTTTTCCTCAAATGATATGGGAGGAACTTCTCTCAGCAGTCAGGAACACAATGGGAGTAGAAGATAGGCCATCCTGCTCAGTGCAGGATGACCTATTTAGCAGCCTGAAATCCAGAAAGAAAATGGTTTTACCTATCCATGATAATATCCAGAGTCTAATCCAGGAAGAATGGGAACTCCCAGAAAAGCTAAGTATCCCAGGTGAAATGAAGGATAGATTTCCCCTGGACAAAGAAGCCACGAAACCTTGGACTGAGATTCCAAAAGTGGATTTTCAGGTAGCCAGAGTAGCTAAAAAGACTACACTACCCTTCGAGGACTCCTGGTCCAGCGGGTCTTTCAGCTGTGAGAAGATGGATAGCCAATTGAGGAAGTCCTGGGAAGCCTCAGCAATTTCCTTGAAAACAAAATGTTGCATTGGCCTGTGTAACCAGGACCCTGTACCTCTGGCTTCAGCAGCTAGGAGACCATATAAAAAGGGCAACTTTGAAGGAAGATCTTGTAGCCTCTCTACCACTTCTACAGAAGGCAGACGCCTTTTTAGCAGACTCCTCGGCGGAGTCGGTCCGTATTGCGGCAAGAACGTCTGTGCTCTAACACCACTCGAAGAGCCCTATGGCTTAACATATGGAGTGGGGCTATCCTATCAAAATCAAAGTTATGCTCTATCCCATTCAAGGGCGAATACGTATTTGGGCCGGCAGTGGACCAACTATTAAAGAAGGTGACCGACAAGAAAAACCTTCCTGAGCCAAAACCAAAGAAAAAACCCTATCATCCACCCCAGACTCAAACCCCGCAATACAGGGGTATAGGGAAAATGGGAAGTTGGAGCTACCCAAAATGTGGAAGAGGCAGGAATAGGTTTCACGATTACCACTCAGACAAAAAAATATGGCACCAAGCAAGTAGGGGGCAGAATTGCATGATACCTTCCAAACTGGCAGGAGATAATGAACCAAAAAATCCTGGACTCCGTCAGATGGGGGAAATAGAATTTTCCTCCAGCCCCCCACAAAACTTGGAAGTTACACATCTTCCGTCAGCAAAACTGCAAAAGGTTCTACATGGCAAGCTCCAAAAGATGCTATCAGCGTTAATCTCCAGTCCCAGAACTGGAACAAGGTCAGGGCCACTACTCCCGACTGTTCTTAGTAAAAAGCCAAGTGGGAAATACTGAGTCCTCAACCTGAAGCTAAACCAATATGTCCAATACCAACGCTTCAAGATGGAATCGATAAAGACTACGATACCACTGATTGGACAAGACTTTGCCATGGCCACCATAGATCTCCCAGAGGCCTATTACCACGTTCCCATCCATCTATCAGCAATATCTAAGGCTCGCAGTCACTCTAGACACGGAAGTACACCACTTTGAATCCAGAGTTCTACCCTTCGGCATCCCGAACATTCACAAAGATAATGGCAGAAGTGGTAGAATTCCTCAGAGGGAAGGAGATGTGTCATCCCTTACTTAGACGAATGGCTCCCTCCAACACAATTCTAAGACAACACTTACAAACAGTCCGACAGACCCCGACATCCCTGGGCTGGATGGTAAACATGGAGAAATCAGACCTGAAACCCTCAACCAAAAAGATCGTTCTAGGGATACTCCTGGATTGCCACAACCAAATATCCTTTCTTCCTTCAACCAAGCAGGTGGGTGTGAGATCAAAAGTTCAGACTCTAAAAAGTCAGAAAACAGTTACCATAAGGTTTGCCATGTTAACATTGGGGTCAATGACTTCATGCATCTAAGTGGTCCCCTGGGCCCAGGCCCACTCAAGGATACTCCAGAGATATATCCTTTCCCGCTGGAACAAAGACCCGAAGACCCTCAATATGAGAATCTCCCTACCCCAGCACGTAAAGCTGTCTCTCAACTGATGGCTCAACCAGGGAAATCTAGTGAAAAGGGACACCCTGGATACAAGATCCCATGACGTCAATCACAACAGACGCCAGCAAACGTGGCTGGGGAGCAGTATCGTCTCAGGGAATCTTCCAGTGACTCTGGCTCAGAGACATTGAAAAACAATCGTCAAACTACAGAGACCTGAGAGCGGTAGAAGAAGCCCTAAAGGCAGCAGAAAGATTGGTCCAGGGAACCCATGTCTGAATTTACTCGGACAATATGACCACTGTGGCCCATCTGCGTCATCAGGGCAGCACAAAATATGGAAGTCTGCAAAACATTTCGGCATGGATATTCAGCTGGGCAGAGGATCAGGGATAAAAATTCTCCATTAAATGTCACTTGCTTAACCCAGCAGGAAGTACGGCAGCATCTAAAAATTACTAAAATTGACAAATCCCCGGGCCCGGATGGGATACACCCGAGTACTGCAGGAATTAAGTAGTCATAGATAGACCATTATTTTTAATCTTTAAAGATTCCATAACAGGGTCTGTACCACAGGACTGGCGTATAGCAAATGTGGTGCCTATATTCAAAAAAGGGAACTAAAACTGAACTTGGAAATTATAGGCCAGTAAGTTTAACCTCAACTGTGGGTAAAATCCTGGAGGGTTTCCTAAGATACTATACTGTAGTATTTGGAGAAGAATAACCTCATGACCCAATATCAACATAGGCTTACAAGGGACTGTTCCTGTCAGACTAATCTGATAAGCTTTTATGAAGAGGTAAGTTCCAGACTGAACCAAGGGAAAGCAGTGGACGTGGTGTACATGAACTTTTCAAAAGCTTTTGATATGGTGCCACACAAAAGGTTGATACATAAAACAATGGGGATAGGGGAAATGTGTAGGTGGGTTAACAGCTGGCTCAGGGATAGGAAACAAAGGGTGATTATTAATGGAGCACACGGACTGGGTCACGGTTAGCAGTGGGGTACCATAGGGGGTCAGTTTTGGGCCCGCTTCTTTTTAACATTTATTAATGACCTTGTAGGGGGCATAGAGTAGAATTTGAATATTTCAAGAGGACACTAAACTCTGCAGGGAAATCAATACAGAGGAGGACAATTTTATATTACAGGAGGATGTAAACTAGAAGCTTGGGCTGATAAATGGCAAATGGGGATAAATGTAAGGTCAAACATTGACTCTATGTGGTCCTTGGATAACACTTGGGATTAGAAGAAGGGGAGGGCTATTTAACCTCTTGTTTCCTGTCCCTAATCAGGATTGGGAGGCAGCTTCCTATGTGCTGTCGTGGAGGGTCTTAGAAACCCAACTACCGGTAAGTGTAGTTCCATTGTCTGTTTGGCTTTGACCGCTGCCTGGCCCCAACTATCCATTCTGCCTTATCCTTGGTACTGTACTGCTATCTCTGTGTATGACCCCCATTTGTCTGACTTGAGGATCCCTGTAGTTGTGTCCTGCAGTGTCTCCGGCAGCAGGATGCTAAGCCCCGCCCCCTACAGTCACATAACCGTAGGTCCTTCGCTGCTTGCCAACTTCAGTGTCCCAGGTCCTGTCTGCCTGAGTTTTCCCTGCCGTAACAGACTCCGGGCCCTTCTGCAGTGTGGGCAAGTCCCTGTTCAGCTGTGGCTGTCCGCCGGCGCTGACAGGACCGTGATAATTGCCTGTTATTCCATGCTTGCTGTAATACACTGTATTTGGAAAGGAGACGTTCTCGCTTCCGAATGTAATAGATTGGAAGCTCTTGTGAGCAAGACCCTCGTTCCTCTTATTTGAATTGACGAATGTCTGATGTCATCTGTATGAATCCCTTCTGATTTGTAAAGTGCTCTGAAATATGGTGATGGTATGTAAATAAAATTTTTATCTTTATCTACAGTATTACTTACCTTAATAGAAATCATTGCTAAAAAAAACAAAAATATAAAGGTCAGAAGACTAACTTGCATACTTTACATATAAATGAAGAGTATAAATGAAAAATACTCCAAAAGAACATCCTTATTCCATTAGTAAAGTACATAAATAATGCCTCATGAAATCTTATAGTATGGAGACGATTCTCAATTGAATGAGAGAAAAGAGAACATAGAATCCAAATCCATTTCAAACATATGTATATTTATTTATCAAAAAGTGGACACATCAGAGATACAGGATAATGAAAAGAATCAATAAAATTGGTAATCACATAAGGCCCGATACTAGATAAAACAAGTGGACGACCTGTGTTGGATATGGTTGTCCAAACAAATCCCGTAGGGAATAGATGATTCTATGTATGAGATACTATGTTAATCCTGGTTGGTGACTAAATACACATGCCAGTGGCTGGTAAATGAATGCACTAGGTGTGAATCACCAGTGTTGAAAAAAAGTTTTTCAATTCTATGACTCCCGTATATAATGATCCAATGTATATGTGGTCAAACGGGAGAAAGAAAAGGCAATTAGAAGTGCAGCACTGGTAATAAAGTAGTATTAAAAATAGTCATTACACCAACCAGCTGATATATGATGCGGTATATAGTTCAGAGGTCGCTTATGGGAAGCTTCCCCTGTGCAATATAGTATATTGCATTAAACCCAGAAAAAGGATAACAGTACCAATTGTTGGTGAGCTGGGTATAAATCAGCCAGTGCCGAGATCGGTTTTGTCACCCCCATATGTTGAAAAATAAAGTGACAGTTAACACAATTGTCTGTCACTGTTGTAAGAAAATAAGAAGAGGGCAGTCTTGTTCAGAACCCAGCAATACACCATATCAGCAGCATATAGTAAAACGTGTAACAATGAACCCTGCAGATAAAGTCATTGTAAGCTTAAATAAGCTGGATGAACATACCCATCATATCCTGGTGTGTGGCAGGCGCCAACTTGTGTACCCCTGCGCACGTTTCGCAGTATACAAAACCGCTTCCTCGGGGGGCTTCCTCATGGAAGCTAGTCCTGACCTGGCACACCAATAAGTTTGCTTAGTTGGGAGATGAGGGGGAGTCTCAGTACAGGGGTAGCACTGCTGCAGCAAGGCACATCCTCTGAAAGCTGGAGGAGCGTCTGCTCCAGTAAAGGGGAAAAACAATAGGAGAGCAGGGAGGGCCAGACAGGTGCTTGGTAGTGGGGGACTCCATTATTAGGGGAACAGAGGGCAATTGAGAGATTACTGGAAGGGGCTGGTGAGGACCCAGCAGTCATGGTGCACATTGGCACAAATGACAAAGTTAGAGGTGGGTGGAAGGTCCTTAAAGATGATTTCAGGGAATTAGGCTACATGCTTAAAGCAATGACCTCCAAGGTGATTTTCTCTAAAATAATGCCTGTACCACTTATGCCAGAGAGGCATCGGGAGATTAGGGAGGATAATAAGTGGCTCAGGAATTAGTTAAGGAAGGAGTTGGGGTCTTTGAGAACTGGGCCGACTTCAGTTAGCTACAGGTTCTATGCTAGGGACGGGCGACACCTCAATGGGGAGGGTGCAGCTGTGCTGGGGAGAAAATAGCTACAAGGTTGGAGGAGTGTTTAAACTAGGGATTGGGGGGAGGGTATTTGTTTTATGGGAAGGAAAGTGCAGATTGTGACCTGGGCAGAAATAAAGAAACTGGGGGTGGCATGGGGGTGGGGTTAGAACAGTTAAAATTTTAGGGAAGAATAGAGGTAATGAGGGATACATAAAGTGCATGTATACTATTGCCAGATGCCTCACCAACAAAATGGAAATTATAATTATGTTCCAACAAAATTAATTCTGACATGGTGGCGATATCTGAGACATGGCTGGACGAGAGCAATGAATGGGCTGTTAATTTACAGGGTATTATAGGGGTCAGTATTGGGCCCTCTTTTTAACAGTTATTAATGACCTTGTAGGGGGCATAGAGTAGAATTTCAATATTTGCAGATGACAACTCTGCAGGGTAATCGATACAGGTGACATTTTAATATCACTGGAAGATTTATGTAAACTAGAAGTTTGGGCTGAAAAATGGCAAATGAGCTTTAATGGTGATAAATGTAAGGTCATGCACTTCGGTAGAACAAGCAAGATGTATTATGTGCTTAAGGCCGGGGTCACACTAAACGACGCAAAATACGGTCCGTAGTTTACAGGTGTAATACGGATGAATGACCCCTAAATAGTGCTCCGTAGGTCATCCGTAAGCAAGGTGCGGTCGCGTATTTAGCGCATGTCAGCATCCGTATGTACTCCGTATGGCATCCGCATGCAATCCGTATGGCAAGATTTTCTCTTAGCCTTGCAAAATGGACATTTAATGGTTTTGAGGCCTGCAAACTATTTAAATGATTAGCCTGCACCCTATTTATTGGCTCAGGAACAGGTGGCTGCCTCCATTGTCCATTTGTGACCTTGCCTTCACTAGGTGTGTTGGTGTTGTATGTGCAATATGGCAGAGGGTCTGAGTTTCAATACAACTGAGCAGGTTCTCTTCAGCTGGCTTTTGTCACAGCGCTTTGGTCACCCATACCAAGTGATAGTGGATCTGCGGAGGAGGAGACGCATGTGGGTCCATCCACTTGTGAGGCAACGACTCACAAGAGGTCATTTTCACCGCCTCTATTCTTCTCTGCGGGAGCATCCAGTGAAATTTTACCAATACTGTCGCATGAGCATTTCCACATTTGATTGACTCTTGGAGACAGTGCGGCCTGGGATAACCTTTCAGGACACAAGGATGCGAAAAGCTATACCTGCAGAGGAGAGACTTCTACTCACAATACGATATGTACTACACAACCACATTCTCTATGTTCATAATGTGTGGGCTAAAATGTTTTTTTGCCTTCTTGGACCAAGTTTAATGCCCTCATCTTAGTCCAAATATGGTTCAACTTACACACCAGAATGTTAGGTCTAATATGTACTGCATATCAATTAGTCATTGTGCAACCAAATGTGTGTGTTATTCTATCAATTCCTACCAAGTTTGGTCGGCATGTAACTGATGTTTTTGGACTTTATGCATTCTAAAATTATCCATTTCTGTTGTTCAGCTTCCTGTCCACTGACCTGTCTTATGCCGCCCTCCACCATGAGTTTCTCATTGGAAGATCTACCATTTCTGGCACAGTGAGTGCAACATGTAGTGAAATCTGGACAAGACTCCATCAAGTCGTCATGCCCGAGCCCAGGATGGAAGACTGGTTGAGGATATCAAGGGACTTTGAGGAATGTCAGTTTCCTAATTGTATTGGGGCCCTGGATGGCAAACATATCCGGGTGCGTAAGCCGCCGAACTCTGGCTCCCAATTCTTCAATTATAGACAATACTTTTCTGTTGTATTGTTGGCCCTGGCAGACCCTCATTAAAAGTTTATAATTGTTGACATTGGGGCCTATGGAAGGACAGGAGACTCTAGAGTCTTCAATACTTCCATTATGGCTCGGCGGCTACGCACCAACCAGTTGCATCTACCACCACCACGCCAGCTACCAGGCTCCACTGAAGAATCAGTCCCTTATGTCCTTGTGGCAGATGAGGAGTTTCAGTTATCGCGCAATGTCATGAGGCCATACCCCCGGTGCAACCTTGACCACAGGCGCAGAATTTTTAACTTGCGCCCCTCACGTGCTAGACGACTGGTGGAATGTTCCTTTGGAATTCTTTGTGCCAAATGGCAGGTACTCCAGTCTGCCATTCAGCTGAGTGAACAAAATGTTAATGAAATTCTTAAAGCCTGTGTGGTTCTTCATAACTTCACCAGGATACATGATTGTTCCTCCTCTGCTGGTGTTGTGCGTAGGCCAGACAATGTGCACAGGGTGAGACCACCTATCAACCCTCAACGAAGACCGCGCTCTGGCCTCAAAGTGCGTGATATTTTCACTAATTACTTTCTGGCACCTGAGGGGGAAACTTCTTGGCAAGAGCATGCTGTGTCTATGTTATAATTTGATACATATACATATACACACCCCCCTTCTGATTCTATGGCGGTTTCATTGCATTGGTTAGCGTATGTTATAGTATGTTGACAGGGTTTTTGAGAAATCACACAGACGTTAACTGTAGTAGACAAATTTTTAGTTTTGCCTTTTTGCTTTTTGTCTTAAAGGCAAACATAATATTGCCATATGAAAAGTTTGGCAATGGGCCAAATTGCCCGTTTTGCATAATACTTTTTTGCAAAGTAACATTATCAAACATAACAAAAAACATTAGGCAACAACATTGCTGCATGAGAATATTTCAATACAAAAGAAAAAAAAAGAGGTGATCTCCATAAACAATTATTGCTAAAAGATAGCGCTCACATTTCTTCTGAATGTTTTCCAATCATAAATATTCCACCATGACAGGCAAGGCTACCTCACGCCTTTCAGACAGATATTAGATGTCTGTAGAACAGAGAATATTTAACCATGCTATACTGGTCAAGTGAAAGGATGAAAATACAATACTCACTTGTTAAGACAGAGCGTGATATTATGAAGGCTGGTCACCTTGATTTGTTACTATAGATATCTTGCAAAAAAGGTGACTTCACTAAGGCCAGCACGCCTTTCCTAGGCATTAGCAAGTGAGTAGTGTATTTTCATCCTTTAACTTTACAGTATAGCACGGTTAAATTTTCTCTTTTGTACAGACATGTAATATCTGTCTGAAAGGCGTGAGGTAGCCTTGCCCGTCATGATGGATTATTAATATGATTGGAAAACATTGGAAAAAAATGTGAATGTTCAATTTTTAAACAAAGTTTGGTGATGGAGACCACCTGTTTTTTCCTTTGGATTTGGTATTTGGAGCACCAGTGAAACCGCACTGGACATCTCCGGCCATCAGACTGATTGTGGCCACATACTTATAAAACTCTCATACGTTGGGGAAGGAGAACGTGGAAGAGCAGCCTGTGGTTGCTGCTGGATACTGTGCCCAACATCACCCTGTGTGGGGCCATACTGATGCCCATGATGTGGGAATTGTCCTGCCTCCTGGGAATGTTGGGGGTACTGGCCAGAGTAATAATGGGGAGGGGCATCTTGTTGGCTGTGGTAGGCACGTGGCTCATACCCACCAAGATAGCCATTTCGTCCCCAACCAGGTTGGGACCAGCCTCCAACACTGGGTGGGAACTAGTGGCCATATTGGTGGGGTTGGCTAGAGGCTGACATTTGTGGCTGCTGAATTGAAGGTTGGGTAGTGGGAGGAAGGGGGTGAGGTGTAGGCCCACATATTTGAGGATCCTCAGATCCTGCTTGAGCTTGCATTTGTGGGGGGTGCCTAAGGCGCATGAGATTTCTTGGTGAAAGCTGCCACCTCAATATATTCAAATAATTCGTAGGGCGTATTGGGGTATGTGCAGGCATCAAGCAGGATCTGAAAGCATCCTCTAATACGGAGACTGACCTCATGGGAAAGGGAACGGAGATAATTGGCCAGGCTGCGAGAGCATGCCTCCTCCCCATCATCAGTGTTAACTCTGGCTAAATATTCAGGACCCCAGTGTCCACATTAGTGCAGGTATCAGGGACAGGTATTTGCCGTCTTCGGCTTCTTCCTCGCCGGGATGTGGCAGCAGGCTGAGGAGCCCCGGATGTGGCCAGTTGGGCTCCTGCTGATATTACCCTGATCCTCTGCTGTTGCTGATGCAGCAGCAGCACCAGATGGTCCTGGTGGTGGGCTTTGTGGGCTTTGGGGCACAGGCAAAGGAACATCCTGACTTGACTCCTCACCCCTGCTCCTAGTAGGGGGAGAAGATGGGCCAGCCACCTCTTCCCCTGCAGACCCAGGATCAATGCTGGGGTCGGTTTCCAAGCCAGTGCCTCTGTCCGTAAGGTTGGACTGAGTTCGGTGAAGAAATAGAACAGAGCCAAAAATAAATACCTATTTTTGGCCCTGTAAAGTATCTGTGTAATGTGGTGTGAGGTATCTACTTACGGTCTCAGATCCAGAATTGGGGCGAGGAAGGAGAGGCGGTCGTAATATATATATATAATTTTCTTTTAACGTAGCCAGCATCCCCACTCCTGGACCGCTGCTGGCGTTCCCGGCGGTATTGGTCCCGGATGCTTCGCCAGCGTCTCATCACATCATCCACTGCAATGTGACAGAAAATTGTCAAATTCACATATTTGATAGGTCACATTTGCTACCAGTAGTCTAGGCATGGGGCCTTCTGGGGTGTGCTTTCTACCCATCGTGGCATATCTAATTGGGGCATACAGGGCAGATACACAGGGTCTCTTTAGTTGATGTATCAAGTAGCTACACTTAATAATTTGTTTGTCTAGGAGGATGAGGAGCTTGAGGCCTAACCCAAATCATGGCTGTGTGAAACCACGTGTCACATCAAAATCTAACGGCCTGATGAGGAAAAAAGTACAAGCACAGGAAGGGGGGGTGCTGATTCTATATTCATTTGTTGTTGTGCAGTAATTTTACTCATTTTTTGGCTTGTACTTAATTTTCTGCTGCTCCTCACGTGGCCGATCACCAAAGTCTTGGAACATCTGCCTACATATACACCTCCTTTCTTGCCCGGTTGGCATAATGGGCATCACGTTGGTCCCATAGTTCGGGACGCTCCTGCACCAGGACTATTAACATTTCCACATTAAGGTAAGTGGACACCATGATGCTGCTGTACTCCGTGGAGGCGTACTTCCTGCATGTCTGGAGCGCTTTTTGGAGCTCATTTGCATGTCTAGGCTTCCTGATGATTGATTGGCCCATTTCCTGTCACCAGCCAAAAGACCTGCGTATTTCTCCCAGGTCACGTGTGGTTCGTGTGTAGTCCGTATTTATTGCGCACCCATAGACTTGCATTGGCATACTACGGCCGTAGTACGCTGACAATCGCAGCGTTCTGCGATTGGCACAGAGCGTAGAATACGGATGAGAAATATACGGCTGGTGCGAGGTACCCCATAGAGAATCATTGGTCTGTGTCTAATGCGTGCTTTTAGCACCTCGCACTCGTCCATATTTCTCGCTAGTGTGACCCCGGCCTAATTGTAAAATACTGGGCTAAACTGTCACTGAAAGACCTGGGTGTATGGGTGGATGACAAACTCACATTTAGTGGCCAGTGTCAGGCAGCTGAAGCAAAGGCAAATAAAATAATGGGATGCCTTAAAAGAGGCATAGCTGCTCATGAGGAGAACAATTTTACCTCTATATAAGTCACTAGTGCGACCACACTAAGAATACTGTGTACAGTTCTGGTCTGCGGTGTATAAGAAAGACATAGCTGAACTGGAGCAGGCACAGAGAAGAGCGACCAAGGTTATTTGAGCACTGGGGGGGGTCTGTAATACCAAAAAAGGTTATTACACATGGTGTATTTAGTTTGAAAAAATATAGCTTTAGGGGTGATCTTATTTTAATGTATAAATATGAGGGGACAGTACAAAGACTTCTAATGACCTTTTACTCTTAGACCTGAGATGGGAACATGGGGGTATCCTCTGTCTGGAGGAAAGAAGGCTTAATGACAGACAGATTCTTTACTATAAGAGCAGTGAGACTATGGAACTCTGCCATATGATGTTGTAATGAGTGATTCACTACTTAAAATTTAAGAAGGAACTGGATGCCTTTCTTGAGAAGTATATTACAGGTTTTACATGGCTCAAAAATATAAAGGGAACACCAAGATACCACAATATAGATCTAACTGAATGAAATATCGCAGCTGCAAATCTTTATTCATTACATAGTGGCATGGATTGAGAACAAGAAAACATTAAACTGACCAATGCAAAATCAAAGTTAATATCCCATGGAGGTCTTGATTTGGAAGGATAAAAATCAAAGTGGAAAATCAAGTTACAGTCTGATCCAACTTCAGCGGAAGTGCCTCAAGACAAGGAAATGATGCTCAGTAGTGTGTGGCCTCCACATGCCTGTATGACCTCCCTACAACACCTGGGCATTCTCCTGATGAGGTGGCAGATCTCCTCACAGACCTGGACTAAAAGCATCCGCCAACTCCTGGACAGTCTGTGGTGCAATGTGGCATTGGTGGATGGAGCGAGACATGATATCCCAGATGTGCTCAATCGGATTCAGGTCTGGGGAACTGGCGGGCCAGTCCATATCTTCAATGCCTTCATCTTGCAGGAACTGCTGACACTCTAGCCACATGAGGTCTGACATTGTCCTGCATTAGGAGGAACCCAGGGCCAACAGCATATGGTCTCACAAGGGGTCTGAGGATCTCATCTCTGTACCTAATGACAGTCAGGCTACCTCTGGCAAGCACATGGAGGGCTGTGCAGCCCTCCAAAGAAATGCCACCCCACACCATTACTGACTCACTGCCAAACTGATCATGCTGAAGGATGTTGCAGGCAGCAGATTGCTCTCCACGGTGTCTCCAGACTGTCAAATGGGCTCAGTGTGAACCTGCTTTCATCTGTGAAGAGCACAGGGCGCCAATGGTGAATTTGCCAATCCTGGTGTTCTGTGGCAAATGCCAAGCTTCCTGCACGGTGTTGGGCTGTGAGCACAACCTCCATCTGTGGGCATCGGACACTCAGACCATCCTCATGGAGTTTGTTTTTAACCATTTGTGCAGACACATGCACATTTGTGGCCTGCTGGAGGTCATTTTGCAGGGCACTGGCAGTCCTGCTGCTAGGTTGTTGCCCTCCTATGGCCCCCTCCACATCTCCTGGTGTACTGGCCTGTCTCCTGGTAGCACCTCCAGCCTCTGGACACTCTGCTGACAGACACAGCAAACCTTCTTGCCACAGCTCACATTGATGTGCCATCCTGGATGAGCTGCACTACGTGAGCCACGTGTGAGTTGTAGAGTGTCTCATGCTACCACAAGTGTGAAAGCACAACCAACATTGAAGAGTAACGAAAACATCAGCCGCAAAACATTGGAACCAAGATATGGTCTGTGGTTCCCACCTCCAGAACCACTCCTTTATTGAGGGTGTCTTGATAATTGCCAATTTCCATCTGTTATCTATTCCATTTGCACAACAGCATGTGAAATTGTCAGTGTTGCTTCCTAAGTGGATAGTTTGATTTCACAGAAGTTTGATTTACTGGGAGTTATATTCTGTAAGTATTCCCTTTATTTTTTTGAGCAGTGTATATACTAGGGCATTGATCCAAGGAGCTAGTCAGATTGCCGTATGTGGAGTGGGGAAGGAATATTTTTTCACCAATGTGGAGCTTAGTGTTTGCCGCATGGGGTCTTTTGCTTTCCTCTGGATCATCATGTTAGGCTAATGGGTTGAACTAGATAGTATTTAACCCTCCGTCAGGCGCAATATAGATTCTCCTCAGTTCATGCGCAATGTGCCTGACAAGCACAGGTCAGAAAACCACCTATAGTAGCTACATATTTCAATTTCAGGACTATAGAAGTAGTCAGTGACCTTCATAGGAATGTATTAAAAGAGATTACACCAAATCAGATGCAAAAAAAAACACATTTATTAACCATAAACTTATTAAAACTAAAAGTACCACTTTTCGGTAGTACCGCCAAATAGGCTCCAGTTATCTTTACTTAACTATTGCTTAAATATAAAATTATGGAAAAAAACTTAAAGGATATTGCACTTAGATGTTACTTAATTATTTTCTACTCATCTTCAGTGGTTTCAATTGCAGCAGAAGCAGCACAGGTACACTTAGAAAAGCAAGGCTGGCAGACGAAAGTTGCATGGGAAAGACAGATTGATTCTTTACATATTTTGCAGTCATATTTAGAAAGCCTTCTGAAACCAGATACAAATGAGCAGGTAGTACAACTGCGTCTTTTAGAAGGTGGTAGAGTCGGTGTTTGTTCTGGAACGTCCTTGGGACGTCCTTTGTATTTTTATCTTTGCCCAAATAATAAGCTAGATCTGTGTCTGTTTCCTCTGTATCAGTGTCATCACCATCCTGCTCTGTTCCAGAATCAGTGTTACATTCTGCTACCTCATCTTCAGATGAAATGTCACTAGATTCCTCTAAATCCTCAGTTACTGCTGGTTCTTCCTCATCATCTTCTAACAAAAAAAAATCTTCATTTCTTCTAAATGAAGGGGTTTAGATGAATCATACTGTTTTCTGGCCATTGCAGCAGAAAATCTGAAGCAAGAGAGAAAGAGTATGTGTTAGGGCGCAATGTGCCTTAGAAGCCACCCTCCTTTTGTCTAAGAAAACAGTACTTATGTACACTAACTTAGCATTAATCCTTCATAAAACAAGCTAAATACACAATCGTGATGAATAAAAAAAGAAAATACTAACCTTTCAATTTGTGTTGAAATCAGGCGCAATGTGCCTGAGAAGCCAAAGTGTTGATATCTGCTCACTAGAAGGTCTGCTGAGTCACTGTGATATCAGGTTTCACAGAGCCTGTAGAGTCAAGATAACTAGGAGGGGTGGTGTTTTCTGATAAGTGGGCAAGGAGAGAGAAGTGAAACTAATTACTGTGTGCCTGTCAGATCTATTGCGCCTGACGGAGGGTTAAGGTTGAAGGGAGACTTTCAATCCATGTTACTATGTTACATGAGGAAGATCAAGGATAAGAAGAATTAGCGATGGAAACAAATAGCAACAACTGACCCAATGTTGTCTGGAACAATCCACTAGGACTAAAATGGCCTGAGGCATTCTCTGGTTTTGGAACCAATAGCTGGCTTTGCAAGATATTTATCTAAAAACCTCACTAGTCTTAAGATACAAGCAGGGGATGAACGTTTCTTGCATTTTTTTTTTTTTTACTTGGACGAAGACGCCTTGCGAAAGTATTCGGCTCCCTGGAACGTTTCAATCTTTTCCCACATATGCTTCAAAAACAAAAAGATACCAAGTGTAAATTTTTGGTGAAGAAACAACCCATAAATTTCGTTCAAATTCACAATTTTAAATTTTTGTGGAAATTCAAAAACTGAGAAGTGGGGCGTGCAATATTATTCAGCCCCTTTACTTTCAGTGCAGCAAACTCACTCCAGAAGTTCATTGTGGATCTCTGAATGATCCAATTTTGTCCTAAATGACTAATGATAAATATAATCCACGTGTGTGATCATGTCTCCGTATAAATGCACCTGCTCTGTGATAGTCTCGGTTTCTGTTTGAAGCACAGAGCACATCATGAAGACCAAGGAACACAACAGGCAGGTCCGTGATACTGTTGTGGAGAAGTTTAAAGCCAGATTTGGATACAAAGTGATTTCCAAAACTTTAAACATCCCAAGGAGCATTGTGCAAGCGATCATATTGAAATGGAAGGCGTATCATACCACTGCAAATCTGCCAAGACCCGGTCGTCTCTCTAGACTTTCATCTCAAACAAGGAGAAGACTGATCAGAGATGCAGCCAAGAAAACCATGATCACTCTGGATGAACTGCAGAGATCTACAGCTGAGGTGGGACAGTCTGTCCATAGGACAACAATCAGTTGTACACTGCTCAAATCTGGCCTTTATGGAAAAGTGGCAAGAAGAAAGCCATTTCTCAAAGATAGCCATAAAAAGTGTCAACAAGCCACCTGGGAGACACACCAAACATGTGGAAGAAGGTGCTCTTGTCAGATGAAACCAAAATTGAACTTTTTAGCAACAATGCCTAACGATATGTTTGGCATAAAGGCAACACAGCTCATCACTCTGAACACATCATCCCCAATGTCAAACAAGGTGGTGGCAGCATCATGGTTTGGGCCTGCTTTTCTTCAGCAGGGACAGGGAAGATGGTTAAAATTGATGGGAAGATGGATGAAGCCAAATACAGGACCATTGTTGAAGAAAACCTGTTGGAGTCTGCAAAAGACCTGAGACTGGGACGGAGATTTGTCCTACAACAATACAATGATCCCAAACAAAGCAAAATCTACAAGGGAATGGTTCACAAATAAACGTATCCAGGTGTTAGAATGGCCAAGTCAAAGTCCAGACCTGAATCCAATCGAGAATCTGTGGAAAGAGCTGAAAACTCCTGTTCACAAACGATCTCCATCCAACCTCACTGAGCTCGAGCTGTTTGCCAAGGAAGAATGGCCAAGAATTTCAGTTTCTCAATGTACAAAACTCAGACATACACCAAGCAACTTGCAGCTGTAATTGCAGCAAAAGGTGGTGCAACAAAAGTACTAAGTTGAGGGGGCCGAATAATATTGCACGTCCCACTTTTCAGTTTGAATTTCCACAAAAGTTTGAAATAGCCAATAAACTTTGTTCAACTTCACAATCGTGTCCCACTTGTTGATTCTTCAAATTTTTACAATTGGTATGAAATGTGGGAAAAAGTTGAAAAGTTCCAGGGAGTCGAATACTTTCGCAAAGCACTGTAAAATTGAGAAAACCAATGACAATTTTGAAAGCCTATTAGAAATTTGGAAACACTTACCATACTGTCTAGCTATATGGAGCCTGTCAAGAGGTTCATAGATCACGTAATGAATGCAATATCACACCATAAATACTAGAAGACATTAAGCAGCGAGAATGTACCTCAGCCAGCAGAAGCAACTCAGCAACAGGAATCTCTAGGGAGAGTCTTTTGTAGTAAGCGTAAAAGCATTGATAGGAAAAAAAGTACCTTGTAAGGCTAGTTTCACATTAGCGTTGAAACAATGCTGTGCACTGCGTCGGTAAGCCCCACCCGAATCTGCTCCCTGCCCACCCCATCCGGGATCACCGCCTACTATCGCATTTGCACGCATGCGATCGGCGCACCCCATCTTTAGCATAGGGTGCGCAGATCATGCGCTGCCAGTGTGAAAGTAGCGTGCTGCGCACTTTTGACGGTGTGACATGCGCGCCGAAATGCAGCATGTTGCATTTCGGCGCACCGTCAAAAGTGCGCAGCACGCTACTTTCACACTGGCAGCGCATGATCTGCGCACCCTATGCTAAAGATGGAGTGCGCAGATCGCATGCGTGCAAATGCGATAGTAGGCGGTGATCCCGGATGGGGCAGGCAGGGAGCCGGATCGGGGCGGGGCTTATCGACGCAGTGCGCAGCGTTGTTTCAATGCTAATGTGAAACCAGCCTTACTAGGAAGAAACTGTGCCTTGTTTTATCAATGTAATTTGAATTTTTTGTTTCCAGAGAAAACTGATTGTTGGAGGAGATTTACACCATGTGCACATGTTGCAGATTTTGACGAGTTTCCACAAAGTTTTTAGATGCGTGAAATTGGATCAAATCCACAGTGTAGTGCACAACCAATTGGGAAATTAAGAATTTTTGTGCACATGCTGCGGAAAAATCTGTACTGAATCGCTGCGTCTTTTTTCCACAGCATGTCCAATTTTTTGCGGATCTGCAGCGTTTCTCCACCCATTAACTTCCATTGTGTCAGTCAAATCTGCAGCAAACCGCAGGTGTAAGAAGATTTGTGGTTTTGCTACTGAGTTGGTGTAGATTTGGTTGTCAAAAATGCCGCAGAGGGAAGTATCACAAGGAAGAAGTGTGTGGAAGGAGCAGAAATGCAGTCCTAACGTTGATGTGGATTTTTTGGTTGGGTGAATTTACCCCTGTGTGTACTGTGGCCTGTCCTAATTAAACAGAGTCTTAGGCCTCTTTCACACATCAGGTTTTCGCCGTCAGGCGCGATCCGGCGCTTTTGACAAAAACCGGATCCGGCGAAATGCAATACCGGATCCGGTTTCCCCCCCATTGACTTGCATTAGAGCCGGATCGAGCCGGATGGCCATGCGTTTCATCCAATTTTCGCCGGATCCGGCAATGTGATGCGATCCGGCGTCTGGAAAAAACGGCTACTGTAACGTTTTTTTTGTCTCCGGCGAAAAAGCCGGACACGCCGAATCCGGCGTGTCTGGCTTTTTCATACAATGAAAGCCTATGAGCGCCGCAATGCGCCTGATCCGGTTTTTTTGGTCAGAGCATGCTCAGTAGCTCTGCCCACAAGACATATATAAAAGCAAGACAGTGGGACCCTCAGCCACACCCAACATGACACCCAAGCCAAGAACCAGGAGCAGGAGAAGGCAGCAGACAACTGCAGCAGCACCATCAGCACCACCCCAAATGGAGCAGCATGCTGAACGGGAGGGGAGTCCAGCAGCAGATGAGAGACGGTAATCAAATCCCCCATTCCTCCAAACTAGGGCTATGGAATATCAAGATATTCATTGGCCCTTTGTTTCTCTTTATTCAACAGCCGCCCAATAGATGCAGCAGCAATGGCAGCAGCAGGAACACCACCCACAGCCATGGAGTCTGGCCATGAGGAAGACAGCACATCTTCTGGGAGCCCTCCCTCGCATCGTCAGCGTTTGACGGTAAGTTTTTATTTCCAAAATCCATCATCTCTGTAATATATGTCTATTCATTGCCTTTTATTTCAAAACAGGAATCACAAGATGAAGAGGAGCTCCCAGAAGAAGAAGGAAGGGGTGGACAGACACTTGGAGTGGGCTCACAATTGGTAAGTTTTTTTTCATCAAACGCAGAAACACAACATCACACTACACATAGAAAACAATGTTCTGCAGACCACACACAGCAAACAAATGCCTACATCCAAAGACATAACATTTTTTGTTTTCTTCTCTAGTCTTCCCAATCTGGTGCTCGGCCAAGAGGTCCTCGCAGTGCCTCCCGGGGTCGTCGGCGACAGCAACGCGGCGGTCACCAGCGTGTAAGTATAAATATTTTTGCTTTGTTTTTTTGCACTTTTTATTTCATTTCTTTTGTGGAGGCTAATTATGTTATTTTTGTCTTTCTTTAACAGCCTTCACAGCGTGCTCCCGACTCTGACGGTGAGGATGGAGGGATTGATGTGGACCGCCTCATCGATCTCGTCAGAGAAAGGGAGCCGCTCTGGAATATGGCTGACCGCCGCCACGCTGACCTGATCGTTACCCGACGACTCTGGGAGGAAATCTGTTCGCTCCTTGTGGACCGCTGGGAGGACCTCGAAGCTCGGGCCCAGATTAAAGAGCGTAAGTATATACAGTACCGGTTGCTTGATTTAAACCAGTGTTTCCCAAACTCCAGTCCTCGTGGTCCCCACGGATCATGTGTTCAGGATTTCTATTTACTTTGGAAATCCTGAAAACATGACCCCTGGGGACCATGAGGACTGGAGTTTGGGAAACACTGATGTTGTATACTAACCACTTTGTCCTTTCTTGTTTCAGGGAACAGAATTGTGAATCGGTGGCGGTCTGTGAGGGATCGTTTCAAGAAGGAGTTCAATAAAGAGATGCGGGCCCCGAGTGGATCTGGAGGACGCAGGAGCCAGTACAAGTACGCACGAGCCCTGTCGTTCCTCCGGGAGACAATGCTCACCAGAAGGTAAATATTATTATATTATGTAAATATTATGTAACTTTTTTTTTCAGCCAGGGCCATACCATGTCACTATTTTAATTGTTTTTTTTTCCTCTTTATTCCACAGCACGGTGAGCAGCACTCGGGAGCCTGCACGATTGAACCCTTCTGAGGCGATCCCTGAGGAGACCGGCACCGAGGGACACTTCGACCGCCCCGGTACATCTGCACCTTGCCAGCCTTCCCACACATTCGACCCATCTGTCCCATCCACCAGCACAGGAGCATCGTGGCCGCCTACATTACATGAAGCTGCTGGTGAGGAGATCGCTTTCCCTTTACCCCACCCTTCTGCCACTGCCACCTCTAGTACACCTGCGGGTACTGGGCGGCAGCGGCAGAGGGGTCAGGAAAAGAGTTATGCGCCAGAGTTCTTGCATCTGAATGCATCTTTCCAGAACTGTCTCAAAGTCTTGTCAGAGCAAATCTCCACAGGCTTTCAGCAGATCAACTCCAGCATTCTGGAGGTGAAGACACTTCTGCAAACCATGCATTCAGAAGCAAGATCTTCGCCAAACCACACCTTTTTCAGGTCTGTTGTGGAGCGCATGGCAACACTATCTCCTACCCAGCAGATGCATTTAATGCATTCGTGCCACGGTGCTCTACAGCAGGTTACCTCCCAACCTCCACCTCCCACCACTGTAGTTCCTCCACCTGCACCCCCTCCAGCCACTTTCCATCCTCCCCCTCCTATTACCTACCAGCAACCTGGCCAGTACCAGCAACCTCCCCAGTACCAGACATCTCCCCACTTCCAGCAACCTGCCCCATACCAAACTCCTTCCCAGTACCAAACTCCTTCCCCGTACAACTTTCCATCAACATCATCTGCTCCTACAGTCCCTGCCCAACCCTCCACTCCACTGCCCACCACCTCTTCTGCCTCCCACATGTCCACCCATTCTGTAGCTTTTTCCACACCATCACCTCTAACTGTTCCTTCCCCACCACGATCCCAGTCCTCTCTCCACACTCCCATTGTCGAAGTGTCCCGTAGCCCCTCCAGCAGTATTTCCACCCCACACTACACCGAGTTATAATGTTTTTTTTGTAATAAAAATGCCCATTTGGTTGGTTTCAAACCTTTATTAAAAAAGTTTTTTTAACTTTAAAAACAGTTTACAAAAAAAAAAATATTTTAAATAAAAGTTAAATTGTTTACACTGGTTGTCTGTCATTTCTTTCTGCGGCGAAATATGTTTAAAAAAAAAGTTTAAATACAGGGTATTTAAAAGGTAAAAAGGTATTCAAAACCAGGTATATAACTGTGGGTAAATTTTAGCTTTTTGCCACAGTTGTGTTCCTGGTTGTGTTTGAAGCAAAGTATTTCACCTGAAAAGTTGTGTTTATTGTTGGTGATTTCCTAACAATGTACACAACTTTTGTTAAAAGGTGAAATACTTTGCATAAAACACAACCAGGTACACACCTGTGGCCTAAAGCTAAAAATAGAGACCATGACAAGATAGCCAACTTTGGTTGGCAAAGGTATATACTGTTGGTACAGAAGGTACACAAGTTTGGTTAGGGCACAAATCTTTCACACTCTGTCATCCTGCCAGTGTACTCTGCCTTGAGGTGACAAAGTATAGTGCAAAATTGTCCCTCATTACTGAAACCGTCACAGAACTTCTAGTGGTAATGTCATGGTAATCTTGCAAGGTGGTTTCTTCAGAGGTGTCCTCAATGGAAATGGGTTCCTTGCAGATAACAAAATTGTGGAGTACCACGCAAGCTTTGATCACCTCGTCCAGTTTCTGTCTTGAGGTTGATCGCAGTCAATAGGACCCGCCATTTGGCTGTCAGAATACCAAAGGTACATTCAACCATTCTTCTTGCTCTTGTGAGGCGGTAATTAAAAATGCGTTTTGGTCTTGGCAATCCTCTGCTAGAGTACGGTTTCAAAAGGTGTTCTGACAGCTGGAAGGCTTCATCCCCTACACAGACAAATGGCATAGGTGGACCAGATGTTTGCGGCAGCGGTTTAGGTGGTGGGAACCGGAAGGTGTTTCCATACAGTTTACGCCCCATGGCAGACAGTTTGAAAACTTGAGAGTCATTGGAGCGGCCATAGGCCCCAATATCAACAGCAATAAATTTGTATTCCGCGTCAGCGATGGCCATGAGGACAATTGAAAAATATTTCTTGTAATTGAAATATTCCGATCCCGATCCGGCTGGCTTTACAATGCGGATACAGTGGGGCAAAAAAGTATTTAGTCTGTCAGCAATAGTGCAAGTTCCACCACTTAAAAAGATGAGAGGCGTCTGTAATTTACATCATAGGTAGACCTCAACTATGGGAGACAAACTGAGAAAAAAAAATCCAGAAAATCACATTGTCTGTTTTTTTTCATTTTATTTGCATATTATGGTGGAAAATAAGTATTTGGTCAGAAACAAAATTTCATCTCAATACTTTGTGATATATCCTTTGTTGGCAATGACAGAGGTCAAACGTTTTCTGTAAGTCTTCACAAGGTTGCCACACACTGTTGTTGGTATGTTGGCCCATTCCTCCATGCAGATCTACTCTAGAGCAGTGATGTTTTTGGCTTTTCGCTTGGCAACACAGACTTTCAACTCCCTCTAAAGGTTTTCTATAGGGTTGAGATCTGGTGACTGGCTAGGCCAGTCCAGGACCTTGAAATGCTTCTTACGAAGCCACTCCTTCGTTGCCCTGGCGGTGTGCTTTGGATCATTGCCATGTTGAAAGACCCAGCCACGTTTCATCTTCAATGCCCTTGCTGATGGAAGGAGGTTTGCACTCAAAATCTCACGATACATGGCCCCATTCATTCTTTCATGTACCCGGATCAGTCGTCCTGGCCCCTTTGCAGAGAAACAGCCCCAAAGCATGATGTTTCCACCACCATGCTTTACAGTAGGTATGGTGTTTGATGGATGCAACTCAGTATTCTTTTTCCTCCAAACACGACAAGTTGTGTTTCTACCAAACAGTTCCAGTTTGGTTTCATCAGACCATAGGACATTCTCCCAAAACTCCTCTGGATCATCCAAATGCTCTCTAGCAAACTTCAGACGGGCCCGGACATGTACAGGCTTAAGCAGTGGGACACGTCTGGCACTGCAGGATCTGAGTCCATGGTGGCGTAGTGTGTTACTTATGGTAGGCCTTGTTACATTGGTCCCAGCTCTCTCCAGTTCATTCACTAGGTCCCCCCGCGTGGTTCTGGGATTTTTGCTCACCGTTCTTGTGATCATTCTGACCCCACGGGGTGGGATTTTGCGTGGAGCACCAGATCGTGGGAGATTATCAGTGGTCTTGTATGTCTTCCGTTTTCTAATTATTGCTCCCACAGTTGATTTCTTCACTCCAAGCTGGTTGGCTATTGCAGATTCAGTCTTCCCAGCCTGGTGCAGGGCTACAATTTTGTTTCTGGTGTCCTTTGACAGCTCTTTGGTCTTCACCATAGTGGAGTTTGGAGTCAGACTGTTTGAGGGTGTGCACAGGTGTCTTTTTATACTGATAACAAGTTTAAACAGGTGCCATTACTACAGGTAATGAGTGGAGGAAAGAGGAGACTCTTAAAGAAGAAGTTACAGGTCTGTGAGAGCCAGAAATCTTGATTGCTTGTTTCTGACCAAATACTTATTTTCCACCATAATATGCAAACAAAATGAAAAAAAAACAGTGTGATTTTCTGGATTTTTTTTTCACAGTTTGTCTCCCATAGTTGAGGTCTACCTATGATGTAAATTACAGACGCCTCTCATCTTTTTAAGTGGTGGAACTTGCACTATTGCTGACTGACTAAATACTTTTTTGCCCCACTGTATGTTTCCCGTCCACAGCGCCCAAGCAGTTGGGAAACTGACATATCTGTTGAAACTTTTCTGAAATTTCAATCCACCTCTCTGTTGTGGGCTCTGGTAAGAACTCTTCAGCTAAGGAGTCCCACAGTGCACGGCATGTGTACTTCACTATTCCAGATATGGTGGAAATCCCGAGTCTGTACTGGAAATGCAGTGACGAAAGGGATTCTCCAGTTGCAAGAAATCTGTGGGGAATTAAAAAACAATCAATTAGTTTAAAATCACAGCATTACATACCAAAACTCAGCTATAACACTTGGAGATACAAACTACCACCAACAAGATTGCAGTGAAAGTGTGCTCTGATGCGATCACATCCAATAAATGTGGCTTACCTTAAAGTCACCATCAGACGCTCTGCGGGTGAAACAGAGAAGCGGCAATAGGTGTCCGCTTTTCTTATGAGGTGTGCAATGCGCTCCACCAAGTAATCAAAATTCTCCATTTTCATCCGAACAGATCCAAAAAATTTATCCGGGTTTCATCGAAGGTCCATGCAGAGTGTAGAATAGACCCCACGCGTCATTCTCTTGGCTGTGATGGGGTGGATCCACAAACGTCGTCTACTATGCCTGATGCGCTGCTGTCTCGCTCTCTCCTTCTCCAGAACAATCACCCTCAAACGATTCGCCTCCGCTATAAAATCCGCCAAATTCTTCAAAATATTTCCAATCACAACATCCATCTTCGCCAGTAACTTGCTCTTCTCTCCAACCTGCACTTTCTCCTCTACAACCTGTCAAAGAAGGGCTGTAGGAACACGCTATATATAGTTTTCCAGTAGCCAGTCCCGTTCGGAAGGCCACAAGGGTCAATTTTAAAAACCGGATCCGGCGTAATCCATCGAAAAACGGATAGAAAAACGGATGAACCGGATGAGACGGATCCGGTTTTGTCTGTCAAGAACAAGACGGATCCGGCAGAAAAACGGATCCGGCACATCAGGTTTTACAAAACATTTGCCGGATCCGGCACGACGCCGGATCGCGCCTGACGCCGATAACCTGATGTGTGAAAGTAGCCTTATTGAGCGCTCAAGGAAGGAAAGATGCCATACATGGGTAGCAGCAATACCTTCCAGCAGAACTCTGGAAACTTTATTCATATTCATGGTCTTTTATCAGTTCGTATAAAGGAGTGGTTACTCATTAACATAAAGGCTTTACTTATCTAATTGGTCACTTTGAATACATGAACATATATGGGTGTCTGACCTGGGGTTATTTAGACACCACGTGATTTACTGTCCGGAGTCTTGCACTCGTCAGCAAGTCTCCAATATTGGCTGGACCATCTGGCCTTGCTTCCTCATTCCCTATGTCTGCTAGATATTTCTCAAGTCACAAGACAATGAGATGACTGGGTAGCAGGTTATTGCCACCAACTAGTTATAAGGTTCAAACTGTGAATATGTATCTGTGTGCAGTATATGAGTATATAGCAGTATATAACCTATAGCAGGGAAGTGAGATCTAGATGAAATATATATTTCCATAACAACGTCGCATGGGGATTGATGTCGAGTATCTGATCTGGTAAATTGTGTGCGTGCACATCTGTCCATGTGATGATAGTTTGTACTCAGTTGTCGAATGGGACTACTGCTCCCATCCAGCTAAACATGGGAGACTAATCATTCGTCCGGTGACAGAGTGCAATTGTTAACACAAAATCACTAAAATACACAGTCACAGTCAACATACAGCTAATCCGACGCCTTCCTTCTCCTGCAAAAAATTAATAAAAACAGTATACTACCTGGTCCAATGTATTCAACTAACGTGTCCCTTGCCGATTTCCCACGTCCATGGGTGAAACACTACATTAGATAATGCTCCTGCAGTGCATCACTGAGCAGCCAGAGTTTTGCAGCTTTGTGCTGTCAATTACAGCACTAGAGCTGCGTGAGAAGTTTCCCCACACAGCTGTGCCATAAAGTGAGAGTACCGGAGCAAATGAACTCCGGTCAACTCTTGTGCATGTGGAATGTTACACTGCAGGAGCATTAGCTCCTGTCAGTGTGTGACCGAAGCCATGGAGCACTGTCACATCTCCCGATGTGACCGTTATTCACGGGAGATCGCTGTGGGACGCTTGTTATTCTGGACTACAGACAGGAAGTATTTGTGTTTGTTTATTTTTTGCAGGAGATCAATGGCTTCTGGGAATTAGGTATTTAATAAATATGCGAAACTTACATTTTAATTTTATTAAAACACTGTATTCTGACTGTCTTCCTTTAACCCTTTAAAAATAAAACTATAGGATTAGTAACAGATAAGCATCCTATTGATGCCTCTCCATTACCAAGCTGGGTTTGATGTCACCTTACAATACCAAAGGTGACATCAACCCACAACTTACCCCATATGCCACCAGAACATAGCAGTGGGAACAGAGGCCCAAGTGCCAGAATTGGCACATCTTACAAAAGGAGTGGCTTTCTAAGAAGTGTTTGAGTGTCCTGGAGTGGCCTAGCCAGTCTCCAGATCTCAACCCCATAGAAACCTTTGGTGGGATTTGAAAGTCTGTTGCCCAGTGACCGTCCCAAAACATCACTGCTCTAGAGGAGACCTGCATGGAGGAATGCACCAACATACCACCAACAGTGTGCCAACCTTGTGAAGACTTACAGAAAACATTTGACCTCTGTCATTGCCAACAAAGGATATATAACAGAATATTGAGTTGAACTTTTGTTAATGACCAAATACATATTTTCCACCATAATTTGAAAAATAAGTCTTGCCAAATCAGACAAGGCGATTTTCTGGATTCGTTTTCTCATTTCGTGCCTCATAGTTGTGGTCTACCCATGATGTCAATTACAGGCCTCTCTTTAAGTGGGAGAACTTGCACAATTGGTGGCTGACTAAACTGTATGTATGTATGTATGTATGTATGTATGTATGTATCACTATGTCCACTAGGGGGTGCTGTGTGGGTGTCCCAGGATGGGCCTACATGCATATCCATTGTGGTAAGGGGTATAGGATGCTGAATGACTGCTATGTATCTTAAGGTAGGTGTCCTTGAGATGCAGGCTCGAGTATTGATCAGCAGAGGTACTGCTGACGTTTCCGCTACAATGTGTCAGGGAAGCCTGTGTGTGGATGTGTGTACTAGGACCTTTAGTGAGGTCAGCCATGTGATCACCTGTGGGTGTGGTTATGGACCATATATGGTACCTGAGGTCTGGTCACATGCGAGAGAGCGCATTGATCTGATTGGGCCATGTGGAAGGTCCTCTCAGGCCTAGGTGGAGGAAGGTGGGCTACCTTCCTGAAGACCACGTGCTGAGGCTGCTGACCCGGTGAGGCCTATGTATGCTGGCTGTATGTGAGGAGGGATAAGCATCCTGTCTTTTGCTGAGGCTCCAGGACTGAGCCTGAAGTAATGGACATTTTTATGCTTGCTTTCGCCTGAGCTAAAGGCTATTCCTGTGTCTGGCTGCAGATAGAGCTCTGCTATGGACATTGCCCTGGCCTGTGTGTGAACAGGGCTTGAGGGAACACAGCCCAGCTAAGGACTGTTTATGTTGCTTTTGACTGCTGTGAAGGCTGGAAACCGTGTTTTGTTACTGTGAGGTTTATGGAGCAAATAAACCGAAAGGACTCGTTTTAACTCTGAATGTGCCAGTGTTTAACTCCAAGACCTGCAAAGTGGGTAATCCCCGTCCACTCACATGGTGGAACGCTAGTGTGTATGCATGCATGAATGTATGTGTGACCCAGCATGAGATTCCTACAAAGGACATACTTTTGTGAGGTTTGCTAGACTAAAATCTGCATGGAACTATATTCTGACTGGGATGCGTGCACAAATTGTGTTGAGGTGCAGATTGGTATTAATTTTTAATTATCGTTCAGTCCCATTTTTAAAAAATGGTAATTAACGTTTCTGGTGGGTTGTAATTTTTATATTTTAGCTAAAGATACCCATGAACTTAGATCATGGTCAGACGTTAAGTCAAAAGTATCTTTTTTTTTCAGTCTACGCTTTTCATTCTTTGAAAACTTCATGGAAGAATGGACCAATATTATAATCAAGTCATCACCTCAGGTAATGGATCTCATCATTCAACAGGAATCTGAAGAACCTGAAGAAACCTTAACTCAGTAATTGAAATCAAGCATTTTAGGTCTTGAAACATCTATTACTAAATTCACTTCACTATCCAACCTGGATACTGCCTATAGTAAAAACAAAGGGCAACAGCTCCAAGTTGGAAGCCAACACTATGCAGGTTAAGTATATTAAGGTATAATATTTACCAAAACTAGCGACAAGGTACATGATGATTGAAAAAGAACAGCTGGAAAGTCTATATTGACGAATTCCAGCTGTCCTTTCAATATTTATCTAGAAAGCCATTTAACATGTCGGCAGATTTTTATTCCCCCCGCCCCATCTCCAGTGCAGACACTACTCAAATGCCAAGGAAGATGCAGTCTGAACAGTAATAAAATTCCTTACATACTGATATATTAACACCATCTGTTCTCTTTAGAACTAATGGCCAATAGACTGGTCCATGACCAAGACTTCAACCTCCTCTGCACAGTTAGGGATTTTACTAGATTTGTAGACTTCTGGACAGTAGACATTTAATGATAATGATAATTGCCTCACATCTGATACAGAAATAATGACTTGGCAATTAAATCAAAGGGTCAATTTGTCATTCATGTAGTTACAGCAAGAACTTTTCCCTGTCTGGTTTGGTGGAGCATCACAATGAGAGAGGTAAAGTTCCCAACCCAATTCTCACCCTTTGCTGATAATTGTGAATTTACACCAGCTGAAATTAACAATTTCTAGAACATTCTCTAGAATATTGGTTTGGCTGTTATGTGGATGACTTTTTTTTTTATCGTCTGCTCCGATGACATGGTGGCCATATTAAATATTTAATATATCAGTAACTGACTTTACATTTCATTTTTATTTTAATCAAATGCAAAAGTCTCCTATGAAACAGATATGTGAACACTGCCTTTGGCTGTATGCCAATTTCATAAAGGCATCTATTGTATTATCACATTAGATGCTACCTGTTGTCTAAGTGGAGCGAGCGTGGCTTGATACACTCAGATGGAGTCACCAGAGGAAACTGAAGTTGTCTAGACAGTTTTGGAAAATGTAATATATCAGATTGGCATTCAGTTACAATAAAGATTTAATAGAACTGAAAATAAGCCATTATAGACCTTGACATTTCTATATATTGTGGCATAACAGGCATTCAGCACTCCATTTAGTACACAATTCAGTCAGAAAAAACAAAATACCTCCCACATTACATCAGAATTTTGTTTTAGAAGCTATTCGACAGTAGATGACATTGTAGGCAAGAGGCGAATCTAAGACATTTTAACCCCCAGACTATGAATAGTTTAGTACAGCTGACAAAGGGTTCATTTTAAAAATATGGAAATAGCAGATGCAATGTTTGCCCAATGAAAATCACTCACTACTCCACATGGTGTGAATCATGGGATCGAAAATGTTATAAAATGTGGAACGCACCATGTGATTTATTGCATGCAATGTGCAGTTTCAATATTATACTGGCTGCACCATACAAGTTAAAAAGTTAAATACTAAGGAATCATTGTATTTGTATGTGGTCAAATATTTTACTTAAGAGGCTGTCAGTTCATATAACTGGGTTAATAGATCACCCCAGGGAGCAATAGGTGAAGACGTCCATTAGTAAGAGCACGGGATTATAGAACTGGGTACTTGCTTAAAATTCCTGCAATTTAGTTGTCCTTATGTTCCCAATTTTCATTGGTTCACTGAGGATCTCTGCAGATTCTATTTAGATTTTGATTGAGGGCAAAAGTTGTCAGAAATGCAAAAGCTTCGCAGACAACAAATTTGTATACATTCCCAGTACAAGTCAATTCTTGCATTTGGAACTACCAATTCAATTTTCCTCTTTCCTTCAAGCACAGTTTCAGCAACTTGGACTGGTTTTTCCCTTCCACATCAGTAAACCAAGATGCAATGCCATAAGGTATTTCAGTCATACCTGGACTGTGTTCTTGGCGTCAGGGCCATGGAGGGGCAATTTTTTCCACTGGTATAATTTGCTGATCCAGAATGTGCAACACCCAAGCTGTCCAAAGTGTGAAAAACCTTACATTTGTACAACTGAAGTCAGGAGTAGAGGAGAAACATCAACTAACAGATGAGGATTTGGTTTGCCAGTCCCAGCAGAAGGGACTGCCTATATCACTGTTGCTGGCTGACTGTCTTTCATGTTCCATAATGCACTGTTGCTGCTGCCCCTCCATATCCATTTTGTTCTATGCTCTGCCTTTATTCCATTGCCATGAGTTGGAAGGTGTCGTGAAAATAAACCATTTTCCAGGAGTTTGAGTAGACTTCCAGAACTTTCCACTGCATCTACTGGGACACATGCTGTCCTCCCCATCCCCACCCCCCCATTAGGTTTGTACAGTACATACAAGCTTCAGCATCCAACCAACTGCCTGCTTGTAATTTTTTGCCCCTCCCATGGGAATGTGTGCTATTCACCTCACCCCTCCCTCCTGCTATACAGCTGTTAAATAATAATCGTTAATTTCTTATAAGACTCAGTTCTGTACATTGCTTTAGCTTACACGACATAGGCTATTTTTAAGCTTGGCTCATGGTACAGGACAACTCCATATATACCTGGATCACGTGCTTCAAGAGACGTATATAATTCATGGCTCACTCTAGAGGTCGCTTGTTCCTTCCCTCACCATCATGAGACACAGACGCAAGATGCCATCTCTGCACGGACATAACTGAACTGGTATGTAACTTTACTACGAAGAAGCCTAAGAGAGACAGAGGCCATTTGCCATGTGGTATCTCAGAGAAAGAAGGTGACAAGCTTTTGCTATGAACTAATGGACAATCTCTTAACTGTTTTTATATTTTTCTGTAATAATCTTTTCTTTGATGGAAGAATCCAAATAAACCACTACATTTTTATCTGGTAACTAGTCCTGAGTATTTTACAGGATAAGCATTATTTTACATTGGAGAGCCAGCCAGATCTGAATTTTTGTTCTTTTTGCAGATTTCCCTCAACTTGCCCAAAAGGGGGATTGAACTTTGCTAACGTCAGTCATATGTGCAAGTTATCAGGAACTCCACTATTCACAAGAATCAGACAATCTAGAAGTGAGGACTAAGAATTGCCAGATAGATTGAGAAGTACTACAAGTGCCAAAGTGCCAGACGTGCTGAAGCCAGACATGTGAAGACCGGAGCCCAGCGTTGTCCATCAAAGGAACAAGCTGAGACATTTCAAGGTAAGAAAAATGGATGTCATTAATTCTCTTGCTAAGCAGAGTAAATTGAAATTTAAGTCTGTAGACAAGTCTAATCCAGAAGTATTATGGCTTAGCTTATATGCAGAGTGCGAAATGGCGAATCAGAAGTTAGATTGTAAGTTTTTCAATAGAGAAAGATTAAAAAATATTCTACAGATGGTAGATATAGATCTGTGTCAGAAATTAAAAAATGATCGTGTGAAGGAAAATAGTGATGTTCCCAAGATTCACTAATGTAGAAAAGCAGTTACAAGATGAAAGGCAAATATTAGCAGCAGCCATTGAAGGTGACCTTGCAGACGTGGAACAAGATGGAGAAGTAGGAGGAGACTTCAGAACTGAAGTAGAGGACGTACAAGGGAAAGACGTACCACTAAAAATAGACGACTCACTGGCCCAAATCCGAAGTAAAGAAAAAATTTGCTAAAAATATGCAAAATCATTCCTGCATATGAGAACAAAATCCATGTTTGTAGAAACTGAGGTTTTTGAAAGCTGTGTTGACAAATTTGATTTATCTAACGAGGAGAAGAATCAGTTGTTCAAAATGTGGATCCCTGTAAACTTTGCTAGGAGATTATCTTTAAAGATATCTGGTGAAAAACATGAGAATTTATCTGATAAGGACAGATTACAAATTCTTATTTTTTGTTTATCAAATGAAAATCATCCAGATATTGATATTCTTCAAAAATTAAGGATTGGTCGGAAGGAATGTACTTTTACGTTTATGTCCATATATGAACGTCTGTACAAAATGCTGAGTGAGAATGTCAAAACACCGTCCCTCAAAGACTTTTGTAAGCAAATTTTGGTTTCTAAATCCTGCATCTCGTGTTATTGCGTCACAAAAAGATTCTTTATTGGAATGTGCGCAATCCCTTGATTTTACCAGAAAACACGAGAATCGTGAAAAGAAAGGAAATTGTGCCAATTTTGTGAAGACAGGCAGAGTAAAATCTTAGAAGCCTGTATTAGCAAAGCCTTCTAAAATGAGTTTTCCCCAAAATCAAATCTATGAAGAACGAAGAAAATCACATTTGTTATAAGCCATATGGAATGATGCAAAGGATCACCGAAAAGACACAGATTGAGTTAAGAAAAATGATGAGTTTTGATCTTCTTTCTGTAACAAAGATGGCTGAATGTGACAGACAGAAGCAGGTGGTGAGTGACATCATGGCCTGTAAACTGAATACTCTGCTCCAAGAATCTATCAGGTTCAAAATGGCAAGAACCTTTCAGGATATTTTTTGCAGAGAAATAAGTATGGGTGTAGGAATTGGCTAGAAAAAGTAATATATATTGTGTAAAAGTGTTATGCAATGTATTAGTCAGTTATATGTAATTATTTTATAGAGTATAATCTGTAGTTCTATAGTTTGGTAGATAGATATATATTCATACAGTATATAGTGTTTGTAGAAGTAATCTACTTCAGTAATATTTAGAATTATGAATATGATATTAACCTCATCTTTTATTTTTCCTTAGAATTTTCATTTCAAAGCAGGACTTAATCGGGAAAAATTCTCTTACAAGGATTTCTGCCTTTATTTACACAGGAAATTGCAATAATTGCATGATTTTATATATTTAACACTTGAAAGAAAATAACTAACTGTATTTTAAATGTGTTCTGTGTGCGCCTTTACTGAATGGCTTGAATGACAACCACAGCATATGAAATTTAAACCTTGTTCTAATAATAGGTAAACCAGTATACCATGTCCCTGTTCTTTAGGAAAATAATTTTAAAGGGGGTCTCAACTTTTGGAAACCAATGGAATTTTTTTCCAGGCCTAAATGTCAAGTATAGCTATACAACATATATTTATGTCATGTGTATTTGGGGAATATTCAAAGAAATATTAAGACTAAATTTAAATAGTTTACAATGCATTGATAATTTGGGTTAAAATACGTGTATTCATCACACCTTCGTATGTGGGATAATATGTGACACAGTCTGAGTGACAGTGACTGAGTGTATGAGCAGCTGCTGAGCGAGTGATGTGATACGTGTGTGAGGCCTCAGGATTCTGAATGCAAGAGAAGAAAAAAAAAAAAACCCCAAAAGCTTATCTTTAGGAGAAATATGCAGATCAGTTAAATTATTAGAATATTAGGATATATAATGAAATTTTATCTATACAACATATATTTCTATAGTAATTATTATTTCTTGACTTAGTTAATTGTGGATAAGTGCAATCGCACATCAAAATGTTTTATGAAGAAAATCTACATTTAAATTAATTTTTCCAAAGGATAATTTATGATATTCAAATTAATTTTAATGGTCGCACATCTTCAGACAAATAATGGTATAAGAAAGTATAAATTCACATAATTTATAAATTAATTTTTAATTTTGGTTTTGATAAATTTCATAGAACAATATTTTTTGGTATTAAGGGGGAAATATGTTTTTGATCCTGACTACATCACCACATTTGATTAATACCTCTTCTTCACATATTTTAATAGAAAATAAATTTTAATAAGGTACGATGGTATAAGTATTGGGTATAATAACGAGTATTATAAAGAGTCATTTCTTTACACTAAGAGGAGTATTACATGCAAAGTTGCATAATTTGAATATTTTGGTAACACAAGTTTATGACAATTATGAAATAATCCAGATCATGGAAATATTAAGGGTATATATGTTACTGAAGACAACTACTCTGCATCAACATAAAGGCCTTATTCTTATTTTTCAATTTTTTAATCTATTTTTATTTTAATTCTTAAATTTTTATTTTTTCTTTCATCAATATTTAGTAAAGTAATATCTACTGAGAATATTGCTTCATTAAATATATCAATGATATGGTTCTATTACAAAGAAAAACGTTTCACTTCTGAGTTATATGCAACAATTTTATTCATTCATTCGCTCACTCATATTCTTATTTTGGTTCATGGCTATACATTCCTACATATTAGTATAATAAATATATTCCTTATTAATAAAGATGAAAACACTGGTTACATAAAACACAGTGACACCTATGGGTTGAAAAAGGTAATTACACCTATGAAAAAAAAAAGTGTTCTATCACATGAAGAATATGGATAATGTATTATCACTTATTATTGGTTTATTATTTCAAACATTGAAATCCATATACGGTACAAATTCTGATAATTATATGGATATTACTGATTGCTATGGTATGCTGTGATATTATAGGATAGGAAAATTACCAGATTTTGTATAGAATAGGGAATGAAGACTTCAAGCAAGATACTGAAATTACGTTAAAGACTTTTCATATTTCTAAACATTGATTCTTATCAGTTGCAAGAAGAATGCCTCTATCCAGAAGTCCCAGAAGGTAACAAAGCTATGATTACTGAGTAATAGACTGTTACTTACAAGTGCAGTATCCACCACTGACAGTCCCAAGTGCAGTATCCACCACTGACAGTCCCAAGTGCAGTATCCACCACTGACAGTCCCAAGTGCAGTATCCACCACTGACAGTCCCAAGTGCAGTATCCACCACTGACAGTCCCAAGTGCAGTATCCACCACTGACAGTCCCAAGTGCAGTATCCACCACTGACAGTCCCAAGTGCAGTATCCACCACTGACAGTCCCAAGTGCAGTATCCACCACTGACAGTCCCAAGTGCAGTATCCACCACTGACAGTCCCAAGTGCAGTATCCACCACTGACAGTCCCAAGTGCAGTATCCACCACTGACAGTCCCAAGTGCAGTATCCACCACTGACAGTCCCAAGTGCAGTATCCACCACTGACAGTCCCAAGTGCAGTATCCACCACTGACAGTCCCAAGTGCAGTATCCACCACTGACAGTCCCAAGTGCAGTATCCACCACTGACAGTCCCAAGTGCAGTATCCACCACTGACAGTCCCAAGTGCAGTATCCACCACTGACAGTCCCAAGTGCAGTATCCACCACTGACAGTCCCAAGTGCAGTATCCACCACTGACAGTCCCAAGTGCAGTATCCACCACTGACAGTCCCAAGTGCAGTATCCACCACTGACAGTCCCAAGTGCAGTATCCACCACTGACAGTCCCAAGTGCAGTATCCACCACTGACAGTCCCAAGTGCAGTATCCACCACTGACAGTCCCAAGTGCAGTATCCACCACTGACAGTCCCAAGTGCAGTATCCACCACTGACAGTCCCAAGTGCAGTATCCACCACTGACAGTCCCAAGTGCAGTATCCACCACTGACAGTCCCAAGTGCAGTATCCACCACTGACAGTCCCAAGTGCAGTATCCACCACTGACAGTCCCAAGTGCAGTATCCACCACTGACAGTCCCAAGTGCAGTATCCACCACTGACAGTCCCAAGTGCAGTATCCACCACTGACAGTCCCAAGTGCAGTATCCACCACTGACAGTCCCAAGTGCAGTATCCACCACTGACAGTCCCAAGTGCAGTATCCACCACTGACAGTCCCAAGTGCAGTATCCACCACTGACAGTCCCAAGTGCAGTATCCACCACTGACAGTCCCAAGTACAGTGTCTAACCTGACAACCAGAGGACGATGATCCTATGATGCTGAGATGAACGGTGTTATCACGCTCTTACCAAGTTCCAGAGGTTTCCTATCGCCTGAAAAGCTTCAATGAAGGCTGGTGAACAATGAAGGTAATTGTCAGGAAGCTACAACCCTGACATATGTCCTGTGCATTAGGACAAGGACTGGTTATGATGCTATGTTTAGCAAGGAAGAGTCATTTTAACCCTTGCTTTGCTGACCAAAGACATCACACCTGTTCAAAGACCAGTACCGATGGAGGATTCCAGAATATCCAAGGCGAGCCAATGTAAGCCCAGGTTTTTAAAGGTGACACTGCACAGATATTAAGCTGCATTTCATCTATAGACTTTGTTCTCTTATCAACATTTGAATTTATGGACTTTGATTTGATACACAACACGATTTCTACATCTATATGCTATAGAAAAAACTGTGTTTTTAAAAGAACCAAGAAGAAGACAGAAGACATCAAAATGAAGACCAGATGACATCAGATGATGATGACTGGACCTGAGATGCTTCAATTTAGACTTCGGGAAGTATAATTATACATATTTTATATGAATATTGTTCACGGCTTACCATAACATGAATTCACATCAATTATGTCATTGATTACGTATAACAGTAATCTGATATTATTGATATTAGATTTTGTCAAAGAAGAAAAGATGATAAAAGATCTTGTTATATTTTGAGGGTTCCAATTAATGTCTGTCTCCCTCAAAAGGGGAATTGTTAAATATTAATAATCCATTCATTTCTTATAAGACTCAGTTCTGTACATTGCTTTAGCTGACACGACATGGGCTATTTTTAAGCTTGGCTCATGGTACAGGACAACTCCATATATACCTGGATCATGTGCTTCAAGAGACGTATATAATTCATGGCTCACTCTAGAGGTCGCTTGTTCCTTCCCTCACCATCATGACACAGACGCAAGATGCCATCTCTGTACGGACATAACTGAACAACTGGTATGTAACTTTACTACGAAGAAGCCTAAGAGACAGAGGCCATTTGCCATGTGGGATCTCAGAAAGAAGGTTACAAGCTTTTGCAATGAACTAATGGACAATCTCTTTCACCTGTTTTTATATTTTTCTGTAATAATCTTTTCTTTGATGGAAGAATCCAAATAAACCACTACATTTTTATCTGGTAACTAGTCCTGAGTATTTTACAGGATAAGCATTATTTTACAACAGCTGTGTAACATTAAGTCAAAAGTAAAAGGTTAGGAGCACATGGTTTTGGAAATCTTTGTTCCTTTAAACTGGTATACAATAACTCACACTAGGCGTGGAAGTAGGAAAACTATTTTTGGGATCCACATCATGAAAGCTATCCACTGGCGTTTTCCAACTTATGCGTGCACCAGAACTGAGAAAAAAAAAGGTTCCTGCCTTCCCCTAGCCGGCAGATAGCTTTCTATTGTTAAAGAACTAATTTCATAATAAGAAAAAAAAAAAATGATAGTCCTGCTGTCACCCTACGAGCCTCACATCCAAGAGTTATGGTTCTCATAAGGTTTTAGTAACTTCTGAAAAAGGGAATGCATTCCATAGCTCAGCCCACCCAGTGAGGTCATCCAGGGGGGAAAAGACCCTTAGTATTGGGCCAAAGCTTTAAAGCTCAGAGGCCCCTACAAGGGGGTGGGGGTCATTTGCCTGGGGTGCCAGCTAGGATACAGCTGTGCTGATGCACTATTTTCCATTGGGGAAGGCGCCCCTCCCCCACATGGCATGCCATTGATGGAGATATGCAAATTCTCTTTTAATCCATGCTATATTATTGCCTATATATTTTAGTCATCTCATTTGTAACATCTGTTTATATTTTATGAACACTGCCTATCTTTTCTGGAGAAAAACTAAATTTTCTAGCTTCGTTTTCCTTGCTCTAAATGTATTGTCTCGTCCTCTGGGCTAAATTCATGCTACAGTTGGGTTGTACCATGACCCAATATTGATTTTAATATCATAACTAGGAGCTGGTGGCAGCAAAGTGTGTCCTAGGGTATTTGGAGAGACTATAGCATTGATGGAAGGAAGTTACTATGTGTATTACCGGCCTGGGGATATACATACCGCCCTCCCTGCAGAGTCTCCAATAGCCAGTACACAACCAGGCAGCCTGACTACTTATAGGTGTAGTTCCCTGACTGATTTGAGGGTAAGAGGGGGCACCAGAGTGCTGCAAGTTCCAAACCAGGAACTGAAGGTGGGACCGTGAAGTAGGATCCCTGATCGAAGTTAACATGGACATTGCATATATTATAAGAGCATCGATTTCCCAATTGGATGCATGAACTCAGAACACCCAAGGCCTACATCAAATGAATTGTAGGAGGTTACAAAAGCTGCGGAGGCAGAAGGCAGCTGCACCTTGCGGCATATGGTCTTTTATTCTGTTAACAGAATAAAGAGGAATCTTTACATGAAAATTGGCATGGTGTCTTGTTAACACTTTTGACCTGGCTTCTGAGTTTGGGCTCCCTTTGGTGGTTGCTGCTGATAATGGAGCTGGTCTGGCTGACAGAAGTCAATCAACTGAGCAGGATGATTGGAGGTTAGGTGTTACAGACTGGAGTGATTTAAGTGAGCAACCTTCCCTCAGCTCTTGCCAGTGATTTGGTTTTCTTCCTGAGCTTATTGGAAGTCTGCTTGCCTCCTGCAACCTTTCAGATAAGTTATTTTTCTGCATTTGATCCATTTTTTGCTTTTCTGATTTCTGCCTTGCTGGTGTGAGTTCCCTGTTAGGACCTGTGCTGGACTCTTTCATTTGCCACTGCTTATGTCAGTCCACCGCGCATGAGCCACCATGATGGCTGCACACTCCAGGTATTACTTAATTTATGACTGTATAACAGGTCCTTGGCACATAACATAGTCCACACAGCCCCCCAAGGAAGCCCTTTGAGCGAAACACGTCAGGGCGGAGCCAGCACCACTCAACCTTCCCACATTGGTTAGCTACATTATCATTGTGCACTCACACCACCAGTGTGATCTTTTGGGCATAGCTGCAATTTATAGGACAGACAGGGTACTTTGCCACTTTTGTATTGGTAGGTGTTCGTAATGAGTATAGGGAATTTTTCTCCCATTTGTTTTTACAACATATGATGTTCATACACCACCTTTGTGAGACTTTGGTAATTTAACACACAGGCACCTTATTATAAGGTATTATTGAACAGCTCTGTATTTTATGTCCTGTGCTAGACCTTGTTCTCTGGTCCCAATTTTTGTGTGTGGTGTTGTACTTTGTGTCAGGTGGTTTTGCTGCTTAGAATATATAATATATATATATATATATATATATATATATATATATACACACACACACACACTTTATTTATATGTGCTTTTTATATACCAATAATAAAACTATACATTTGCACACAAAAAAAAAAAAAAAAAAAACGGTTTTAAGTGACTTTGTTGAAAGAGTATCTTTGACAGAACACCTACAAAGAACCTTTGAGTTCAAAAAAGCCTGGTTTTCAGTCTTTGCAGAATTTCTAATCCCCTGTTATATCAGTGTCCAGTTACACCAGAGTTCTGCTTTAGAGGAGAGGTCATGTTGCCTCAGTATTTTTGCGTATCAGACGTTTTGGAGTTTGTCTTAGGGTTTTTTGAGTTATTCCAGACAGTATCCTTTCCTGTCCTATTTTATCTAGACTGTTTGGGCCCCATCATTTGCTTACTCCATTTTCTGCCTGTGTTTGTGCCTCATTTTGTCTCACTGACAATATATGTTCGGGGGCCATCTATTCCTTTGGGGTTCTACTCTGGGGCAGTTTAGCTTTCACCTTTCTCTTTAGGCTTAGTTAATTCTTTGGCTGTGCCGAGGCATCTAGGGCATCGTAGGTACGTCCCATGGCTAATTCTAGTTGTCTTGTCAGTTTAGGGGTCTGCAATCCGCCACGTTACCAACCTCTCTGGTTATCTGGTTGCTTCGCCTATTCCCCTGTTATCCTCAGTTACCTAATAAACCGTGCCTTCAGTCTTTGAAGGTACATAACCTTAGTGAGGTTGAGTATAAAACTTGCTCTTAAATTGAACATCCTATCTCTGGCTTCTTTTAATCCAACTTCACAGACTGTTTACAGATATATCTTCTAAAGAATTGTTAAGGAGTTTGACATCTACTTTGGCCCAAATGAATACCCCACTGCAACCATTTACATCTCATAATACCAGACACAAGGATGACATCTGCAGGATAATGACCACTGCAACCAGTCATATGTTAAAGTTTGGGCACCCCTATTAATGTTAACTAGAGTTGAGCGACTTTGGTCGGATCGGGTTTCATGAAACAAAATTTGTTTCAGATGAAACTCGTCCGACTAGGGCAAAAAAAGTCGGAGTTTCGTCCGAAACCCGACCCCAATGCAAGTCAATGGGAAATAAAAGTCGGCATTGAGCGGATGAATTTCATCCACTCAATGCCGACTTTTATTTCCCATAGACTTGCATTGGGGTCGGGTTTCGGACGAAACTCCGACTTTTTTTGCCCTAGTCGGACGAGTTTCATCTGAAACAAATTTTGTTTCATGAAACCCGATCCGACCAAAGTCGCTCAACTCTAATGTTAACCTTTTTTCTTTACAACAATTTTGGTTTTTGCAACAGCTATTTCAGTTTCATATCTAATAACTGATGGACTCCGTTATATTTCTGGATTCAAATGAGGTTTATTGTACTAACAGAAAATGTGCAATCTGCATTTTAACAAAATTTGACTGGTGCAAAAAGTATGGGCACCCTTATCATTTTCTTGATTTGAACACTCCTAACTACTTTTTACTGACTTACTGAAGCACTAAATTGGTTTTGTAACCTCACTGAGCTTTGAACTTCATAGCCAGGTGTATCAAATCATGAGAAAAGGTATTTAAGGTGGCCACTTGCAATTAGTTCTCCTATTTGATTCTCCTATGAAGTTCAAAGCTCAATGAGGTTAGAAAACCAATTTAGTTACAAACTTTAACATATGACTGTATAATCTCATGTTATCAGAAGAGGATTAGACATCCATCACTGTAAACCAGAGCAAGGGTGGAACTAGGGATTGTATATTTGAGTGGTACAAGTTGACCAGAGCATGTCAGATATGACCTTGGTCAGATGCACATCATTTGAAGTGTGATATCTTTCAAGTGTTACATCAGAAATATACCAGAAATTGGTCAGAAGGTAATAACCACTGCTTTCTAATTTTAAATTGGCTTTCTTATCCTGCTATTTAACCATGCTCACGTTTGCGCTCACCGTTTTTGCTCCACTAATCTTCACTCTCCTTCACTATCCCCAAACCCCTGCACTCTCGAACCAATAACTCTACCCCGCTGTTACCCCCTCTACCTCGCTTCATCTGCAGACATAATCCTTAACCTCTGACCTCCACTACTAAAACAATACAAGTTGGTCACTCTCCTTCACCCACCTGCTTTACCTTTCTCTGCTGGTGACATATGTTCCAATCCTGCCGCCCCATACATCCCACTAATCCTCACCCCTATCTTTCTCACACTGAGAGAAACTACCACAAACCCTCACACTTATCTGTGCCACTAACCCACCCAACCCCCCGCTTCCTCTCTGTAGCACTTTGGAATGCTGCTTCGTCTGCAACAAGCTCTACGACCTCTTTACTTCCGGCAACCTTCCCTTCCTGGCCCTAACTGAGACCTGGCTGACACCACCTCCCCTGCCGCACCGAATTACAGCAGCTGCCACTTCACTCACTCCTCGCAACAGACATGGTGCAGGAGTGGTTTTCCTTCTTTCTAAAAACTGCTCCTTCAACCCTATTCAACTCCCACCCTCCCTTATCCTCCCCTCATTCGAGGTTCACTCAATCCATATCTACTCTCCCTCTAATATCCAAATGGCTGTCATACCAACCACTGGGCTCAGCCAATGCCTTAATCAACCAACTCATCACCTGGCTCCTCCACTTTCTCTCTGCTGACATCCCACCATCATGGGGGTCTTCAACATCCCCATTGATACCCACCAGCCTCCAAACTCCTGTCACTTACCTCCTCCTTTAGACGTACTCAGTGTTCCTCCACAGCCACCCGCACAGATGGACATACATTAGGCCTCATCTTCATCAGTCGCTGTTCCCTACCTAATCTCACAACCTCTCCCTTCCCCCTGTCTGACCACCATCTACTCACCCTTGTCCTCCTCACAGGTATCCCAGGAGGGTCCATCAGCCATATCCTCCTTCACCTCTCGCTTTTTAAAACTCAATGTAGACAAAACTGAAATAATCTTTCATCCATCTCCCGTATCTTGCCTACCTGTTTTATCCATTGTGGTAGACGGCATCATGCTTTCTCCCGCACCTAAAATCCGCTGCCTTGGAGTAACTCTCGACTCTGCCCTGTCCTTCAAACCACACATCCAAACTCTTGCCACCTCCTGTCACCTCCAACTCAAAAATATTTCCAGAATCCATCCCTTCCTCAGCCCTCAATCTACTAAAACTCTTGTACATGCCCTCATCTCATGCCTTGACTTCAGCAACTCTCCTGTGGCCTCCCCACCAACTTGCACCACTCCAGTCTGTCCTCAACTCTGCCTGAACAATCCACCTCTCCCCTCACTACTCCCCTGACTCTCCCCTCCCCAAATCCCTCCACTGGCTCCCAGTTCCCCAACAAATCCAGTTCAAACTACCAACACTGACCTACAAAGCCATCCACAACCTGTCCCCTCCATACAACTCTGGACTAAAATAATTAGTCAAGGACTAGATGTGTAACATCTTCCATGACAAATATACATTTTACCAAGATTCTTATATGAAATGTACTTCATATCCTATTCATATCTTATGCCTAGCTGCTGGTCTTACATTGGGAAAATTTCAGGCAAGCCTGGCCAGTCCAAGCTTTATGGTGTACGGTGTGATACAGCATGACGCTATGCACAATCTTGGCTTCTACCATGAGCATACCAGAATGGAAAGGGATGACTACGTTGGCATCTTTTGGCAGAACATGCCTCAAGGTGAGAAGTTGTACAAATGTTGGTGGTCAGTTCTCTGTAGATATTGGTTGCATGATCTTCATGCATAAACTTCACTCTGTTGCTAGAGGGAAGCTGCTAAATAGAGTTGAGCGACTTTGGTCGGATCGGGTTTCATGAAACAAAATTTGTTTCAGATGAAACTCGTCCGACTAGGGCAAAAAAAGTCGGAGTTTCGTCCGAAACCCGACCCCAATGCAAGTCAATGGGGAATAAAAGTCGGCATTGAGTGGATGAATTTCATCCGCTCAATGCCGACTTTTATTCCCCATTGACTTGCATTGGGGTCGGGTTTCGGACGAAACTCCGACTTTTTTTGCCCTAGTCGGACGAGTTTCATCTGAAACAAATTTTGTTTCATGAAACCCGATCCGACCAAAGTCGCTCAACTCTACTGCCAAATCCTTACATTTGGTAGTATTAATATGTATATTTTCATCTCCTACAGCTAGCTTTGGTAATTTTGACACTTGATTGAGATGGAAACACCTTTAACCATCTGTATGATTATAACTCAGTCATGTATTACAAGTCAGTCCAGATGATATTCCTTGTTGTACCCTATGCCATTTGCTGCTATTTCCTATTACATTGTCACAAACGTTTTGGGCAGAATACTGGGCTGTTATGAATGGGTCACAAAGGAGGAAAACAAGACCAAGTCACAGAAAACCAGAGAGTTTGGTAACTACACGGATTGCAGACCCCTGATCCTAACCACACAACTAACAGCAGCTGTGGAGCGTACCTACAATGATTCTAGATGCCTCGACACAGCCAGAGGACTAAATAAGCCTAAAGCAAGAAAAGGGGAAATCTAAAACTGCCCCAGAGCAGACCTCAAAGGAATAGACAGACCCCACACATGTATTGACGGTGAGACAAGATGAAAACACGAACACAGGTAGGAAAATAGGATGAGCAACCGTTGGGGCCCACACTAGCTAGAAAGGACAGGAAAGGAAAGATACTGTCTGCAATTACACCAAAAAACCCTGCAAAAATGTCCAACACTTCTGATAGCAAAAAATACCCTGAAGTCACTAGACTTCCACAATATCAGCACTCTGGCATATTCTGAGAACAGAGCAAAAAGGCTAATCTAATAAGGGACAAAAAGCAAACTGGCACATACAGTGACATAAAAGAGTGGAAATTCAGCACAGCCCCAGCTGGGGCTGGCTGGCCACAAAAAACTGAATAGACCAAATCAAATGTGAACATTAGCAAAGACAACTTAGCTTGAGAAGGCAGGAACTGAGTTGGAAACTAAGACCTCAGGAGGTAGGAGAAAAAAAAAAAAAAAATCACCAGCATGGGAATAGAGTCGGCTGTCTTAAATCCAGTCTGAGACTCTAGATGTCCAATCCTCTTCCTCATTATCAGGTGGCAGGTCTGTTAATTAGATCAGCTTCACTACCTCCTGCCACCAGAGGGATCCCAGAAAGAGCTCAACTCCTGTCAGCACAACCAGCTCTCTCACCAGAAACCAGAGGCAGACCAGAAGATTAGTTCACAACACTGGGATTTAAGAAAGTCAAGTTTGTATTAGAGATATTCCCTAAGACACTGGTCCTTGACCTTCAAGAGCCATATTCAGTTAAGAGATGGTTGCAATCAATGATCTGCGAGAAGAAGTCATAGAGGCCATATTACAACCAATACACCAGTGTGGCCTGTAAACCGGACCAGACTACAGTATGGTGTGATTTTTCACAGCACATTTTATAGCAGCTTGTGATGTCACAGTCCATACACCTTGAAAGCCAGTGCAATCCACCAGTCCTTTTCCCCCAACACATTTTGGAAAACTAGCTTTCCTTCTTCAGAGGATAGCGGTCACTGAATTAAACAGTTTTCCGAAACATGTTTTGACAAGGACTGGCGGATTGCACTGGCTTTCACTGTCTGTGGACACCTTTAACCTTCCGTATGATACCTCAGTGATGCATTACCACAAGTCAGTCTAGATAATCTTCCTTGTTTTACCTTAATCCATTTACTGCTATTTCTGATTACATGGTCACAAATGTTTTGGGCAGAATAAATACTGGGCTTTTAGAAAATCAAGTTTGTATTAGAGGTATACCCCAAAACATTGGTCCTTAACCTTTGAGAGCCATATTCAGTTTTGAGAGATAGTCACAATCCATGATCTGTGAGAAAAAAAAAAAAAATCAGAGGCCATATTGTGACCAATACACCAGTGTGGCCTGTAAATCGGACCAGATTACATACAGTATGGTATAATTTCACAGCACTTCGTATAGCAGCATGTAACGTCACAGTCCACAGACCTTCGAAGCCAGCGCAATCCACCAGTACTTTTCCATATGCATTTCGGAAAGCCCTTTCCTTCAGGGGGTTAACTGTCACTCTGAAGGAAACTGAGTTTTCCGAAGCGTTTTATGACAAAGACTGGCGGATTGCACTGGCTTTCACCGTCTGGACTGTGACGTCACGCCCTGCTGTACCTGTGACTGCTTTGCCTTGTTTTGTGTTCAGGCACCAGACAAGGCTGCTTGTTTGCTACATTGTAGCTCTATTTGCTTTAATTTGTCAAGGACATCCACACACCCAACAAACGCAGCCCTTCTTTAAAGTTGATGCAAGAACTTTATAGCACATAGAACATTTGACAATACATAGACAAAAAAAAAACATTTAAACAAAATTATCTTAATGGTGGAGAAAGGATCTGATGGTTCCCTGCTCCGCTATTACATTTAACTGTATGTGTGCCCCAAGAAGTCAGTTTCTGCTGAAGTCAGGACATAGCCTCAAGCTCCTAACCATTTTGGATCCAGTGGAACCATCCCGATTTTGGGGAGTGGTCATGGTTTACATGGGATAGTTTGGAAGTATGGCGAATGAATGCCCTCAAGTTTGGGTCAGGAGACCTGTGGTCAGTCCGTACTCAAAACACGATACATGGGGGTATTAATTCAGCCTCAGACTGATCTGAAAAAGCCCCATGAGAAGGAGAGCCATACATCCATCAGCTCTCCCCACAATTTATATACTATGTGCAGACACAGAAGGAGAGAAAATCTGAACCGATGGAGGAACTGGGGTGCTTGTGTCCTACCATAACCACCTTGGACCAATATATAGAGAGATTCCTTTGGTAGCATGATTGTAACAGTTGCTCAAACTCAAATTACAGATATTGGTGGACCAACAGCATTACATAGGTCTCATTCTAATGGGTAAAGTCAACAATGTAAAGTATTTCTAGACCATATTGTGTCAAAGTCCTTGAACCTGGCTAATAGAGAGGTGTCCCAAGGAGTGAAATCCTGACTCCATGTAATGTATAGTCAACCCCTCTTAAACTGGCCATAGATCCATAGATTTATTCTTGGTACCAGCAAAACTATTATTGTATATTTGTGTCAATCTTGTATCACTTAGACAGGACTGACTGGCTGCAGTAATCTATGGCAAAATAAAGCGCCAAGATCAATTTACTCTAATGCAACACATTTTTATGTAGTCAAAATAAAAAGCTGACTAATGACTATGTATCAGGTCAGTTTTATAGCAGTCATTAGTCATATTGCAGACTTTTAATGGCTGTAAAAAGGTTTAAGGCAAATACATCTTCATCCACTCTTTAGGTTAGCCTTTTTCCTAGGGGGCACTTTGTCTACTATTGCCCCGAAGCCTGATCCTAATGGGCCTATAGGACAGATCGGGAAAGAGTAGTGTGGACGTGATGAAAATTAGTGCCAACTATGGCTGCAGTAAGTTTTCTTTGCCTGGTGTCTTCTCTGAATTCCTAATTGTTCTTATCTCAGTGATTTGATGTGACCTTCACACTCCGCTAACATCCAGATATATCACCACAAAAAGACGTTTGTAGGACAAAGCTGGCTACGGCCTCAGGATCTCTACCCGGAAGCCGCTAATCAGCAAACCAAGGTGGTGGAAACTGCCTCTGGCTTATTCAAGTCCCATACATGAAGGCAAAATGAATACAGAAAAAAAAAAGTTAGAGCATAAAAAATTAGATCTTTGGCTCAAAAAAAAAAAAAAAAAAATTCCAGACTAATAGCATTCTTTGGTTTTTGTTCCAGATTTCATTACGGTTTAGCTTTCTTAACATTGCGTCTACTGACTATGACAGTATCATGGTGCTACTAAATAGTCACCCGTCCTAATGGAGAGAATGTTTGGTCTGGGCCAATCTCCCTTTTGGTTTCTTCTGGGCAAGACATGCTTGTAGAGTTTGTGACTAAAGCCAATTCCATGTCGAGTACATTTACTGCCTCTTATGTCGTCACTGGTGTTTGACATTCATCCGAAGAGGGCCAAAAATATTCATCCAATGGAACATGCATGACCGCAACGTTTGGCTCAGCCTAACCCATTCTCTAGCATCTTCTGTTTCACAAAATGTTCCAGTTATTTCAGTAGAGGGCGACCAATCATCTCTGGCACAGAAATTTTAATGGACCATCCTAGTGGTGATCAACTTGCCAATATTAAGGGACTGCTATGTGCCATAGAAATGACATGAGCTTTGACAGTTTGAGTTCAAATAACTAAGGAAGTTTCCTCTTTCCATATTACCTATATGTGATTACTACTACTGATTTGGTACTGGATGCCATCTAGTGGTGTCCTTAGTTGTTGCACTTTGTATAGAAAAAACCATATCCATACAATTTTGTATTACTTGAATGAAGACTGGGCATTTATCCTTGTTAAACACTCCTATTTGTCCTTTAAATAGGATATTGTTGGAGTGGTTTTTTTTAGGGGCCAAGTTTGGTTGGTTTCTTGGCTTTTTCCTTTAATATGATTCTGGGTTTATGTTTATTGGCCATAGAAATTAAGTGGAGATCAACTACTAACATTGTCTATGGTCGGTTTTGCTTTCTCCCATGTTGACTATGGAAATTAGGTCATTGTTGGCTTGATCCAATCAGTCTTTAGTCCATGTGCACACAATTCTAAAAGCATTTGGAAATCCATGTCGGTTGTCGATTTTCCTCATTGTATAGCCATCACTATCTTGTGTTTACCTTTTTTAATCACTTTGGCCCCAATTCATGAAGGCCGGTGACTTTTGCTGGTCTTTATGAAGGGTGTGTTGAAATCAGGCACTCCCGATTCCTTAATAGGTGCACAACTATTAATCAGGGACATGTAATGTGTGGTGTGCACCTCCCTGTACCACAACAGAAACCCAACTCCAGTCCGACTGGAGACGGATTTCTGATGTAAAGAATGCCCCAGCTCATGAAATAGACATCATGCCCCTGTGGCACCCCTGTCCTACCTCAACTTCATCTATTTTGTAACAGCTGGAATAAATTCATGAAATCAATAGTCTCAAAATGTGATCACAACACCAAGTTATGCAAAAATTGTGACTTTTCAAAGCAAATAGACACCAGATTTCTGGATTGATGGATGGTTGTTCTCAGAATCACTTCTTTTGGTGGATGTAAGAAACCTCACTAATATTCCCACCACAGAGATGTCTACAAATCCAGAGATAAGTGGACAATAAAACTATAATCACTAATCAATAGGACCAGAAAAAGGACGACAAGATTGAATTCTACCCAAAGAAAAACCACAAAAAGCAAAAATTGTCCTGTAACTTATTGGTTCTTATCATTAATGTTCTTTACTTTTCAGTGCCTACAAACTATAGGAAATAAAATGATCCGTGAGAAGATTCCAGCAGGCAAATTTTGTTCCGTCCATTTCAATCCTTTATTTTCTATATTGTTATAGAAACATTATCTTAGGCCTCTTTCACACATCAGGTTTTTGCCGTCAGGCGCGATCCGGCGCTTTTGACAAAAACCGGATCCGGCGAAATGCAATGCCGGATCCGGTTTCCCCCCCATTGACTTGCATTAGAGCCGGATCGAGCCGGATGGCCATGCGTTTCATCCGGTTTTCGCCGGATCCGGCAATGTGACGCGATCCGTCGTCTGAAAAAAATGGCTACTGTAACGTTTTGTCTCCGGCGAAAAAGCCGGACACGCCGAATCCGGCGTGTCCAGCTTTTTCATACAATGAAAGCCTATGAGCGCCGCAATGCGCCTGATCCGGCGACAGCCGGATCCGGCTGCCGGATCCGGTTTCTTTGGTCTGAGCATGCTCAGTAGCTCTGCCCACAAGACATATATAAAAGCAAGACAGTGGGACCCTCAGCCACACCCAACATGACACCCAAGCCAAGAACCAGGAGCAGGAGAAGGCAGCAGACATCTGCAGCAGCAGCACCATCAGCATATTCATTGGCCCTTTGTTTCTCTTTATTCAACAGCCGCCCAATAGATGCAGCAGCAGCAGCAATGGCAGCAGCAGAAACACCACCCACAGCCATGGAGTCTGGCCATGAGGAAGACAGCACATCTTCTGGGAGCCCTCCCTCGCATCGTCAGCGTTTGACGGTAAGTTTTTATTTCCAAAATCCATCATCTCTGTAATATATGTATTCATTGCCTTTTATTTCAAAACAGGAATCACAAGATGAAGAGGAGCTCCCAGAAGAAGAAGGAAGGGGTGGACAGACACTTGGAGTGGGCTCACAATTGGTAAGTTTTTTTCATCAAACGCAGAAACACAACATCACACTACACACAACACATAGAAAACAATGTTCTGCAGACCACACACAACAAATGCCTACATCCAAAGACATAACATTTTTTGTTTTCTTCTCTAGTCTTTCCAATCTGGTGCTCGGCCAAGAGGTCCTCGCAGTGCCTCCCGGGGTCGTCGGCGACAGCAACGCGGCGGTCACCAGCGTGTAAGTATAAATATTTTTTTTTTTTTTTGCACTTTTTATTTCATTTTTGTGGAGGCTAATTGTTATTTTTGTCTTTTTCTTTAACAGCCTTCACAGCGTGCTCCCGACTCTGACGGTGAGGATGGAGGGATTGATGTGGACCGCCTCATCGATCTCGTCAGAGAAAGGGAGCCGCTCTGGAATATGGCTGACCGCCGCAACGCTGACCTGATCGTTACCCGACGACTCTGGGAGGAAATCTGTTCGCTCCTTGTGGACCGCTGGGAGGACCTCGAAGCTCGGGCCCAGATTAAAGAGCGTAAGTATATACAGTACCGGTTGCTTGATTTAAACCAGTGTTTCCCAAACTCCAGTCCTCGTGGTCCCCACGGATCATGTGTTCAGGATTTCTATTTACTTTGGAAATCCTGAAAACATGACCCCTGGGGACCATGAGGACTGGAGTTTGGGAAACACTGATGTTGTATACTAACCACTTTGTCCTTTCTCGTTTCAGGGGAGAGAATTGTGAAGCGGTGGCAGTCTGTGAGGGATCGTTTCAAGAAGGAGTTCAATAAAGAGATGCGGGCCCCGAGTGGATCTGGAGGACGCAGGAGCAAGTACAAGTACGCACGAGCCCTGTCGTTCCTCCGGGAGACAATGCTCACCAGAAGGTAAATATTACACACCACATGTGACAAAAAAATGTTTAGATGTAACTTTTTTTCAGCCAGGGCCATACCATGTCACTATTTTAATTGTTTTTTTTTCTCTTTATTCCACAGCACGGTGAGCAGCACTCGGGAGCCTGCACGATTGGACCCTTCTGAGGCGATCCCTGAGGAGACCGGCATCGAGGGACACTTCGACTGCCCCGGTACATCTGCACCTTCCCAGCCTTCCCACACATTCGACCCATCTGTCCCATCCACCAGCACAGGAGCATCGTGGCCGCCTACATTACATGAAGCTGCTGGTGAGGAGATCGCTTTCCCTTTACCCCACCCTTCTGCCACTGCCACCTCTAGTACACCTGCGGGTACTGGGCGGCAGCGGCAGAGGGGTCAGGAAGAGAGTTATGCGCCAGAGTTCTTGCATCTGAATGCATCTTTCCAGAACTGTCTAAAAGTCTTGTCAGAGCAAATCTCCGCAGGCTTTCAGCAGATCAACTCCAGCATTCTGGAGGTGAAGACTTCTGCAAACCATGCATTCAGAAGCAAGATCTTCGCCAAACCACACCTTTTTCAGGTCTGTTGTGGAGCACATGGCAACACTATCTCCTACCCAGCAGATGCATGTAATGCATTCGTGCCAAGGTGCTCTACAGCAGGTTACCTCCCAACCTCCACCTCCCACCACTGTAGTTCCTCCACCTGCACCCCCTCCAGCCACTTTCCATCCTCCACCTCCTATTACATACCAGCAACCTCCCCAGTACCAGACATCTCCCCACTTCCAGCAACCTTCCCCGTACCAAACTCCTTCCCTGTACAACTTTCCATCATCATCTGCTCCTACAGTCCCTGCCCAACCCTCCACTACACCGCCCACCACCTCTTCTGCCTCCCACATGTCCACCCATTCTGTAGCTTTTTCCACACCATCACCTTTAACTGTTCCTTCCCCGCCACGATCCCAGTCCTCTCTCCACACTCCCATTGTCGAAGTGTCCCACAGCCCCTCCAGCAGTATTTCCACCCCACACTACACAGATTTATGATGTGTTTTGTATTAAAAGTGCCCAGTTGGTTTCAAACCTTTATTAAAAAAAGTTTTTTTAACTTTAAAAAACAGTTTACAAAAAAATATTTTAAATAAAAGTTAAATTATTGTTTACACTGGTTGTCTGTCATTTCTTTCTGCGGCGTGTTTAAAAAAAAAAGGTTAAATACAGGGTATTTAAAAGGTAAAAAGGTATTCAAAACCAGGTATATAACTGGGTAAATTTTAGCTTTTTGCCACAGTTGTGTTCCTGGTTGTGTTTGAAGCAAAGTATTTCACCTAAAAAGTTGTGTTTATTGTTGGTGATTTCCTAACAATGTACACAACTTTTGTTAAAAGGTGAAATACTTTGCATAAAACACAACCACAACCACCTGTGGCCTAAAGCTAAAAATAGAGACCATGACAAGATAGCCAACTTTGGTTGGCAAAGGTATATACTGTTGGTACAGAAGGTACACAAGTTTGGTTAGGGCACAAATCTTTCACACTGTCATCCTGCCAGTGTACTCTGCCTTGAGGTGACAAAGTATAGTGCAAAATTGTCCCTCATTACTGAAACCGTCACAGAACTTCTAGTGGTAATGTCATGGTAATCTTGCAAGGTGGTTTCTTCAGAGGTGTCCTCAATGGAAATGGGTTCCTTGCAGATAACAAAATTGTGGAGTACCACGCAAGCTTTGATCACCTCGTCCAGTTTCTGTCTTGAGGTTGATCGCAGTCAATAGGACCCGCCATTTGGCTGTCAGAATACCAAAGGTACATTCAACCATTCTTCTTGCTCTTGTGAGGCGGTAATTAAAAATTTCTCCGACAACCTGTCAAAGAAGGGCTGTAGGAACACTATATATAGTTTTCCAGTAGCCAATCCCGTTCGGAAGGCCACAAGGGTCAATTTTAAAAACCGGATCCGGCGTAATCCGTCAAAAAACGGATAGAAAAACGGATGAACCGGATGAGACGGATCCGGTTTTGTCTGTCAAGAACAAGACGGATCCGGCAGAAAACCGGATCCGGAACATCAGGTTTTACAAAACATTTGCCGGATCCGGCACGACGCCGGATCGCGCCTGACGCCGAAAACCTGATGTGTGAAAGTAGCCTTAATTACATCTCCCCATTTCGCCTGTTATTCCATAGTTATGCATGTTGTAATACACTGTATTTGGAAAGGAGACGCTCTCGTTTCTGAATGCAATAGATTGGAAGCTCTTGTGAGCCAGACCCTCGTTCCTCTTATTTGAATTGTTGAATGTCTGATGTTGTCTGCATGAATACCTTCTGAATTGTAAAGTGCTGTGAAATATGGTGATGGTATGTAAATAGATATTTTTTCTCTTCGCCACGACAGCACCCACTGAGAGAGGGGATCCGCCCCAGGAACAGGAAACCTACAGAGATAAATGGGGCGGTCCCCCTCGCTCCCTCAGTTTGGTTTCCTGTTCCTAGGAAGGAAGCCACAGAAGAGGATTCCTGGCCTGGCTGCCGCCCGGGGCATTATATGAGCAACGGGGGCCCCAGAGCTGGAAGCAGCGACTGGCAGATCCGAGGTAGGAATCCCCCCTCTGCTGGTAATACGGGTGAGGCCATGGCGAGGAGTGCCTGGCTCACCAAGAGGTGCAGTGGAGCAGCACCTGGAAAATCCCTAGGAGGAGATTGCGCATTACAAACCGCGGCACAGCGTCAGGGGTCTGGGGAACCTGGACGAAGACACCCCCCCTCCCCCTGCCCCAAATTACCAGGGATAGCAAGGCCAGGGTTGGAAATGATGCCCTGAGCTTGTACAGGACGCAAAGGGTGCCAGAAGTGCTAGAAAGGAGAAATACCTGGAGCGGTATGATGGTCCGGCGGTGCAGGGGCAGCGGTTGGGAAGTGACCGCGAGTGAATGCGCGGCCAGGAGAAGGATGGCTGGCACCATTGAGAGGAGGCCAGGTGACCTGGAAGTAGAGGGGCACTTCCAGGGTTGGAGGAGGTAGCGCGAGATCGCGGGCGTGGTAGCGCAAAAAAGGGAAAAAAGGGGGGGGGGGGGGAGCAAAAGGGAAACCGGGAGGCTGCATAAAAGCACTGGCCAGAGGCACACCAGTGCGCAGCCATGGCAAACGACCTGGTTTCGCTCCTCGAAGAGCAGCTAGGCAAATCCTCTCAAAGCGGTACTCGGAGAGATAGCAACATCAGAAGGAGCAACAGCTCCAGAAGACCAGCGGACGCTCTAGACAGAGCGAGGCTTTGGAAAAGAAGTGGAAGAAAGCACCTCGCTCCTCACCTCAGCCTGAACCTCAAGCCCCACAGCTGGTATTGAGCTGACGAAATTCACAGGTGAGTGTCTTGGGTCACGCTCTTAGCTGATGGCGTTCCGTTTTGTTTATATACCCTTAGGCCAAAAGAACGGAGAAAAATAAACACAGGGAATGTACATTATGCTCCCAGCCCCTCCCTGATGGCCACCCTAAACGGTTATGTCAATTGTGTATTGATCAGACACTGCGGGAGGAGTCGTCCAGCAGAAAGGATGATATTCATATGATTATCAGAGAAGAACTGCAGGCCTTAGGCGGTGCTAGTAGTTATGGTGGTCAGACCTCCATTAGAGGAGTAAGGTCACCGGCATCGGGGTCGCCTTCGGAGACTGGGGAATTGGATTCGGATAGGTCTCAGGAATGCCTGACCGCGGAAGAGGAAAGCAGGATTGCTTCGCCACTGACAGCGTGAACCATTTGGTCAGATCTGTACGGAATACCATGGGGTTATGTGACGTAAAAGAACCCAAAACACCGCAGGAGATTATGTTCGTGGGCATCGCCCAAAAGAAAATCAAAGCCTTCCCCGTAGTACCAGCTATTAAAGAACTGGTAAAAAGGGAATGGTAAAGACAGGGGCTAAGGGCTTTCATCCCCATAGCTTCTAAACGAAAATACCCCTTTGACAATGACGAGCTGGCGTCTTGGTCTAAACCTCCCAAGGTGGATGCAGCAGTGGCCTCCACCTCCCGCCAATCTTCCCTACCAGTAGAGGATACAGGGTCATCGTCTAAGGTGTCTAGTGGATCAGACAGTCGTGGGAAGGATGCATAGGGGCCTTTAAACCAGCTAGAGCAGCCACTTGCACGGCAAGGTCCATGATAGTATGGTTGGACGAGCTGGAGGATAAAAGAGCGTAGCATCTAGAAATAAACATCTTTCCTCCATTCCCCTAATTAAGGGGGCAGCCGCCTTCTTATCCGACGCCTCAGCTGACTCCCTCCGTCTATCTGCAAGATTGGCAGGTTTAACCAACACAACCCAAAGGGCCCTATGGTTGAAGGGTCAGAGAGGTGACGTACAAACTAAAACCAAACTCTGTACTATGCCGTGTCAGGGTAAGTACCTGTTTGGCACACAGTTGGATGACATCCTAACAAAAGCGGGGGAGAGGAAGAAAGGATTCCCTAACCCATACATTCCCTTTAACAAGAGAACCTTCAGGAAGCCTCCATTTGGAAAGAAAAAGGATTTCAGATCCCAGGAACGTTGAGGTAATAAAGATGCCAAACAGAGGAAACTTATTCAGAAAGCATCCCTTTAGGCCAGGGGACAGGTTCTGGTAGCGATAAAACACCGGTAGGTGGCAGGCTACTAAAATATGGTCGTCAGTGGCAGAAAACATCGAACTCTTGGGTAATTAATATTGTGTCATCGGGTCTAAGGCTAGAGTTTGTTCGGTGCCCACCGAACTCCTTCCTATTGACTTCCCTGAAGTCCCCAGCGCAACAGCAAGCCTTGGAAATCGAGATAACGGGGCTCTTGTCTAAACAGGCTCTGATAGAAGTGCCAAAAGAAGAGTGGGGAACGGGATTCTATTCTCCCCTATTCTTAGTACCTAAGCCAGATGGTTCCTGTAGAAAGATAATTTAAAAAAAGCTTAAATCATTTCTAAGGCTGCAGGCCTTTAAAATGGAATCGTTACGCTCAGCAATTAAGAACCTGTTTCCTAGGTGCTATATGGCAGTATTGGACCTAAAAGATGCCCATTATCTCCCCATATACAGAGAGCACCAGAAGTTCCTTCATGTGGCAGTCTTGATAAAGGGCCAGATACGACACTTCCAGTTCACGGCGATGCAGTTTGGATTATCCATGGCACCCCGAGTTTTTACCAAGCTGATGCTAGAGGTGATGTCGTACTTAAGGCTAAGTGACACCTTGATAGTCCCGTACTTGGATGACCTGCTTATAGTGGGAGATTCGGTATCCCAATGCAAAGCAAGAGTAGCTAACAATCTCATCCCTGCAGACACTAGGCTGGCTGATCAACTGGGGAAAGTCCAGACTGCAACCGGTAACCTGTCAGACGTTCCTAGGCCTTCAAGTAGACTCTAAGTCAGATGTTTCTTACCAGAAGTAAAAACACGAACCTTGATTAACAAAGTACGGAGGGCGTGCGATAAGAGCTCAATGACCTTGCGAGAGGGCATGTCCTTATTAGTCTCCCTAATATGCATTCCGGCGGTACAATGGGCCCAATTCCATTCCAGAAAATTGCAGTGGGCCATTTTACGGGAAACAGAGGCTACATGGGCGGTTGAATAGGAGAATATCTCTATCAATGGAGGTAATCAGCTCTTTAAAGTGGTGGTTAAACCCTAACAATCTAACAGGAGGTGTTCCATTGTGGATTACCCCCTCTAGAGTGGTTACCACGGACGCTAGCCCCTCAGGATGGGGAGCCCAACTAGGAGAAAACATGGTGCAGGGTCGGTGGTCCGGACTCGAGAGAGCTCATCTAATATGAGAGAGTTAAAAGCGATATATTTTGCTATATCTAGATTTCTTCCGCAGCTAAAAAGGTACCCACACGAGAATCCGCACAGACATCACATCGGTGGCATACATAAACCGGTAAGGAGGTACACGATCGGGACCGCTCATGTCTATCGCGGAGGATATTCTAGATATGGCCGAATTACATCTCCACTCCTTATCTGCCACCCACATCAGAGGAATAGACAATTCCAGAGCAGACTCAGTCGCCAAACTTTACACCAAGGAGAGTGGGTTCTCAACCAACACATCTTCAAAATGATAACTGCCAAATGGGGCAAACCAAACAGATCTATTTGCGACAAGAGCCAACAGATGTGTAGAAAAGTTCACTTCACTGTACAGGGAGGACAATCCAGACGTCCTCGATGCCCTACAGATACCCTGGACATTTCAACAGGCCTACACCTTCCCCCCCTATGATATTGCTACCGACAATGATCAGGAAGATAAGGGAAGAGGGGGCAAGGGTAATCCTAATAGCCCCTTTTTGGCCCAAGAGGCCGTGGTTTTCATGGTTGAGAGCGATGTCGATAACTGACACTTGGATCCGCCCACTACGTCGGGACCTTCTCTCCCAGGGACCCTGCCACCATCCAAGTCAAATCCTTGCACCTAGCGGCATGGAATTTGAAAGGAGGCTATTAAAATTAAGAGGATTCTCAAATAATCTTGTTAATACACTACTAGAGAGTAGAAAGGAGTCCACAACAAAAATTTACGTAAAAATATGGAAGAAATTCTTAAACTTTCACACCGCAAAGCTCTCCAGTGAGGTGCCCATTAGGGCTATTCTAGAATTCCTGCAGAGGGGCCGTGAGCCAAGACAATCGGATAACACCCTGAAAGTTCACGTATCTGCTCTAGGGGCCTTATATATAATCATAATGTGGCAGGCAATAGATGGGTAGCCCGGTTTATTTCAGCTTGTCAGAGGGCAACTCCAGTCCACATCCCTCAAGTGCCTACGTGGGACCTTAACTTGGTCTTAGATGCATTATCTCTGGCCCCTTTTGAACCTATGCACCTGGCATCATTGAAATACCTTTCATTTAAAACTACCCTACTGGTAGCCCTAGTCTCGGCGAGAAGGGTAGGGGATCTCCAGGCACTATCGGTAGATCCCCCATTCCTGTCAGTGAGTCATGACAAACTGGTGTTAAAAACAGACCCATCCTATCCCCCCAAGTGTGCTACTAAATTTCATAGAGCCCAAGAGGTCTGCCTTCCCTCCTATGAGAACCCAGGGACACCAGAAGAATCTAGATTTCACACACTAGATGTCAGAAGAGCAGTCCTAACCTACTTAGATAGAACCAGCCCCTGGAGGCAGAGTAGGTCTTTTTGTTTCCTTCCAGGGTAACAAGAAAGGTTCTGGAGTGACGAAAAGCACGCTGTCCAGGTGGATCAGAGATGCGATCGCGGTGGCTTATTCAGTAAGGGGAGAAGACCTTCCACAGGGAGTAAAAGCGCATTTTGCCCGAGCCATATCATCCTCCTGGGCAGAGAGAGCAGGCGTTCCAATTGAGCTAATATGTAAGGCTGCAACTTGGTCTTCTCCAGCTACATTTTATAACCATTATAGACTAGACTTATCCTCTGACGACTTAAACTTCGGTAGAGCAGTCCTTAGCACGGTGTACCCTCCCAAATGACTATCTCTGAAAGTCTCAGTGGGTGCTGTCGTGACAAAGAAAAAACTGGATTACTTACCGGTAATGCTCTTTTATAGAGTCCACGACAGCACCCGTTCACTTCCCTCCCTTAATTTAGAACTCACACATGGTTCTCCTTGGTGGTGGAAAAAAAAAAATAAGGGATTTCTTAGGTTGTAGAGCAATAGATAGTTTATAAGTGTCAACTATTTGGCTACCAAATTGACTAAAACATGTATGGCGGTTCCTCTTGGTTCTCTGTAATCCAAACTGAGGGAGTGAGGGGGACTGCCCATTTATCTCTGTAGGTTTCCTGTTACTGGGGCAGATCCCCTCTCTGTGGGTGCTGTCGTGGACTCTATAAAAGAGCATTACCGATAAGTAATCTGGTTTATTTTCATTATCCAAAACAAAGCTTAAAATAGAAATCAATGCTAACAATCACAAAAGTCAGAAAAATAAGTTATATGCACACTTTACATATAAATGCAGTATAAGGATTGCACATAAGGTTAGCTTAAAAGGGGATGTCCAACTTTGGGGTTATCTTTTTTACTTAAACACTCGGGACTTTGGACTCTGAGTTTCCAAGAGAGGAATTACTGAATTGCTGTTTGTCATTTGTAAATACATTATATTTCTTTTTACTTCTCTTTGCTGTCTGGTGCAATCCCCATTAGGAAATGAGCTCCATTATTGACAATGCCATCCAGTGTACGTCTTGCCGCTTGTATGAAATCCTTGACCAGCTGGAAATCGGAAAACCAGGGGAAGAGTCTTGAGGAGATCATTTGCATATTCCCAGTGCCTTCTGGGATAAGTGAAGAGTCTCCGCGAGCTCAACGATCACTGGGTTTTGGCCGTTGCAGCTGAAAAGAGGAAATCGGAAAACCAGGGGAAGAGTCTTGAGGAGATCATTTGCATATTCCCAGTGCCTTCTGGGATAAGTGAAGAGTCTCCGCGAGCTCAACGATCACTGGGTTTTGGCCATTGCAGCTGAAAAGAGGAAATCGGAAAACCAGGGGAAGAGTCTTGAGGAGATCATTTGCATATTCCCAGTGCCTTCTGGGATAAGTGAAGAGTCTCCGCGAGCTCAACGATCACTGGGTTTTGGCCGTTGCAGCTGAAAAGAGGAAATCGGAAAACCAGGGGAAGAGTCTTGAGGAGATCATTTGCATATTCCCAGTGCCTTCTGGGATAAGTGAAGAGTCTCCGCGAGCTCAACGATCACTGGGTTTTGGCCGTTGCAGCTGAAAAGAGGAAATCGGAAAAACCGCGCGCCGATAGTTTTTAAGAAAACTCAAGATGGAAGAGGCCAGGAGCCATTTGGTGAGCTGCATTTCTTGCTACATGTTCACAGACTTACCAGTGGAAAAGCCAAACTTCACATGCCACAAATGCAAGCTTGTGTCCCTGTTGGATGAAAAGTTGCAAAATCTCGAAGAGAGGTTGGCTACGTTGAAGATCATTAAGGAAGGTGAAGAGTTCTTGGACAGAGCAGAATTATCTCTTCATGTTACAGAAAGAGAAGAAATTCGAAGTGCACCTGAAGAAACAGAGGAATGGAGACATGTGACCCAGAGAAGCAGGAGGATCAGGAGGCAGTCAGCACCCATACTGCTCAGAAACCAGTACCAGGCTCTCACGCAGGAAAACAAAGAAATACATCAGGATAAGACTTTACCAACAAGCAGCAACCTTGTACGCCTTCAGAGTCCTCCTGGATGGAGAAAGAAAAATGTTGTGAAGAAGAAACGGAGAGTGGTGGTCATGGGGGATTCCCTGTTGAGAGGAACTGAGGCCGCTATCTGCAGACCGGATATTACTTCAAGAGAAATGTGTTGTCTTCCAGGTGCAAAAATTAAAGATGTGTCTGACAGGATATCAGGACTCTTCAGACCTACAGATGACTACCCATTCCTGCTACTACATGTGGGGACAAATGACACTGCAAGAAACGACCTGGAAACCATCTGCAGAGACTTTGAAGACTTAGGCAAGAAAGTGAAAGAACTGGGAGCGCAGGTGGTCTTCTCTTCCATCCTCCCAGTGGATGGCCATGGAACAAGGAGGTGGAATAAGATTCTGCAGGTGAACAACTGGCTACGTCGATGGTGCCGTCAGCAACGATTTGGATTTCTGGATCACGGAGTGAACTACTTATACGATGGACTACTTGCTAGAGATGGGGTGCACCTTACGAAGACTGGTAAGCATGTATTTGGAAGTCGCCTTGCTACACTTGTAAGGAGAGCTTTAAACTAGAACAACATGGGAAGGGAAGCAAAAGACCAGAAAAAGCCATACACCTGACAAATGCTATTGAGAACTCTGCTATTAGAAGTGGAAAGGAAGAACAAAGACGAAAGAATCTAATTAATAAAAATATTGGAGAAAGAGAAACCAATCACAAACTAAAATGTTTCTATACTAATGCACAAAGCATGGGCAACAAACAAGGAGAATTGGAACTACTAACACAGGAAAAGAAATATGATGTCATTGGAATCACTGAAACTTGGTGGGACAATACACATGATTGGAATACAAGACTAGAAGGATACAACTTATTTGCAAGAAACAGACTTGATAAACGAGGAGGGGGTGTCGCATTGTATGTTAGAAACGCGTATATCTGCACAGAGATTGAAGCTTCAGAGACTGGGAGTTCTGTGGAAACTGTTTGGGTAAGAATACAAGGACAGAACAATGGAAAGGACACCATTGTAGGCATTTACTACAGGCCGCCTGTGCAAGCTGAAGCTATGGATGAACTCTTTATGCATCAAATGGCCAAGTTCTCCAAAAAAATATGACATAGTTGTCATGGGAGATTTCAACTATCCAGACATTTGTTGGGAATCTCTCTCAGGCAAAACTAACAGGTCAAGAAAATTCTTATCCTCTCTTGCTGACAACTTTATCTTCCAAAAGGTAAGGGAGAAAACAAGGGGAACTGCTACCTTGGATCTAATCCTTATAAACAGGGAGGAAATGGTTGAGGAGGTAAAAGTGGCTGGGACCCTAGGAGGTAGCGACCATGCTATTTTAGAATTTTGGATAACTAGAGGCGGAAGACCTGTGAAGACTCAGACATCAAGGTTAGATTTCAGAAAGGCAGATTTTAAGGGATTCAGAAAGAGAATTGGAGGAATCCAATGGCTGGATATCCTTAAAGACAAAAATGTCCAGGAAGGATGGGAAATCTTGAAAAATGAAATTCTCAAAGCACAGTTGTTAACAATTCCGAAAAGAGGGAAGAATAGGAAGCAGTTAAGGAAACCAGGATGGATGAACACAGAACTTAAGCACATGCTAAAAAGGAAGGAAAAAATGTTTATAAAATGGAAAGAGGGAGGCATATCTAAAGAAGAATATAATGCTGTCTGCAGAACCTGCAGGGCACAAATCAGATTAGCTAAAGCTGAAAATGAATTGAGGCTTGCAAGAGATGTCAAAAGCAATAATAAAGGATTTTGGGGATATGTCAAAAGTAAAAGAAAAGTCAAAGATGCTATAGGATTTTTACAGGATGAAAATGATGAAATGGTAAGACAGGATGTTGAGAAGGCTGAACTTTTAAATTCCTATTTTGCATCTGTTTTCTCTCAGAAAGGAAATGTAACATCAACTGTTATTCACTGTCCTATTAAGGGAATAGAAGAATCCAGGATATCTATAAACAGAAAGATAGTGAGGAAACACTTAGCTAACCTAAATGAATTCAAGTCTCCAGGTCCAGATGAATTACACCCCAGAGTACTGAAGGAGATAGCAGAAGAAATTTTTGAACCCCTCTCTATAATCTTTGAAAATTCTTGGAGAACAGGAGAAGTGCCAGAAGACTGGAGAAGAGAAAATGTTGTTCCTATCTTCAAAAAGGGGAAGAAGGTGGACCCAGGTAACTATAGGCCGGTGAGTCTGACTTCTATACCAGGAAAGATCTTTGAACAAATTATTAAACAACATGTATGTCAATACCTGGATAAGAATGAAGTGATTAAACAGAGTCAGCATGGGTTTGTAACTAATAAGTCATGTCAGACTAACTTAATTTCCTTCTATGACGGTATCACTGATTGGGTGGATCAAGGAAATGCTGTAGATATAGTATATCTTGACTTCAGCAAAGCATTTGACAAAGTCTCTCATACAATCCTTATTGAAAAAATGATTAAGTATGGAATGGACAAGGCAACTGTTAGGTGGATTCATAACTGGCTTAGTGATCGGACCCAAAGAGTGGTCGTAAATGGCTGCACATCCAGTTGGAAGAATGTCTCAAGTGGGGTACCACAGGGCTCTGTCCTGGGCCCTGTATTGTTCAACATCTTTATCAACGATTTAGATGAAGGAATTGAGGGTAAACTGATTAAATTTGCTGATGACACAAAGCTAGGAGGGATAGCTAATACTAGAGAAGAGAGAGAGGATTCAAAAAGATTTAAATAAACTGGAGAAGTGGGCAGCAACAAACAGAATGGTTTTTAACAGGGAGAAATGCAAAGTACTACATCTGGGCAATAAAAATGGAAAAAGCATATATAGAATGGGAGGAATAGGGCTAAGTGACAGCACATGTGAAAAAGACTTGGGTATACTAATAGATCACAGACTGAATATGAGTCAACAGTGTGATGCAGCAGCAAAAAAGGCAAATGCAATTCTAGGATGTATTAACAGAAGCATAAAGTCTAGATCATGTGAAGTCATTATTTCCCTCTACTCCTCTTTGGTCAGACCTCATCTGGAATATTGTGTCCAGTTTTGGGCACCACATTTTAAAAAAGACATCAACAAACTGGAGCAAGTTCAGAAAAGAGCGACCAGAATGGTGACCGGTCTAAAAAAACCCTGTCTTATGAGGAAAGGTTGCAGGATTTGGGAATGTTTAGTTTGCAAAAGAGAAGACTGAGAGGAGACTTAATAGCTGTCTACAAATATCTAAAGGGCTGTCACATTGTAGAAGGATCAACTTTATTCTCATTTGCACAAGGAAAGACTAGAAGCAATGGGATGAAACTGAATGGGAGGAGACACAGATTAGATATTAGAAAAAACTTTTTGACAGTTAGAGTGATCAATGAGTGGAACAGGCTGCCACGAGAAGTGGTGAGTTCTCCTTCAATGGAAGTCTTCAAACAGAGGCTGGACAGACATCTGACTGGGATGATTTAGCGAATCCTGCTTTGAGCAGGGGGTTGGACCAGATGGCCCAGGAGGTCCCTTCCAACTCTACGATTCTATGATTCTATGAGATGTGAGCACGTTGTACATTTGGAAGCCCAGATACCGGATCTAAATGTGCAGCTGGCAACAGATCCATAGACAATATGGAAAGGAGTCTACTACTCACTGAGCAGATGCTCAATGAGATAGATGTGGGGGAGGATGGTGGTAAGCAACTGCAGGACAGTGAGGGACCTAGCTGAGTGGCAGTTAGAAGGTGGGGTAGAGGGAAGAATGCCAGGGAGGCTAGTCCTGATCTGGCACATCCCAATAAGTTTGCCAAGTTGGAAGATGAGTGGGAGTCAGTATAGGAGTAGCACTGCTGCAGCAAGGCAAGTCCTCTAAAAGCTGTACAAGTGTCTGCTCCAGTAAGGGGGAAATAGAGCAGGGCATACAGGTGCTGGGAGTGGGGGACTCCATTATTAGGGGAACAGAGGGCAATCTGCCACAAAGACAGGGATCGTCGAACGGTGTGCTGCCTACCTGACACTCGATTCTGACACATTGCTGATCTGGTGAAGAGATTACTGGGAGGAGCTGGTGAAGACCCAGCAGTCATGCTGCACATTGGCACAAATGGCCAAGTTAGAGGTAGGTGGAAGGTTTTTAAGGGAATTAGGCCGCAAGTTTAAAGCAAGGACCTCCAAGGTGGTATTCTCTGAAATACTGCCTGTACCACGTTTCACACCAAAGAGGCAATGGGAGATTAGGGAGATAAACAAGTGGCTCAGGAATTGGTGTAGGAAGGAGAAGTTTGGGTTCCTGGAGAACTAGGCTGACTTCTCAGTTGGCTACAGGTTCTACGCTAGGGATGGGCTGCACCTCAATGGGGAGGATGCAGCTGTGCTGGGGGAGAATATAGCTAGAAGGTTGGAGGAATGTTTAAACTAGGAATTGGGGGGGGGGGAGAAGGCATTTGTTTTATGGGAGGGGAAAAAAGGTGCAGATCGGGACCTGGGCACAAAAAGAAACTGGGGGTGGCGTGGGGTTAGAACAGTTAAGATTTTAAGGCATAGAGGTAATGAGAGGTACATAGGTGACATTTTCTTCATTTGGAAAGGAGATACCGAGTCATTGTTGCAATTTCATACTATTCTTAATCAACAGGTCCCAAATCTGCAATTTACTACACATTTTGACAGCATTAAAATCAATTTCTTGGATAATGTCTCAATATCAGGGGATAGGCTACTGAGTACAGATCTTTTCATAAAAAAGTACTGATAGAAATAGCCTTTTACATTTTTCTAGTTGACATCCAAAACATGTAAAAAAATCTCTTCTGAAGTCTCAATCCTGTCGCTTTAAATCGCATTGTTTCTGATGATTCAATTCGTGAAAATATGTTTGAATGATAAGAAAGAAGTTCAGGGACAGTTTACCCTGAGAATTTAAGAACAACTCCTCCTTTCCCCATCCCCCATTTTCCACTCCCAAGAATGATGCCAAGAATTGCATTTGTCAATACATACCATCCCTTTTCTAAATGCTTTCAGGGTATTATCTGAAAACATTGGTCAGTTTTAGGAAAGTCATCCTAATATTGTTGAGTTCTCCAATCCACTATTATCTCATAAAAGACCCAACAATCTACATAATCTTCTGGTTAAAGCAGACATAGGATCCAAATTACATAAGGATACACAGACCTTTTTAGTTACGCCACATAGTGGTACGTTTCCATGTCTTTATTGTTTTTAATGTTCTAATGTTACAAAAGGAGAATCATTCTCCCATCCTGGAACTGGTAAATGCTTTCCTATCCATGGATGCTATACTTGTGACTCCTCTTACGTGGTGTACATCAAATGTCCATGCAGTCTCGGTTATGTTGTGGAGACCACCCAGCATATCTGAGACCGTATTTCTCACAAGTCTTCAATACATTGTAAAAAGGTTATGTTACCCATTCCGGCACATTTTATCGCAGCACACTGATGTAACAGTTACGTGTTCAAGTAATTTAGTCTGTACCCTTACCCAGAAGAGGCAGAAATAAAATATTGAAATTAACACAAGCATTTTGGATATATACCCTTACTACAATGGAACCGTATGACCGTAACTGAATATGAAGTTTTTTATTACAATAATTAACATAGGTCTATGTGCTTTTCTATACTGAAAATGTATATTTAGGTAGAGAGAAGTCCTTTTTACACATATTTATATGAACTAACTTCATAATAGTATACAGCTGAACATATATTTTTCCCTTTTATATTTCAGGTCAATTAACAATTCAACAGGTATATATGGCACAGGTCACTATTGGACTTCACAGGTACCTTCTTTTCCCCCCCCCCCCTTCCCCTTTTTCCTCTCCTTTTTGGTCTGGAGTCCTTTGTTATTTCCCTACATTGCTATTTTAGCTTAATTCTATATTTTCTTAATAAACTGGTACATAAGTTTTATATCAATTCCATATTAGCTGCCATTCATATGCATGTGGGGGATATATAGATATATAGAGACACAGACACACACACACACAGACACACACACACACAGACACACACACACACAGACAGACACACACACAGACAGACACACACACAGACACACACAGACACACACAGACACACACAGACACACACAGACACACACAGACACACACAGACACACACAGACACACACAGACACACACAGACACACACAGACACACACAGACACACACAGACACACACAGACACACACATCACGCTTTTTAATCCCAAGACAATAGAATTTTAATATAAAATGCGACTTGTAATAGTGTTGCAAAGCAAGCGCCATCTCTTTCCATGTGAGGCGCGCACGCACTCGTCTTCGGCTGCACTTGGCATTTGCTTTTCGGGCTTATAGCGCTTGTTTGGATTCTCTCACTATTTGTTTACACTGTGCATGCGCAGTGTCTATGAAGACCTAGTCTAAACACAGAAGCCTGTTCTTGAGCTCTTCTGCGCATGCCCGAACCTGTAATATCGCGGTAATTACTGCAGCTGCACCCTGTCAGCTCCATTACATAGAGGCAGACAAGTATGCTCTACACTCTGCAACATCACACTGGTGGAGCATACTTCCCTGAGACATAGGTAAATTACTCATCCCCATCTTTTTTCTTTGTTCTCCTTATTTGGTATATGTATACTTACCCAGATTCACGGTCACTTATACCGGATTTTGGTCTCAGTTTCTCACCATTCTCGTTTCCCCTTCAAGGTAATTTACCTTTATATCACTTATTTCATAGCCGCCATACCTGCTGTCTGACCAGATTTGTTATGTGTGACCAAGATATTTTACTTTGGTATTAGATCTTGTGTATATACATAGCCGCTCTTCATATAATGAGAATTTTATAACAATGCTTGCTATCCGAGTAATCGCGCTTATTCTAATATGTTTTATTTTAATTTTTCTTAGAGGTATATTAACCTGTATTGAGGATCTTCTCTCTCTTTGAAACAATTTGTAAGATCATATAATTTGTCTTTATAGGATGTTGAATATTATAAATTATGAATGTACAATTGGTGATATATTTTTTTCTGTTTAGATAAATCGTGAGCAAGGCCTTGCACGGCCGAAACATTGATTTGTTATTTAAGCCAAGCGTACACCACTTTGATATAATAAAGAATCATCGCATTAATTAAGTGCCTAAGGTGTTTTTTTTTGCATATATTTAACGTAAAATCATTCTTAAAACCCATCCTGCGTAATATATGTCAATATAAAGAAAATGTAGAGTCCCTGTGGGTGGAGATAAGGGGAGGGGGAAAAATAATCCAACAATAATGGAAGCAACGGAGAATATCCTCGTAAAGCAAATAGATGAAGCAGCGACTCAAGGAGAAGTCATTATTATGGGGGACTTCAACTACCCTGAAATATAATGGGGAACCAAAACCTGCAGTTCCAGCAAAGGTAATGTTACACCCGATCCCCATCCTGGTGCTGCACTCAGGTCTGCTGCTGCTATACCTGGCACTGCGTCCAGGCCTGCCGCTGCTCTCCGTTCTGGGCAATCACCTCTAGCCTCTCATGCTGCTGCTCAGAGTTTTGTCCTGCCTCCTGCGAGGAGATCTGTAGCAAAGCCTGTTAGGGCACGCACGCCCGCCTTCTTAAAGGGGCAGCGTGCATTATTCAAAAGTGCAATTAACCAATGGCAGCACACTGGCTGCCATTTCTGGCCTCTCCTCCATAGGGAGAGCACCGGAGCAACGAGTATCTATCATTGCTACATCCTTTTCTCATGCTAACCTGTCTGCAGATGCAGCGCAGTCTCTGTGCATTGTCTAATGCTCTGTCTCCACAGAATATCAGTATCCTGTGTTACCTGGTTATATCTACAACCATCTGTGCAGTTGTTTCAAAAAGGGCCCTTCCCATCAGCAACATGTTTTCTAATCCCCACACATCTAATCAAGATTCACACCTGGCTTGATTGTAAGGGATTTTTTTAGATGTGGTGGGGGGGGGGGGGGGGGGGGAAATAATTTATCACTGTTGTGTAAATTTGTTTCGGTGGTAAAAACAAACTTCACCGTTCTGATCTAAACATTTTCCTATTAAGCAATGTTTGAATTGCAATAGCGATAATGATATATATCTCATTCACTGTTCAAGTTGTGAAAAAATGTTATGTAGGTTGCACTAAAGCTTAAAAATGTATTTCTGAACATTGCACCGACCTCTATAGTAATTCTGATTCATTCCGTGCAAGGTCGCAGGCATCGACATTTTATACAGGTTCATGGACAGAGCGCCTCGTCTTTTCGTGTTTTTGCCATTGAAAACATTCTTTCAACACGAAGGGGAGGAGATATTAGAAAACAGGTCCGTGACGGTGAAGCATTTCGGATGTTTTTCTTAATCCAGCAGGAATGCAGGTTTTAAGTCTTCGTAAAGAATTGGTATTTCATTACTAATTATATACAATTGTTTGTCACTAGTTTAATTACACATGTTAAAAACAGAAACAAATATCAGATTTATCACATGATCTTCTTGGGGGGGAGGGGGATGTGGCTTATTGGTCATTGCATAAATTGCTGACCATTTAGTTTTATTGCAGCTTTGACAAAGAACACAGCATGTGTTTGAAACGCGTTGCTGCGTTAGTTGGGTGCCGTGTATTGTAGCTACTATTTTTACCATTTTGTAATAAAGCAAGCCATTATCAGCTGGACTCAACTCCATGAAATATAAGCGTTGGGTGTCACTTGGTAATAGTGATCACAAAATAAGTTTTCATGTATCCTTTAGTAAGATGTGCAGTAGACGGGTTACAAGGACAACTTCAGGAAAGCAAATTGCCAACAGATGAGAGATGATCTCAGGATTTCATCCTAGTTTATTGCTGAGACATAAAAATACACAAGGAAAATGGGAAGCGTTTATTAGCATCCTGAATAGAACCTGTGCACAATATATACCGTATGGGAATAAACATGCTAGAAATAGGAGGAGACCACTATGGCTAAATAGAGCTGTAAGGGGCGCAATAAGAGATAAAAATAAAGCATTTAGAGAATTAAAGCAAGTAGGTAGTGATGAGGCATTAAATAAATACAGAAAATTAAATTCTGTAAAAATGCAAATCAAGGCAAAGATTGAAACAGACTCATTGCCAGAGAAAGTACAAATAATCCCAAAATATTCTTTAACTACATAAATAAACTACAATGATAGTATTGGCCCCCATAAAAATTTGTCTGGGGTAAAATAGTGGATGAGGACGAGTATAAAGCCAATATGCTAAATTGCTCATTTTCAACACCATTTACACAAGAAAATCCCATGACGGATAACATGATCAGTGATAACAGAAATTCTCCATTAAATGTCTTCTAAAAAGAGGCAAGTTACGGACTGGACCAAGGAATTACAGTGGACGTGGTGTACATGGACTTTTCAAAAGCTTTTGATACGGTGACACAAAAGGTTGATACATAAAATGAGAACAATGGGGATAGGGGCAAATATGTGTAAGTGGGTTAAGAGCTGGCTCAGGGATAGGAAGCAAAGGGTGGTTATTAATGGAGCACACTCGGACTGGGTCACGGTTAGCACTGGGGTACCACAGGGGTCATTTTTGGGTCCACTTTTTAACATTTATGACCTTGCAGATGACACTAAACTCTGCAGGGTAATCAATACAGAGGACAATTTTATATTACAGGAGGATTTATGTAACTAGAAGCTTGGGCTGATAAATGGCAAATGAGCTTTAATGGGGATAAATGTAAGGTCATGCACTTGGGTAGAACAAGCAAGATGTATAATTATGTGCTTAATTGTAAAACACTGGGCAAAACTGTCACTGAAAAAGACCTGGGTGTATGGGTAGACATTGAACTCCCATTTAGTGGCCAGTGTCAGGCAGCTGCTGCGAAGGAAAATAATGGATGCATTAAAAGAGGCATAGATGCTCATGAGGAGAACATAATTTTACCTCTATACAAGTCACTAGCGCGACCACACAAAATACTGTGTAGAGTTCTGGTCTCCGTTCTATTAGAAAGACATAGCTGAACTGGAGCGGGTGCAGAGACAAGCGACCAAGGTTATTAGGGAACTGGGGGGTCTGCAATACCAAGACAGGTTATTACTAGTGTTGAGCATTCCGATACCGCAAGTATCGGGTATCGGCCGATACTTGCTGTATCGGAATTCCGATACCGACTTCCGATATTTTTTCAATATCGGAAGTCGGCATCGGAATCGGAAGTTCAAAGTTGATTGACAGCCTGACGTCATCATGATGCGCGGTGTGTGCGCATCATGATGCGCCGTCATTTCGGGCCTTCCGGGGGTCTCTGCCGGCCTGCCGGGGGGCTGTGCCGGCCTGCCCGGGGGCTGTGCCGGCCTGCCGGGGGGCTGTGCCGGCCTGCCGGGGGGCTGTGCACCCTGTGGGGGTCTGTGCCGGCCTGCCGGGGGGCTGTGCCGATGTCCGGGGGTCTGTGCAAGCATCGTCCGATGGGACTACAAGTCCCATCTGGCGATGCCTGCTACCATGACAGTGATTGACACATTAGCCAATGATGGGACAGTAGTAGTCCCATCATCCGGCTAATGTGTTAAATGTTAAAAAAAAAAAAACACTACATACCTACCTACCACATAGCTACATGCATGCAAGCTACATGCATGCATGCTACATGCATGCTACATGCATGCTACATGCATGCTACATACATACTGCATGCTACATACATACTGCATGCTACATACATACTACATGCTACATACATACTACATGCTACATACATGCTACATACATACTACATGCTACATACATGCTACATACATACTACATGCTACATGCTACATACATGCTACATGCTACATACATGCTACATACATGCTACATGCTACATAGATACTACATGCATGCTACATACATACTACATGCTACATGCATACTACATACATAACATTCATACAATACATACATAGACATACAGTACATATAACAGAGTAACATACTTACCAATACTTGTCACATTGTTCCCCAAAGCCATTGTCTTTTACAGAATAAATATTAACATAAACCACCGCCATAACATTAATTCCTCCGCCACTTAAAAAAAAAAAAAAGTCCCTAGTCTCACTTTATGCCATTACTGTGTGGGAAATTCCCACGCAGCAATGGCATAAAGTGAGACTAGGGACTTTTTTTTTTTTTTAAGTGGCGGAGGAATACAGTGCGGAAGGATACCTACCTTCCGTCATTGGATTCCTGCAGCCCGTAGAGAACGGCAGCAACAGCTGATGCTGCAGTTCTCTACCCAAGATCGTCGTGGGACACACGTGGACTGCTTCGGATCGTGGGTGAGTATTTTTGTGCTTTGTTATGTTAATATTTATTCCGTAAAAGACAATGGCTTCGGGGAACAATGTGACAAGTATTGGTAAGTATGTTACTCTATGTTATATGTATTGTATGAATGTATTGTATGAATGTATTGTATGAATGTATTGTATGAATGTATTGTATGAATGTATTGTATGAATGTATTGTATGTAGCATGTATGTAGTATATATGTAGTATGTACGATGCATGTAGCATGCATGTAGCATGCAGCATATATGTAGTATGTATGTAGCATGCATGTAGCATATATGTAGTATGTATGTAGCATATATGTAGTATGTATGTAGCATGTAGTATATATGTAGTATGCATGCATGTAGTATACATGTCGTATGTATGTAGTATGTATGTTGCATGTAGTATATATGTAGTATGAATGTAGCATGTATGTAGTATGAATGTAGCATGTATGTAGTATGCATGTTGTATGTATGTAGCATGTAATTTTTTTTTTTTTTTTTACATTCAACACATTAGCCGGATGATGGGACTACTACTGTCCCATCATTGGCTAATGTGTCAATCACTGTCATGGTAGCAGGCATCGCCCGATGGGACTTGTAGTCCCATCGGACGATGCCTGCACAGACCCCCGGCAGGCCGGCACAGCCCCCCGAAAGGCCCGTACAGACCCCAGAGAGGCTGTACAAGGGAAAAACAGGATTTTTCTTATTCCGATACCGGAAGTCCCATAGACTTGAATGGGACTTCCGGTATCGGATTCGGCGATACCGAGTGGTTTTTTTTTTTTTTTTTTTTTTTTAAGATCGGCCGATCCATTCCGATACTTTGAAGTATCGGACGGTATCGCTCAACTCTAGTTATTACACTTGGGATTATTTAGTTTGAAAAAACAAAGGCATAGGAGTGATATTTTAAATTTATAAAAATGAGGGGACAGTACAGAGACTTCTAATCACCTTGTTACTCATAGACCTGAGACAGGGGACAAGGGGGCATCCTCTACATCTGGAGGAAAGAAGGCTTAATCATAATCAGACAGATTCTTTGCTGTAAGAGCAGTGAGACTATCGATCTCTCTGCCATATGATGTTGTAATGAGTGCTTCACTACTGAAAATTTAAGAATGGACGGGATGCCTTTCTTAAAGTATATTACAGGTTCTACACTGCTCAAAAAATTAAAGGAACACTAAGATACCACATCGTAGATATCACTGAATGAAATATCTTAGCTGCAAATCTTTATTCATTACATAGTGCCATGCGTGAAGAAAAAAAAAAGTAAAATCAAGATTAATGTACCATGGAGGTCTGGATTTGGAAGGATACTCTAAATCAAAGTATTAAATTTAATTACTGGCTGATCAACTTCAGTGGAAATGCCTCAAGACAAGGAAATGATGCTCAGTATTGTGTGGCCTCCACGTACCTGTATGACCTCCCTACAATGCCTGGGCATGCTCCTGATGAGACAGTGGATGGTCTGAGGGATCTCCTCTCAGACCTTGACTAAGACATCTGCCAACTCCTGGACAGTGTGGTGCAATGTGACGTTGGTGGATGGAGCGAGACATGATGTCCCAGATATGCTCAAATTGGATTCCGGTCTGGAAAGGGTGGGCCAGTCCATAGCTTCAATGCTTTCATCTTGCAGGAACTGCTGACACTCCAGCAACATGAAGTCTTGCATTGTCCTGCATTAGGAGGAACCCAGGGCCAACCATAACAGCATATTGCTCACAAGGGGTCTGACGATCTCATCTCTGTACCCAATGGCAGTCAGGCTACCTCTGGCAAGCACATGGAGGGCTGTGCAGTCCTCCAAGGAAATGCCACCCCACACCATTACTGACCCACTGCCAAACCGGTCATGCTGAAGAATGTTGCAGGCAGCAGATAGCTCTCCACTGCATCTCCAGACTGTCACATGTGCTCAGTATGAACCTGCTTTCATCTGTGAAGAGCACAGGGGGCCAGTGGCAAATTTGCCAATCCTGGTGTTCTGTGGCAAAAGCCAAGCGTCCTGCACAGTGTGGGGCTGTGAGCACAACCCCATCGGTGGACGCCGGGCCCTCAAACCATCCTCATGGAGTCGGTTTCTGTTTGTGCAGACACATGCACATTTGTGGCATGCTGGAGGTCATTTTGCAGGGTTCTGGTAGTGCTCCTCTTGTTCCTCCTTGCACAAAGGCTGAGGTAGCGGTCCTGCTGCTGGATTGTTGCCCTCCTACAGCACCCTCCACATCTCCTGGTGTACTGGCTTGTCTCCTGGAAGAGCCTCCAGCCTCTGGACACTACGATGACAGACACAGCAATCCTTCTTGCCACAGCTTGCATTGATGTGCCATCCTGGATGAGCTGCGCTACGTGAGCCACTTGTGTGGGTTGTATTGTCAGTCTAATGCTACCAGAAGCACAACCAACATACAAAAGTGACCAAAACATAAGCCAGAAAGCATTGGTACTGAGATGTGGTCTGTGGTCCCCACCTGCAGAAGCACTGTTTTGAGGGTGTCTTGATAATTGTCAATAATTTCCATCTGTTGTCTATTCCATTTGCACAACAGCATGTGAAATTGATAGACAGTGTTGCTTTTAAGTGGACAGTTTGATTTCACCGAAGTTTGATTTACTTGGAATTATATTCTCTTGTTTATGTGTTCCCTTTATTTTATTGAGCAGTACATATAGTCCTATGGGATCCAGTGAGCGATTCCTACAAGGACATTCTTTCATCATGCTTGCTGGACTAAAGTCTGCAGGGAACTATATTCTGCCTGGGATGCATGCACAAATTCCCTTCAGTTGCAAATCGGTAATGGTTAACATTCATTAAAAACTAGTTTATTTTAACCCCTTTCTGACATAAGACATACTACCACATCCACGATACCTGGGCCTGTGACTGGGGACAGGATAGTAAGTCTCAGCTATCAGCAGCGCTCCCGGTGGGGTGTCAGATGATTATCACAGCTGACAACCAGGCACTATGTCAGGGGCAGTCACGGACCACCCCCGGCACACTGCGATCAAACATGATTGCATTGTACCAGGGGATTAGTGAATCATCGGCAGGGAGGGGGTTCCCTCCGTGCTTCCAAGACCCCCAGTGCAGCGCTGTGCTGCTCTGAGGGCCTCCTTCCCTGCAGGCCCCAAATCCAAGATGGCCACAGGGGCCTTTGTGGGCCTACAGGGAGGAAGCTTACTCAGTGCCTGCAGAGAGCAACAGTGATGTCCCCCCTGGGACAATAAAACAAAGTGAAAAAAGTAAATTAAAAAAAAAAATTGCCAAATTAAAAAAAAAATATTCCCCAATAAATTCATTTTGTTATTAAAAAAAACCCACACAATGAAAGTACACATTTAGTATCGCTGCGTCAGTTTCGACAAGCCCTATTAAACTTCCCACTAGTTAACCCTTTAGTGAACCCCATAAAAAATAAAACGAAAGCAAAAACCAATGCTTTATCATACTACCGAACAAAAAGTGTAATAATGCGCGATCAAAAAGATCTAAATAAACGTGGTACCGCTGAAAACATCTTATCCCGCAAAAACGAGCTGCAACAGCATATTCAGCGGAAAAAAATGAAAAAGATATAGATAGATATATCTATATCTCTCTCTATATCTATATCTAATAAAGCGATGCAAAAGTAATTTTATATAATAGTTTCCATTGCATAGAAGCGCCAAAACAAAATGATATTATGAGGTATCGCTGTAATCATACTGAACTGAAGAAAACCGCTTTATCCATTTTCTTACACGTGGAACAGTGCAAACAGACCCCCCAAAAGAAATTCATGAAATGCTGGTTGTTTGCTTTTTTTTTCAATTTTTGGGATGCAGAATGATCAAAAAAAGTCACGTGCTCAAAAATGGTACCAATAAAAATGTCAACTCATCCCGCAAAGACCTCACATGACTTGGTGGGTCAAAATATGGAAAAATTATAGCTCTTGAAATGTGGTGATGCAAAAACTATTTTTACCATAAAAAGAGTCTTAGCGTACGACAGCTGCCAAACAAAAACCCGCTAAAAAGTCAAACACCCCTTCATCACCCCCTTAGGTTATAAAAAAAAAAAATGTATTTCCATTTTCCCATTAGGGATAGGGCTAGGTCTGAGATTCGAGTTAGGGGTGTGTTGGTGTTAGGGATGGAGTTAGAATTGGTGGGTATCCACTGTTTAGGCACATCAGGTGCTCTCCAAATGCAACATGGCGTCTGACCTAAATTCAAACCAATTCGGCATTGAAAAAGTCAAACGGTGCTCCTTCCCTTCCAAGCTCTGCCATGCGCCCAAACAGTGGTTTACTCCCACATAAGGGGTATCACCCTACTCAGGACAAATTGCACAACAACTTTTGGGATCCAATTTCTCCTGTTTCCCTTAGGAAAATAAAAAATTGGGGCAAAAATATCACTTGTGGAAGAGAATTTTATTTTTATGGCTCTACATTATAAGCTTCTGTGAAGCCCTTGGTGGTTCAAAGTTCTCACCACATATCTAGACAAGTTCCTTGGGGGGGGGGGGGGGGTGTCTAGTTTCCAAAATGGGGTCACTTGTGGGGGGGTTTCCACTTTTTAGGCACATCAGGGGCTTTCCAAATGTGACATGGCATCGAATCTGAATTCCAGACAATTTTGCAGTGAATAAGTCAAACGTCGCTCCTTCCCTTCTGAGCTCTGCCATGCGCCCAACAGTGGTTACCCCCAACATATCAGGTATCAGCGTACTCAGGAGAAATTGGACTGCAAAAGTTATTGTGCAATTTGTCCTGTTACCCTTGGTAAAAATAACAAAATTACTTCAGGTCCAGTTATTTGGTGAAAAGTTAAATGTTGATTTTTTTAAACATTCAAAAAATTCTTGTGAAGCACCTGAAGGGTTAATAAACTTCTTGAATGTAGTTTTGAGCACCTTGAGGGGTGCAGTTTAGAAAGGTATCACTTGGGTATTTCCTATCATAGACCCCTCAAAGTGACTTCAAATGTCATGTGGTCCCAAAAAAAAAAAAAAAAAAAAAAAAGTGTTGTAAAAAATGAAATAGCTGGTCAAATTTTAACCCTTATAACTTTACATCAGCACAATTTGGGAACCAAATTTTTTTGTTAAGCATACATGTAGGAAGTGTTACTTATTAAGTTTTGAGTGCCATATCTCCGATTCAAGTGCATAAAAATTCAAAGTTGGAAAATTGCAAAATTTTCTAAATTGGCCAAATTTGTTTTTTTTCACAAATAAACGCAAGTTATGTTAATGAAATTTTACCATCATGAAGTACAATATGTCACGAGAAAACAATGTCAGAATCACTGGGATTCATGGAAGCGTTCCAGAGTTATGACCTCATAAAGGGACAGTGGTCAGAATTGTAAAAATTGGCCCGGTCATGAACGTGCAAACCACCCTTGGGGTAAAGGGGTTAAAAAAAGGGGACTCCGAATGATGCTGGTGGATTGTAATTTTTATATTTCAGCTAAAGATATCCATGAACTTAGATCATGGTGAGAAGTTAATACTTTTAACTTAATATAATTTTTTTCAGGCTGGTTTCACATTTGCGTTTTTTTGTGCTGGAAAAAAATGCATACGTGCGCATGCGTTTTTTCCCCTATATTTAACATGGGTGCGCATACCTGCGCGCTGGTAAGCGCACGTATGCGATTTTCATGCGCTGCGTTTTTTTGGGGTGTGCGTTTGTATTTTCCAGACGCAGCATGTTGCATTTTTTGGCCCTGCAAAAAAGCGCATGCGCACGTATGCGCACGTTTTGCGCTAAAAATGGCCATTATAGCCTATGGATGCGCATACGTGCGCACTGGCATGCTCATGTATGTGTTTTTTTGCACATGCGTTTTTTTTGTTAACCATGGAATTTAGGGGTTTGTGTTAGAGTTAGGGTTAGTTAAGGGGGTTTAGGGTTAGTGTTAGGGTCAGGGTTAAGTATGGTTTGGTTAAGGGTTAGGGTCAGGGTCAGGGTTAGGGTTAAGTATGGTTTGGTTAAGGGTTAGGGTTAGGGTCAGGGTCAGTAAAGTCATGGTTTGGGTTAGTGTGAGGGGCCACCTAATGTTGGAAAAAACGCAAACGCGGTAAAAACGCACTAAAAACGCATACAAATACATAAAAACGTTGCGTTTTTTTCATGCATGCTCATAAAAATGCTTGAAAAAAACGCAGCAGTTGTATGCTTTTGTATGCGTTTTTTCAATGCGTTTTTTTGCGGGAAAAACGCACTGCAAAAAAAAGCAAGTGTGAAACTAGCCTCAGTCCATGTTTTTCATTTTTTTGAAGACTTCATGGAAGAATGGATTTTAATCAAGTCATCACCTCAGGTAATGGATCTCATCATTCAACAGGAATCTGGAGAAACCTCAACTCAGTAATTGAAATCAGGCAATTTTGGTCTAGAAACATCTATTGCTAAATTCACTTCACTATCCAACTTTGATACTGCCCATGGTAAAAACGAAGGGCAACATCTCCAAACTGGAAGTTAACACTATGCAGGTTAAGTATATTAAGGTATAATATTTACCAAATCTGGTGACAAGGTACATTATGGATGCAATATAAGGTGATTTTTAACAATTCTAAAGTTTATATTGATAAATATTGAAAAAGGACATCTGGAAATTACTCATCTAGAAAGCCATTTAACACGTCTGCAGATTTTTATTCCCCCCCCCTACCCCATCTCCAGTGCAGACACTACTCAAATGCTAAGGAGGATGCAGTCTGAACAGTTTAATAAAATTCCTTACATACTGTTTTATTAACACCATCTGTTATTTTTTAGAACTAATCACTAATAGACTGGTCCATGACCAAGACTTCAGCCTCCTCTGCACAGTTAGGGATTTTACTAGATTTGTAGACTTCTGGACAGTAGACATTTAATGATCATGATTAGTGTTGAGCGATACCATCCGATACCCTAAAATATCGGATCGGATGGTATCGGCCCGATACGAAAAAAGTATCGGGTATCGCTGATTCCGATACTGGAAGTCCCATTCAAGTCTATGGGACTTCCGGTATCCGAATAAGAAAAACCCTTTTCTGTCCTTGTACAGCCTCTCGGGGGTGTCGGACCTTCCGGGGGGCTGCACCGACCGCCCGGGGGGCTGTGCAGGATCGTCCGATGGGACTACAAGTCCCATCGGGTGATGCCTGCTACCATGACGGTGATTGACACATTAGTCAATGATGGGACAGTAGTAGTCCCATCATCCGGCTAATGTTTTGAATGTACGAAAAAAAATTACACACACCACACACACACACACACACACACACACACACACACCACGTCACTTTGATCCCCGAAGCCATTGTCATCTTTGGAATAAATATTAAAAAAAAAAAAAAAGCCATATACTCCCTGATCCGCAGAAGTCCACGAGTGTCCCACGACGATCTTGCGTGGAGAACAGCAGCATCAGCTGATTCTACCGTTGTCTACGGGCTCCAGGAAACCAGTGTCGGGAGGTAGGTATCCTTCCGCCCTGTATTCCTCCGCCACTGTGTAAAAAAAAAAGTCCCTAGTCTCATTTTATGGCATTGCTGTGTGAGAAATTTCCCATGCAGCTTTTGCCATAAAGTGAGACTAGGGACCTTTTTTACAGTGGCGGAGGAATACAGTGCGGAAGGATACCTACCTCCCGACACTGGTTTCCTGGAGCCCATAGAGAACGGTAGCATCAGCTGATGCTGCTGTTCTCCACACAAGATTGTCGCGGGACACTCGTGGACTTCTGCGGATCAGGAAGTATATGGCTTGTTTGTTATATTAATTTTTTTTCCCACAGATGACAATGGCTTCGGGGATCAAAGTGACAAGTGATGGTGAGTATGTACTCTGTTATATCTACTGTATGTCTATATGAATGTATTGTATGAAGGTATACATGTGGCATACATGTAGCATGCATGTAGTATGTATGTTGCATGTACTATATGTATGTTGCATACATGCAGTATATATGTAGTATGCATGTTGCATGCATGCAGTATATATGTTGCATGCATGTAGTATGTATTTTTTTTTTACATTCAACACATAGGCCGGATGATGGGACTACTACTGTCCCATCATTGGCTAATGTGTCAATCACCGTCATGGTAGCAGGCATCGCCCGATGGGACTTTTAGTCCCATCGGACGATGCCTGCAGAGACCCCCCGGGCAGGCCCGCACACACCCCCCCGGGCAGGCCCGCACAGACCCCCCCCCGGGCAGGCCCGCACAGACCCCCCCCCCGGGCAGGCTCGAACTGACAGCGCATCATGATGCGCACAGACCGCGCTTCATGATGATGTCATTTTGGCAGCCAATCAGAGCCACAGCAGTGGCTCTTTGCATTATGGGAACTTCCAATTCCGATATTGAAAAAATATCGGTACTCTGTATCAGAATTCCGATACAGCGAATATCAGCCGATACCCGATATTTGCAGTATCGAAATGCTCAACACTAATCATGATTAATTGCCTCACATCTGATACAGAAATAATGGCTTGGCAATTAAATCAAAGGGTCAATTTGTCATTCATGTAGTTACAGCAAGAACTTTTCCCTGTCCAGTTTGGTGGAGGATCACAATGTGAGATGTAAAGTTCCCAACCCATGAGTTTGGTGCACCAGCATTATATCTTATTCCACAATACGCTGAAAAAAATATATTTCATCATTAGACCACCAATCATTCAATGCACAGTAAAAAAAGATTAACATTAATTCAGAATGGTCAAAAATATAAAAAGAGGGGAAACAATACAAAGTTGTAACCATCTACCTCTAGGTTTAATACTTTTTTTTTTTAAAACAAAAAGAGGGATGAAGCCCCTAGGGAGAGCGGCGCAATTCTCATCCTTTGCTGATAATTGTTAATGTCAGCTGGTGTAAATTCACCATTTCTGGAAAATTCTGTAGAACGTTGGTTTGGCTGTTGTGGATGTTTTTTTTAGTCTGCTACCATGACATGGTGGCCATATTAAATATTTAACATCAGTAACTGACTTTACATTTCATTTTTATTTTAACTAAACTCAAAAGTTTCCTATGAAACAGATGTGTGAACACGGCCTTTGGCTGTATGTTAGTTTTGTAAAGACATCTATGGTATTCTCACATTAGATGCTACCAGTTGTCATTTATGTGGAGCGAACGTGGCTTGATACACTCAGATGGAGACACCAGAGGAAACTGAAGGAGCCTAGACAGTTTTGGAAGATGTAAAATATATATAATATATCAGATTGGCATTCAGTTACAATAAAGATTTAATAGAACTGAAAATAAGCCATAAGACATTGCCTGTTATGCCACAATATATAAAATTCAGCACTCCATTTAGTACACAATTCAGTCAGAAAAAAACACAATACCTCCCACATTACATCAGAATTTTGTTTCTTAGAAGCTAGTCGACAGTAGATGACATTGTAGACAAGAGGGGAGTTTAAGACATTTTAACCCCCAGACTATTATGAATAGTTTATTACGGCTGACAAAGGGTTCATTTTAAAAATATGGAAATAGCAGATGCAATGTTTGCCCAATGACCGCTAAAACTGAAATCACTCACTACTCCATATGGTGTGAATCATGGGATCAAAAGTGTTATAAAATGTGGAACGCACCATGTGATTTATTGCATACAATGTGCAGTTTCAATATTATACTGGCTGCACTACACAAGTGAGGCTGTGTGCACACGCTGCGGATTTTGCTGCGGTTCCGCAGCGGTTTTGGCCGCTGCGGACCCGCAGCAGTTTTTGCTGTGGTGTACAGTACCATCATTCCCTATGGGAATCAAAAACCGCAGTGCAGACTGTGCGGAATTTTCCGCGCGGATTATCTGCGGTTTTCAATCCGCAGAAAGAATTGACATGTCAATTCTTTCTGCGGATTCTCCTGCGGTTTGCCATCTCCTCCATTGAGGAGATGAAAAACCGCAGGGCAAAACCACAGAGCAATCCGCAGGTAAAACCGCAGGTCTTTTGACCTGCGGTTTCACCTGCGGATTTTACAAAATCCGCGCAGATGAATCCGCACATAATCCGCAGCGTGTGCACACAGCCTTAAAAAGTTAAATACTAAGGAATTGTTTTATTTGGATGTGGTCAAATATTTTGCTTATGATGCTGTCAGTTCATATAACTGGGTTAATAGATCACCCAGTGAGCAATAGGTGAAGACGTCTGAGGTCGGAGTCACTACAGCGAGATACGGCCGAGTCTCGCAGGTTAAAACCAAGCTCTGGCACCAGGACTCGGAGCGGAGTGTGCAGCTCCAATTATAGCTGTGCGCCTGCACGCTCCGCTCCGGAGTGCCGGAGCCAGAGCTTGGTTTTAACCTGCGAGACTCGGCCGTATCTCGCTGTGTGTGATCCCAGCCTTAGTAAGAGCACTGGATTATAGAACTGGGTACTTGACAGCTAAATTGCAGGAGTTTTAAACCTTATGTTCCCAATTTTCATTGGTTCACTGAGGATCTCTGCAGATACTATTTAGATTTTGATTGAGGGCAATAGAGTTGTCAGAAATGCAAAAGCTTTGCTGACAAAAACTTACATTCCCAGTATAAGTCAATTATTGCATTTGGAACTACCAATTCAATTTTCCCCTTTCCTTCAAGTACAGTTTCAGCAACTTGGACCGTTGATTCCCTTTCCACATCAGTAAACCAAGATGCAATGCCTTAAATTATTTCACTCATACCTGGACTGTGTTCTTGGCATCAGGGCCATGGAAGGGCAATTTTTTCCACTGGTATAATTTGCTGATCCAGAATGTGCAGCACCCAAGCTGACCAAAGTGTGATAAACCTTACATTTGTACAAAGTCAGTTGATGTTTCTCATCTACTCCTAACAGATGTTGAGGATTTGGTTTGCCAATCCCAGCAGAAGGGACTGCCTATATCTCTGTTGCTGGCTGCCTGTCTTTCATGTTCCATAATGCACTATTGCTGCTGCCCCTGCATATCCATTTAGCCTCTGCTTAACCATTCTGTTCTATGCTCTGCCTTCATTCCATTGCCATGAGTCGGAAGGTGTCATGAATATATAAACCATTTTCCAGGACTTTGAGTAGACTTCCAGAACTTTCCACTGCATCTACTGGGACAAATGCTGCCTCCCCCCCACCCCCATTAGGTGTGTACAGTACATACAAGTTTCAGCGTCGAACCAACTCTCCCTGATTGTAATTCTTTGCCCCTCCCTTGGGAATGTGCTATTCACCTCACCCCTCCCTCCTGCTATACAGCTGTGTAACATGAAACCAAAAGTTAAAGGTTAGGAGCACATGGTTTTGGAAATCTTTGTTCCTTTAAACTGGTATACAATAACTCACACGGCATGGAAGTAGGAAAACTTTTTGGGATCCACATCATGAAAGCTATCCACTGGCGTTTTCCAACTTATGCGTGCATCAGAACTGAGAAAAAAAGGTTCCTGCCTTGCCCTAGCCGGCAGATAGCTTTGTATTGTTAAACAACTAATTTCATAATAAGAAAAATAATGATAGTCCTGCTGTCACCCTACGAGCCTCACATCCAAGAGTTACGGTTCTCAAGGTTTTAGTAACCTCTGAAAAGGGGAGTGCATTCCATAGCTCAACCCACCCAGTGAGGTCATCCATGGGGGAAAAGACCCTTAGTATTGGGCCAAAGCTTTAAAGCTCAGAGGCCCATACAAGGGGGGGGGGGGGGGTCATTTGCCTGGGGTGCCAGCTAGGACACAGGCACCCCTCCCCCACATAGCATGCCATTGACAGATATGCAAATTCTCTTTTAATCCATGTTATTTTATTATCGCCTATTTATTTTAGTTGTCTCGTTTGTAACATCTGTTTATATTTTTATAAAAACACTGCCTATCTTTTCTGGAGATAAAGTAAATTTTCTGGCTTCGTTGTCCTTGCTCTAGATGTATTGTCTCGTCCTCTGGGCTAAATTCATGCTACAGTTGGGTTGTACCATGACCCAATATTGATTTTAATATCACTAGGAGCTGGTGGCAGCAAGTGTGTCCTAGGGTATTTGGGGAGACTATAGCATTGATGGAAGGAGGTTACTATGTATTACCTGCCTAAGCCTGGGGATATACACACCTCCCTCCCTGCAGAGTGCCCAATAGCCAGTACACAACTCCTTATCGTAGGTGTAGTTCCCTGACTGATTTGAGGGTAAGAGGGGGCACCAGAGTGCTGCAAGTTCCAAACCAGGAACTGAAGGTGGGACCGTGAAGTAGGATCCCTGATCGAAGTTAACATGGACATTGCATATATTATAAGAGCATCGATTTCCCAATTGGATGCATGAACTCAGAACACCCAAGGCCTACATCAAATGAATTGTAGGAGGTTACAAAAGCTGCGGAGGCAGAAGGCAGCTGCACCTTGCGGCATATGGTCTTTTATTCTGTTAACAGAATAAAGAGGAATCTTTACATGAAAATTGGCATGGTGTCTTGTTAACACTTTTGACCTGGCTTCTGAGTTTGGGCTCCCTTTGGTGGTTGCTGCTGATAATGGAGCTGGTCTGGCTGACAGAAGTCAATCAACTGAGCAGGATGATTGGAGGTCAGGTGTTACAGACTGGAGAGATTTAAGTGAGCAACCTTCCCTCAGCTCTTGCCGGTGATTTGGTTTTCTTCCTGAGCTATTTGGAAGTCTGCTTGCCTCCTGCACCTTTCAGATAAGTTATTTTTCTGCTTGAATCTTTTTGCATTTGATCCATTTTTTGCTTTTTTGATTTCTGCCTTGCTGGTGCGAGTTCCCTGTTAAGCTAGTTTCACACTAGCGTTTATGAGCGCAGCGACGGCCTGCGTACGGCCGCCGCTAAGCCCCGCCTCCGCCAGTAGCTCCGCCTACCGGCGCATGACGCTGCATGCGCCCTGCGTCCCCTCTCTTTATCACTGGGGGCGCAGGCCGTGCGCAGTATGCGTTGGGCGGCGCATGCGTCCTTTTGACGGTGCGCCGATATGCGCCAAACGCAACCTGCTGCAGTTTGGTTGCGCCGGCGCACCGTCAAAAAGGCACATGTGCCGCCAAACGCATACTGCGCATGGCCTGCACCCCCAGTGATAAAGATAGGGGACGCAGGGTGCATGCAGCATCATGCGCCGGTAGGCGGAGCTACCGGCAGGGGGTGGGGCTTAGCGGCGGCCGGGCGCAGGCCGTCGCTGCGCTCAAACGCTAGTGTGAAACTAGCCTTAGGACCTGTGCTGGACTGTTTCATTTGCCACTGATATCAGTCCACCGCGCATGCGCCGCCATTATGGCCGTGCACTCCAGGCATTACTTAATTTATGCCTGTATAAAAGGTCCTGGGCACATAACATAGGCCACACTAGCTCTTAAATTGAACATCCTATCTCTGGCTTCTTTTAATCCAACTTCACAGACTGTTTACAGATATATCTTCTAAAGAATTGTTAAGGAGTTTGACATCTACTTTGGCCCAAATGAATACCCCACTGCAATCATTTACATCTCATAATACCAGACACAAGGATGACATCTGCAGGATAATGACCACTGCAACCATATAATCTCATGTTATCAGAAGAGGATTAGACATCCATCACTGTAAACCGGAGCAAGGGTGGAACTAGGGATTGTATATTTGAGTGGTACAAGTTGACCAGAGCATGTCAGATATGACCTTGGTCCGATGCACATCATTTGAAGTGTGATATCTTTCAAGTTACATCAGAAATATACCACAAATTGGTCAGAAGGTAATAACCACTGCTTTCTAATTTTAAATTGGCTCTTACCCTGCTATTTAACCATGCTCACATTTGCCCTCACCGTTTTTGCTCCACTAATCTCTCCTTCGCTATCACCAAACCCCTGCACTCTCGAACCAATAACTCTACCCTGTGTCATCTGCAGACATAATCCTTAACCTATGACCTCCACTACTAAAACATAATACAAGTTGGTCACTCTCCTTCACCCACTTGCTTTACCTTTCTCTGCTGGTAACATATGTCCCAATCCTGCCCCCCCCCCCCACCTCATACATCCCACTAATCCTCACCCCTATCTTTCTCACACTGAGAAACTACCACAAACCCTCACACTTATCTGTGCCACTAACCCCCAACCCCTGCTTCCTCTCTGTAGCACTTTGGAATGCTGCTTTTTCTGCAACAAGCTCCACGACCTCTACTTCCGGCAACCTTTCCTTCCTGGCCCTAACTGAGACCTGGCTGACACCACCTCCCCTGCCACACCGATTTACAGCGGCTGCAATTTCACTCACTCCTTGCAACAGACATGGTGCAGGAGGGATTTTCCTTCTCTAAAAACTGCTCCTTCAACCCTATTCAACTCCCACCCTCCCTTTTTTCAAGGTTCACTCAATCCACAGCTACTCTCCCTCTAATCTCCAAATGGCTGTCATACCAGCCACTGGGCTCAGCCAATGCCTTAATCAACCAACTCTCCACCTGTCTCCTCTACTTTCTCTGCTGACATCCCACCATCATGGGGGACTTCAACATCCCCATTGATACTCACCAGCCTCCAAACTCCTGTCACTTACCTCCTCCTTTAGATGTACTCAGTGGTCCTCCACAGCCACCCACACAGATGGACATACATTAGGCCTCATCTTCATCCGTCGCTGTTCCCTACCTAATCTCACAACCTCTCCCTTCCCCCTGTCTGGCCACCATCTACTCACCCTTGTCCTACTCACATGCACATCCCCGCCATGTCCAGCCACTAGCATAACCTCGCACACCTGGACATTCAGACTCAGACTCTCCTACCTCTGTCCTCCATATCTTCACTCTGCGATGAGGACACCGCTTTCTACAACGCCACCCTCACATCAGAGACTCAGTCACCCCTCTCATGCATGGCAAAGTGTGATGAATCAATAGGCAACCCTGGCACAACAACCTCATCAAGAAACTTTGACAAGCATCCAGGGTCACAAAGCAGCGTTTTAAGAAAACTCGACTGCTAGACAACTTCACTGCTATCAAACAAGCTACACTTGCCTTCAAATTAGCCCTCACCTCTGCTAAACAAATCTATTTAACAAACCTTGCATCTTCACTATCCCACAACCCAGAACTGTTCAGCACATTTAACACTCTCCTCCACCCACCACTACCACCTCCAAAGTCCTCATCTCTGCTGAGGACTTCACCACCTACTTGAAAAACAAGAACGACCAAACAAGGCAAACATTGCTCCACCACCCAACCACTCCACATACCAGACCTCTGCCATTCCCTAATAACCTCCCTCTCCAGCATCACTGAAGGAGAGCTTACTCATCTTCTCAAGTCACACACCACCTGTGCACATGACCCCCATCCCTTCCACCTGCTCCCCAACCTTACTAACACTCATCTCAGCTCTAACCCATCACCATCTTCTGGTACCTTCCACTGTCTTCAAACATGACACAATCACACCCATCCTCTAAAAAAAAAATATAAAAAAAAACTTTAACCCAACTGCCATGTCCAGTTATCGCCCCATATCATTGCTCCCGTTTCCTTTCAAACTCCTTGAGCAGCATGTCCATGCTCAACTTTCCTCCCGCCTCTCATCTAACTCCCTCTTTGACATCGTCCTATCTGGATTCCACCCCACCACTCCACTGAAACTGCCCTGACCAAAATTACTATTGACTTCCTCACAGCCAGAGCTAACAGACAGTTCTCCATCCTCCTTCTCAACCTGTCCTCTGCATTAGACTCAGTCGACCACTGCTACACATGTTCTTCCCTTGGCCTTATCCTGTATTACCTCATACTCTTCTGACCTCACATTTAATGTTTCCCACTCCCACACTACCTCCTCATCCTGCCCTCTCTGTTGGTGTCCCCAAGGCTCTGTCCTGGGGCCCCTACTTTTTTCCATCTATACCCTTGGCCTGTGACAACTCAGAATCCCATGGCTTCAATTACCACCTGTATGCGGATGAAACTTATGCCTCTCTGGCCCAGATGCACCTCTCTGCTGTCAGGTATCCCAGGAGTGTCCATCAGCCATATCCTCCTTCACCTCTCGCTTTTTAAAACTCAATGTAGACAAAACTGAAATCATCTTTCATCCATCTCACTTATCTTGCCTACCTGTTTTATCCATTGTGGTAAATGGCATCATGCTTTCTCCCGCACCTGAAATCCGCTGCCTCGGAGTAACTCTCGACTCTGCCCTGTCCTTCAAACCACACGTCCAAACTCTTCCCACCTCCTGTCACCTCCAACTGAAAAATATTTCCAGAATCCATCCCTTCCTCAGCCCTCAATCTGCTAAAACTCTTGTACATGCCCTCATCTCATGCCTTGACTTCAGCAACTCTCCTGTGGCCTCCCCACCAACTTGCACCACTCCAGTCTGTCCTCAACTCTGCCTGACCAATCCACCTCTCCTCACTACTCCCCTGTCTCTCCCTTCTGCAAATCCCTCCACTGGCTCCCAATTCCCCAACAAATCCAGTTCAAACTACCAACACTGACCTACAAAGCCATCCACAACCTATCCCCTCCATATAACTCTGGACTAAAATAATTAGTCAAGGACTAGATGTGTAACATCTTCCATGACAAATATACATTTTACCAAGATTCTTATATGAAATGTACTTAATATCCTATTTATATCTTATGCCTAGCTGCTGGTCTTACACTGGGAAAATTTCAGGAAAGCAGACCGTAAGCCTTGCCAGTCCAAGCTGTATGGTGTACGGTATGATACAGCATGTAGCTATGCACAATCTTGACTTCTACCATGAAAATCACCAGCATGGGAATAGAGTCGGCTGTCTTAAATCCAGTCTGAGACTCCAGATGTCCAATCCTCTTCCTCATTATATTTAGTTTTGAGAGATGGTTGCAATCAATCATCTGTGAGAAGAAGTCATAGAGGCCATATTGCAACCAATACACCAGTGTGGCCTGTAAACCAGACCAGAATACAGTAGGGTGCGATTTTTCACAGCACATAGTATAGTAGCTTGAGATGTCACAGTCCATATACCTTAAAAGCCAGTGCAATCCACCAGTCCTTTTCCCAATACATTTTGGAAAATTAGCTTTCCTTCTTCAGAGGATAGCTGTCACTGAAGGAAATCGAGTTTTCCGAAACATGTTTTGACAAGGACTGGCGGATTGCACTGGCTTTCACGGTCTGTGGACTGCTTTGCCTTGTTTTGTGTTCAGGCACCAGACAAGGCTGCTTGTTTGCTACATTGTAGCTCTATTTGCTTTATTTTGTCAAGGACCTCCACACACCCAACAATGCAGCCCTTCTTTAAAGTTGATGCAAGAACTTTATAGCACACTAGCTGAAGAGCCCGGCGCTGCCCGGGCATAGTAACTGGTTATAGCAAATTATAATTATCCTCCATCCCATAGTCCTGTGCCCATATACCCATCACACATCCTCCATCCCATAGTCCCGTGCCCATATACCCATCATACATATCCTCCATCCCATAGTCCAGTGCCCATATACCCATCACACATCCTCCATCCCATAGTCAACCATTATGACATAATGAGCGGCAGCAGGGCTTGCAACCAATGACGACATCAGCGTCGCCATGGCAACCATTGTGACATCATAGAGGGGCGGGGCTTGATACGCACACTTTCCCCAGTATGCAAATAGGGGCATTATGACATCACATTGAGGGGCAGGGCTTGACTCGCACACTTTCCCCCAGTATGCAGATAGGGGCAAAATTTTTGGTGAATTGGAATGCGCAGGGTTAAAATTTCACCTCACAACATAGCTTAGGACGCTCTCGGGGTCCAGACGTGTGACTGTGCCAAATTTTGTGGTTGTAGCTGTGACGGTGCAGATGACACACACACACACACACACTTTGAGCTTTATATATTAGATGTGCAGACACAGGAGGAGAGAAACTCTCTGAACCGATTGAAGAACTGGGGTGCTTGTGTCCTACCATAACCACCTTGGACCAATATATAGAGAGATTCCTTTGGTAGCATGATTGTAACAGTTGCTCAAACTAAAATTACAGATATTGGTGGACCAACAGCATTACATAGGTCTCATTCTAATGGGTAACGTCAACAATATCAAGCATTTCTAGACCATGTTGTGTCAAAGTCCTTGAACATGGCTAATAGAGAGGTGTCCTAAGGAGTGAAATCCTGACTCCATCATGTAATGTATAGTCAACCCCTCTTAAACTGGCCATAGATCCAAAGATTTATTCTTGGTACCAGCAAAACTATTATTGTATATTTATGTCAATCTTGTATCACTTAGACAGGACTGTGGCTGCAGTAATCTATGGCAAAATAAAGCGCCAAGATCAATTTACTCTAATGCAACAAATTTTTATGTAGTCAAAATAAAATGACTAATGACTACGTATCAGGTTGGCTTTATCGCAGTTATTAGTCATATTGCAGACTTTTAATGGCTGTAACAATGTTTAAGGCAAATACATCTTCATCCATTCTCTATAGGTTTGCCTTTTCCCTAGGGGGCACTTTGTCTACTATTGCCCCGAAGCCTGATCCTAATGGGCCTATAGGACAGATCGGGAATGAGTAGTGTTGACGTCATGAAAATTAATGCCAACTATGCCTGCAGTAAGTTTTCTTTGCCTGATGTCTTCTCTGAATTCCTAATTGTTCTTATCTCAGTTATTTGATGTGACCTTCACACTCCGCTAACATCCAGATATATCACCACAAAAAGACCTTTGTAGGACAAGGCTGGTTACGACCTCAGGATCTCTACCTGGAAGCAGCTAATCAGCAAACCAAGGTGGTGGAAACTGCCTCTGGCTTATTAAAGTCCCATACATGAAGGCAAAATGAAGAGAAAAAAAAAAAAAAAAAAAAAAAAGTTATTGAGCATAAAAAAATTAGATCTTTGGATTTGTTATTTTTTTAATTGAGCCAAACTAATAGCATTCTTTGGTTTTTGTTCCAGATTTCATTACGGTTTAGCTTTCTTAACATTGCGTCTACTGACTATGTGACAGTATCATGGTGCTACTAAATAGTCACCCGTCATAATGGAGAGAATGTTTGGTCTGGGCCAATCTCCCTTTTGGTTTCTTCTGGGCAAGACATGCTTGTCGAGTTTGTGACTAAAGCCAATTCCATGTCGAGTACATTTACTGCCTCTTATGTCACTGGTAAGTGTTTGACATTCATCCGAAGAGGGCCAAAAATATTCATCCAATGGAACATGCATGACCGCAACGTTAGGCTCAGCCTAACCCATTCTCTAGCATCTTGTGTTTCACAAAATGTTCCAGTTATTTCAGTAGAGGGCGACCAATCACCTCTGGCACAGAAACATTTTAATGACGATCCTAGTGGTGATCAACTTGCCAATATTAAGGGACTCTGCCATGTGCCATAGAAATGACATGAGCTTTGACAGTTTGGGTTCAAATAACTAAGTTTCCTCTTCCCATATTAACTATATGTGATTACTACTACTGATTTGGTACTGGATGCCATCTAGTGGTGTCCTTAGTTGTTGCACTTTGTATGGATATGGTTTTTTTATACTATTTTGTATTACTTGAATGAAGACTGGGCATTTATCCTTGTTAAACACCATTTCTCCTTTAAATATGATATTGCTGGAGTGGTTTTTCTAGGGGCCAAGTTTGGTTGCTTTCTTGGCTTTTTCCTTTAATATGAGTCTGGGTTTATGTTTATTGGCCATAGAAATGAAGTGGGGATCAACTACTAACATTGTCTATGGTCGGTTTTGCTTTCTCCCATGTTGACTATAGAAATTAGATCATTGTTGGCTTGATCCAATCAGTCTTTAGTCCATGTGCACACAATTCTAAAAGCATTTGGAAATCCATGTCAGTTGTTGACTTTCCTCATGTAGCCATCACGATCTTATGTTTGTTACCTTTTTTTAATCACTTTGGCCCCAATTCATGAAGGCCGGTGACTTTCGCTGGTCTTTATGAAGGGTGTTGAAATCAGGCACTCCTGTTTCCTTAATAGGTGCACAACAATTAATCAGGAACATGTAATGTGTGGTGTGCACCTCCCTATACCACAACAGAAACCCAACTCCAGTCCGACTGGAGACGGATCTGATGTAAAGAATGCCACAGCTCATGAAATAGACATCATGCCCCTGTCGCACCCCTATCATACCTCAACTTCATCTATTTTGTTACAGCTTGAATAAAGTCATGAAATCAAGAGTCTCAAAATGTGATCACAACACCAAGTAATGCAAAAATTGTGAGTTTTCAAAGCAAATAGACACCAGATTTCTGGATTGATGGAGGGTTGTTCTCAGAATCACTTCTTTTGGTGGATGTAGGAAACCCCACTAATATTAGACCCACCACAGATGTCTACAATTCCACCAGAGATAAGTGGACAATAAAACTATACGTCTACATTCCGGAAGTTGGGAGAGTAGAGAAAATACACAGGCAAGTCTTCTGGCAGCAGAAGAACATAGCCAGGTAGAATATTTCTCTACTACAGGACTTCAGCCGCTTCCAAAGAGTTTTGCTTTGTTGTCTTTTTACTCTATGTGGGAGGAGCGCCACAACAGCGAAGAATGTCGTATTAGTGGCCTGATATCTTTGACCGCAAAAGTGATCTCCAAGAACTATCAAGAAACTGTGGGTTAAACATAACACTAACTGAAGTGCTCATGATGAGAGACGGTCGCCACAAAGATAGATGGATCCTGACTTGCCAGCGTCGTGGTGAAACTAATTCATATGTTCAAGGTATTGGTGAAGTATATCTTGGAAAGGCCTCTTGCACAGACGGGGACTTGGATGACGTCGAAACATCAAACAAGGAATTGTACAATGTGATTGACAGGGTCAGTCATTATTGGCTTACCATCGCAAAGGTAGTCACCAATCCAGAGCAGGCAGTTAGTGCTTATGGGGCTAGACTTACAAGAGCCATTCAGGATCTAGGAATGATGAAGGCAAATATGTTATCAAGTGACAAGGTTCAAGACTTTTGCGGATTCGTCAAAAACCAGATACCCATAAGGAGACTGATTGCAAAAGTTCTTATCCTTGTAAAGAGTGAAGGGGCGACTTAAACCAAGTACCGAAAGGTGATTCAGATGATGGACTCTTGTTATGAATCAAGGTCTTACTGCATATATGATAACATCTCAATACGGTGCATTTTCGGGTTCACCTCTTCTTGCATCTCCTGCTCTGTATAGAGACCTGTTGGTGTTAGCTGCATGTGCAACACACTATGAGGAAAATCTACCAAGGTCCGCGTATTACCATTTTTGTGGAGATCGAGAGGCTGAGATGTTCACACCATCAAGGTTTGTTAACCTTTATAGCTTTGCCCTGGGTCATGGCACACAGACGAGTTCAACATTGAGTGGGCTTAACTATAACTCAGATATTGTGGAACCCCAATGGTTTTCTATAGGTAGGTCTCTGGATATCTCTAAATCACTTGTTGCTACTGGTGCTGACTCAAGGAGAAGCTGATCAACGACACCCCGTCACCCTAGGCATGAATATTTTAAAAGAGTTTGGTAACCTGTTGCTTAATGATCCCACACAAAGGACACTGAAGCAGTGGGGTTCTCGCACAGCTCAGGGACAGGTATTCCAGCAGCTGGTGCGAGGGTGCATCGGGACTGCCAGGAGGGTGAGGCTCTGGGTAAGGTCATCGCGTCAGTGGCACCCCTGCTTGTGCTGCCTCCTGGACAGACAGTGTGGCCCTGCCAATTCGGGCCCCGATACCTTTGGATGGCGTAGAGGTGCAGGTGGAGCAGTGTCCCTCAGAGCACTTATCTCCTGGCATACTGGTGGCCCGATCCCTCGCTACGGTGCGAAAAGGAACCGTCCTGGTCCGCTGCGTTAACCTTGAAGACTGAGATACCATTCTGAAAGCCCGGACTGTACTGGCCAAACTAGTAAAGCCTTTAGAAGAAGTGCTGCCCGCTCCAGCGGTTCAATTACGAGTACACCCCGAGGATCCTTGGGAGGTAACAATACGAACCTTGCAGGCCCACGAAGTCTCGACACAAGAGAAGGGCCGAAATATTTTGGAGCAGATGCGGGCCGAGCTTTCTGGATTAACTGCGGCCCAACTTTCACAAGTCAAAGCATTACTGGGACAGTACCATGAAGTATTTGCTAGTCATGAGGACGACTTTGGGTGTACCACCGCCATCACTCATGAGATCCCCACAGCAGGAGCGGCCCCTATCCGAGAACGATATCGACAGATCCCGCCACAACTCTATCAAGAGGTGAAAACTTTGCTGGCTCAGATGCTGCAAAAAGGGGTGATACGGGAAAGTCAAAGCCCTTGGGCGGCCCCCATCGTGTTGGTGCGGAAGAAAGATGGTACACTACGATTCTGTGTGGATTATCGTAAATTGAATGCTTGCACTATTAAAGACTCATACCCACTGCCCCGCATAGAAGAATCTCTGTCTGCATTGGGCAAAGCAACATATTTCTCGACTCTGGACTTGGCCAGTGGGTACTGGCAGGTGCCCATGTCAGAAGAGGACAGAGCTAAGACGGCGTTCATAATGCCCATGGGACTGTTTGAGTTTAATCGAATGCCATTCGGGCTGGCCAACGCCCCCGGGACATTTCAGCGATTGACGGAGCGACGTCTAGGGGATCTCAATTTTGAGGCCACGTTGATCTACCTGGACGACATCATTGTCTATGCCGCCTCCGAGGACCACCTGAAGCGGTTGGGACAGGTACTCAGCCGGCTGCAAAAGTACGGGTTGAAGGTGAAGCCTCAGAAATGCCACCTATTTCGCTCTCAGATTGAGTATCTGGGTCATGTCGTTTCGGCAGAGGGTGTGAGGCCATCCTGGGAGAAGATTGCCGCTATCCAGGAATGGCCTACCCCCGAGACGGTGAAAGACGTGCGGGCTTTTCTGGGGTTAGCTGGATATTACCGTCGTTTAGTAAAGAATTTTGCATGTCGAGCTCGAGCCCTGCATGACCTGCTAAAGGGGGCTCCCGCTGGGGCCAATGGGCGAAAAATCCAGTGGCAACACCCTCAGGAAGAGGCCTTCCGAGATCTCAAGGCTGCACTCTCGAATGCCCCAGTGTTGGCTTATGCGGATTTCTCTCAGCCGTTCATCCTGCACACTGACGGGAGTCTTCACGGGCTAGGGGCTGTGTTGTCACAGGTTCAGGATGGCCGGGAGAGGGTGATCGCATATGGAAGCCGTTCACTCCATGATTCCGAGCGTAACCCTGACAATTACAGCTCTTTTAAGCTCGAGCTCCTCGCAGTGGTGTGGGCTATGACGGAGAGATTCGCAGAGTACCTAGCGGGCTCCGAGGTGGTAGTGCGAACTGACAACAACCCACTGGCTCATTTGGAAAATGCCAAGTTGGGGGCTTTGGAGCAGCGATGGGTGGCCAGAATGGCGAAATACAGTTACAAGATTTACAAAAGAGGGGCCGAGAATGTTCATGCAGATGCTCTCTCTAGGATTCGACATACAACTCCCGGACAGAATCGAGACGAAGAATTAGGAGAGGAAATACCGTTCGCTCTTACCGCTGCCGTGCTCACCAATGTTGATGCAAAAGTATCTTCCCCAGAGGCCCACAGGGGCATCCTGGAACAATCTCGTGATAAGTGGATACAACAGCAACAAGAAGATGAAGAAGTTGGACTTCTCCAGACATGGGTCGCCGCTGGTCAATTACCCACTGATATTCAACGACAAGCTTTGACCCAAGACCTGTCGCTGATGCTGCGACAATGGGAGAGACTGATTATCCGAAAGGGACTACTGTACCGTAAAATCACTTTGCAAACAACCTCAACGACTGTTTGGCAGGTGGTTACACCTGGAGCACAACTACACGAACTGGCTGGAGAGGCTCACGAAAAAGGGGCCCACTTTGGAGTCAAAAAGACTTTGCAATGTTACAACAGAAAGTTTATCACCCACGCTTGTCGGCTCAGAGGGCCGCAACAGACGATTGTGACTTCAGAACCCTTTGAGCTCCTGACGGTGGATTATCTGCACATTGGTCCCGCATTCCAGGGATACGAACAATGCCTCGTCATGGTGGATCATTTTACTAAGTTCGCTGTGGTAACCCCTACTCGAGACCAGACTGCGGAGTCAGCCGCCTCCGCAATTTGCAGAAACTTTATAAAAGTGTACGGCTGTCCTCAACGTATACATTCCGACCAGGGAGCATGTTTTTTTGGGGAAAGTTATGGAGGAACTACATCATCTTTTTGGGATTGATAAATCCCGGACCACACCGTATCACCCGCAAGGAAATGGGGCTTGTGAGCGGTTTAATCGGACATTGATTCAAATGCTACGCACTCTGGAGAGTGACAAGAAAGCTCGTTGGCCTGAATATGTTTCTGAATTAGTGTGGGTTTATAATAATCGGGTACATCGAGTAACGGGCTATACTCCTTATTTCCTGCTGTTCGGACGAGAGGGTAAAGGGATCACGGAGGTAGAGTTGGACCCCGAAGAGCCTCGGCCCTGGACCGGAGTGTCGTCTTGGGTCCGAAATCATCGCCACAGGTTGCAAACTCTTCACCAAATTGTACATACCAAACTTCAAGACTGGGAACACCCAGGGAAAAATACAACCTCCCCTCCCCATCTCCAAAGCGGGGACCGTGTGCTTGTACTAGATCAACGCCCCCAGAATAAACTGGAGTCACGTTGGGAAGAGAGTCCTTATCGGGTACTACGCCGTATCCATCCAGAAGAACCTGTGTACGAAATACGGCCCGAGTAGGATGAAACACTGCCCACCCGCATTGTGCATCGTAATATGTTACGCCCATGTATTTCCACTGACCCGAAGACATCCGAACCGGAGTCCATATGCTGGGACTCGGACGACGAGGATTCCCCTCCAGTTCCCAAAGGCCCTTCACCCAATAATGAGCCCATTGACACAATTAACCCACTGGCATCATAACCCACCGGCATCATGCAGTCCACCGACGTCCACCACCCCAGTCGAACTTAGACGCTCCGAGCGGTCAACAGCCGGCAAACCCCCCGAACGGTATGAACAAGACCAGTTTGTATGGCAACGAATATTGACACCTTTACAGGCCAATCTCAATAGACTAACTCCCTCGCCCGAGGACTGGCGAGCTTACAGGGTGGGGGAATGTGGGGAGGAGAACCCCCATATAGTGATTGGGCCGGAACCAAGGGGACCGCCATCAGAGTTATTGAAGGAATCACATCAGGAGGATTACAAAGGGAGACATGCGACTGAGGTTGTCAGGGCAACAGGGGGCGGGGCTAGGGTAAAAGGAGCAGGGGACGCGCTGAAGTGGCAGTTGGGGAAGAGAGGGAGTGAAGGCAAGACACAGGGTGACTTGCAGGGGCACCGAGAGGAGCCTATGAGGAAAAAGCAACCGATTGACCGACAAGAGAGACGTGAGAGACTGTTCCCAGAGACTGCTCCCCGCTCCCGTTCTGAGCGAATTACCCCCGCCTTGAAGGGAGAGGAATTATACCTCCGGTTGTGGCCGTGAGTACTGGTAACCAGGCCTCAGAGACCTGGGCCCTTCCCCCCCTGCCTTCCCCCATCACGCCGACCCGGCCATCATCGGCCTCAAGATATGCCACATTGTCACAAGCGGGATAAGAGGCTTGCTACCCTGGCTTAGGAAGAGACTCCTTGGTAAAGGATGGCTACAGGCCTTTCTGGGGAACTGCGTCATCACCGCGCACCACCTCCATCATTTACTTCAGGGCCCATTGAGCCCCAACGGCACTGCTTTCTTCAGGGCCTGTTGCGCCCCAGCGGCAGCCTTTTCTTCAGGGCCTGTTGCGTCCCAGCGGCAGCGTATTCAGGGCCTGTTGCGCCCCAGCGGCAGCGTATTCAGGGCCTGTTGCGCCCCAACGTCCCCGTTTCCTTCAGGGCCTTTTGCGCCCCAGCGGCAGTGTTTCCCTCAGGGCCTGTTACGCCCCAGCGGCAGCAATACCTTCAGGGCCTGTTACGTCTCAACGTCCCCGTTTTCTTCAGGGCTTGTTGCACCCCAACGGTATTATTTTCTTCAGGGCCTGTTGCCCTCACCGACGTCACTTTCCTCAGGACAGCCGCCTCAGCGATCTCAACGCGGCCACGCTACTGAACCCCGCAGTCCCTGGAAGGCTAATTGAAACTAGATTTGGTTAAGTTTGTTGAGTCCCTGCGTGGACTCTTTGTGTTATTTCTTTATCCTTGTTTTGTTCGGCCTAGCCCATCGACTAGAGTTATAAAAACGTGATTTCAAAAACCACCATTCGTCTAGTGTCTCGTCACTGCATCCTGCGAACCTGTCCGACCCTACACTGTTACAGCCAGTACTCCTGTGATTTATGTGGTTATATTTTGGATTTGTTTTTTCCCCCTCATGAAAAATTTTTTTCTATTGGACAAACAATTTTACTTGCAATGCAAGGGAGTTTCTATGGGGGCCCAATTCTCCATCTCTCACCAATCTGGTGATGTCATATTGGGAACTAAATTGGTTGTATACATGTACCAATACATACATTTCTAATCCTGCTTGGTATCGGAGATTAATTGACGACCTCTTCCTTTGGAGAGGTGACATGTCTTTAGTATCTGAATTTGTACAATAAATCAATACTAATCCTTATGGTTTATCCTTTACATAGATTTCCCATAAATCATCTATTTTTTTAGATTTGCAATTGATGGATTTAATAAAATAATTACCTCTTTCATACTCCAAGCCTCTATCGGGCAAGAGAATTTAACATGCATCTAGCTGCCCCCCAAAGCATACAGTAAAATCCTTCCTTGTGGGCGAGTTCACCCTCATTAAAAGAAATTGTAGGGATGAGGCCAATTTAAAAGGGGTAAATTTTCTGAAAGCCAGAAAAAAAAAAATTGAAACATAGGGGCTATTCTACATGGATGTTGAATAAGGTCAAACAATTGTGGAACAAAAAGTGTTCTGATTTATTACTCAACGCAATATAATGGGATAACAAATTTGTTCTTTTGTCACAATTTAGTCCTCAATTTGCAGATAAAGGATTTTTTTTTTTTTATAAATCTGTTCCCATTTTGGAGGATAATGTATTGGCTAAAACTCTGAATTCTGGTTGTGCAGTAGTTTCAAGAAGGGCACTTACCATCGGCAACATGTTTTCAAATCCCCACACATCTAAGATTCACACCTGGCTTGATTGTAAAGGATTTTTTAGATGTGGGGAAAAATCACTGTTGGATGTGTAAATTTGTTTCGGTGGTAAAAAAATTTTTCACCGTTCTGATCTAAACATTTTCCTATAAAGCAATGTTTGAATTGCAATAGCGATAATGATATATATCTCATTCACTGTTCTAGTTGTGAAAAAATGTTATGTAGGTTGCACTAAAGCTTAAAAATGTATTTCTGAACATTGCACCGACCTCTATAGTAATTCTGATTCTTTCCGTGCTAGGTCGCAGGCATCGACATTTTATACAGGTTCATGGACAGAGCGCCTCCTCTTTTCGTGTTTTTGCCATTGAAAAGATTCTTTCAACACGAAGGGGAGGAGATATTAGAAAACAGGTACATGACGGTGAAGCATTTCGGATGTTTTTCTTAAAACCTGCATTCCTGCTGGATTAAGTCTTCGAAAAGAATTGGTATTTCATTACTAATTATATACAATTGCTTTTTGTCACTAGTTTGATATTTGTTTCTGTTTTTAACATGTTATGTAATTAGTTTTATCACATTATCTTCTTGGGGGGGGGGGGGGATGTGGCTTATTGGTCATTGCATAAATTGCTGACCATTTAGATTTATTGCAGCTTTGACAAAGAACACAGCATGTGTTTGAAACGCGTTGCTGCGTTAGTTGGGTGCCATGTATTGTAGCTACTAATTTTACCATTTTGTAATAAAGCAAGCCTTTATCAGCTGGACTCAACTCCATGAAATATAAAGGTTGGGTGTCACTTGGTAATAGTGATCACAAAATAAAAAGTTTTCATGTATCCTTTAATAAGATGTGTAGTAGAGGGGTTACAAGGACACAACTTCAGGAAAGCAAATTGCTATCAGATGAGAGATGATCTTAGGATTTCATCCTAGTTTATTGCTGAGACATAAAAATACACAAGGAAAATGGGAAGTGTTTATTAGCATCCTGAATAGGAGCTGTGCACAATATATACCGTATGGGAATAAACATGCTAGAAATAGGAGGAAACCACTATGGCTAAGTAGAGCTGTAAGGGGCGCAATAAGATAAAAATAAAGCATTTTGAGAATTAAAGCACATAGGTAGTGATGAGGCATTAAAATACAGAAAATTAAATAAATTCTGTAAAAATGCAAATCAAGGCAAAGATTGAGACAGACTCCTTGCCTGAGAAAGTAAAAATAATCCCAAAATATTCTTTAACTACATAAATAAACTAAAATGATAGTATTGGCCCCCATAAAAATTGTCTGGGTAAAATAGTGGATGAGGACAAGTATAAAGCCAAATATGCTAAATTGCTCATTTTCAACAGCATTTACACAAGAAAATCCCATGACAGGTAACATGATCAGTGATAACAGAAATTCTCCATTAAATGTCACATGCTTAACCCAGCAGGAAGTATGGCGGTGACTAAAGAAAAAAAAAAAAAAATCACTAAAATTAACAAATCCCTGGGTCCGGATGGGATACACCCCAAGTACTGCAGGAATTAAGTACAGTCATAGATAGACCATTATTTTTAATCTTTAAAGACTCCATAACAGGGTCTGTACCACAGGACTGGCATATAGCAAATGTGGTGCCAATATTCAAAAAAAGGACAAAAACTGAAATTGGAAATTATAAACCAGTGAGCTTAACCTCTACTGTTGGTAAAACCCTGGAGGGTCATGAAGTTATTCAGATACTCCAGTATAAAATCTATTAAAAAACCCAATATCAACATAGGAATGGTCCCTCGTAAACCTGTCAGACTAATCTGATCATTTTCTAAGAGGCAAGTTACAGACTGGACCAAGGAAATACAGTGGACATTTCAAGAGCTTTTGATACGGTGACATAAAAGGTTGATACATAAAATGAGAACAATGGGGATAGGGCCAAATATGTGTAGATGGGTTAAGAGCTGGCTCAGGGATAGGAAACAAAGGGTGGTCATTAATGGAGCACACTCGGACTGGGTCACGATTAGCAGTGGGGTACCACAGGGATCAGTTTTGGGCCCACTTTTTAACATTTATTTATGACCTTGCAGATGACACCAAACACTGCAGGGTAATCAATACAGAGGACAATTTTATATTACAGGAGTATTTATGTAACTAGAAGCTTGGGATGGCAAATGAGCTTTAATGGGGATAAATGTAAGGTCATGCACTTGGGTAGAACAAGCAAGATGTATAATTATGTGCTTAATTGTAAAACACTGGGCAAAACGGTCACTGAAAAAGACCTGGGTGTATGGGTGGACGACAAACTCACATTTAGCGGCCAGTGTCAGGCAGCTGCTGCAAAGGCAAATAAAATAATGGGATGCATTAAAAGAGGCATAGATGCTCATGAGGAGAACATAATTTTACCTCTATACAAGTCACTAGTGCGACCACACAATACTGTGTAGAGTTCTGGTCTCCATTCTATTAGAAATACATAGCTGCACTGGAGCGGGTGCAGAGAAGAGCAACCAAGGTTATTAGGGAACTGGGGGGTCTGCAATACCAAGACAGATTATTACACTTGGGGTTATTTAGTTTGAACAAACAAAGGCATAGGAGTGATTTTTTAATTTATAAATACGAGGGGACAGTACAAAGACATTTCTAATCACCTTGTTTCTCTTAGACCTGAGACAGGGACAAGGGGGCATCCTCTACGTCTGGAGGAAAAAAGGCTTAAACAAACAGATTCTTTGCTGTAAGAGCATTGAGACTATGGAACTCTGCCATATGATGTTGTAATGAGCGATTCCCTACTAAAAATTTAAGAATGGATGGGATGCCTTTCTTAAAGTATATTACAGGTTCTACACTGCTCAAAAAAAATAAAATGAACACTGAGATACCACATCGTAGCCATCACTGATTGAGATATCGCAGCTGCAAATCTTTATTCATTACATAGTGCCATACGTTGAGAAGAAAAAAAAATGTAAAAATCGAGATTAATGTACCATGGAGGTCTGGATTTGGAAGGATACGCTAAATCAAAGTATTAAATTACTGGCTGATTAACTTCAGTGGAAATGCCTCAAGACTAGGAAATCATGCTCAGTATTGTGTGGCCTCCACGTGCCTGTATGACCTCCCTACAATGCCTGGGCATGCTCCTGATGAGACTGTGGATGGTCTCCTGAGGGATCCCCTCCCAGACCTTGACTAAAATATTCACCAACTCTTGGACAGTGTGGTGCAATGTGACGGTGGATGGAGCGAGACATGATGTCCCAGATATGCTCAAATCGGATTCTGGTCTGGAATGGGCGGGCCAGTCTGTAGCTTCAGTGCTTTCATCTTGCAGGAACTGCTGACACTCCAGCAACATGAAGTCTTGCATTGTCCTGCATTAGGAGGAACCCAGGGCCAACAGCAACAGCATATTGCTCACAAGGGGTCTGACGATCTCATCTCTGTACCTAATGGCAGTCAGGCTACCTCTGGCGAGCACATGGAGGGCTGTGCAGCCCTCCAAAGAAATGCCACCCCACACCATTACTGACCCACTGCCAAACCGCTCATGCTGAAGAATGTTGCAGGCAGCAGATCGCTCTCCACTGCATCTCCAGACTGTCACATGTGCTCAGTATGAACCTGCTTTCATCTGTGAAGAGCACAGGGGGCCAGTGGCAAATTTGCCAATCCTGGTGTTCTGTGGCAAAAGCCAAGTGTCCTGCACAGTGTGGGGCTGTGAGCACAACCCCATCTGTGGACGCCAGGCCCTCAGACCATCCTGATGGAGTCGGTTTCTAACTGTTTGTGCAGACACATGCACATTTGTGGCCTGCTGGAGGTCATTTTGCAGGGCTCTGGTAGTGCTCCTCTTGTTCCTCCTTGCACAAAGGCTGAGGTAGTGGTCCTGCTGCTGGATTGTTGCCCTCCTACACCACCCTCCACATCTCCTGGTGTACTGGCTTGTCTCCTGGTAGAGCCTCCAGCCTCTGGACACTACGACGACACAGCAAACCTTCTTGCCACAGCTTGCATTGATGTGGCATCCTGGATGAGCTGCACTACCTGAGCCACTTGTGTGGGTTGTATTGTCAGTCTAATGCTACCAGGAGTCTTAAAGCACAACCAACATACAAAAGTAACCAAAACATAAGCCAGAAAGCATTGGTACTGAGATGTGGTCTGTGGTCCCCACCTGCAGAAGCACTGTTTTGAGGGTGTCTTGATAATTGTCAATAATTTCCATCTGTTGTCTATTCCATTTGCACAAGAGCATGTGAAATGGATTGTCAGTGTTGCTTTTTAAGTGGACAGTTTGATTTCACAAGAGTTTGATTTATTTGGAATTATATTCTCTTGTTTAAGTGTTCTTTATTTTATTGAGCAGTACATATAGCCCTATGGGATCCAGCATGCGATTCCTACAAGTACATACTGTCATCATGCTTGCTGGACTAAAGTCTGCAGGGAATTATATTCTGCCTGGTATGCATGCACAAATTCCCTTCAGTTGCAAATCGGTAAAAGGTTAACGTTCATTAAAAACTAGGTTTTAACCCCTTTCTGACACAAGACATACTACAACATCCACAGTACCTGGGCCTATATGACTGGGGACGGGATGGTAAGTCTCAGCAATCAGCAGCGCTCCCGGTGGGTTGTCAGCTGATTATCACAGCTGACAACCAGGCACTATGTCAGGGGCGGTCACGGACCACCCCCAGCACACTGCAATCAAATATGATTGCATTGTACCAGGGGATTAGGGAAGCATCAGCAGGGAAGGGGTTCCCTCCGTGCTTAGAGACCCCCAGTGCAGCGCTGTGCTGCTCTGAGGGCCTCCTTCCCTGCAGGCCCCCAAATTCAAGATGGCCATGGGGCCTGCAGGGAGGCAGGTTACTCAGTGCCTGCAGAGAGCAACAGTGATGTCCCCTCCCCGGGACAATAAAATAAAGTGAAAATTTAAATAAAATAAAAAAATAAAAAAGTTGTTAAATTAGAGAAATATTCCCCAATAAATTTTTTGGAAATAAAAAAAAAAAAAAAAAACCCACACATTTAGTATTGCTGCGTCAGTTTCAACCAGCCCTATTGAACTTCCACTAGTTAACCCCTTTAGTGAACCCCTTAAAAAATGAACGAAAGCAAAAAACAATGCTTTATCATACTGCCGAACAAAAAAGTGTAATAACGTGCGATCAAAAAGACGGATATAAACAAACGTGGTACCGCTGAAAACATCTTATCCAGCAAAAACGAGCTGCAACACTGCATAATCAGCGAAAAAAATGAAAAAAGTTATAGCTCGCAGAATAAAGCGATGCAAAAGTAATTTATATAAAGCAGTTTCCATTGCATAGAAGCGCCAAAACAAATTAATGAGGCATCACTGTAATCATACTGAGCCAAATAAAACCGCTTTATCAATTTTATTACACGTGGAACATTGCAAATGGACCCCCAAAAAGAAATTCATGAAATGCTGGTTATTGTTCATTCTGCCTACCAAAAATTGGAATAAAAAGCGAACAAAAAAAATGTCACCAATAAAAACGTCAGCTCATCCTGCCAAAGACCTCACATAACTTGGTGGGTCAAAATATGGAAAAATTATAGCTCTCGAAATGTGGTGATGCAAAAACTATTTTTACGATAAGATTCTTAACGTATGACAGCTGCCAAACAAAAACCCGCTAAAAAGTAAATCAAACCCCCATTATCACCCCCTTACGTAAAAAAAATAAATAAATAAAAAATACAAAGAAAGTATTTCCATTTTCCTATTAGGGATAGGGCTAGAGTGAGGGCTAGGGCTGAGATTCGGGTTAGGGGTGTGTTGGGGTTAGGGTTGGAGTTAGAATTGGTGGGTATCCACTGTTTAGGCACATCAGGTGCTCTCCAAACGCAACATGGCATCTTGTTATGAATGAGTCACTGTAGGAGGCAAAAACAGAAATACTAGCTAAGTACAGAAAACCAGAGAAGTTGGCAGCTATCGGATTGTAGACCCCTGAACCTAACAACAACAACAACAACTAGCAGTAGCCGTGGGGGGTTCCTACGGTGCCCTAGACCCCTCGATCACAGCTGGAGAACTACATAGCTTAAAAACAGAAAGGGAAATCTAAACTGCCCCAGAGCAGACCCCAAAGCAATAGGCAGCCCCCAACATATGACAGTGAAGCAAGATGAAAAAACACTCACACAGATAGAAAGTTAGGCTGAGCAAATGATGGGGCCCAAGCTAACTAACTAGGACAGAATAGAAAAGCTGCTGTCTGTAATCTGCCAAAACCCTCTCAAAAACAAGAGCCAACAGACTGATAGGGAAAAAAGCCCTGAAGACACTAGGCTTCAAAAAGACTATCAGTACTCAGGTATTTTCTGAAGACAGAGCAAAAAGGAAATCAGCTCACCCAGTAGGGAAAGGCAGAAATCCAGACAACAAAGCAAAACAGAAAACTTAGCTTTTGAGGAGCAGGAATCAGACTGGTCTCCAAGAATCCCTCAGAGTAATCACCCGCAAGGCAGAAGGGCGTCAGCTGTCTTATATCCAGTCAGCAATCCCAGTCACCCAGTCATCGTCATTCTGCTCAAGTGCTTTGTAATCAGCCTCACTACCTTCCTTCACCAGAAGAGGGAGTTCATCAGACCTCAATGGTGAAGGGGAAAGTGAACTCACAACAGCGTCTGACCTCAATTCCAGCCAATTCTGAGTTGAAAAAGTCAAATGGTGCTCCTTCCCTTCCAAGCTCTGCCATATGCCCAAACAGTGGTTTACCCCCACTTATGGGGCATTAGCCTACTCAGGACAAATTGCACAACAACTTTTGGGATCCAATTTCTCCTGTTTCCCTTGGGAAAATAAAAAATTGGGGCAAAAATATCACTTGTGGAAAAGAATGATTTTATTTTTATGGCTCTACATTATAAACTTCTGTGAAGCCCTTGGTGGTTCAAAGTTCTCACCACATATCTAGATAAATTCCTTGGGGGGGTCTATTTTCCAAAATGCGGTCACTTGTGGGGGGGGTTTCCACTGTTTAGGCACATCAGGGGCTCTCCAAATGTGACATGACATGGTTACACCCCCCCCCCCCCCAACATATCCAGTATCAGCATACTCAGGAGAAATTGGACTGCAAAATTTGTGCAATTTGTTCTGTTACCCTTGGTAAAATAACTGGACCTGAAGTAATTTTTTGGTGAATAGTTAAATGTTGATTTTTTTTTAAACATTCAAAAAAAAAAAAAAAAATTGTGAAGCACCTGAAGGGTTAATAAATTTCTTGAATGTGGTTTTGAGCACCTTGAGGGGTGCAGTTTTTAGAATGGTATCACTTTTGGGTATTTCCTATCATATAGACCCCTCAAAGTGACTTCAAATGTGATGTGGTCCCTAAAAATAAAATGGTGTTGTAAAAATGAGAAATCACTGGTCAAATTTTAACCCTTATAACTTCCTAACAAAAATTTGGTTCCCAAATTGTGCTGATGTAAAGTAAACATGTAGGAAATGTTACTTATCAAGTTTTGAGTGCCATATCTCTGATTTAAGAGCATAAAAATTCAAAGTTGTTAAATGCAAAATTTTCAAAATTGGCCAAATTTCCATTTTTTCACAAATAAACGCAAGTTATGTTAGTGAAATTTTACCACTAACATGAAGTACAATATGTCACGAGAAAACAGTGTCAGAATCACTGGGATACATGAAAGCGTTCCAGAGTTATCACCTCAAAAGGGACAGTGGTCAGAATTGTAAAAATTGGCCCAGTCATAAACATGCAAACCACCCTTGGGGTAAAGGGGTTAAAAAAAAGGGGACTCCGAATGATACTGGTGGATTGTAATTTTTATTTTTCAGCTAAAGCTATCCATGAACTTAGATCATGGTGAGAAGTTAATTTTTTTATAGAATTTTTTTCAGTCCATGTCTTTCATTTTTTTGAAGACTTCATGGAAGAATGGATTTTAATCAAGTCATCACCTCAGGTAATGGATCTCATCATTCAACAGGAATCTGATCAACCTGGAGAAACCTCAACTCAGTAATTGAAATCAGGTAATTTTGGTCTAGAAACATCTATTACTAAATTCACTTCACTATCCAACTTTGATACTACCTATGGTAAAAACGAAGGGCAACATCTCCAAATTGGAAGTCAACACTATGCAGGTTAAGTATATTAAGGTATAATATTTACCAAATCTGGCAACAAGGTACATTATGGATGCAATAAGGTGATTTTTAACAATTCTAAAGTTTATATTGATAAATATTGAAAAAGGCCATCTGGAAATTACTAATCTAGAAAGCCATTTAACATGTCTGCAGATTCAGGAAACTGCAGGAGCATAGACAGTTTTGGAAAATGTAAAATATATATCAGTTTGGCATTCAGTTACAATAAAGATTTAATAGAATTGAAAATAAGCCATTATAGACCTTGACATTGCCTGTTATGCCACAATATATAGAATTCAGCACTCCATTTAGCACACATTTCAGTCAGAAAAAAAAAAAAAAATACCTCCCACATTAGCTTCTAGGAAACAAAATTCTGATGTAGTCGACAGTAGATAAACATTGCAGGCAAGAGGCGAATCTAAGACATTTTAACCCCCAGACTATTATGAATAGTTGAATACGGCTGACAAAGGGTTAAAAATGTGGAAATGGCAGATGCAAGGTTTGATTTCAGTTTTAGCTGTCATTGGGCACTCATTACTCCATATGGTGTGATTCACGGGATTGTATGCAATAACTTGCATGATGCGTACTGCATTTTATAAAATTTTCAATATGCCGTTTCAAAACACACAAAAGTTAAATACTAAGGAATCATTGTATTTGGATGTGGTCTAATATTTTGCTTATGAGGCTGTCAGTTCACAACTGGGTTAATAGATCACCCCAGGGAGCAATAGGTGAAGATGTCTATTAGTAAGAGCACTGGATTATAGAACTGGGTACGTGACAACTAAATTGCAGGAATTTTAAACTCGTTTTAAAATATTATGTTCCTAATTTTCATTGGTTCACCGAGGGTCTGTGCAGATTTTGATTGAGGGCAGTAGAGTTGTCAGAAATGCTAAAGCTTCTCGGACCACAAAAGCTTGTATACATTCCCAGTAAAGTCAATTCTTGCATTTGGAACTACCAATTCAATTTTCCTCTTTCATTCAAGTACAGTTTCAACAACTTGGACTGTTTTTCCCTTCCACATCAGTAAACCAAGATGAACCACCTAAAATTATTTCAGTCATATCTGGAATGTGTTCTTGGCGTCAGGCTGATGGAGGGGCAATTTTTTCTACTGGTATAATTTCCTGATCCAGAATGTGCAACACCCAAGCTGACCAAAGTGTGAAAAACCTTACATTTGTGCAACTGAAGTCAGGAGTAGATTAGAAACAGCAACCAACAAGTGTTTAGGATTTGGTTTGCAAATCCCAGCAGAAAGGACTGCTTATATCACTTTTGCTGGCTGCCTGTCTCATGCTCCATAATGCACTATTGCTGCTGCCCTTCCATATCCATTTAGCCTCTACTTATCCATTCTGTTCTATGCTCTGCCTTTATTCCATTGCCATGAGTTGGAAGTGGTCATGAAAATATAAACCAATTTTCCAGGGGTTTGAGTACACTTCCAGAACTTACCACTGCATCTACAGGGACACATGCTGCCCTCCCCCCCCCCCCCCATTAGGTGTGTACAGGACATACAAGTTGCAGTGTCTGAACTACTCTGCCTCCTTGTAATTTCCCCCTCCTGCCTTACAGCTGTGTAACGTGAAACCGGAAGTAAACGGTTAGGAGCACATGGTTTTGGAAAAGTTTTAGTAACATCTGAAAAGGGGAGTGCATTCCATAGCTCAGCCCACCCAGTGAGGTCATCCAGGGGGGGGGGGGGACCCCTAGTATTGGGCCAAAGATTTAAAGCTCATATGCCCAGGGGGTCATTTGCCCAGGGTGCCAGCTGTGCTGATGCACTATTTTCCCTTGGGGAAGGCACCCCTCCCTCTCCCACATGGTGTGCCATTGATGGAGATATGCAAATTCCTTCTTTTAATTCCATGCTATTTTGTAAATATCTGTATATATTGTAGGTCTCATTTGTAACATCTTTTAATATTTTTGTTAACACTGCATATCTTCTGGAGAAATACTAAAAATTTACTAGCTTTGTTTTCCTTGCTCTGGGCTAAATTCATGCTTCAGTTGGGTTGGCCCATGACCCGATATTAATTTTAATATAACCAAGAGCTGGTGGCAGCAAAGTGTGTCCTGGGGTAATTGGGGAGACTATAGCAGTGATGGGAGGTGGTTACTATGTATTACACGCCTAGGCCTTGGGATACAGTATATACACACACACCGCCCTTCCTGCAGAGTCCCCAATAGCCAGTACACAACCAGGCAGCCTGGCAACTACTTATCCTTGCTGCTTACTGTTACATATATTTTACAACAGCGTATTTATGCACGTTTGTCATACTGTGTTTTTTCTGTGTCTTAGTTCTTGGGTGGTGTGAACAGGGTCTTACCGACCTGATCATTTTCTGTGCATGTCTCATTTGTTCTAATCTATTGATTTCTTGCTTATGCAAGCTTTGGGAGATCCCTGCCTCTCCTTTGGGACATGCACATAAGTCATTTTGCCCAGCGAGCCCATACCAGGCAGCACCTTTCTGAACCCTGCTCATGGTATTGTTCACATGTTCAGGTTTTAAATATATTAGATAGGACTGCTCCGAGAAGGGTATACCGTGATGTGGTGGAGTGGCTTAGCGTACATTTTTTTGCAAAAAAACATAACAAAATACCCTGGTTTTGTTAACATTTTACTAGCACTTGCTGCTTACTGTTACATATATTTTACAACAGAGTATTTATGCACATTTGTCATATTGTGTGTTTTTTCTGTGTCTTACTTATCCTAGGTGTAGTTCCCTGACTGACCTGAGGGTAAGGAGGGGCACCAGAGAGCTGCAAGTTCCAAACCAGGAATTGAAGGTGGGATCGTAAAATAGGATCCCTGACAGAAGTCAACAAGGACATTGCATATATTATAAGAGCATTGAACTCCCAATAAGATGCATGAACTTGGAACCCTACATCAAATGAATTGTAGAGGACATTACAAAAGTTGTGGTGGAAGAAAGGCAGTTGCACCTTGCGGTATATGGTCCTTTGTTCTGTTAACAGAATAAAGAGGAATCTTTACATGTAAATTGGCATGGTGTCTTCAAACATCACTGAGGTTATGTACCTTTTAAAGAGACTGGAGTATAAAACTTGCTCTTAAATTGAACATCCTATCTCTGGCTTTTTAATTCACAGGGGCCGTTTACAGATATGTCTTAAAAAAAATGGTCCATGAGTGACATCTAGTCTCTGGCCCAAATGAATACCCCACTGCAACCATATACGTCTGATAATACCAGACATCTGATAACATGAGATTATATTGTTGCAGTGGTCATTATCCTGCAGTAGAGGATTAGACATCCATCACCATAAACTGGAGCAAGGGTGGAATTAGGGATTGTATACAGTATTTGAGTGGTATAAGTTGACTAGAGCAGGTCAGATATGACCTTAGTCAGATGCACATCATTTGAAGTGCGATATCTTTAAAGTGTTACATCAGAAATACCAGAAATTGATCAGAAGGTAAAAATAACCACTGCTTTCTCATTTAAAAATGCCTCTTACCCTGCTCTTTAACCATGCCATTTGCCCTCACCATTTTTGCTCCACTAATCTTCGTTCCTTCACTATCCCCAAATCCCTGCACTCAAACCAAATTCTCACCTGCTCTTACTCCCCTACCTCACTTCATCTGCAGACATAATCCTTAACCTCTGACCTCCACTACTAAAACATAATACATGTCGGTCACTCCCCCTCACCCACCTGCTTTCCCTTTCCTTGCTTCTTCTCACTGCTTGTGACATATCCCCCAATCCTACTCCCCCCTGCCTCATACATCCCACTAATCCTCACCCCCCCCCCCCCCCCCCCCCATCTTTCTCAGTGCAAGAAACTATCGCAATCCCCCTGCTTCCTCTCTGGAGCACTTTGGAATGCCCGCTCCATCAGCAACAAGCTCCATGACCTCTTTACTTCCCACATCCTTTCCTTCCAGGCCCCCACTGAGACCAGGCTGACACCCACTGAATCTGCCTCCCCTGCCGCACTGAGTTACAGCAGCCAACACAACTCACTCCTTGCTCTGGCAACAGACATGGCTGTGTGGGTTTCCTTTCTAAAAGCTGCTCCTTCAACCCTAAGCAACCCCCACCCTCCCTTATCCTCCCCTCTCGAGGTTCACTCCGTCCATATCTACTCTCCCTCCAATCTGCCTTCATCAACCAACTCTCCACCTGGCTCCTCCACTCCTCTGCTGACATCCACACCAACATCATGGGGGATGTCAACATCCCCATTGACACCCACCAGCCTTTAAACTCCTGTCACTTACCTCATCCTTTGAACTTACTCAGTGGTCCTCCACAACCACCCACACAGATGGACATACATTAGACCTAGTCTTCACCCACCTCTGTTCCCTACCTAATCTCCCTTCCCCTTGACCACCATCTACTCACCTTATGCCTGTCCTCACCAACCCCCCCATCCAGCCACTAGCACATCCTTGCAGAAACCTTGCACACCTAGACTTCTCCCCCTGTCCTCCATATCTTCACTCCATGATATGGACACCGGCACAGCTTTCTACAAAGCCATCCTCACATCAGCCATAGACTCAGTCGCCCCTCTCATGCATAGCAAAGTGCGATGAATCAATAGGCAACTCTGGCACAAGAACCTCATCTAGAAACTTCGACAAGCATCCAGGGTCATGGAGAAGCGTTGGAAGAAAACACGACTTCACTGATCTCAAACAAGCTACACTTGCCTTCAAATTAGCCCTCACCTCTGCTAAACAAACCTATTTCACAAACCTTGTATCTTCATTATCCCACAACCCAGAACTGTTCAGCACATTTAACACTCTCCTCCACCCACCACTGCCGCCTCAGTTCATCTCTGCCACCTATTATAAAAACAGGAACGATCAAACAAAGCAAATCTTTATTGTTCCATCACCCCAACCACTTCACATACCAGACCTCTGCCCTTCCCCAATAACCTCCCTCTAACACAAACTACAAGCCTTAACTCAACTGCTTTGCCCAGCTATCGCCCCATATCACTGCTCCAGTTTGCCTCCAAACTCCTTGAGCAGCATGTCCATTTTCCACTTTCCTCCCACCTCTTATGTAACACTCCTTGGCATTCTCCAATCTGGCTTCCTCCCCCACCACTCCACTGAAACTGCCCTGACCAAAATTAATAACTTACAGCCAAAGCTAACAGACTGTTCTCCATCCTCCTTCTCAACCTGTCCTCTGCCTTTGACAGTCAACCACTGCCTACTGCTACAGACTTTCTTCCCTTGGCATCAAAGACCTTGCTCTGTCATGTATTGCCTCATACCTCACATTTAATGTCTTAGTCCCACACTACCTCCTCATCCCACCCTCTGTTGGCGTCCCCAAAGCAATCCACAATCTGTCCCTTCCCTATAACTCTGAACTAAAATAATTAGTAAAGGACTAGATGTGTAACATCTTCCATGAAAAGTGTACATTTAACCAAGTTTCTTATATGAAATGTATTAAATATCATGCTATTCATATCTTATACGTAGCTGCTGTTCTTACATCGGGAAAAATTCAGACAAGCAGACCGTAAGCCTGGCCAGTCCAAGCTGTATGGTATGATGAAGCTATGCACAATCTTGGCTTCTACCATGAGCATACCAGAAAGGACAGTGATGACCACATTGACATCTTGTGGCAGAACATGCCTCAAGGTGACAAGTTGTACAAATGTTTGTGGTCAGTTCTCTGTAGATATTGGTTGCATGATCTTCATGCATAAACTTCTCTTGCTAGAGGGAAGCTGCCAAATCCTTACATTCAGTAGTAATATGCAATGTTATCATTTTCAATCTCTTCCAGCTAGCTTTGGCAATTTTGACACTGTTGATGGAAACACCTTTAACCTTAGTATGATTAAACCTCAGTGATGCATTACCACAAGTCAGCCTAGATGTTCTTTGTTTTACCTTATTCCATTTACTGCTATTTCCTATTACATTGTTACAAATATTTTGGGCAGAATACTGGGCTTTTAGAAAGTCAAGTTTGTATTAGAGTTATTCCCCAAGACACTTGTCCTTAACCTTCGAGAGCCATATTCTGTTTTTGAGAGATGGTTGCAATCCATGATCTGGGAGAAGAAATCATAGAGGCCATATTGAAACAAATACACCAGTGTGGCCTGTAAGTCAGACCAGACTACAGTATGGTGCGGTTTCTTTCACAGCATATAGTATAGCAGCGTGTGACGTCACAGTCCATAGACCTTGAAAGCCAGTGCAATCCAACAGTCCTTTTCCTAAAGCATTTCTGAAAACTCTTTCCTTCTTCAGAGGTTAACTGTCACTGAAGGAAAGTGTGTTTTCCGAAACATGTTATGACAAGGACTGGCAGATTGCACTGGCTTTCATGGTCTGTGGACTGCATTGCCTTGTTTTGTGTTCAGGCACCAGACAAGGCTGCTTGTTTGCTACATTGTAGCTCTATTTGCTTTATTTTGACAAGGACCTCCACACCCAACAAACGCAGCCCTTTAAGTTTGATGCAAGAGCTTTATAGCACAATGAACATTTGACAATACGTAGACAAAAAAAATAAGTTTGTTTAAACGCATCTTAATGGTGGAAAAAGGATCTGATGGTTCCCTGCTCCACTATTATAGTCAACTGTATGTGTGCCCTGAGTAGTCAGTTTCTGCTGAAGTCAGGACATAGCCTCAAGCTCCCAACCATTTTAGATCCAGTCGAAATATCCTGATTTTGGGGAGCAGTCATGGTTTACATGGGATAGTTTGGAAGTATGGGTCAGGAGAGCTGTGGTCAGTCCATACTCAAAACATGATACATGGGGGTACGAATTCAGCCTCAGACTGATCTGAAAAAGCCCCATGAGAAGGAGAGCCATACATCCATCAGCTCTCTCCAATTGAGCGAAGCTCATAATTTATATACTATATGCAGACAGGAGGAGAAAAACAATTACCTCTCTGAACCGATGGAGGAACTGGGGTGTTTGTGTCCTACCATAACCACCTTGGACCAATATATAGGGAGATTCCTTTGGTAGCATGATTTTAACATTTTCTCCAACTCAAATTACAGATATTGGTGGACCAACAGCATTACATAGGTCTCATTCTAAATCGGCAACAATATCAAGCATGGCTAGACCATGTTGTGTCAAAGTCCTTAAACCTGGCTAATAGAGAGATGTCCTAAGGCGTGAAATCCTGACTCCATCATGTAATGTATAGTCAACCCCGCTTAAACTGGCCAAAGATCCCAAGATTTATTCTTGGTTCCAGCAAAATTATTGTATTTTTGTGTCAATCTTGTTGTATCACTTAGACATAGGACTAACTGGCTGCAGTTTTCCATGGCAAAAATCAAGCGTCAAAAGGCATTTACTCTAATGCAACAAATTTTTATGTAGGGAAAATAATGACTAATTACTACGTATCAGGTCAGCTTTATAGCAGCCATTAAACATTTTTACAGCCGTTAAGTCTACCATATCATGACTAAGGCAAATACATCTTCATCCATTCTCTATAGATTTGTTTTCCCTAAGGGGCACTTTGTCTACTATTGTCCCAAAGCCTGATCCCAATGTGCCTATAGGACAGAGATTGGGAATGAGTAGTGTGGATGTGATGAAAATTAATGCCAACTATGGCTGCAGTAAGTTTTCTTTGCCTGATTTCTTCTCTGAATTCCTAATTGTTCTTATCTCTGATTTGATGTGAACTTTACACTCCTCGCTAACATTATCCATATATATCACCACAAAGACCTTTGTAGGACAAAGCTGGTGACGGCCTAAGGATCTCTATCTGGAAGCAGCTTTTCAGCAAACAAAGGTGGTGGAAAGCCTCTGGCTTATTCAAGTTCCATACATGAAGGTAAAATACAGAATTAGTTTGGCTCAATTTTATAAAAAAAATCCACAGAGATCTAATAGCACCCTTTGGTTTTTGTTCCAGATTTCATTACGGTTTAGCTTTAACATTGCGACTACTGACTGACAGTCTTTGATGGTGCTACTATATAGTCACCCATTCTAATGGCAAGAACGTTTGGGTCTGGGCCAATTTCACCTCTGGTTTCATCTTATTGAAACATGCTTGTAGAGTTTGTCCAAAGCCAATTCCATGTCTAGCACATTTACTGCCTCTTATGTCACTGGTAAGTGTGACATTCATCCTAAGAGGGCCAACAATATTCATCCAGTGGAAAATGCATGACCGCAAAGTTTGGTTCAGCCCATGCCATTCTCTAGCATCTTCTGTTTCCCAAAATGTTAATAAATTTTATTTCTATAGCACTGACAAGTTGCTCACCACTTTACATTTCAGAGGGGATTTGTACAGACAATAGACATTACAGCATAACAATAATCACATATATTATAGCAAATACCAAGAGGAATGAGGGCCCTGCTCGCAAGCTTACAGTCTATGAGGAAAGAGGTAGACACGAAAGGTGGGTGGTAACAATTGCTTTGATTGTATGGACCAGCCATAATGTTAAGTGTGTAACAGTACAGAGAGGGCTAATGGATGCATAAAGCATGTGGGAACATGATGCAGGGAACCTGGTTATGGTAAAACTTTTGGCTGTGCCACACAGGGATAGATTAGGTTAATGTGTTGAGGCGATAGGCCAGTCTGAATAAATGTGTTTTCAGGGCACGCTTAAAATTGTGGGGATTGGGGACTAATCGTATTGACCTGGGAAGTGCATTCCAAAGAATTGGCGCAGCACGTGTAAAGTCTTGGAGACGGGAGTGGGAGGTTCTGATTGAGGATGCTAAACTCACGACATCAGCAGAACGGAGGGTGCGGTGTTATGAATGAGTCACCGGAGGAAAAACAAAAATACAAGCTAAGTCCAAAAAACCGGAGAGGTTGGTAGCTATCGGATTGCAGACCCCTGATCCTATTCACCACAACTGACAGTAGCCATGGGGGGTTCCTACGGTGCCCTAGACCCCTCATTCACAGCCGGAGAACTAAATAAGCCTAAAGAAAGGGGAAGTCTAAACTGCCCCAGAGCAGACCCCAAAGCAATAGACAGCCCCCAACATGTATTGTCAGTGAAAAGCAGATGAAAACACAGACAGAAAGACAGGTTGAGCAACGATGGGGCCCAACTAACTAAATAGGAAAGGACAGAAAAGATGCTGGCTGCAATCCACAAAAAACCCTACCAAAATGTCCCAACCGTCTGATAGGGAAAAAGGCCCTGAAGTCGCTAGACTTCAAAATCACTATATCAGCACTTAGGTATATTCTGAAAACAGAGCAAAGAGATAAACTGATCAGAGACAAAAATTGAGCTCAGTCCGTCCCAACAAAGGCAGGCAGAACACAAAACACGAAGCAAACAGACAAAATCTCATGGCAAAATAAGAGCAAAATCTTAGCTTTCAGTAGACAGGACTAACTGGTTGGAAGAGCTCAGAGCAGAAAGGATCACCAGCACCCCAGTAGGGCGTCAGCTGCCTTATAACCACTCAGTGATTCCAGGTGTCCAATCAGGCTCCACCTGTTCAGATGACAGGTTCTTCTCAACCCAATCAATTTCACTACCTCTCTTCACCAGCAGAGAGAGTTCATCAGACATCAATGGTGAAGGGGAAAATGAACTCAACAGTGCGGGTAGGGTGGTATACTGAAACAAGGGAGGAGATGTAGGGTGGTGCTGAGCCATGGAGGGCTTTGTGGGTGAGGGTAATAAGTTTATACTGAATACTGGAGTTGATGGGTAGCCAGAGTAATGACTGGCACAAGGTAGAGGCATCAGTGTAACAGTTGGTGAGGAATATGATCCTGGCTGCAGCATTCAAGACAGATTGGAGAGGGGAGAGTTTGGTAAGAGGGAGACCGATTAGAAGAGTTACAATAGTTGAGACGAGAATGAATAAGAGAAATAGTAAGTTTTTGCAGAGTCAAAAGTAAGAAAAGGTCGAACTCTAGAAATGTTTTTGAGGTGCAGATGACAAGAGCGAGCCAGTGATCAAATGTGGGGAGCAAAGGAAAGCTCAGAGTCAAGTATGACCCCAAGACAGCGGGCATGTTGCTGTGGAGTAATAGTGGAACCACACAGAAATGGCAATGTCGGGTATAGGTACATTAGTAGAGGGAGGAAACAGGAGTTCAGTCTTTGACAGGTTCAGTTTCAGGTATAGTGAGGACATGTTAGACACAGCGTTTACACAATCGCCGGTGTTTTCTAGAAAGGCTGGCGTGATGTCAGGAGAAGCAGCATACAATTGGGTGTCATCAGCATAGAGATGGTACTGGAAACCGAATATACTGATTGTTTGACCAATAGGGGCAGTGTACAAGGAGAAGAGGGGGCCCAGGACTGATCCTTGAGGAACCCCAACAGTAAGGGGAAGTTGAGAGAAGGAGGAGCCAGCAAAAGATACAGCAAAGGAGCAGTCAGATAGGAGAACCAGGAGAGAACGGTGTCCTTGAGGCCAACGGAACGGAGCATAATGAGGAGCTGATGATCCACAGTGTTAAATGCTAGAGAGATCCAAGAGAATTAGCTGTTAGTAGATTAGAGACTTAAGTGAGGGCAGTTTCAGTAGAGTGTAAAGAGCGGAAACCAGATTCGAGAGGGTCGAGGAGAGAGTTATCAGAGATAGCGGATAAGACGGGAGTGGACCAGGCGTTCCAGGAGTTTAGAGATGAAGGGAAGATTAGAGACAGGTCTATAGTTAGCGGCACAGTTTTGGTCGAGGGATGGTTTTTTTAAGTAGCGGATGTATGATGGCATGCTTAAATGAGGGAAAGATACCAGAAGAGAGGTTAAATATTTTAGTTAGGTGAGGGGTGACAGCAGGGGGAAAGGGACTGGAGGAGATGGACAGAAATGGGTCACTGGTGCAAGTGGTTGGGCGAGAAGATGCAAGGAGCCTGCTTACTTCTGTGACTGGCTCGAAATAAGAGCGTGAGCTAGATGCAGTGGGGGAGGGAGGAGAGTGCATGGTATGAGGTGATTGGGAGATAATTTCCTGTCAAATCTGGTCAATTTTTTCTTTGAAGTAATGTTCCGGTTATATCAGTAGAGGGTGACCTGTAATCTCTGGCACAGAGAAACATAATGGTTGATCTTTGTGGTGATCAACTTGGCAATATTAAGGGACTCTGCCAGGTGCCATAGAAATTACATGTGCTTTAACAGTTTGGGTTCATATAACTAAGGACGTTTCCTCTTCCCATATTACCTATATGTGATTACTACTACTGATTTGGTACTGGATGCCATCTAGTGGTGTTTTTAGTTTCACTTTGTATGGATGTGGATTTTTCTATACCATTTTGTATTGCTTGAATAAAGACTGCATTTATCCTTTTTAAACACTATTTGTCCTTTACATATGATATTGTTGGAGTGGTTTTTCTAGGGGCCAAGTTTGTTTTTTCTTCTTGGCTTTTTCCTTTAATACGAGTCTGGGTTTATGTTTATTGGCCATAGAAATGAAGTGGGATCAACTACTAACATTGTGTACGGTTGGTTTTGCTTTCTCCGCTGTTTTCCCTCATTCTGTAGCCATCGCTATCGTTTGTTACCTGTTTTAATCACTTTGGCCCTGATTCATCAAGGCCGGTGACTCTCACTGGTCTTGATGAGGGACGTGTTGAAGTCATACACTTGATTCATTAAAAGGTGAACTTTTAATTAACCAGGAACACGTAATGTGTGGTGTGCACCTCTGCACCACAACAGAAGCCTAACTCCAGTCCTCGACTGGAGGATTTCTGATGTAAAAAATGCCACAGCTCATCATGAATTAGAAGTCATGCCCCTGTCGCATCCCTGTCCTACCTCAACTCCACCCATTTCATAACAGCTGGGAGAAACTGTTGTGAAATCATCAATAGTCTCAATGTGATCATAACACCAAGTTGTGCAAGAATGTTGTGACTTCAAAACAAAATCGACAGATTTTTGGATTGATGGAGGGTTGTTCTCAGAATCAGTTCTTCTGGTGGATGGAAGAAACCTTAATATTAGACCCACCACAGATGTCTACAAATCTAGAGATAAGTAGACAATAAAGCTATAATCACTAACGATTAGGACCAGAAAAAAGGACGACAATACTGGATTCTACCCAAAGAAAGAGGCCACAAAAAAATAAAAATATTGTCCTGTAACTTATTGGTTCTTATCATTAATGTTCTTTACTTTTCAGTACCTACTAACTATAGGAAATAAAATGATCCGTAAGAAGATGCCAGGAAGCATAAAGTTTGTTCCGTCCATTTCAATCCTTTATTTTCTATATTGTTATAGATACATTATCTTAATTACATCTCCTCATAATGCCTGTTATTCCATAGTTATAGCATGCACAACACTATTTAGAAAGGAGACGCTCTCGTTTCAGAATGCAATGGATTGGAAGCTCTTTTGAGCAAGACCCTCGTTCCTCTTTTTTGAGTTGTTGAATGTGAGCGAATCCCTTTCTGAATTGTAAAGTGTTGTGAAATATGGTGATGGTATGTAAATAAAAATATTTATCATTATCCAAAACAAGAAAGCTTAATAGAAATCAAGTCAGAAAAATTTATATGCACACTTTACTTTAAATGGAGTACAATGATTGCACATAAGGTTAACTTAAAGGTCATGTCCAACTTTGTGGATATCTTTTTTAAACACTCTGGACTTTCCAAGAGAGGAATTACTGAATTGCTGTTTGTCATTATTAAAATACATTATATTTCTTTACTTAATTTCTGTCTGGTGAAATCCCCATTAGGATGTGCTCCATTATTGACAATGCCATCCAGTGTACGTCTTGTCACATGTATGCAATCCTTGAACAGCTGGTCGAAGGCGAATATGGCTGTGAGAGATGTGAGCACGTTGTGCATTTGGAAGCCCAGATACCGGATCTAAGTGTGCAGCTGGCAACACAGATCCATAGACAATATAGAAAGGAGTCTTCTGCTCACTGAGCAGATGCTCAATGGGATAGATGAGGGGGGGGGGGGGATGCTAGGTTGGAGCTGCAGGACAGTTAGAAGGTGGGGTAGAGGAAGAGTGTCATGGAGGCTAGTCCTGATCTGGCACACCAATAAGTTTGCAAAGTTGGAAGATGAGTGGGGGTCAGTACAGAGGTAGAACTGCTGCAGCAAGGCATGTCCTCTAAAAGCCATATGAGTGTCTGCTCCAGTAAGGGTGGAAATAGAGCAGGGCAGGACATACAGGTGCTGGGAGTGGGGGACTCCATTATTAGGGGAACAGAGGGCAATCCGTCACAAAGACAGGGATCGTTGAACGGTGTGCTGCCTACCTGGTGCTCGAGTCTGACACATTGCTGATCTGGTTGAGAGATTACTGGGAGGAGCTGGTGAAGACCCAGCAGTCATGGTGCACATTGGCACAAATGGTCAAGTTAGAGGTAGGTGGAAGGTTCTTAAAGAGGATTTCAGGGAATTAGGCTGTAAGCTTAAAGCAAGGACCTCCAAGGTGGTATTTTCTGAAATACTTCCTGTACCACGCGTCACGTTAGAGAGGCAATGGGAGATTAGGGAGGATAAGTGGTTCAAGAATTGTTGTAGGAAGGAGGGGTTTGGGTTCCTGGAGAACTGGGCTGACTTCTAAGTTGGCTACAGGTTTTACACTAGGGATGGTGCAGCTGTGCTGGGGGAGAGAAAATGTCTAGAAGATTGGGGGTGAGAGGGTTTGTTTTATGGGAGGGGAAGAAAGTGCAGATCGTGACCTGGGCACAAATAAAGAAACTGGGGGTGGCATGGAGGGGTGGAGTTAGAATAGTTAAGATTTTAGGGACAAATAGAGGTAATGAGAGATACATAAAGTGCATGTATACTAATGCCAGAAGCCTCGCCAACAAAATGGAAGAATTAGAATTAATTTTGTTGGAACATAATTATGACAGTGGGGATATCTGAGACAAGGCTGGACGAGAGCCGTGACTGGGCGGTTAATTTACAGGGCTACAGTCTGTTCAGAAGTGACTGTACAAATTAGCGAGGGGGAGGCGTGTGTTTATATGTAAAATCATCCTTAAAACCCATCCTTCATGATAATTTATATGAATCTAATGAAAATGTAGAGTCCCTGTGGGTAGAGATAAGGGGAGGGGGGGGGGGGGGAAATAATAAATTACTGATAGGGGTTTGTTACAAGTCTCCAAAAATAATGGATGCAATGGAGAATATCCTCATAAAGCAAATAGATGAAGCTGTGACTCAAGGGGAAGTAGTCATTATGGGGGACTTCCCCAATGTATTTCAGGGTAGTTGAACTGAAACCTGCAGTTCTGGCAAAGGTAGTAGATGTCAAAAGCCTATGAGAATTACTTTCCACAACTGGTTCAGGACCCAACAAGAGGGGGGGCACTGCTAGACCTATTAACCAACAGGCCAGACCACATATCAAATATAAGAGTGGAGGGTCACTTGGTAACAGTGATCACAAAATAGGTTTTCATGTATCCTTTAATAAGATGTGTAGTAGAGGGGTTACAAGGACACTAAACTTCAGGAAGGCAAATTTCCAACAGATGAGAGATGATCTTGGAGCAATTAACTGGGACCATATCCTGAAACATAAAAATACACAAAGAAAATGGGAGACGTTTATTAGCATCCTCAATGGAGTTGAGCGAAACGGGTCAAAAAATTTCAAAAGTCGTCGACTTTTGGCAAAGTCGGGTTTCATGAAAAGAAACCCGACCCTAGGATGTCGGCCACGAGGTCAGCGACTTACGCGCCAAAGTCGCGTTTCAAAAGTTTTTTTTGCGCTCTTTCAGCCTATCAGGATCCATGGACACTGGGCAACGTGGTGACATAGGCAGGGGTCACCACCATCTTTCAGAAGGGCATGCAAGTGATTGGCTTGCTTTGGTGGGCGTCACAGGGGTTATAAGAGGGCGTGCAGACGACCGCCATCTTACTTCTGCCGATCTTAGCATAGGGAGAGGTTGCTGCTGCTGATTCTGTAGGGAGAGCGTTAGGCAGGGAGGAAGAAAAAAAAATGCTTCTGCTGCTAGCGATTTTGCCTGTGCAACACACCAGTCACTGTGTGTGCAGTGCAAGGGGAGGCTATATTGTGGTGGATCAGCGGTGTTGGTTGTTAGGCTCTGCACTGCAAACTGCTTTTTTAAAAGCAATGCCAATTTTTTTTTTGTCCTGCTGAGGTACTTAGCGTGCATTTTTTCACACCATACAGCGGTGTATGCTCCTCACACAGTACCGTGTAACAGCTGTTATCACAGCCACAGTGAAGCTGTGTGTCACTGAGAATAAGTCGAGGACATGTTCCGTTCTTACAGACCTGCACCTTCTAGTTTTGTCTAGCTTTCAAACAGTTAAATATATTTGCTGTTTGATCACATTCAAAACTATAGAGAGACAGCGTGTCAGTCCGTATACTTAAACACAGAGCTTGACAATTTTACGTACACCGGACAGCCGTGTACGTGCACGCTCCTCTCAGTACCGTGTAACGGCTGTTATCATGGCCACAGTGAAGCTGTGTGTCACTGTGGAAGGATAAGTGGAGGACTTGTTCTGTTCTTACAGACCTACACTCTAGGGAGATTACTATTCTGCCCAATTCTACATACACCTTGTAGTTTGTGATACACTAGCCAATTTCTGCCTGTGACATAGCGCTCTGATATTCAGTGGGTCTCACACAATCCAGAAGTGTCCACTAGTGTGTGCAGAAATTCAAAATCTGTGATCCTGTAGTCACTTTTTTCACACCTGTGCTATCGAGCCTGTGACATGGCGCTCTGATATTCAGTGGGCCTCACACAATCCATAAGTGTCCACAAGTGTCTGCAGAAATTCAAAATCTCCCCTGTCCTATAGACACCTTGTACCTTGTTTTACATTACTATATAGTTTGTTGGATTTTGTCTACATTTCTACCAAAAATGAGGAAGGCTGGTGGAAGAGGCTGTGGAATTGGGCAGGGGTTGGCAGCTGGTAATGATGGTGGTGGATCTGATGGTAGTGGCAAAAGCAAAATAGGACCGAATGCAGGTGGTGTTGAGCCTGCGTCATCGTCTGGCTCCATAAGGCTTCGAAGGCTTAGTTTTCTAGGAGTTGGCAAACAGCTTTTAAAGCCAGAGCATCAGGAAAAAGTTGTCTTACATTGCTGACTCAGCCTCCAGCTCTATCGCCTCCTCTTAATAATAAATTTTATTTCTATAGCGTCGACATATTCCGCAGCACTTTACACTTCAGAGGGGATTTGTACAGACAATAGACATTACAGCATAACAATAATCACATACAGTAGATTATAACAAATACCAAGAGGAATGAGGGCCCTGCTCGCAAGCTTACAGTCTATGAGGAAAGAGGTAGACACGAAAGGTGGGTGGTAACAGTTGCCCTGATTGTATGGACCAGCCATAATGTTAAGTGTAACAGTACAGATGCAGAGGGCTAATGGATGCATAAAGCATGTGGGAACATGATGCGGGAAATCTGGTTATGGTAAAACTTTTGGCTGTGCCACACAGGGATAGATTAGCTTAATGTGATGAGGCGATAGGCCAGTCTGAATAAATGTGTTTTCAGGGCACGCTTAAAATTGTGGGGATTGGGGACTAATGGTATTGACCTGGGAAGTGCATTCCAAAGAATTGGCGTGGCACGTGTAAAGTCTTGGAGACGGGAGTGGGAGGTTCTGACTATTGAGGATACTAACCTCAGGTCATCAGCAGAACGGAGGGCGCAGGTAGGGTGGTATACTGCAACAAGGGAGGAGATGTAGGGTGGTGCTGAGCCATGGAGGGCTTTGTGGGTGAGGGTAATAAGTTTATACTGAATTCTGGAGTGGATGGGTAGCCAGTGTAATGACTGGCACAAGGTAGAGGCATCGGTGTAACGATTGGTGAGGAATATGATCCTGGCTGCAGCATTCAAGACAGATTGGAGAGGGGAGAGTTTGGTAAGAGGGAGACCGATTAGAAGAGAGTTACAATAGTCGAGACGAGAATGAATAAGAGAAACAGTAAGAGTTTTTGCAGAGTCAAAAGTAAGAAAAGGTCGAATTCTAGAAATGTTTTTGAGGTGCAGATGACAAGAGCGAGCCAGTGATCGAATGTGGGGGGCAAAGGAAAGCTCGGAATCAAGTATGACCCCAAGACAGCGGGCCTGTTGCTGGGGAGTAATAGTGGAGCCACCCACAGAAATAGCAATGTCGGGTATAGGTACATTAGTAGAGGGAGGAAACACCAGGAGTTCAGTTTGACAGATTCAGTTTCAGATATACTGAGGACATTATATTAGACAGCGTTTAGACAATTGCCGGTGTTTTCTAGAAAGGCTGGTGTGATGTCAGGAGAAGAAGCGTATAATTGGGTGTCATCAGCATAGAGATGGTACTGGAACCCAAATCTACTGATTGTTTTACCAATAGGGGCAGTGTACAAGGAAAAGAGGGGGCCTAAAACCGATCCTTGGGGGACCCCAACAGTAAGGGGAAGGTGAGGAGGAGGAACCGGCAAAAGATACAGTAAAGGATCGGTCAGAGATAGGAGGAGAACCAGGAGAGAACGGTGTCCTTGAGGCCAATGGAACGGAGCATAGTGAGGAGGAGCTGATGATCCACAGTGTTGAAAGCTGCAGAGAGATCCAAGAGAATTAGCATGGAGTAATGACCATTTGATTTAGCTGTTAGTAGATTAGAGACTTTAGTGAGGGCAGTTTCAGTGGAGTGTAAAGAGCGGAAACCGGATTGGAGAGGGTCGAGAACAGAGTTTTCTGAGAGATAGCGGATAAGACGGGAGTGGACCAGGCGTTCAAGGAGTTTAGAGATGAAGGGAAGATTAGAGACCGGTCTATAGTTAGCAGCACAGTTTTGGTCGAGGGATGGTTTTTTTAAGTAGTGGATATATGATGGCATGCTTAAATGAGGGAAAAATACCAGGAGAGAGAGAGGTTAAATATTTTAGTTAGGTGAGGGGTGACAGCAGGGGAAAGGGACTGGAGGAGATGTGATGGAAATGGGTCACTGGTGCAAGTAGTTGGGCGAGAAGATGCAAGGAGCCTGCTTACTTCTTCTGTGACTGGTTGAAAATCAGAGAGTGAGCTAGATGCAGTGGGGGAGGGAGGACAGTGCATGGTATGAGGTGATTGGGAGATAATTTCCTGTCGAATCTGGTCAATTTTTTCTTTGAAGTAATTGGCCAGATTGTCAGCTCTGAGCTCTGTGGTTGGGGCCTGTACTCTTGGATTGAGTAGAGAATGAAAAGTGTCAAAGACGTTTTGGGTTATTTGACAGTGAGGTGATGAGGGTGTTGAAATAGGTTTGTTTGGAGAGGTGAAGGGCAGTATTGTATGTTCTAAGCATAAACTTAAAAAGGATGAAATTTTCGTGTAGATTGGATTTTCTCCACAGACATTCGGCGCACCTGGAGCACCGCTGCAGGAAATGTGTTTGCACCGTGTGCCAGGGTTGTCGCCGTCTGCGTTGTGGTGTTCTATTTATAAGGGGTGCAAATTCATCCAGGGCACTTTGAAGTGTTTCATTGTAATGCTTCAGTGCAGAATCAGGACATGAGAGGGAGGAGATAGAAGCCAATGAAGACTGCAAGTTCTTCATAAGTTTCTGGGTGTTAATAGCCTGTATGTTTCTATAAGTCTGGACAGTGGGGGTGACCTGAGCAGCCTGGCAGTTCTTGATAGAGAATGAAAGAAGATAGTGGTCAGAGAGCAGGAGAGGGGAGTTTGCAAAATCATCCACTGCACAAAGCCGAGAGAAGACCAAGTCGAGGGAGTTTCCGTCTTCATGCGTTGGAGAATTAGTAAGCTGCGAAAGGCCAAATGAGGAGGTTAGAGATAAAAGGTGAGTGGCAGATGGTGAGAGGGGAAGAGCAATGGGGATGTTGAAATCTCCGATGAGGGTAGGGATTTAACACAGGAGAGAAAATGTGGAAGCCAAGTGGCAAAATGATCCAGGAACTGATGGGAGGGGCCGGGAGGACGATACACCACCGCCACTCGCATGGAGAGGGGGGTGTAGAGTCTGACGGCATGGACCTCAAAAGAAGGGAAGACTAGTGAGGGTACTTGAGGGATAACCTGAAAGGTACATTTTGATGATAGGAGCAGACCAACGCCTCCACCTGCTCTATTGTCTGATCTCGGGGTATGAGAGAAGTGTAGCCCCCCCGTATGAAAGTGCAGCAGGAGCGGTAGTGTCTGACTGCTGGATCCAGGTTTCAGTAAGTGCCAGGAGGTTAAGAGAATTAGAAAGGAAGAAGTCATGGATGAAGGAGAGTTTGTTACACACTGAGCGAGAATTCCAAAGTGCACAACTAAGAGACAGATGGCAGGCAGGGAATATCAGATTAGAGGGGTTTCTAAGTGTAGCAGTTGGGGGGTTTGACTTTCTATAACATGGGGGACCAGGGTTGGGAGCAATGTCTCCTGCGACTAGGAGAAGGAGGATAGAAAGAGTGAGCAGATGGTTAAGTGATTGGTGAGAGCGTCTCTGATGTTAAATGGTGGGACTGACTGGATCTGTGCAATTTAACAATGTGAAAAGAGTGTGAGTGCTATACATAGGAGAGGAAAGAAGCGAGGGGCCAATATGGATGGAGTGTAGAGAGTTAATGCCAGGGCAGTGGATGTGTGTGAATGCAGCGGCCAGGATATAAATTACACAAATGTATATGGTATATATCTGTTGTACTCCAAATGTACAGGGAGTAGATGTATATAAATGTCTTACCTGTCTCCTGCCATGTAATAACTGCCAATAGTACTTTGATACATGTACTTCGATTACATGTGCATAAATGCCCCCTGCATAAATGCTCCCCCTAGCTAGGTCTGAATATATAGGAGGTTAAGGCTATGTTTTTTTTTTTTTGGTTGGCTCTCTTCTCGTTAATCACACTAAATTGAGACACCAGGACCCAATAAAATGTTGTGGTCAAAAACACATGTCCAGCACTACATGGATCATAAAGCACTTTGAAAAGTTTCTTGACCTCACAACATAAGGGGACAAGCAGAGTAAGTTGAAAAAAAAACTATATACCAGATATAAGCCTGCAGAGTTGAAAACACAGATAGCATTCAGGATTAACTGCTTGCTGACATTGAATGGAGACACAGGAGTGTCTTCAGTTGTAAAAAGTAAAAGCACTGAGTCGTCATTGGAGGCTCATGTTCATGAACCACACCTTTCCTTGTGTCCTTCACCCCAACCAAGATTGAAGGATGACGCAGGCCATACTACTGATTACTCCATGGAGCTGTTTTCACATACCATGCCTGGATCATCAAGTGAAATGGTGAATTACCCAGGCCAAGATGAATCTGACATGGAGTGCACTGATGCACAGCCGCTGATGGATGATTCTGCTGGTACATTCACTCAGAGCACTACATTGTCCTCGCAGTGTAATGAGCCAGATTCTGACCCTGATGACACTCAGGTGCCCCTTCCCGCATACTATACCACCATACACGGTGACAGAGGAAGGTGCACATGACATTGAAGAGGAGGTGATGGATAACCCAGTTGTTGACCCAGATTGGCATCCATTGGGGGAAGAGGGTGCTGCTTCCAATAGCTCAGATGAGGAGGAGCATCCACAGCAGACATCAACATCGCAACAGCTGTTATCTGGCAGGCCTGGAGCACTCCAAAGACAGGTTCCAAAAATCAAAAGAGTTGCTGGACAGCTTGTCCAGAGGGTCAAAAGATCATAGCGTGCTAGGCCGCAAAATGTCTGCCAAAGTAGGAAGAGTGCAGTGTGGCACTTTTTTGAACAAAATCCTCATGATCAGGCCAAGGTTATCTCTAAGAAGTGCGCAAAGACCTTTAGCCGAGGGAAAAATCTGAAAAATTTGAATACCAGTTGCATGCTTAGACATTTAACCAGCATGCACTTGCAAGCGTGGACACAGCACCAAACCTCAAGTGCCACATGTGCAACTGATCACAACGAAGGTAGTCAGCAACGCTACATTGTTTCCCCCACTGTAAGCCCACCGGTTAGCACAGCAGCAAATGTTGAGGTGTCATTGCAAGGCCACAGCAGTCAAGGAATCACACTGTTATATTAACGAAATACTGAATCTAGGCCATCAGAAAGAACACCAACTCCATCACCATCATCAACTCTCTCTGTTCGCCCTGTCCACCGCATGCAGCTCTCAAGTCCAGCTCACCCTCCCAGACACTGAGTAGGTCAAGAAAGTTCTCAGTCTCTCATCCGCGTACACTGGGTTTGAACGCCCACATTGCCAAACTAATCTCGTTTGAGACGATGCCCTATCGGTTGGTGGAAAGCGCAGCTTTCCGCGAACTCATGGCCTATGCAGTACCATGCTATGACCTACCCAGTCGCCACTTCTCTCGCAAAGCCATCCCAGCCCTCCACCATCATGTAAAAGACCGCATTGTCCATGCACTCAAGCAGTCAGTGAGTGGAAAGGTGCACCTCACAACTGATGCATGGTCCAGTCGGCATGGCCAGGGCCGTTACGTGTCCATCACTGCGCACTGGGTTAATGTGGTGGATGCAGGGTCCACAGGGGACAGCGGTGGTGGGACAGTGCTGCCTAGCCCACGGTATAGGAAACAGTTGGCTGTAGGCGTTCGACCCTCCTCCAGAAGCGAAAGCTCGTCCACAGAGCGCAGTCGTACGAGCACTCCATCTGCAGCTGCCACTGTTGCACACGAGGTGTCCCCCTATCGAGCAGCAAGTGGAAAGCGTCAGGCTGTGTTGCAGATGTGTTTGGGCGACAGACACCGCCGAGATGCTGGTTGAGTACTTGAAGCGACAAACTGAGTCATGGCTGGGCAGTATACATCTTGAGGCAGGCAAGGTAGTTAGTGATAACGGCCGTAATTTTGTGGCAGCCATAGCCCTTTCAAAACTCAGCCACATACCTTGCACCTGGTGGTGCAGTGCTTCCTCAAAAAGGAGAGGGGGGAGGAGGAGGAGGAGGAGAGGGGGGAGGAGGAGGAGGAGGAGAGGGGGGAGGAGGAGGAGGAGGAGAGGGGGGAGGAGGAGGAGGAGGAGAGGGGGGAGGAGGAGAGGGAGGAGGAGAGGGGGGAGGAGGAGAGGGAGGAGGAGAAGAGGGGGGAGGAGAGGGAGGAGGAGAAGAGGGGGGAGGAGAGGGAGGAGGAGAAGAGGGGGGAGGAGAGGGAGGAGGAGAAGAGGGGGGAGGAGAGGGAGGAGGAGGAGAGGGGGGAGGAGGAGGAGGAGGAGAGGGGGGAGGAGGAGGAGGAGGAGGAGGAGAGGGGGGAGGAGGAGGAGGAGGAGGAGAGGGGGGAGGAGGAGGAGGAGGAGGAGAGGGGGGAGGAGGAGGAGGAGGAGGAGAGGGGGGAGGAGGAGGAGGAGGAGGAGAGGGGGGAGGAGGAGGAGGGAGGAGGAGAGGGGGGAGGAGGAGGAGGGAGGAGAGGGAGGAGGAGAGGGAGGAGGAGAGGGAGGAGGAGAGGGAGGAGGAGAGGGAGGAGGAGAGGGAGGAGGAGAGGGAGGAGGAGAGGGAGGAGGAGAGGGAGGAGGAGAGGGAGGAGGAGAGGGAGGAGGAGAGGGAGGAGGAGAGGGAGGAGGAGAGGGAGGAGGAGGAGGAGGAGGAGAGGGAGGAGGAGGAGGAGGAGGAGGAGGAGGAGGAGGAGGAGGAGGAGGAGGAGGAGGAGGAGGAGGAGGAGGAGGAGGAGGAGGAGGAGGAGGAGGAGAGGGAGGAGGAGGAGGAGGAGGAGGAGGAGGAGGAGAGGGAGGAGGAGGAGGAGGAGGGGGAGGAGGAGGAGGAGGAGAGGGGGGAGGAGGAGGAGGAGGAGAGGGGGGAGGAGGAGGAGGAGGAGAGGGGGGAGGAGGAGGAGGAGAGGGGGGAGGAGGAGGAGGAGAGGGAGGAGGAGGGGGGAGGAGGGAGGAGGAGAGGGAGGAGGAGAGGGAGGAGGAGAGGGAGGAGGAGAGGGAGGAGGAGAGGGAGGAGGAGAGGGAGGAGGAGAGGGAGGAGGAGAGGGAGGAGGAGAGGGAGTAGGAGGAGGAGGAGAGGGAGGAGGAGGAGGAGGAGGAGGAGGAGGAGGAGGAGGAGGAGAGGGAGGAGGAGGAGGAGGAGAGGGAGGAGGAGGAGGAGGAGAGGGAGGAGGAGGAGAGGGAGGAGGAGGAGAGGGAGGAGGAGGAGAGCTCGTGGGGCAAGTGAAAATGTTGGCGTGGCAAGGTCTGGTACAGGGTTTGTGCGTGACTGGAGGGATGTGGATTTGCCAGAAAGTGCTCCTCCAACCAGCACTCGCAGTGCATCACTGACACCGGGAACATTGGCCCACATGTCAGATTATGCCTTGCAGATCCTAAAAAGGGACCCCCGCATTGCCAAAATGATGAACGATGACGACTACTGATTGCCCAGCATCCTGGATCCACGCTATAAAGGCAAATTACAAAACATCATGCCACAGGAGAAGCTTGACCTAATATTGGCTAATAAACAAGCAACTCTGGTAAGTCGGTTGCTTGAGGCATTCCCAGCACACAGCAGCTGTGATGGTTCTCACACGAGCCGTACAGGCCGGGGGCAGCTTGGCAGAGTTGTTCATGGTGCACACAGCAGAAGTGGCGTTGGAGACAGGGGTTTCATGACAATGTTGTGGACTGATTTTTCAAGTACCGCTCACACAACTGGTAATACTGCATCGAAGGAAAGTGACAGGAGACAGCAGTCAACTATGGTTACAAACTACTTTTCCTCCCGTATCGATGTTCTACCACACAGGTCATTCCCCTTTGACTATTGGGCTGCTAAACTGGACACCTGGCCTGAATTGGCCCAATATGCCTTACAGGAGCTCGCTTTTCCAGCTGCAAGTGTGCTATCGGAAAGAGTCTTCAGTGCAGCTGGATCAATCCTGACAGAGAAAAGGACCCGTCTGTCAACCCAAAATGTGGATGATCTAACCTTCGTTAAAATGAACCATGCATGGGTTTCCAAGGACTTTGTCCCACCTTCCCCTGATGACACATAGGGTGACAGAAAAATGGCTTGCTTTGGTCCACCTCTTCCTGGGACTTCACCTATTTCGCCTTTTGCATCAGCTGAATGTCCAACATCAACATATGCCACTTTCTAAAACTCCCTAACTGTGCCGCCTCGCCTCCCCTCCCCCCTCCATGGCCGGGGTCACCACCTAGCGCACGACACCGTGCGAGTGCCGTTGCCCTGGACAGGTGGGTAGGCCGACTCTTGGGCGCGGGCACAGGGTCCCTCATAGTGCAATCAAGTGTCTGATGGTGGTGGTGCACACCCGCCATCAGACACACCGCCGTACTATGAGGGGCCCAGTGCCAGTACCGACGCCCACGAGTGGGCCCCCCTTGCTTGAAGGAATTGAGGGTAAACTAATTAAATTTGCTGATGACACAAAGCTAGGAGGGATAGCTAATACTAGAGAAGAGAGCGGATTCAAAAAGATAAATAAACTGGAGAAGTGGGCAGCAACTAACAGAATGGTTTTTAACAGGGAAAAATGCAAAGTACTACATCTGGGCAATAAAAATGAAAAAAAGCATATACAGAATGGGAGGAATAGGGCTAAGCAACAGCTATCCATAAAACTTGGGTGTACTAAAAGATCACAGACTGAAGATGAGTCAGTGTTATGCAGCAGCAAAAAAGGCAAAGGCAAATGCAATTCTAGGATGTATTAACAGAAGCATACAGTCTAGATCACATGAAGTCATTATTTCCCTCTACTCTTTGGTCAGACCTCATCTGGAATACTGTGTTCAGTTTTGGGCGCCACATTTTAAAAGAGACAACAAACTGGAGCAAGTTCAGAAAAGAGCAACCAGAAAGGTGACTGGTCTGCAAACCCTGTCTTATGAGGAAAGGTTGCAGGATTTGGGAATGTTTAGTTTGCAAAAAAGACTGAGGAGACTTAATAGCTGTCTACAAATATCTAAAGGGCTGTCACATTGTAGAAAGATCATCTTTATTCTCATTTGCACAAGAAAAGACTAGAAGCAATGGGATGAAACTGAATGGGAGGAGACACAGATTAGATATTAGAATAAACTTTGACAGAGTGATCAATGAGTGGAACAGGCTGCCACGAGAAGTGGCAAGTTCTCCTTCAATGGAAGTCTTCAAACAGAGGCTGGACAGACATCTGACTGGGATGATTTAGTGAATCCTGCTTTGAGCAGGGGGTTGGACCAGATGGCCCAGGAGGTCCCTTCCAACTCTATGAAACGCAACATGGCATCTGATCTCAATTCCAGCCAATTCTGCGTTGAAAAAGTCAAATGGTGCTCCTTCCCTTCCAACCTCTGCCATGCGCCCAAACAGTGGTTTACCCCCACATATCGGGTATCAGTCTACTCAGGACAAATTACAAAACAACTTTTGGGGTCCATTTTCTCCTGTTACCCTTAGGAAAATAAAAAATTTGGGGCAAAAATATTTTTGTGGAAAAAAAAATAAGATTTTATTTTCACGCCTGGATGTTATAAACCTCTGTGAAACACTTGGGGGTTCAAAGTGCTCACCACACATCTAGATTGGTTCCGTGGGTGGGTCTAGTTTCCAAAATGGTGTCATTTGTGGGGGGTTTCCACTGTTCTGGCACATCAGGGGCTTTCCAAACAGCATGGCATCCAATCCCAATTCCAGCCAAAAAAGTCAAATGGTGCTGCTTCCCTTCCGAGCTCTGCCATGCGTCCAAATAGTGGTTTACCCCCACATAAGAGGCATCAGTGTACTCAGGACAAATTGCACAATAACTTGAGGTCCTGTTACCCTTGGAAAAAAAATTTGAGGGTGAAAACATTTGTGGAAAAATATGATTTTTTAATTGTACCACTGTATGCTATAAACTTCTGTGAGGCCCTTGTGGGTTCAAAGTTCTCACCACATATCTAGATAAGTTCCTTGGGGGGGGGGGGGGGGGTCTAGTTTCTAAAATGGGGTCTCTTGTGGGGGGGTATCCACTGTTTAGGTACATCAGGGGCTCTCCAAACGTGACATGGCGTCCGATCTGAATTCCAGCCAATTTTGCATTGAAGTCAAACGGTGCTCCTTCCCTTCTGAGCTCTGCCATGCACCCAAACAGTGGTCCCCCCCCCCACATCTCAGGTATCAGCATACTCAGGACAAATTGCACAATAACTTTTGCAGTCTAATTTCTCCTGTTACCCTTGGTAAAATTTAAGAATAGGAGCATAAAAAAAAAAAAAAAAAAAAAATCACTTCAGGTCCAATTTTTTTTTTTTAACTTTCAAATTCTTGTTAAGCATCTGAAGGGTTAATAAACTTCTTGAATGTGGTTTTGAACAGCTTGAGGGGTGTTTTTTAGAATGGTGTCACTTTTGGGGATTTTCTATCATATAGACCCCTCAAAGTGACTTCAAATGTGATGTGGTCCGTAAAAATAAAATAGTGTTGCAAAAATGAGAAATCGCTGGTTAACTTTTAACCCTTATAACCTAAAAAAAAAATTTTGGTTCCAAAATTGTGCTGATGTAAAGTAAACATGTGGGAAATGTTACTTATTCAGTTTGTATGCCATATCTGATTTAAGGGCATAAAATTCAAAGTTGGAAAATTGTATAATTTTCTAAATTTGCCAAATTTCCATTTTTCACAAATAAACACAAGTTATTTGAATGAACTTTTACCACTAACATGAAGTACAGTATGTCACGAGAAAACAATGTCAGAATCACCAGGATCCATGGAAGCGTTCCAGAGTTATTACCTCATAAAGGGACAGTCAGAATTGTAAAAATTGGCCTGGTAATTAATGTGCAAATCACCCTTGGGGGTAAAGGGGTTAATGGGATACATGTAAGGTCATGCACTTGGGTAGTACAAACAAGATGTATAATTATGTGCTTAATTGTCAAACAACTGGGCAAAACTGTCACTGAAAGAGACCTGGGTGTATGGGTGGACGACAAACTCACATTTAGTGGCCAGTGTCAGACAGCTGCTGCAAAGGCAAATAAAATAATGGGATGCATTAAAAGAGGCATGGATGCTCTTGAGGCGAACATAATTTTACCTCTATGCAAGTCACTAGTGCGGCCACACTTAGAATACTGTGTACAGTTCTGGTCTCTGGTGTATAAGACAGACCTAGCTGAACAGGAGTCTGTACAGAGAAGAGCATCCAAGGTTATTAGGAAACTGGGGGGTCTGCAATACCAAGACTGGTTATTACACTTGGGGTTATTTAGCTTGGATAAATGAAAGCTTAGGGGTGATCTTATTACAATGTATAAATATATGCAGGGACAGTACAAAGACCTTTCTAATGATCTTTTTACTCTTAGACCTGTGATGGGGACAAGGGGGCATTCTCAATGTCTGGGGGAAAGAAGGTTTAAGCATACTCACAGACACAGATTCTTTACTGCAAGAGCAGTGACACTATGGATCTCTCTGCCATATGATGTTGTAATGAGTGATTCCCTACTAAAATTGAAGGGTCTGGATGCCTTTCTTGAAAAGTATAATATTACAGGTTATATACACTAGTTTACTTGATATTGCCTTCATCCAGGGAGCTAGTCTGATTGCCATATGTGGAGTCAGGAAGGAATTTTCCCTAAAGTGAAGCTTACCGTTTGCCACATGGGTTTTTTTTGCCTTCCTCTGGATCAACATGTTAGGGCAGGTTAGGATATGGGTTGAACTAGATGGACTTAAAGTCTTCCTTCAACCTTAACTATGTTACCGCTTCTATACCACCCTCATATCTGCCATGCGAAAGAGGAGTGACAGTCTATGGCTAAGTGCGACAAATCAGGCAACTCTGGCACAACAATCTTAACAAAAAAACTTTGACAATCATGGGTCATGGAGCAGCATTGGAGGAAAACACACCTGCCAGACAACTTCACTGCTTTCAAACAAGCTACACTTGCCTTCAATTTAGCCCTCACCTCTGCTTAACAGTCCTATTTCACAAACCTTGTATCTTCATTAAGTTTTGGGTTGTAAGATAAGCACATTCAACTCTCCTCCGCCCACTACTGCCACCGCCAAGTCCCATCTTCTCTGCTGAGGACTTTGCCACCTACTTCAAAAATAAGATCAACCTAACAAGGCAAGCCTTTACTGTTCCACCACCCCATATAGCAGACCGCAGCCCTTCCCTAATAACCTCCCTCTCCAAAATAACTGAAGAGCTTACTCTCCTTTCCAAATCACCTCACTACCTGTGCACTTGACCCCATCCCTTCCCACCTGCTCACCAACGCTCATTTCAGCCCTAACCCATCTCTTCAGCCTATCGTTCTCTTCTGGTACCTTCCCCTCATACATGCCACCATCACACTCATCCTCAAAAAAACATCTAGACCTAACTGCTATGCCCAACTGTTGCCCCATATCTCTGCTCCTGTTAGCTTCCAAACTCCTTGAGCAGCATGTCCATACTCAACTTCCCTCCCACCTCTCACATAACTCCCTCCTTGACATCCTCCAATATGGCTTCCGCCCCCTTCCACTCCGAGACTGCCCTGACCAAAGTTACTAATCACTTACTCAGCCAAAGCTAACAGACAGTTCTCCATCCTCCTCCTTCTCAGCCTGGCCTCTGCTTTTGACAGTCAACCACTGCCAACTGCTACAGATTTTCTTCCTTTGGCATCAAAGACATTGCCCTGTCCTGGATCGCCTCTTTCCTTTCTGCACTTTTAGCATTTCCCACTCCCACACTACCTCCTCATCCCACCCTCTGTTGGAGTCCCTCAAGGCTCTGTCATGGGGACCCTACTTCCTTCCCCCCCCCCCCCCCCCCCCCCCCCACCTATACCCTTGGCCTAGGACAACTCAGTCTCATGGCTTCCAGTACGACCTGTATGCAGACGACATTCAGATCTACTTTTCTGGCCCATATGTCACCTCTCTGCTGTGCCAAATCCTAGAGTGTCCATCAGCCATATCCTCCTTCATCTCAAAGAGCGACCAGAATGGTGACCGGTCTGCAAACCCTGTCTTATGAGGAAAGGTTGCAGGATTTGGGAATGTTTAGTTTGCAAAAGAGAAGACTGAGGAGACTTAATAGCTGTCTACAAATATCTAAAGGGCTGTCACATTGTAGAAGGATCAACTTTATTCTCATTTGCACAAGGAAAGACTAGACGCAATGGGATGAAACTGAATGGGAGGAGACAGATTAGAAAAAACTTTGACAGTTAGAGTGATCAATGAGTGGAACAGGCTGCCACGAGAAGTGGTGAGTTCTCCTTCAATGGAAGTCTTCAAACAGAGGCTGGACAGACATCTGACTGGGATGATTTAGCGAATCCTGCTTTGAGCAGGGGGTTGGACCAGATGGCCCAGGAGGTCCTCTACGATTCTAGCTTCCTAAAACTCGATATATAGACAAAACTGAAAATCTTTCCACCATCTCACGTATCTTCCCTACCTGATCTATTATGGTAAATGGCATCACCCTCTACCATACCTGAAATCCCCTGCCTCAGAGCAACTCTCAAATCCACCCTGTCCTTGAAACCACACATCCAAACTCTTGCCATCGCCAACTCAAAAATTTTTCCAGAATCAGTCCCTTCCTCAACCCTCAGTCTACTAAAACTCTTGTGCATGCCCCCATCTACTGCCTTGGTTACTGCAACACCCTCCTGTGGCCTCCCCACTAACTCTTGCACCACCCCAGTCTGTACTTAACTCTGCTGCCTGACTAATTCAACTAGCCTCCCCTTTTTCTCCCCTCTGCAAATCCCTACAATGGCTCACAATTCCCCAACGAATCTAGTTCAAACTACTGACATTGCCCTACAAATCCATCCACAACCTGTGCCCTCCCTATATCTCTGAAATAATCTCCCAATATCTTTGATCCTCCCAAGACCTCCTACTCTCCTAGACACTTATACGTTCCCCCACACAGCCACCTCCAAGATTTCTCCCAATCTCCCCCATCCTCTGGAATTCCACCACCCTCATCCTTCAGATGAGACCTGAAAACCCATCTCTTCAGGAAAGCTTACAGCCTGCAATAACTATTCTGCGGCCAAACCACTACCCAAGCTGCTGCACTCCCAACCTGCTGTCTCTTCCCCATTATACCATAGAATGCAAGTCCGCAAGGACAGGGTTCTATCCACTCTGTACCAGTCTCACTGCAAATTTGTTTACTGTAAGCAATATCTATAACTCTGTAACCCCTTCTCATGTACAGCACCATGGAATTAATGGGGCTATATAAATAATTAAAAGCCACAATAAAGGACATTATGCTTTCCCCATAACAAATCTGCTGCTTCAGAATAACCCTTGACTCTTCCCTGTCATTCAAACCACACATCAAAGCTCTTTCCACTCCATGAATATTTCCAGAATCCATCCCCTCTTCAACCCTCAATCTACTAAAATGCATGTGCATACCCTCATCTCCTGCAACATTCCCTTCTACAGCCTCCCTGCAAGAACTCGCACACCTCTCCAGACTGTCCTTAACTGGTGCCTGACCAATTCATCTCTCCACATATCTGTTCACTGGCTCCCTATTAATCAGTGAGTCAAGTTCAAACTACTAACCTACAAAGCCATGCATAACCTATCGACTCCATGTATCTCCAAACTAATCTCTCAATATTTTCCCCCCCCTCACACAATTTTCAGTCCTCCCAAGACCTCCTCCACCCTTATTCGTGCTTCAATCAATTTCCTCCAAGGCTTCACCCAAATATCTCCCACCCTCTGGTATTCTGTGCCCCAACACAGATTATCCACCACATTCAGATGGAGCTTTTAAACCCACCTTTTCAAGAAAGCATACAGCCTGCAGTGACCCCCACTGTTTCCTCTACACTACCAGAGCCAATTAGTCACCAACACTGGAGCTGCCACAACCTTCCAACCTACTGTCTCCTTCCCACCATCCTGTAGAAGGAAAGCAGGGTCCCTTTCCTCTGTACCAGTATCACTGATCCAGTTTGGCATGACAGCATGGCAAAGACTGCTTCTGATTGGCAGAATAGTCCCTGCCAGGTAGACAACCACAGTTCTCACAATGTCAAATGACATGAGCCCGCAGCCATGATAGGCGGTATAAAGTTGACTTACGTTCATTGGTGTTAGCTGATGAGACTACTGCTCCCATCAGTCAATGCCTGCTGTCGCTATAACAGTGAGAACAGGAGCGACTGCTGTATTCAGCCTGCACTATAAAAAAAAAATCACGTGTGTTTCCTGTACTTTTGATAACCAGTCAAAACTGACAGCTGGGGGCTGCAACTCTCAGCAAGGCTTCTTATTAAGAATAGAGAGGTCTCCACTCCAGAGATGAGCTTATGGAGAATTTCACTGTGGGGAACTCACCTCTGCACAGACTCTCGGTTCACTAAGAGCAGTCTCACTGAAGTCACCAGTTCGTTTGCCCTGCTGGAAACGCAGCCTCAGTGAACGGCAGTAACCTTGATGTCTTCACTACTGGTCACTGATTCTGCACTCGCAGCAGCTCATCAGCGATTCTCAGCCTGGACTGTTGAATTATGGCACCACCCAGGTTGAAACCTATCCTCCAGATGCAGATTATGGTTTGGGACAAAACAAAACAGGTGAGGGATATTGTTTTGCTACAGAAGATGAGGGATTCAGTGGAATTGGCGTTACCTACGTTACTTTAAAACTAGTGTTAAAAAAACTCCCTACTGAAAATCATAGATGCCACCATCTGCCGACTGGACATCACCTCATGAGAAGTGTGCCGTCTTCCATGTGCCCAAATCAAAGATGTATCCGATAGTGTATCAATACCTTAAAGTGCTACAGATGACTACCTTCCAGCCTTGGGGCAAGATCAGAATCCTTGATCAGTGTATAGACAGAATTTTATTAATGTGCATCTGACTTAGTGGGATAAGAACTACAGTAACTTTTTAAACCTCCCTTGCTGTGGGGCATTCTATGCAGAGAGGCAAGCTGAATATGTGCTCTTTGACATCATTGAAGAAAAGTGATCACCTACCACCACTGAATTCAAGAACTTTAAACACAAAGAGCTACATCTTATATTCAAAGTGAAGCAGGATAGTATCTGATTGGACCTGGAGATGTGTCACTTAGATTTGTGTCAGTACCATAGCTGAAGGCTGTACAAGTTTTTGCATTTGTTTTTTATTATCACAAGCACAGGAGAAGAATGTGCCTTTAACCAAAGTGACTTTGCTTCTCCTACAAAAAAGGTTATGGTAAAACAATGGTGTTTATTTTAGTGCTCTACAAAGAACACAAGGGAAACAGAACATCTGTGGGGTGCCAGGGTGTGGGAACACAGCCCCTCACCCATTACCACTGATTTGCACACCTTGCATATGTGCCAATACCTACAACGAAGTGAACAAGTTGTCCATCCTGGTGGACAAGACCTGCAAACACATTAGTCCCATCTTTGAGAGGAACATGTGAGTTCCAGGTGAAACCAATCAATTTAGAGTAGATTTATCACTTCCTATCAGACCAGGCAAGCAGAGATCTGGTTAAGGAAATGACCATGAGAATTGAGGGTCCGCATAGGATTTCAGCCTTTTGGATGGACTTTCAACGTGATAAAGGCATCTGTCAAAACGTGTAGTTTTAGTGGGGGGGGGGGGCGGAGTGAAATTTTTGTCTCTATATATCACATTTTCATAAATTAAATACTAAGAAGTTTTTCAAAACCACCTAGTACTGTTCCTCCAACGCTCTGGAAAAAAACTGGATACAGCTGTGCTTAGTGGACTGCACTACATCCTGATGGGGTATCTTAAATGGCTGTCACAGTGGTGAGTTGAAAGTTAATAATCTTTTATTGTCTGTACAAGTCCCCTCTAAAATATGAAGTGCTGTAGTACGTTAGCTCTACAGACATAAAACATACACAATTTATGAAGTCTGGGCCAGAGTTGATGGATTGCATTAAGTCATGTATCCAGGAGCTTAGAACATGGGGTAATGACACCATACAGAAGACCGCAGTATTCCTTGCGGCTTCAGGGGGAAAAAAAAATTTCACTTGTTCTGATAAATTCATGAAATAATGGGTCAGTATTTTATTGAAATGATAGCTCCATGTAGAACATACAGATTGGATACACAGCCAATATAATAAAGATATATCTTTAAATATTAAAAGCATGAGAAATTTTATTTCAGATTTTTCGCTGTTGATGTATTTGGTATTACTCCTTGCTATGCGATACACTATTCACTCTTTAGCCTTCAGATTCCACCTTGTTCTAGGTTATTGTTTCACCGCCTTTGTTATGCGCAACACCCACATACCATGACAAGACAGAAATACTCAGGTTATTCGCGTTCAAATCTGGAAAGCATGCCGGCGTCAGTTCCGCTCATGTGATGCGCCCTATGGGCGTGAACTAGAACCAACACCACCATGCATGGTTAGCGTACACCTTTACCAGCTGGATCGCAACTAATCCTTCTCACATTGGCTGGCTGCCATTTAAATACCTCTCCATACACTTCCATTTCATCCCCCCGTCCACGCTTAGCATAACACACATTGGGGCTCCTAGTGTTGGTTAATACACTGCAGTTTTGCCCTTTATATACAGGCACTTTATTGGCTGCATACCGTCTACTTGGCTGAAAAAAATTGCTGGAATCAATTTCATTTTACCTTTATATGGAGTCACTATTTAACTACTTGCTATACTGCTGCCCTGTTATATAGGCAATTTACAGCAGCTGACCGCCTTACTACTGCCATCATTTGCACGTATTTTATACACCTTAAACATTAATATAGATCCCATTCATTTGATGCACTTTTGGTATATTTACTATAGTGATACATTTACTTCTAGATAGATGCTAAATCTGTATACCCATTACATATACAGTATAATAAGTATTATCCATTATATAGTTTATGCTTTTGGATCTTGTGCATGAATTTGCTATTGGTGTTTTTCCATTTATCATTGTGTGCATGCATGTGCCCCACACTTCCTTGCATGGTTTCTACCCATTTGTATTTAAATTAAAAAGCACAGGATATTACTGTATTTTCCGGCATGTAAGATGACTTTTTAACCCCTGAAAATCTTAAAAGTCAGGGGTTGTCTTATGCGCCGGGTGCAGACCAATCTCTGCATTTAGTAGGGGAGTGGTCCCGATGAAAAAGGGAGGGGGCATCTCACAGGGAAGATGTAGCTGGAGTTATCATCCCCCCCTTTTACCTCATTAGTGGCAGCGGTGCTATCTGCGGCTCTGTGCTGGGGGTCGGCAGCAGCGGCTCCTCTTATGTAGCATGGGGGCTCTGTGCATATGCCCAATTCCCGAGGCCCCTGGCAGCTCCATTGCTGCGATGCAGTGGCCTCCGGGGAAGTGTCCGCTGGATCCCGGACAAGCTCAGATTCAGATCTCATCTCACGAGATCTCAGGAGGTGAGATCTGAATCTGATCTTGTGCAGGCCCCAGTGGCCATTTTCCTGGAGGCCACCGCATCGCAGCAATGGAGCTGCCAGGGGCCTCCGGGCATATGCTGGCGGAGCCCCAACGCAGGACAGAGCCGCCGCTGTCCTCCAGCCTATGGGGTTTGGGCATATGCACAGAGCCCCCATGCTGCACAAGAGGAGCTGCTGCCGACCCCCAGCACAGAGCCGCAGATAGCACCGCTGCCACCAATGAGGTAAAAGGGATGATAACTCCAGTTATATCTTCCCTGTGAGATGTCCCCTCCCTTGGTCATCAGGACCACTCCCCCACTATATGCAGATTGCGCAGCACTCGGCGTATAAAATGACACGGCGTACAAGAGGACCCCTGACTGAAGATTTTATATTTTCACTGGAAAAGTTGGGGGGGGGGTCATCTTATACGCTGGAAAATATGGTGTTTTGGTTGTGCATCACATTTTTTAGTTCTATATTTACTCCAGTGGAGACAACCCTTGGCAACTGCTGAATTTACATTAACAAATGAAAACTCCAATTAATGGAGCTCATTCCAAGAAACCTGAAATTCTGTAATCAAACTTTGGATCTTATTATTCAGGAAGAAGAGAAGCAACTGCAAAATTAAATTGCTTTAACTTTACAGCTTTTATGTTGCTTATAAAAGAGCAACATCTGTAGACTGGAAGCCAACACCATGCAGGTAAAGAACTTTGATGTGATAACATCAATTACCAAATAGCCATGCTACATAAAAATTTAAGAAGA